>NC_069396.1:29937500-30537500 GCF_027475565.1 Acinonyx jubatus | reverse complement strand
ATGGATGATTTTTTTTCTTTGTATTTTTTTGCTGTCTTATTTTCTGCAGTGGACCCTAATGCTTTTGTAAAGAAAACAAGTAAGTTGATCAGTTCAGAACACCATTTAAAAATAGCACCATGAGTGTCTTTGAAGCTGCTGTCGGGAGCTGCACTGTCACAAACGGTCGTCACCAAGCACGTGTGGTGATTGAGCGCTTGGAATGTGGCCAGCCTAAAACAGAGTGTGTGTAACAAGTGTAAAACACTGGGCTGGAATTTTGTTTTAGTATAGTTGACACACAATGTTACATTAATTTCAGGCGTACAACTTAGTGAGCTGACATGTGTGTACATTATGCTGTGCTCACCACAGTATAGCTGCCAATGCTATCACAACATCACTGGGCTATATTCCTCATACTGTGCCTTTTATTCCCATGACTTATTCATTCCATAATTGGAGCCTGTGTCTCTCACTCCCCTTCACCCATTTTGCCCATTCCCCTACCCTGGTTTGGGTCTTTAAGACTGAGTTTGGAAAAAATAGAAAATATAAAATATCTTTATTTTCATACATTACATATTGAGATGATAATATACTGGTTAAATTTTATAAATAGACTATATTACTAAAATTAATGTCACATGTTTCTAATATTTTTTCTTTATTTTGAGAGGGAGAGAGAGAGTAAGCAAGGGAGGAGCAAAGAGAGAGAGAGAAAGTCCCAAGCAGGCTCCGCATGGTCAGCACAGAGCCTGATGCGGGGCTCGATGTCACGAACCATGAGGTCATGACCTGAGTCAATATGAAGAGTTGGATGCTTAACCAACTGAGCCACTGAGGCGCCCCTAACGTCACCTATTTCTGTTTTACCATTTTTAATGCATGCAGTTACTAGAAAATTTAAAATTACATTATGTGGCTTGTACTTCTCTTGGACAATGCTGGTCTAGAGATTCTAAACTCCTATGACTTCTAAGAGTTTCTAAGCCCAGAGTC
Source organism: Acinonyx jubatus (assembly GCF_027475565.1). NCBI lineage: Eukaryota > Metazoa > Chordata > Mammalia > Carnivora > Felidae > Acinonyx > Acinonyx jubatus. Next base: position 30,536,519 of record NC_069396.1, on the reverse strand, counting down.
ATGGGAGAATCACTTGAGTATCTTTTTCAGCGTGGCTGTGGCTCTCCCTCCCTATTCCCAAAGTGACAGAAGATTTGCATGAAGCCTCTCATTTAACCTTTTACTTACTTTCTCTGTCCTTTTCCTTATCGTTCTTCTAGACTGCAGGAGAGGCACTTCTTTATTAGTCTCTTAGAGTCATTGGTGATGTGAGACATGTAAAGGTGTGGAAACAACCCTCACGAAAAAATGTCTTTGGACCTTCTTTTTTCCAGAACTGTTGCACAAATGTATGCCTCACAGTGTGGAAGAAAGCTAGAGGTCTCCTTCTGCTCTCTTGCCCTGTGAAAAAAATGATAAGTGGAACAACTATTTCAGGCCAGCACTTAGAATGTGAAATTAGGCTATGTCTTTCATAATTGATTATGTTATATCAGCACAGACTAAGTTTCTGAATAATTATGGATTTCATTTGATAGCTATTGATTTTATTTTAATACCGCTGTTGTTGGTGATTTTTTTTTTTTTTTAGGGGTTTCTTCCAGAAAGTATGTATGAGCGCATTCTCACTGGTCCTGTTGTGAGAGAGGAGGTCAGCAGGCGGGGGCGGCGGCCCAAAAGTGGAATTGCGAAGGCCACGGCAGCGGCCACAGCTACAACTGCCAGCGGTGTTTCAGGCAATCCTTTGTCGGCCAATGGATTACTTCCAGGTGTGGATCTCACAACTCTTCAGGCCTTACAGCAAAACCTACAAAACTTGCAGTCACTGCAAGTGACTGCAGGGCTGATGGGAATGCCTGCTGGCCTTTCTTCTGGAGGAGAAGCTAAAAACGTGGCTGCCATGTTCCCCATGCTGCTGTCAGGAATGACTGGATTACCAAATCTGTTGGGCATGGGAGGGCTCCTGACAAAGCCTACCGAATCTGGAACAGAGGAAAAAAAGGGAAATGACCCTAAGGAGCTAGAAGGAAAAAAAGAAAGGACAGAGAGTCAAAATTCAGAGAATGGGGGAGAAAACTCTGTGTCAAGTTCTCCTTCGACATCGTCTACTGCTGCATTAAATACAGCTGCAGCTGCCAACCCGTTAGCTCTTAACCCACTCCTACTCTCCAATATACTTTATCCAGGGATGCTTCTCACTCCAGGCCTTAATCTTCATATTCCAACTTTGTCCCAGTCCAATACTTTTGATGTACAGAAAAACAAAAACAGTGACTTAGGCTCATCTAAGTCCATAGAAGTCAAGGAGGAGGATTCCAGAGTTAGAGATCAGGAAGACAAAGGAGGAACTGAACCCAGTCCTCTCAATGAAAACAGCACAGATGAGGGTTCAGAGAAAGCCGATGCTTCATCTGGATCTGATAGTACATCGTCATCATCCGAGGATTCAGATTCTAGTAATGAAGACTGATTCCCAGACTGCACTTAAATTATGAACTGATTTTGGATTTTTTTCTTTAATTATTAATTGTAAATACCCCAGTGTTGAGTGCATCAATAACTTACTGACCGAACATTTCAGTTCTTTGTTTAGAAGTGCAAACTGCTTTCAGAGACGTTTTGCATGTAATATTTCTTAAAATTCCTAAGTTTCTGAACTCGTATGTACTATCAAATACATAAAGGTGTAAAATTGCAACAAAAGGCATTATAATTTTGTTGGGGGTTAATTTTATGAAAATGATACTCAATAAGAGTTGTATATTTAATATATTTGCAGTGAACACAGAATACTTTATGCATATTACTGATTTAATTTGAATATAGTTTTACAGCCTCCTTGACACCTATAATTTACAGATCAAAACTCAGCAATAATTTGGGCAGCTAATGAATGTCATGAAAGCTGTAGAATCTACATCGCCATCCATTGCTTTAATTACATGAAAATGCTCTAGTGTTGTGACGCACTGCTGATGCTTCCAATTCAGGTACAAGTGTGTTTTCAAGAAGAAATAAGTTTCCCAATCAGCCAATTTAACTGGCTACCTGTTACCTCAGCTGAGTTAGTTTAGGAAGTTTACATTCGTTTCTAATTCTATACTTGTTTTCAGGGGTTTTTTAAACACATCCTATATATCATGTTAATCTGGCAAGAACTGTGACTTGCTTTTTGCTGAGCTTAACTCTGCTGTCGGTAAAATCAAGTCATAAAATAATCCTGTGTCACGTGACTTTGGCACCCTCTAGACATACTTAGTTTCACTTTTTCCAAGTTTGGCCTCCTCTTAGAAATAATTATGTCTCAGATGAGTAATGTCTGTTTCCAGGGTTCAGAAAAGGCAAACTCATGAAATGCCACTGAAAAGAACTTTCAACACAGCATACTTCATGTAAAAGAAATTGTTTGTTTGCTTTATTTGTGTAGATTTCTATTTGTGTTTTATGTCATGGAAATATTCCAGAATTAACAGAGGATAGTGGTAAAGTAATATGCAGAACAGTCTGAATTCATTTTGAGTTTCTAGGTAGAAGCAGATGAAATGTTGCCCAGAATCAGTGTTGGGTTATCAGTTTATATTAAATATACTGAGTTGGCCCATTTTGAATATGCACTTTGAATAATCTCAAAAAATATATACAAGTTATACCTGTAAACCACAAAAACGAAGCCCAAGGCTTCTGATCAATTTCTTAGAACCCTTTATCATGCAAAATCTGTCTGATATTTGATTTGTGATACAGTTTCTCCTGCTAAAGCTGCTATTCCGACAAGATGGAGAGGTCCAGTTTCACTTTCATATACATTTAAAACAATTAGAACTGAATTGGAGTAAAATATCATGTACATCCTAAGGAGAGAAAGATGTTAGCATTTTCTGGTACTTGAATAAGTCAGTGATAAAGTTTGCGAGGGGATAAATTTAGGGGGAAAAAGTACCCCACTTCTCTCCCAGAGGAAAAAAATAACTTTCAGTGCGTTTTGATAAAACTCTGTTGTTCTGTCATGAACCCAGCAATTATATTGGATTTTCCAAGATCTTTACCAGTAAATTGTTTCTGTGTGTAAAATAACTAACCCCTTATTAGAGCGACAGTGTTACATGTATTTACAAAATCATATAACTTCCATTGGGATTGTATTGATTTTTGTATTTTCCCCAAAATAGTGCTTTGAATTGATAGTCCTTTATGCAATGTCTTAGCAATAGTCACTCTAATGCCCATCCAGGAGAAGTGGGTAGTAATTCTTCATCATGAAAATGATATATTACATATTTAGTATGTTCCCTTTGCAGTATTGCACTTTTGTTTAACTAGAATACACCTATGAGATAGCCAAAGTTTCTCAAACACAGTTAACCTGGTTTGCCGGTGAAAGTATTTCAACAGCATCCACATTTCCCCCTGTCTCCCTCTAGTTCTACCCACATGATCTTTATTCCTTTCTTTCCCCAATTAAAAAATAAAAGGAAAAAAAAAAAAAGCCCTAGATCTTATCACTAAAAATCTAATTTATATCAAATTTATGAGATAAAGTATTTTCCTAATTACGGTCAAATGAATTTGGTTAACATCTTAGTGATTCTCTTTCTATGTAATAAGGCAATTTGCAGTTTTCAAAGCATTAATACTAACTTTAAATGTTCTCTTGGGTTTCAAGACACTTCTACTTAGTATTGATTGGGGAAAAATCGTCCAGCTATCAGCTTAAAAAAAAATGCATAAATATGGTTGTGTAAAGTTAAGGGTTATAAGGAAAAAAAAAAAATCAGTAGAATTCCATAATACTAAAGTTGCAGTTGAAAGGATATCCAAGTATGTGTTGGTAGTTACTAAAAGAATTATAGCTGTTATTGCCTTGTATTTATAGCTCTTGTTTCAGGTTTCATGATTCAAGTCTTAGTCTAATTTTTCTTTTGGACATTTGCAATATTTACCAGTTGTGTTTTGTGTAGTCTGAATTTGCTTTCTGTAGTTGAGCAAACGTCTTAAAAAGTCATTTGTAATTTATTAAATTACTTTCTATGATGTTCTATAGAGCAAATGGAAGTTTAATTATTTTTTATTAAACATATTCTTTGACTACCCATGATGTCAGCCTCTGTACATGACAATACTCCTTTTTTTTAAATTGACTTTTGTATATAATTGATCTTAATCCAGTTATAAAAGAAACCATAGTCATAGTCCTAAATCTTTAAAAGAAAAGGATACTTTGGAAGAATTTTTAAAAGGAGAAGTTGGCTATAATTATATCCACAATATCGTTATTTCCTTAAGTTTTCTTCCCATGACCTTTAAAAAAAAAGTCCAGAAAGACTCAGAGCTATACCTAACCTCTTCATGGAGTACGTTTTGGAAATCAGTAATTTTTTTTTTTTTTCCCCTTGGTCTGAAGAGTCTTTCCTAATTCATCATGATTGTTTTGGTGTTTTTATAAACATGAAAGAAATTTAGTTTTCCTCTAATTAAGTAGAACAGTAGAGTCTCATCATATACTCATTTAACTTGGAAGCCATTCAACTATACTTTCATGCTTAGAAAACCCTTCTTTTTCTTTTCTGTACAATGTAGCATGTAAACCCAAGCCAACTGCTTCCTATAGTGCTCATCAGAGGAACAGTAATCTACACAGTGCTAGAGGAAGAATTGGCTATGTTAGATGTTTTGGGGAGACAATACACTATGTACAAAACGGTATGTTCTGTATCTTGTGAGCTATAGGAGGGAGAGTGATTGTTGACTACAAGTAATGTTCACCTTAACAAATTTAGAACTTAGTCTCTACGTAAATACAACTCCAGTACATAAGCTATTTATTTTAAAATGCAGGAAAGCACAAAGAAATATATTTCAATAGTCATAAACCCACCCCAAGATAAATGCTGTTCATATAGATACCCAACGTGCTTCATATGTATGTTACATACATGTAGTGGGTTGAATTGTGTCCAACAAAAATTTATGTCAAGACCAAACCTCCAGAATGTGACCTTATTTGGAAATAGGGTCCTGGCAGATGTAATTAGTTAAGATGCAGTTATACTAGATTAGGGTGGGCCCTAAATCCAATGACTGGTTCCTTATAAGAAGAGGAGAGGACACAGAGACAAAGGGAAGAAGGCTATAAGACAACAAGCAGAGACGAGTGACACTACTACCAACCAAGGAACACCAAGGAATGTCAGCCACCACTGGAAACTAGGAGAGCGGCATGGAACAGATTTTGCTTCAGAGCCTCCAGAAGGAAGCAACGCGGCCAACACCTTGATTTTGGACTTCGGGCCTGAATTGTGGGAGAATAAATTTCTGTTGTTTTAAGCCACCCCGTTCGTGGTAATTTGTTATGGTAGCCCTAGGAAACTTACACACTTTCATATTAAATCAGTATTATATTTACTGTTCTGCCCTTAATATACTCACCGATGTCAATAAGTACCCTGTGTTGTGATGTTTAACACCTAGTATTGTCTCATACAGATGGAATTTATTTAACCATGTACTTACAAGTGGACATTCAAGTTTATAAATGCATCTTTGGCATCCACCCCTGTGACTTCCTTAATCCCTAGAAGTGAAAATACTTCCTCTGTTCTTGAGGATTTTGGTTTGTGTTGCCAAGTTTACAATGATGCCATTAGTAGCAACTTACACTACCACAGCAGCATGTATTTTGTGCGTGCTCACCCCAAAATCTTACCAATACTGTGTATTGTCTTTTGAAGTAATCTTTGCCAAATTAATAGGCAAAAATAACATCTTGATGAATTTTTAAATTATTCTTCCCTTTTCTTACTAAAAAAAAAAATAAGACGTACATATTCTAGAGAATTTGGGGAGTGGGGGCTTGGGGTGGAGGAGTTGGGGAAGCACAAAGTAAACCAAGACCCCCATAATGTTAAATGCTCAGAGATAAAACTGTTAAGCTTTGGGTCATTTTTCTTTGCATATACATATATATTATTTTAATAAGAATGGAGTTATACTGTACATACCATTGTGTAACTTTTTTTCGTTTATTATATCATGATAATTTTTCCATGTCATTAAAGAATCTTCCACAGCATTTTTAAGGACTTTCTCATTCCACTATATAGATGGAACGTAACTTATTTAATGCCCAATTATTGAGCATTGAGATGTTTTTCAGTTTGGGACTACTTAAACAATGGTACGTTTGTAGTTAAGTCTTTTCAAATACTTAGATTTTTTCATTGGAATAAATACCTAGTCATGAAATAGTTATGTTTGAGTTTTAAGACCAGGCAGACTGTATTATTTTCTACCCCAATAACAGACCATGAAACTACTTCCTTTCCCCATGTCTCTTTAGCTAACCCTGGGCATTAGAATATTTTTGAATCTTTGCCAATTTGATAGACATTTAGTTCATATTTCTTTGATTATTAGTAATATAAAGTCTTTCATATCTCTTCCTAAGGCCATTTGTATTTTGTGCATTAACTGTCCTTGTTCTCTCTGCAATACCTGTTATACAAGTGGTAAATATTTTTCTCAATTTGCCTGTGAATTTTGTTGGTTTTTTTTAATGTGAAAGTTTCACATGTTTATGTGGTCATGTAGATACTCCATTTCTTCACGTTTTAAGTTTCTGGTATTTTTCCACAGAAAAATCTTTTCACACCCAAATTCTGTACATGTTTGCTTTTTTTAATATTTAGTGCCTTAATTATTATGCATTGTCCCAGCATTATTTAGTATATAGTGTCTCCGCTGATGTGACATGCCTGCATTGATCGTAATCTAAATTATGTATGTTAATGTGAATTATTTAGATATATATGAATTACTTAGATTGTATCATAAATATGCATGATATATCTATAATATATCATGTAAACAGTAAATATAAGAAAACTGGAGTGGCTGTACTCATAAAAGATAAACTTTAAAACAAATGTTGCTAGAAATGAATGAGAATATTTTATAATGATTTAAGGGTCATTCTATCAGGAAAATATAACACTTATAGGCACTTAACAGAGCCATAAAATACATATAGCAAAAAAGTAACAAAATTGAAAGGAAAAATAACTCCTAGATGATAGTTGAAGACTTCAACTTCCCACTTTGAATAACAATAGAACAAATAGGCAAACAGTCAACGAGAAAACAAGATTTGAACAACACAGTAAAATAGCTAGACCTAAGAAGCATTTGTTGAACACATCACCAAATAATAGGAAAAAAAATTCTTCTAAGGCACATAAGACCATTCTCCAAGATAGACCATGGAACAAGTCAAATTTTGGAAATATGTAATTATACAAAGTAGCCACAATAGAATGAAGTTTGAAGCCAGAAAGTGTGGATATTCACAACTATGTACAAGTTAACACACTCCTAAATAACCAATGAGTCCTAGAAATCTCAATCTCAAAGGAAGTTAGGAAATATTTTGAGATACGTGAAAACAAATACACAACATATGAGATGCAGCCCAAATGATGCATAAAAGGAAATCTGTAAGTGTAAATGTCTACATTAAGAAAAAAATCTCAGTGCACTTGGGTGCCTCAGTCAGGTGAGTGACATTTAGAAGGGGAGAGTGGCAGAGGGGTGAGAGGATCCCAAGCAAGGCACATGCTCAGCGCAGAGCCTGCCACAGGGCTGGATCCCATGATCCTGGGATCATGAACCGAGCCAAAATCAAGAGACAGATGCTCAACTAACTTAGCCACCCAGGTCCCTTGATCTTTGGACTCTTGATCTCAGTTCGGGTCATGAGTTCAAGCCTCGCACTGGACTCCACACTGGGCATACAGTCTACTTTAAAAAAAAAAAAAAGAAAAGAAAAAAGATATCACATCCAAAAGGTAGTTCTTTTAAAAGACCCACAAAATTGACAAACCTTCAGCTAGACTGGCCAGTAAAAAAAGAGAAGCATCAAATGACTAGATTCAAAAATGAAAGCGGACATTCCTACCATCCTTCCAGAAATAAAAAGGATCATAAGGGAACATTATGAATAATTGTATGCCAATAAATTAGATAAACCTGGATGAAATGACAAATTCTGAGACACGAACTAGTGAAACAATCAAAAAATAGAGGGGGCCTGGATAGCTCAATCATTTAAGTGTCCAACTTCGGCCCGGGTCATGGTCTCATGGTTCATGGGTTCGAGCCTGCGTCGGGCTCTGTGCTATCAGCTCAGAGCCTGGAGCCTGCTTTAGATTCTGTGTCTCCCTCTCTCTGCCCCTCCCCCACTGTGTTCTGTCTCTCTCAAAAATGAATAATAAAAGATTTGAAAAAAATAGAGACTATAATAAGATAAAGAGTATAATAAATTAACAGATTAAATTACTAATAACAACAATGACGAAAAACATGATAAAATCCCTGGATGAGGTGGTCACTCTGACAGGAGGGGGGAAAAAGCCCTTATTCATCACATATTCTTCCAAAAATGGGAGAGCAAATATTCCCCATTTTGTTTTATGAGGACAGTATCATCCTGATACAAAAGCCAAAGACACCACAAGGAAACTGCCAATCGATAACCCATAGGACTATAAAATGCAAAGTTTTTCAACAAATTGCTAGCAAACTTAATCTAGCAACATATGAAAAAGATTATACACCATGACCAAGTTGGATTTATCCCAGGATTACAAAATTGGTTCAACATACAAGAAACAATCAATGCACTATTAACAGAAAAAAGCAGGGGGGGGGGACCACATAATTATAATTATCTCAATAGATGCAGAAAAAAACATTTCGTGAAATCCAATACCCTATTATGATTTAAAAACAAACAAATGAAAAGGGTGGGGATAGAAGAGAACTGTCTTCACCTGATAAAGAGCATCTATAAAAAACCAACAACTAACATCATACTTAATAAAGACTGAATATTTTCTTTTTTTATTTTTCTAACGTTTATTTATTATTGAGAGACGGAGAGACACAGAGCGTGAGCAAGGGAGGAGCAGAAAGAGGGGGAGACAGAATCTGAAGCAGGCTCCAGGCTCTGAGCTGTCAGCACAGAGCCCGAATCGGGGCTTGAACTCACGCACCGCGACATCATGACCTGAGCTGAAGTTGGACGCTTAACAAACTGAGCCACGAGGAACCCCCAAAACTAGACTCTTGATCACTCCTCTCCATACCTTTAGTTGCTCAGATCTAACATCTGTGTCATCCTTAACAACCCCCCACCCCCGCCAGCCGATCCCCAGTATCCAAGCCATTAACAAATCTGTTCTGTATTCCCATTTTCTAGGTTAAGGGAATGGATTAAACATATCCATATAATTCTGCATTCTCAAAAAATCCACTAAACTGTGGTAAAGGGAATTCTGTCTTTCTTTCTTTCCTTCTTTCTTTCTCTTTCTTTCTTTCTTTTTTTCAAGTAGGCTGCACACCCAGCAAAGAGCCCAGTGTGGGGCTTGAACTCATGACCTTGATATCAAGACCTGAGCTGAGATCAAGAGTCCAATACTTGAGGGGCACCTGGGTGGCTCAGTCAGTTAAGCATCCTGACTTCGGCCCAGGTCATGATCTCAAAGTTTGTGAGTTCAAGCCTCGCATCAGGCTCTGTGCTGACAGCTCAGAGCCTGCAGCCTGCTTCAGATTCTGTGTGTCCCTCTCTTCTGCCCCTGCCCAACTCATGCTCTGTCTCTCTCTCTCAAAAATAAAAAAATAAAATAAACATTAAAAAAAAAAAGAGTCCGATACTTGAGCCAAAAAGGGAATTATTTTAAAAGACAAACCCATATTACAGGGAGAATAGGGGAAAAAACAAAAACAACTGTGAAATTTTGGAAACTGAAGCAGACCAGTGAAAATTGACAAGTCTCCAAAAAAGCTAAATTCCAAATTGGCAGGAAGAAAAGCTGAAAACCGAGAGCTCCTTTCTGTTTACTGAATGGGATGCTGCCAGATTCATGCATTGCTTAAAGAAGATAATTAGATGTGAACGAGGGGAAGGAAGGAAGGAAGGAAGGAAGGAAAGAAGGAAGGAAGAAAGGTGAAAAAGAAGGAAAAAAAGAAGAAAGAGAAAGGAAAAAGAAAAAAGAAAGGGAAGACGAAAACTAATCCAAGTTGCATTTCTGGATCCTGGAAAGATTTAGGAACTAGCAGCACTGAATTCATCTATAACTAAGGATGAAAGAGCAGCTACTAACGGAAAAAATGAAAGTCTTTGGATCCCTCCCCACTCATCGCCACTGACTGTCCTTCTCTCCTCTTCACAGAGGTCTCGAGGTCTATTACATGGAAACTGTTTCTGCACAGGGGTGGTGTAGGGCTCCTGGCACAGGCAAGGACGTGGGTACCATATGGAAATAAGAGGATTAAGTGACTGATACTAAAGCCTAATTACCCTGAGCCATTTTCCCCCAGTTGACTCCCAGAATTCTGGCATCCAAGATTTCTCTTTTGCAGCCGGAGATTATAAGACAATTTGCTGAAGACTCTGACTAATTTTTTTCCTGAGAAAATACTTCAAAAACTATTTTCAGGATAGTTCCCCAACAGATAACACCCTTTGATGACCGCACACAGTGTTTCTCAGTGGCGGGCAATTTTTCCTCCTCAGGGGACATTTGGCAATGTCTGGAGACATTTTTGGTGTCGCAGTTTGACAGTACATGTGTGTCCCGCTGGCATCTGCTGGGTAGGTATCAGTGGTCCTGCTAAACATCTTACAGAGCATAGGACGGTCCCCACCTCCCACCCAACAACAAGGAATTATCAGGTGCAAAATGTCAGTAGCCCCAAGGTTGAAAAAACTGTCCTACAGTCATCAGGCTTCACTTATGTACTGAGAGCTTCCTATTAGCTTAAAAAAAAAAAAAAAAAAAAAAAAAGCTTTATTGAGATATTTATATACCATAAATCCACCTATTAAACACATACAATTCAATAGATTCTAATATATTTACAATTATACAATCACTACCGCTATACAAACTTCAGAAGGTAAAGCCAGACCATGTCCCTAAGACCCTGTTCAGCATCCCTGCTCCTGGGAGCCTGTATCCAAGAAGGTAAGACATCACTACCCTTTCCAGACACCACTATGCTTGCACTGGAAAGTCCAAAATCTGCAGGTGGGCCAACAGGTTGAGGACCTAGGGAATAGCCAATGGTTTCTTCAATGGGTTAAAGTTCAAAGGCTGTCTCTAGCAGAACTCCCTTTTGCTTGGGGAGGTCAGTCTTTTTATTCTATCCAGGCCTTCAACTGATTGGATGAGTCCCACCCAGATTATGAAGGGCAATCTGCTTTACTCAAAGCACACTGATTTAAATGTAAATCTCATCCATAAACACCACACAGAATCAATGAATAATGTTTGGCCAAGTATCGAGGCACTATGGCCCAGCCAAGCTGACACACATAAAATTACCACCCCAGCTTCTATACTGAGAAGAAATTGATTTAGGAAGGACAGAAGCAGAGAGACCAGATGGGAGGAAATTGCAACGATGCTGGTAAGAGATGACGGAAGCTTGGGCCAGAGGATTGGCAATGGAAGAGGTGAGGAGTGGTTAGGTTTGAATAATTGAAGACTGCGTTGGCAGAAACTGCAGATGAATTAAATGCAGAAGGTGAGAGAAAAGAATCAAGGATAACTCCAAAGTTTTTTGGCCTGATCCACTGGGAGAATGATGTTATCATTTTCTACAGGAAAAACGGAGACAGCGGGCTTAAGGCATGGCTTCGATGACATGAAGGGTGAGGCACAGTGGGCAGCTGACAGGACGCAGCCCCTGCTCCTGGCCTTGAAGTCTGGAGGATATAAGGACATGAGGAGGGTTCCAGAGGGCACAGCGAAAGGGCGGATGATAGAAGAGGAGAGGGAGATTTCATCCTGGCTGAAGTCACTCAGAGAGAGAGAGATTACTGGAAGGGTTTACACTTTTAATGATGGCAGAGGAAATCAATCTAATCAGCATGATCAGTCTTGTCTTGGGAGCAATGGGCTGAAAGTCCAGCTAAGTGTTTAAGTTCATTAATATTTATTGAACACCTATTAAGTGCTCAACACTGTAATACTGTTCTAAGTTTTAGGGATATATGAGTGTCACTGCCGTCCTTAACCTAACACCTTAAGTTGCTTCACCTTTATTTTTTTCAAATGTTTATTTTTGAGAGAGAGAGAAAGTGTGAGTGAGGGAGGGGCAGAGGGAGAGAGAGAGACAAAGGATCAAAGCAAGCTCTGAGCTGTCAGCACAGAGCCCAACTCAGGGCTGGAACTCACGAACCGTGAGATCATGACCTGAGCCAAAGTCAGATGCTTAACTGACTGAACCACCCAGGAGCCCCTGGGCTTCACCTTTAGAATCAAGTCCAAAAATCTTTTCTAGGTCTTTGACTTCATCTCTATCCACACATCATGGCTTTTCTTCTCCATCTTTTCACTTAAACCACATTCATATTCCTGCAATTCCCTGCACTACCCATGCCTTTTCCAGATTCAAGTTCTTTGTGTAAGCATTTTTTTCTCCACCAGAAACCCACCCTTCTTCCCTTCCTCTAGCTATGATTTGATATATGTATATAGAATAAAACCTTGGATTGCGAGTAACTTGTTCTGTGAGTGTTTCATGAGACAAGCAAACATTTCTAATAAATTTTAACGTGAAAAATAAGTGAGGTCTCACAATACAAGTACTACCTGACATCAAACGTCACTTGATCACAACTGAGCCAATGGTTTTTATTTCTCTGTCTCTGTCTCTGTCTCTCTCTCTCTCACTTGCTCACTCACTGTGGAATTGTGGGTGATTGTTTCCCATGCTCAGATGTGTCAGGCCATGGTGTTTGGCAGAAATCAGTGATTTTTCAGGACGTTGGAAGGTGCCCGCGACTGGCAGTAGTGTATTTTTTGTCACTTTGAAGCACCAATGGACGGTCCTTTGCTTTTCTGTACAAGAGTAAGCTTAGGAAAGCTTGGCTTCCTTCTAGGTCAGGCTGCCTGCGGATATAGACCCTTTCCTCTGCTACCTTATTGCCAGTTACGTTAAATACAGTAAATGACAAGTGTTTATTAATACTGTTCCGTCCTCACCATCTGTGCGAGCGTATACAATGGTCCCCATGCAGAAAAAGATTCCATTGAGCCAACAGACAGCAGTGATTCCGTTAGTGGTAGTGAAAGTCGTCCTACACGGTAACCCTCCTCTCTCTGGTCTCCCTCACACCAGCCACGAAGGTTTTCCACGGTAAGTGCCGGTTAATCTGTTTATTTTCCTTTATGTTTTGTATTTCTTTATTATTTTGTATTATTTGACAGTATGGTAATCATTCTTATGGGAATATTTTGGGGTTGTGGAAAGAATCAATTGAGTTTCCATTATTTCTTATGGGGAAATTCGCTTTGATATACAAGTGCTTTGGATTGCAAACATGTTTCTGGAATGAATTATGCTTGCAAACCAAGGTTTTACCATATTATGGAATGAGTAACACCATAAGCTTAGTTAACATCCCTAACCATACATAGTTACACTTTTTTTTAAAGATATCTCTTCAGGGGGGCACCTGCGTGGCTCAGTCGGTTGAGCATCTGACTCGATTTTGGCTCAGGTCACAATCCCAGGGTCGTGGGATTGAGCCCCCACACTGGGCTTCGTGCTGAGTGTGGAGCCTGCTTGGGATTCTCTTTGTTTCCCTCTCTGCCCCTCTCCCCTGCACGTATGCTCTCTCTCTCTCTCAAAAAAAATTTTTTTTTACTTAAATTTTTACTTAAAATTTTAAGGTAAATAATTAAAATGAAGATTTCTCTTCAGGGAAATGAAAGGGAAGAATGGAAAGCCTTTGTCTATCTCCAAACACTCAGTCACCAGCACCCCAACCCCTGCACGTGTGCATGCACAGAACACACACAGGCACACACGTGCCAGAGGTCTTCTCTGATGCACCCATAACTCCCTGAATTTCCTTTTCATAACATATTTATACTTGACAATTGTTTGTTCTGGGTCTGTTTCCCCCATGAGACCACAAGCTCTTTGAGGACAGAGACCATGCTTGTCTCATTCACTACTGGATCCTCAGTTGTTAGCAAAATACTTGACATATAGCAGGTGGTCAGTAAACATTTGTTGAGTATTTGAAAGAATTGATGGTAGGCTCTCTGGCTAAGTGAATAAACGAATGAATGAATGAATGAATGAGTGATCAGACCCCAAGAAAACCTTTGAACATTGAAGATTGATTTTTAAAAAAGATTTTTTTTAAGTTTATTTATTTATTTTGAGAGAGTGCAAGCTTGAGCCAGGGAGGGGTAGAGAAAGGGGCAGAGAAAGAATCCCAAGCAGGCTCCGCATTGTCAGTGCAGAGCCTGATTTGGGGTTCAAATTCACGAACTGTGAGATCTGACTTGAGCCAAAATCAACAGACAGACCCTTAACTGGCTAGCCACCCAGGCACCCCAAGATTGATTTCTTTTTAAATCTGTTTTTTTTTAAATTGAGGTATAATTGACATATAACGTCCTATTATTTTAGATGCATAACATAAGGATTCGATATATGAGTATATTATGACAGCAAGTTTAATTAACATCCATAACTGCACATACATTTTTTTTCTTGTGATGTGAACTACTAAGATTTACTCTCTTAACAACTTTCAAATATACAATACATATTGTTAACATAGTCATCACGATGTACATTGCATCCCCAGGAATTATTTATTTGATAACTGGGTATTTGTATCTTTTTTTTTAAATTTTTTTAACGTTTTTATTTATTTTTGAGACAGAGAGAGACACAGCATGAACGGGGGAGGGGCAGAGAGAGAGGGAGACACAGAATCGGAAGCAGGCTCCAAGCTCTGAGCCATCAGCCCAGAGCCCGACGCGGGGCTCGAACTCGCGGACGGCGAGATCGTGACCTGAGCTGAAGTTGGACGCTTAACCGACTGAGCCACCCAGGCGCCCCTGGGTATTTGTATCTTTAGACCACCTTCACCCATTTTGCTCACTCCCTACTCGCTGCTTCTTGCAGCCACCAAGTTTTTTCTTTAATTTGTGAGTTTATTTGTTTTCAGATTTCACATATAAGTGAGATTACATAGTACTTGTCTTTCTCCGCCCTCTCAGCATAATGCCCTTAAGGGCCATCCATGTTGTTGCAAATGGCAGGATTTCCTTCTTTTTACAGCTGAATAATATTCCATCTTACATGTACATATACATTTTCTTTATACATTCATCTATCGATGAACACTTAGGTTATTTTCATGTCTTGGCTATTGTAATTAATGCCACAGTGAACATGGGCGTGCAGATATCTCGTCAAGATCCTGATTTCAATTCCTTCAGATAAATACCCAGAAGTGGGATTGCTCATCATATGGTAGCTCTATTTTTAATTTTTTGAGGAACCCCCATTACTGTTTACCAAAGCAGCTGAACCATTTTACGTTCCCACCAACAGTGCACAAGGATTTCCTTTTCTCTACACCCTTGCAAACACTTATTTCTTCTCTTTTTGAGAATAGCCATTTTAACTGGCGTGCAGTGATATCCTGTGATTTTGATTTTCATTTCCCTGATGATTAATCATGTTGAGCACCTTTTCATATATTTGTTGGCCATTTGTATGTCCTCTTTGGAAAAACGTCTATTCAGATCCTCTATTTTTTACTGGAATTGTTTGTTTCTATTGAATTATATGAGTTCTTTATATATTTTGGATGTTAATCCCGTATCAGATATATGAATATGATCTGCAAATATTTTCTCCCATTCCTTAGGTACCCTTTTCATTTTGTTTGTTTGTTTTGCTACACAGGAGCCTTTTAATTTGATGTTTTTTTAATTTTGTTTTATTTTGTTACTTTTATTTTTGCTTTTGTTGCCTTTGCTTTTAGCTACAAATCCAGAAAATCATTGCCAAGACCAAAGTTGAGGTGATTACTACCTATGTTTTCCTCTAGGAGTTTTGTGTTTTCAGGGCTTATGTCCAGGTCTTTAATACATTTTGAGTTGATTTTTGTGTATCATGTAAGATACACATGATCCACTTTAATTCTTCTGCATGTAGCCATCCAGTTTTCTCAACACTATTTATTGAATAGACTATCTTTCTCTCAATGTATATTCTTGGCTCCTTCGTTGTAAATTAATTGACCGTAGATGTGTGGATTTATTTCTGGGATTTCTATTTTGTTCATCGATCCATGTGTGTGCTTTTATGCCAATACTATATTGTTTTGATTACTATTGTTTTGTATAGGAAATTAGGAAGTATGATGGCTCCAACTTTATTCTTCTTTCTCAAGGTTGCTTTGGTTTTGGGGGACTGTTTTTGGTCATGATCGATTTGTTTTTTTAAATACATATTTATTTTTGAGAGAGAGAGTACACAAGCGAGGGAGGGGCACACACACACACACACACACACACACACACACACACACACAGAATCCAAAGCAGTCTCCAGGTTCTGAGCTGTCAGTACAGAGCCTGACATGGGGCTCGAACTCACAAACTGTGAGATCATGATCGGGGTCGAAATCAGATGCTCAACTGACTAAGCCACCCAGGTGTCCAGGTCAGGATTGATTTCTTAAACTGACTCAGTTAATGTTCATGCCCTCCACTCAAAGCAAGGCCCTCATTCATGGCCTATTTGTCCTTAACTTGACATACGTTCCCAGCCACCTCAGTTACTGTTTGCAAGTACTCCTCCCCCCACCCCGAAAAGAAAGGAGAACAAGGGTTATCAACAGATCCTATGGTGACCTCAGTGAAAAGAAACATCTTATAACCTGAAAGCAAGAAGGAAGATGAAAATAAACAAAGCGTTTGAAAACTCAGCAGTACAAACAGTAGAGGGTATGTAGCCCAGTACCTACTCCACAGGCCTCATAGGCACCACGAGGCAATAATTGTTCATAATCGTTTATTGAAGGGTAACAGGACAGGTTTTACGTATTCCAGATTGCCAAGGCTTCCCCGTGTATCAGATCTAGTTTTCTTTTAATTTTTTTTAACATTTATTTATTTTTGAGAGACAGAGCGAGACAGAGCACGAGTAGGGGAGGGGCAGAGGGAGGGGGGCGGGACACAGAATCCAAAGCAGGCTTCAGGTTCTGAGTTGTCAGCACAGAGCTCCACCCAGGGCTCCAACTCAGGGACCGCGAGATCATGACCTGAGCCACAGTCGGACGCTTAACCGACTGAGCCACTCAGGTGCCCCTCAATCTAGTTTTTGTAGTTTATGCTTGGATTGGGTTTTTGGCAGGCAGATTCTCATTCATAATGGGGAAAGTTGGTTTAAAGAAGAAGACCTGCTTGGCTTATAGAATCAGCCCCTAAGGGACCCAAATACCTGACTAGAAGTCATCAGGAATACAATGCTAGTTAACTCAGGTCTCCAGATGAGACTCTTCACGTCCCAGCTGAAATAGAAAGCCGGCTCAGCCTTGCCTGAGTAGATAGCACCCCTGACTGGAAGCTGAAAACTAAGGGTTTTTGCTGGTACCAACACATGGTTCTTTGAACACTTTTGAAGACACGTAAACACAGTGCAAACACAGTTGAAGCCACAGTTGCAGTCACAGCCACCTGATCGCTCAATCTGAAAGGAAGACAACACTTCTAGCTTCAGACCATAGGACATATATTTAAAATTTTTTTCAGTGTAAGAATAATGACATACAATGTTCTATCACTTTCAAGTGAACATCGTAGTGATTCAGTATTTTATACATTAGCAAAGGGTCCTCATGATGTCTAGTGACCATCTGTCATCATACAAAGGTATTAGAATATTATTGAGTATATTGCCTATGCAATACATTGCATCCCCATGACTCATTTATTTTGTAACTGGAAGTTTGTACCACTAAATCCCCAAACTTAAATTTCAGTGTGGGTGGGAATGTAAAATGATAGAGCCACTTTAGAAAAAAAAAATTGGCAGTTTCTTATACAGTTTGCTATGTACCATATAACCCAGTAATACCATTCCGTTTTGGTCTGCTAGGTTGACTCCTCCCTCTTTGTTCACATGGCCTTTCTTCAGTCTGTGCATGTGGCTTTCTTACAAGGCCACACATTTTATAACCTCATTTAACCTTAATCACCGGCTAAAAGCCCTATCGCCAAATACAATCACATTGGGGGTTAGGACTTCAGCATATGAATTGGGGAAGAACACAAACATTCTGTCCATAGCACACTCCTAGGTATTTACCCCAGAGTCATGAAAAACTTGTGCTACACAAAACCATTTACATAAATGTTATGGTAGCTTTTCTCATAACCGCCCCAAATGGAAACAACCAAGATGTCTTCAGACGTCTTCAACTTTTGAATGAATAAATAAACTTGGGGACATTCATACAGTAGAATACTACTTATCAATAAAGGAACAAACTACTGACACATGCAACAACTTGGAGGAATCTAAAAAACATTATGCTAAATTGAAAGATGTCAGGCTCAAAGGCTACTTATTGTGTGATTCCACTTACATGACATTTTGGAAAATAGGAAAATCTATGGGGACAGAAAATTGGTCCGTGTTTTCTAGGGGCTACTTGATGAGGGCTTTACTATAAAGGGGCTGTAGGAAACTTTTCAGGTGATGGAAATGTTCTATAGTTTCATTGTGGTGAACACAACTATATGTATTTGTCAAAATTCATGGAACTGTATACACATACAAGAGTAAATTTTACTGCATGCAAATTATGGCTCAATGAATCTGCCATAAAAGAATAAACAGAAGGCTACTTGAAAATATTCATTTGTATTTATGGTCTTCTTAAAAGTAAATATGAAAGAAACAATAAAGAACTTTCAAGCACAAAACATAGTAGGATAAAATTTTGTTGGGATGGGAATATGAGGTAAAGGAGAGAAAAGAACGGTATAAACTTTCTAATTGTTAAAGAGAAGTTTTGTTCACGTATTTTTAAATGTTTATTTATTTATTTTGAGAAAGAGAGTTTGTGTGCAAGCAGAGGAGGGGCAGAGAGAGAGAGAGAGAGAGAGAGAGAGAGAGAGAGAATTCCAAACTGCTCCATGCAGTGAGGGCAGAGCCCAGAGTGGGGCTCAAACCCACAAACTGTGAGATCATGACCTGACCTGAAATTAAGAGTCAAATGCTTAACTAGCTGAGCCACCCAGGCGTCCCTTGTTCATGTGTTTTTAAAGTGGATGCTAGTGAGTATCAAATTGTTATGATACATACAGTCCATTGGATATGTTTAACGATTAGTAACAGTTTTATTTTAAAAGGTTTATAGTTACATGTTTGATATTACACCTGATCAAACTTTTAATGAAATGTTTTATATGTCAACTTTAAAATATGCTAGAAGGTAATCCTTTTAGGAGGACATGATCAAAAAGTTTCAAGATCACACACACACATTATTTAAATATTTTTAATGTTTATTATTTATTTTTGAAAGAGACAGAGAGCATGAGCAGGGGAGGGGCAGAGAGAGAGAGGGAGACACAGAATCTGAAGAAGGCTCCAGGCTCTGAGATGTCAGCACAGAGCCTGACGTGGGCCTTGAACCCACGAACTGTGAGATCATGACCCGAGCTGAAGTTGATCGCTTAACTGACCCACTCAGGCGCCCCAACACACACCCATTTTTGTCACATAAAAGCTTATGCGAAGTTTCTCAGTTAAGTCATGTATTTTAAGGTCATATACACAATGCAAAAATAAAGGTTATTTTTAGATGACTGCTATTTATGATCTTTGAAATTCTGTTGGGCTATTAGATCACAGCATAAGTAAGGATGTTACCCGTGCAACATTGAGGAGTCAATAGAAACAACTGATAGGTACATGTCTTATATTTCATAGGTGTTTGCTTATTGCTGCATAACAAGCCATCCTCAAACTTTGTGACTTGAAAGAATAATAATCATTTCTTTTGCACACAAATATGCCATTGGGTAGAACTGGGTAGGGATCAGAGGCAAGGTTCATCTTTGCTCCGTGCAGCATGAGCTGGACAGTTGACTGAAGGCTGGAGGATCTGCTTTCACACTGGCTCATTCAGTATGGCTGGGGCTGAAGGCCAGGGGCCTCAGGTCCTTTGCACATGGCAGAACTTTTCTCCAAACCTCTACACTATGAGATGACCACACTAGAGCATAGCTTCCAGTAGCATCAGGCTGTGCCCTAGGATGACTCCAGTACTGCATTAAAATGCCTGTCTGAGAAAACTCAAGGCTACCAGTATTTATCATTTGTTCTAGCCAAAACCTGACGATAGGTCCCAGACCTCCCTTTTCTTATAGCATTTACCCAAAAGGGCTTACAATGGTGACTCCTTCTTCTGTCCCTTTCAGATGTGTATGTATCTGTTGCCATTTGAAGTGTCTTTCTCAATGATCTGAGAGCCATATAGGGCCTCTGTCTCCTAGTCTCTGTAGGGAAAAAAAGAATCCCAACTTCAGTAAATCGCCTGCTGGCAGCTACAGCTGGCCTGATCACATTTACACTCACCAAACCTTTCTAATTTTTTGGTTCAGCTCCACTCTCTCCCATCTCTACTCCTTCATTCGCACTTTAAATCGTCCAGTCACTGCTGCATAGATTGGAACGGAGTTCAGCTCTTTACCTTACTGTCAATAGTGTCTGAATAAAATCTGTTTTACCCCTTTAACTAACGCCTGGCTTTGTCTACCACTGATAATAGGCTTCTCCGAGTGATCTGGGCTTCTTCACAGTGTGGTGACTGGGTTCAAAGTGTCAATGAAGACAGAAGGAAGTGATCCCATAGCAGACAGCAATGTGTTATTGGCTCCTCAAACATAAAAATGTTTTATACCATGGGGGCACTTGGCTGGTTAGGCATCTGACTCTTGATTTCAGCTTAGGTCATGGTCTCACTGTTTGTGAGATCGAGCCTGAAGTCGGGCTCTGCACTGACAGCACAGGGCCTGCTTGGGACTCTCTCTCTCTCCCTCTCCCCTGCTCAACCTCTATTTCTCTCTCTGCTTCTCAAAATAAATAGACATTTAAACTATGTTTTATACTATGCCCACTTATAAATCAAAAAGGATTGTTAATAAGTGATTCAAGTCTACTATGGGTATGAAAGAGAAAGCAAAATAAAAATAAAGGAATAAAATTAAGCCATTTGGGTGACTGAGGATACTACAAATGCATCACTTACAGAAAACATAAATTTGCCCTTTGGGAAATAAAAGAATTACTGCTTTTTAAAAAATCCAAAAATTATTTGAAAGGCTCACATAAAATTAAAACACAGGAAAGAACAAGAAATTAGGAGCGATGCTGAAATTTGAACTTAGGCAGACAGGCCGCCCTTGCTTGCTATTACGCTTGCTATTATCCTTATTTTTGAGATAAGGACACCCAGATATTGAGTATTCATTTTGGAGACACCTTGAACACTAAATCGTCACGAGTCCTTTTTTTTTCTCTTCAATACGGTCCTGCTGAATGGCCCCAACATGGGGGCCTACTTAAAACGTAGCGAAGCCTGTTTTATTTTAGCCCAAGGAACACTACAGGAGTTTCTTTTTTAAATATGATTTTTGACCTACGTGGGCTTCCGGCCCGAACTACATTTCCCAGCAGGCCGTGCTCAGAACTACGGGTGCCTACTTGAGGTCTAGCTTCCCTGGTGGCGGCGCAGTCGCCGTGCGGACGGCCGACGGGCGGGCGCTTCGCGGTTTGAATGGCTGCGGGCCCGGGCCCTCAGCTCACCTGAGGTCCGGCCGCCCAGGGGTGCGCTATGCCGTCGGGAGGCGACCAGTCGCCGCCGCCCCCGCCTCCTCCTCCGGCGGCGGCAGCCTCGGATGAGGAGGAGGAAGACGACGGCGAGGCGGAGGACGCCGCGCAGCCGGCCCGCTCGCCGGCCCCTCAAACCCTGCAGCGGTTCGAAGAGCTGTGCAGCCGCCTCAACATGGACGAGGCGGCGCGGGCCGAGGCCTGGGACAGCTACCGGAACATGAGCGAGAGCTACACGCTGGAGGTGCGCCGCGGGGTTGGAGGCGAGGGGCTTCCCGGGCCTAGTCGCCGCGCCCCGCCGCGGGAATGGGCCCCTCCCCTCCCCGGGTCGGGTGCCCGGCGGGGACCCTGGGGCCGGCCCCGGGTCTCCGGTCCCCAGCCTGGAGGGCGGCGGGGATCCTCCCTGCGCGCCTTAGTCCTGGGGACCTGGCTGACGGCAGGCTCCTAGCGGCCCAGAAAGTGAACCCCGTCTCGCAGCTGTTCCCTTTCGGGTTCCGAGTGGGGGCCATTTCTTGCCCTAAAGTGGCATCGCGAGGCCGAGGTCGTGCCGGGGTCACGATCGCAAAGATACAACCACCTTGTCGGCCGAATGAACAGGTGCAGTTGTTACGACCGTCAGGAGAAGGGGAGGGGACGTGGCTGTGCTCCCACGGAGATTAACCCGCGTTTAGCGCCGGGGCCGCTAGGCTTCTCTCTCAGTTCTTTTCCTGCTGTGCCCACTGCCTTTGTCCCGGCATTGCATCCGTGGAGTAAACGCCTTGTTAAGTTTCGGGCTGTGCTTGTGTGTCAGCTGTGTTCCTTTCCCTCGGGCAAATGAAACGGGCTTTCTGCCCCCCTGGATATAGACACACGCCCGCATTTGTCCCTAGGAAGCTGGCACTGCGACGACCTTGAGGACCTTTCGGTCACCCCAGACGTTGGCCAGGACCCCGTAGCCGCTGTGATTTCGGCTTGTTGTGTCCCTTTCTTCGGATGGGGCTTGCAGATGAGAAAAATGGCCATTCCAGCCAGTGAGGCTCAACCCTGTAGGCACCTCCCCTTTATGGACCAATGGGAAGTGACGCGGAAGTCGGGATTGTTTATCAGCTGTTTGCTAGTGTGTGGCGTTGAACTGGAGGCCATATGATTTTCTTAAGCTGTTTTACGGTTTGTGGAAAGAGTAGGGCAGATAGGCTCAAACTGGGAAGGCCTAACCAAAGTATCTTTAATTATAATAGTAGGGTGTTTCCGAGTACATGTGACTCACTGAGGTTACTTTGTATTCTTGCCTTAACAGGATTGTATTTCAGTTCTTCCCCCGTAGTTATATGTGCAGGGGCGTGGGGGACAGGCCTAGTAATCTAGTGTCCATAGAACTTGACAGACCTAGGTGACATTGGACAATTTACCTAACCACTCCAGCGCTCGATTTTGTGAGACGTGAATTTGAGATTCTTTGTACCTGCGTCGCAGAGTTGTCTTGAAGGTTTAATAAGGGAATGTGGAGTTTCTGTTGTGGACAGTGCTTGTGCTCCGGAGTTTGCAGAGCTCTTTCCTATACGTAGGTGATGTGGCCGCACAGGCCACGTTCCTATTTATTTTTCAGTGGTTCTGTGGTCAGTGGTTCCTGTGGTTCTTTGGTTATGGGCAGAAGTGCTTCCAAATAAGCTTTTATTTTATCCTCACGGTAATCTTTTAAGTTACATAGAACAAGTACTATCACCATTCAGTTGAGGTGTCTCAACCCATGGGATTAAGTTGTATGAAGTCCAGTGTTAGGTAAGCAAGCGGCTAATAATGGTTAGTAAATTGTTTTTGAAAACACGTTTGATTAGCTCAGTTTACCCAGTAAGTGAATGAACATTCATTTATCAATTTTTTTTCCGCCTGTTTTTGGCCAGATACTGTTGTAGATGGTGGGGACAGAGCAGTGAGCAAAACTTAAAAACCCCCACCCTCATGGAGCTTGTTGTCAGTGATGATGTGAAATAATGGAGGATGTCAGGCTCGTGGAAAATAAAGCTCATATGATATTTAATACAGAGTATCGGTTATAGAATTTTATCTTCTGATTTCTTGGTTTTTTATGCTTTCATTCTCACAGCCCTCAGATAAGGAAGTTGAGGCTCTCTGTTCATTTGTCCCACATGGGGACCCCCAAAGCACATGTCCTGAGAGAGTGAGGCAGGTGGAATCTTTATTGCCTTTTATGATCTTACAAGTTACCTAGCATCATCTGCACCTCGGTTGAGATAGTTCAAAACGAGGGCATAGAACACAGATTCCTGTCTCCCAGTGTGAAAATGTCAGTGTCACAGTATGAGAATACTCGGGATGGAGCCGTCATTGAAAACACAGCTTCCCACAGACATAAAAAATTAAACTTTGTTTAATCATAAAAGTTTTTTCATATTGAAATGTATATATAGCTCATCAGGTAAAAATCAATATTCCTTTATTTTACAGGGGAATGATCTTCACTGGTTAGCATGTGCCTTATATGTGGCTTGCAGAAAATCTGTGCCGACTGTAAGCAAAGGGACTGTTGAAGGAAACTATGTATCTTTAACTAGAATCCTGCGATGTTCCGAACAGAGGTAACTATGTCAGAGTTGGAAAAGTAGAGTGTGACAAATGTAAAAGGTCAAAAATCATAGTGATAGAATTCTCTGTTTATCATTTCCAGGGCATTTTTGTACCTATAGAGTGCTGAATTTAGAGACTAGGTCATGGCTTTCCTTTACCGCATCTAAGTTGGTAGCCATTATATTTTACTTCTTTTGTGAAAAGTATTGAAATTTTAATGTATTAAGACTTGTATGGGAGCACCTGGGTGGCTCGCTCAGCTGAGCGTCCAACTCTTGATTTCAGCTCAGGTCATGATCTCACAGTTCATGAGTTTGAGCCCCACATCGGGCTCTGTGCTGGCCTGCTTGGCCTGTGTGGTGCCTGCTTGGGATTCTTGCTCTCTTTCCCTCTCTCTCTGCCCCTTCCCTGCTCACTCTCTCTAAAATAAATAAATAAACTCAAAAAAAAAAAAAAAAGACTTGTTTGTATGAAGAGTAGTATTAAAGGTTAGGACTTATTATTATGTGATATTGGAGGAATTCTAAATAAGGATATTAGAGAAACTTTAGGAAATACTCTAAATTGTAAAGGTAAATAAAATATGGTATTACACTTAGAACTACGTGCCCAAGATTTGTATCTTTATATATAAATATATGGAATGTGTAAATACTTCTCCATTTGCTGCTTGGGGGGATATGCAACACTATTGCAGTCAGTTTCTGAAAGGGTCAAATAATGTTTTAAAGAAGAGGCAGAAATTGCTTTTTCTATCTGTTGTGTAATTGAATTGATTATATTTATTTGTGCCTTTTGGGTGAATTTTCTCTTATGGCTTATTAAAGATTGGTGGGAAAAAGGATATTTGGCAGTTTGTAGGGGGAATACCACTGTCAAAATTTATGTACCTAACGGTTTAAAAAATCACTTACTATTAAAATAATTAACAAGAAATGTAATATTCTATCTGTAGCCTATTTATTAACCTTGAACTCCATCCTGAGTTATATTTAGGCCTAAGGACAAGAGGCAGTGCATAAAGAGTTGAACACCTGGTCTGCAAACCTGCAGAAGTGGACTTAAATAAGGTGCAAAAGTAGAATCATTACGGAAAAGCAAAGTGGAGACAGAGTAATCCAGTTAAGTGACAGACAAGGAACTTTAGAAGCAAAGGTCAAATTATGGAATCATCATAAACCATAGTAAATTGAATTCATCCAACATTTTAATGCAAGTAAGCTAGTTCTAGGCTTCAGTTGTGTTTCCATTTCAAAAACTCAGCTTCTATCTTTAAATTTTACCTCTGGGCTCAGATTATTTACTTTTTTGCCATAAAGGACTAAAACGGATTAAAAACGAAGAGTATGTTGGGAGAAGATATTTACAATGTGTATAAATAACAAAAGATCAGTGTCCAGAAGTATATAGAGAATGGCTAACAAATGGTTGCATGATTGACAACTAAATGGGTCCTAAAAAATGGGTAAAGAATATGATTTGACAAAGCTCAAAACTCACATAGCTAATAGATGTATGTAAAGAAGTTCAGTCTCACTGGTAATAAGGAAGTTCAAAGTAAAAACAAGGTAACTGTCATTCTCATCAGATTGGGGAAGTTTGAAGGCTGATAAAATCCGCTCTAGTCACTATGTAGGGAAACAGGAAGTCTGTATTGCTGGTGTGCATTGGTGAGAGTATAAATTGGCACAGCCACTCGAGTGGC
The DNA here is from genome assembly GCF_027475565.1 of Acinonyx jubatus. Classification (NCBI taxonomy): domain Eukaryota; kingdom Metazoa; phylum Chordata; class Mammalia; order Carnivora; family Felidae; genus Acinonyx; species Acinonyx jubatus. The sequence continues at coordinate 30,510,607 of NC_069396.1, read as the reverse complement.
AAATTTGGCAGTCTCTAGTAAAGTTGGAGATGCACCTTCTCTGACTCGGCAATTCTTCATCTTGGCCTAGTTCGTAAAGAAGCTCTTACATACAGGTGCAAGAATGTGTTCATTACAGCCTTTTCGTGTTATAATGTAAAATTGGAAACCTCAATTTGCACTGGTTGGGGAACGAATGCAAAAAATCATGGTAGTTCATATGCAGGAATATTTTTAACATTAAAATTAATGAATTAGATCTGTACATATTAATGTTAATCTCAGAAACATTGAATGAAAAAGCATGTTGCTGAATGCTACTTACAGTGTGATACTATTAATATAAAATCTTAAAACCACACATAAAGATGATACTACTTACTGTTTATGGATACATATAGATCCATATATGTGTAGATACAAATGTATAGATACATATAGATTCGTATATGTATAGATTCATATAGATGCCATATAGTAAGGGTATTAAGTAGTAAGTATATAAAAGCAAGAATGGGAAGGATTCGGACTCACTTGAGAATGGTGGTCATCTTTGGGGAAGAAGAGGGGGCCATGGGTTTGGGGAGGAGTACAAATGAGAATTTGGCTGTTTCTGTTTTACCTGAAGCAAACACGGCAAAATTTATTCAATATGTTAATGTTTGTTAAATCTGGCAGTGGGATACATAAGTCTTGGTTACATTACTCTGGCTGATTGTTTTATATTTTTATATATTTCATAATTTAAAAAGTCAGGTCATCTCAGAAAAAAGGTAGATTAGGAAAATCAGAGAAATTCACCAATCTGTAAGACAGGAAGCTAGTCAGAGGCATGAGTTGTGATTTTATATCACTGTCTAAAAGTAATTTAACAAGTTCATTTGATTTAATTATATTTGTGTTCTCTCCCTTTGTGTTAATTTTGAAAATGTCTCATTGTTTATTTTTAATATCAGCTTACTTGAATTTTTTCACAAGATGAAGAAGTGGGAAGACATGGCAAACCTACCCCCACATTTCAGAGAACGTACTGAGAGACTAGAAAGAAACTTCACTGTGTCGGCGGTAATTTTTAAGAAATATGAACCCATTTTTCAGGACATTTTTAAATATCCTCAAGAGGAGCAGCCTCGTCAACAGAGAGGAAGAAAACAGCGGTATATACGTATACATATTTTAAAAATTTTTAGTGTTTTATTCATTTTCTGAGAGAGCGAGAACGGGGGAGGGGCAGAGAGAGAGGGAGACACAGAATCCGAAGCAGGCTCCGCAGCCCGGAGCCTGATGGGGGCTCAAACTCACGAACCATGAGATCATGACCTGAGCTGTAGTCAGACGTTTAACTGACTGAGCCACCCAGGCGCCCCGCACTATGTTTTTTTTTATATTTGTTAGTCAGGACTACACATTTTTAAAATCTGTTTTGCAGTTTTGATCCCTCGGTTTGTGTCACTTAGCTTATTTTGCTAGTCTTAAAAAAACAAATGTGATTTCATAAGTAATCTTTCTTTCCGATGGCTCTCTTTTAACAATAATTTCTTGCTTTTCATTGTATGTTAGCCATAAAGAATTTGGCTTCCTTCATATTGCAAAGTGTATGGGATTATTGTTTCTGTAAACTTTCCCTTTTTATTTAAGCAACCCAAATGCAAAAGTCAGAACTTAGTATTTTCACCAGTTAGCCACCTGGGTATCGAATTTGACTCCTTAATTTTCTGTTATTGGCTATGTTGACTATTACTATTATTTTCTGTATATTATAATATCAACTGTTTCTCTTATTTGACTTCTGTGTCCGACATAGAAATCGATAATCCCCTCTGAGCTGGCTTCTGTATGTATTTTGATGTTTATAACTAATCAAGAGTAGACAAACTGGATGGAGGGAGAATCAGGGGACAGAAACTATTATGAATTTGTGCTTTCTGATCATGTCTTCAAAATCTGTAACCTGACTCTGGCTCAGTGTTTTCCATCTTTCCTGATAGATAAAGGCAGTCATGGGATACACATTCTCTACCTTTATCATGAACACTTTTTCAAAAAGTAGAAATGGAAATTGTTCTTAAGATAGAACTAGAAAAATGTTGACAAGAAAAGTGGGGGGAAAAGAGTTACTACAATTGAATGAATAATGGGTGCTTCTCTTTCAATATAAAAATATTTCCCAAATTGTGAAGGATGTTTATAGTAAGTGAGCAGCTTTGAAAAATCAAACAAACTATGTATTTTCTTGGATAGTTGACCCCACTGTTATGGAAGCAGCTGGTCCAGTTTGCTTGTAATTTGGGGGGAGTTGACTATGTACAATTAAATAAAGTTTGGATAGATGCTTTGTTGTAAGTCTGAGCGAGGCTGATGTGATCATTCACAGGAAGATATAGAATATCTTCTTTCTTTGGAGTGTTGTAGGAAATGATTTTAGGTTGTGCTTGCTTTGATATTTATTAGGGTATGTATATTACCTAATTCTGGTTAAGAAAATTGTAAGATAATTTTAATTTTAAAAGCTTAAAATATAGTGTATACCTTTATTAGTACTTTTGGCTAATAATAATAATCATGTATACCATTTACTGAGCATTGTTATGGAGCAGGAACTGTCCAAGATTTAAACCTGTATAACTTGAATGAATCCCTATGACAACTATATAAGATTGATGCTGTTGTTACAGGCGGGGGAACATAACCCCTTGAGAGGTTAAGTAATTTGGTCACAGTCACATAGTAAGTGTGGAGCTATTATTGACACTGGTAGTCTGCTTGCAGAACCCATGTCCCTTACCACTTCTCTGTAGTGTACCCCACACATACCAGTCTCTGAAAGTTTGTCACTGGGTATTTATTGAGAACTTACTGTGTGAAGTATGTTGTTAGGTATTTTATATAGGACACAAATATTGAAAAAAAAAAAAAAAAGCCCATAGCCTCTGTCTTTTGAGAGCTTACGGTATAGTTATGGAGAGGAGGCATGTATAAATGCAAAAGATAACAAAAATATACAACTTCTGAGGCAAAATTAAACCACTGGGCATGAGCCAGTCAGGTACAGTTCCATGAAGTAAGGAACGATGGGTAGGATTTTGATGGGTGAATTTGGAGATGTAGATAGAGCCTTCTTTGTACAGGATGTGTACATGAAAATAGCAAAGAGGCGATTGGCTGAGTAGGTTCAGTAGGTCAAGTTCTAGGGTTCTCAAGTCATAGATTCACTGTTGAGAGTGGCTTGAGTTCTAAGCTAAAAAGCTTGACTTTAAAAAAATTAAAAAAATTAATTTTAAAAAGAGGCGTGTCTGGGAGGCACGTTGGTTGAGTGTCTGACTCTTGACTTCGGCTCAGGTCGTGATCTCAGGGTTGGGGAGATGGAACCCCCATCGGGCTCTGTGCTGAGTGTGGAGCCTGCTTGGGATTCTCTCTCTTTCCTTCTGCCCCTTTCCCCAACTCTCGCACTCTCTCTCTCTCTCTCTCTAAAATTAAGAAAAAAACGTTTTAAAAAAAAGTTTGACTTTTATCTTGGTAGGCATCAAAACTGGATAGTTATCATGTGCCTAGGGTAGGGTGGTCACTTCTAAAAGCAGGGCACTGACATTTAATCCTTGCCACGGACTGGTGAATTAAGTACAAACTCTACCCAGGAGACTAATTGTTCAGCAGATAAAGAGACTGGGGCACATGGGGGGCAAGTGTGTGTAGCTAAGGACGGTGGGGGAACTAAACCCTAGTCTCCCGATCTTCCCTTCAGAGCTCCTTGTTGGGATGTGGAGACAACAGATGTCTTATCTGAATATTGGCAGAGGTTTTGGTAGAAAAGCCAAGGGCGTAAAACAGATCTGAAACTCCCTTTAGCAAACAACTTGGCAAAGTATAATGGATAGTCTTAACAATAAAGAATAAGGAATTATAGCAAACCCAGAATTTACCTTAAGTAGTCCTTTTGTGACTTGATACAATCTGGAATATCTTTGGGGAGGGAGGGTTTACAGTTCCTTAGCTATGATGAAGGGAAAAAAATAGAGAAATACCTGATTGCATACATGGGTCCAAAAGCAGCATGAGCCTTGCTGGTGTCATCAAAACATCTATGGTCACTCATTTTCTACCTTACCTGTCTTGACCTTGAAAGCCTTTTATAGTTCTTCAGAATTTTCTTCTTTCTGAGGTGAACTCTTTCCCTGGCTTTGTCCTTGCCAGTGTTTGGTTGGAGCACAACTTCTTGTACATTTTCCACGTGAAATAAATCTGCTGTCACTCCCTTCAACTGTGGGTTTTGTTTCTCACCTGATTTATAGTCATTTGTGATGTCTTTTTCAAATTCTTCTGTTATCTCATGACTTTCTTTCTCCCCTGAAGGCGACAGCCCTGTACCGTGTCCGAAGTTTTCCATTTTTGTTGGGTGCTTTTTATATATGCAAAAGGTAAGACAGAGCAATATTTATCTAGATGTTAGCTTATGTAAATGTCCAGGTACTACTTTTGTCAATCTGTATTGTGTATCAGGAAAAGATTCTCAACCGAGAACTTTCTCAATGACTTTAATCTCAGATTCATTTTTAAGTATTGCCTTTTTGTAAGTCTTTTGAATGTCTGTAATGTCCAAATCTTATATTAAATGGAAAATCCTTTTATTTTGTTCTTCCATAACATCTTTTCCATCCAGAGCTATTCTTCTGAATTATGGACCAAAAACACATTAGTGGTTTGTATTGGTGTCTTGAGCTGTATTTTTCGTGAGCCGTGTCTTATTTTGTTGAGGGTGACTGCTCATCCTCAGTGTAGTTCAGATGACTTTTTGCATCTTGTTCAGATAAATACATTTGCTCAAATGCCTTTGGATACAATTTATTTTCTCTCCCTTCTCATCTCCCTTAACTTACCCAAGGTCTGTATTCAGGGAAATATGTTACTATTTTTTTGTGTCCTGTCTATATTTCTATGTAGAAATGATTCTTAGTAATCTAAAGAAGAAGAAAAAATACAATTACATTAATTACATAAACTATGTAGAATGCCTTTGCTATTAAGAAAGCCCAATCAAATGCAAAGTTATCATCAAAGAGTCATAGAGCTGGAAGGAATTTCATAAATGTAAGAGATTTTCATTATTAGATCCAGTAGCCCAAATTATTTACTTTCAGGATTAGGTAACTGAGGCCCCAAAATTAGCTGCTAGAAACAGAGCTAGGATTTGAACCCAGATCTGGTTCTTGGTTTCATGCCAGATGTGAAGGCCCTTTAGCAAGGATGTATCACTCCATTGGTCTCTGGGTTTGGTGTGTCGGATTATAGCTGGTTCTTTCTAGCTATTTAGGTGAGAACTCATCCTTCCTCCCTGAGCTGTGTGGTTGATTGAAAAGAAAAGTCTTTCTTCTGCCAAAAATAAACTGTTAGTTATTTTTCTGCCTATCACACTGGCGTGTTTCTTTAGTGGAGATAAAGGTAATATGATAAATGGCACAAAATGGAGGTGTAGGAGCATATAAACGGCTCTCATAGTAGCCAGTAACCCCTGCTGCCGCTTTTAGCTTGCTGTGGCTGGTATTATTTATGACACTAATCTTGTCATTGGATTGTGGGCAAGGGTGTCTGACTTCTGGGATTTTATCTGTTCTTATGCTTTTTATGGTGTATATGTATCTGGGAATGAATGTGTTTGATACTGTGGAAATTATTTAAAAATTTTATTGTCCTTATTTACATTTTGGTCTCTCTTGATCAACTGGGTGGCATATTTTTTGTCTCTGCAGTTAACTCGGTGTTGGAGTTGTATTATTAATTCAGTCTGTAATTATTTAATCTGAAGAGTCTTTGTTTCCTGACAGTCCAACACCGTGATCTTTTATGATTCAGTAAGATCTTTTCTGATAGAGTTGTTTCATTAGTTTTATTCAGTTCTTGATTTAGTTATTTGGGGAGAGTTGTTTTGTACTCTTTTATAGCCACCTTTCTCATGACTTCCTCTGCAGCATACGGGCATCCCAGATTATGTTGTTCCTGATAGATAAGCCATTTTTTTTGCCTGTTATCTTTGTTGACTTCCTATGGCAAGTACACCCTCGTGACAAGTTTGGGCTTGTCATCCTGAAGGGCTTTGTGGCCCCAAGACCAATTTGGTGCCACTTCCTGTTTTACAATCTCCAGTCTCTTCATTCCTGATAAATCAGCCAATTTTGGAGTTTCAACAAGTTATCTTTGTTGTTGGAAAGATAACCTACCTCACAAAGTGAGATTTCTTTCTAAAGTCAGGATTTGAAACTCGAAGTCTGTCACGTTGGGACAGTCCTGGAGTTTAAATTAGATTCTGACCTGTGGGGCATTTTTTGTTAGAAGTTACTGTGCTGCTCTTTTTTTCCTTTATGGCAAGTACACACCAGTGACAAGTTGAGGCTTGTCAGTGTGATGGGCTTTGTAGCTTGAAGCCGTAGGTGCCACTTCCTGTTTTACATTTGAGAAACCGTCTGCTTTAATATTAAACATCTTTATAGTGGAGCCAGGCAGGTTAGTTTGGTTCTATCAGTACAGCACTTAACCACCTATTCTCATTCGCCCTTCTGGCAACAGAAAAGCATTTTTTCTCTTTAACTCATTTAAATTGATTTGTTGAATCATCTGTACGAAAAGAGAATTATCCTGCTATGCAGAGGTAAGTGGTAACTTTCTTTGGAGGAAAGGAGAAAAAGGGGGGGGGGGGGGGAAAGCCTGAAACAAAGCAGTATGAGAGAGAGAGAGAGAGTGTGTGCGCGTGCACGTGTGTGTTTGCATGCATTTGGGTAGGCATTAAGTGCGAACATGTTTAGAAATAATTCCTCAGATGTATGTTAGCTGTTTAAATTGAATTCATGTGATATAAAATCACTAGGAAGACTTTACATGCTGTGTTTCATGAGAAAAGAGAGATGCTCAAAGTTATTTAAAAAATCTAGAAATATTTCTTAATTTCCAAGAATAAAACTGTTCAACTGCCTATAAAAACTGATTTCAGTGTTAGACTTAAAACTAGCATTGCAGAAATGACATGTTTCTCTAGGTTTGAGCCTGGGTTTCTTTTTTCTTTGTTTACTAAGCATCAACATTATTCCCAGGATATTGGCTCTAGACTTAAATATCTTTCATATCTTTCCTGTTGTTAATTTGTATGAGTTTATATTATTATTAGAAAATATTTCAAATGTTACCGTTAGCAACCTGATTATATGTTCTGGTCTTTTTAAACTATATACATGAAAAAATCATTGTTCAGCTATTCCTAAGTATATCTACTAATCTTTTTTTTTTTTTAATATATTTCCCTTTTAGAACTGCTTTTTATACATCCTAAAGATGTTGGACCATTGTGTTTTCATTTTCATTTGTCTCCATGTATTGTGATTTTTTTATTTTTTTGGTTTTTAATTAATTAAATTTTAACTAATAGTTTAATAGTTTAATTAGTTAAATTTTAATTTCAATATAGTTACCATGCTGTTAATATTAGTTTTGGGTATGTAATATCTACTAATTTTCTTTTTTGTACTTAATTTATTTTTTAATTCATCTACTAATTTTCTTAACAGAAAAATATTTTCACACGAAAGAATTTGCTGCAGTTTGAGATAATTTATGAAGTTGTTTAGAATTTTCAAAGAAAAAAACTGATAAAATTTTAGTCAGCTACTGGGGAGTTAATGCTTATTTAATGAATATTGATTGAGTGAATGAATGCCATTTTTTGTAAAGTTTTGGTTTTAATTACATTCTCAGAAATTTATTAGACTTTAAGAGTAATATTTCAAAATGTAAATTTGCCAGAACACTTTATGTAGCTTTTGAGTCAGGTTTGGTACAGTGTTTGTGTAATGTCATTTTAATTAAAAAGAGAAATTATGTCTAAAATATTGTAACATGGATGCAGATTTACTTGATAACTGTTTGTATTCCTGTAGGTAATTTCCCCATGATTAGTGATGATTTGGTCAATTCTTACCATCTTCTGCTGTGTGCTTTGGACTTGGTTTATGGAAATGCGCTTCAATGTTCCAACCGTAAAGAACTTGTAAACCCTAATTTTAAAGGTAAGTTTGTAAATCAAAGATTATTGGACAACTCACATTTCTACCTTATGTTTATTCTTGGGAGCTGTACACATGCCACAGGTTTCCTAGCATCAGAGAGCGTTAAGTGCTTTGAAAAGCTCCATCGTCATAATCCAGAATACTTGTAATTACTTAAACCCAGGAGTTGAGCTCTCTGTAAAAATATTTATGGAAAGTGCAATCGCAAATATTACAAAGTGTGAAGTCTTACATGACAACTGTAGAAGTTTCTGAAACAACAAGAAGGAATTTAAAAACCTATAGTAGCAAAGTCACATTAAACTGATGTTGTTTTCTGCATTGCCGAGCTTTGTGCCTGACACACAGTAGGAGCTCAAAATGGATTTATTGAAATAATCTTCATTCAGGTTTTTTCCTACAGAAGAGGAGTAGTTATGGTTGTAAATAAGTAAAATGAATTTTTAGCTCTTAAACTAAAAGATGGATAGAAATGATTATTTTGGCAATGCATTTAAGCAGGCTTTAAGGCCATGTTATTTCTATGAATGATACACAGTAAGAGACCAAATTATAACTCATAGACAATATTATATATATTAAACAGTATTTATAGAGGTAGTATATAAACTGTTGACATTTGAATAATACCGTGGTAGGATTCTGAGTGATTTTCAGTTTTGGGGTGGTTATCGTTAAAATTTTAGCTTGTCTGACTCTGAAGTTTTTTTTTTTAATGTTTATTTATTTTGAGAGAGAGCGTAAGCACACGTTTACACGTAAGCGGGGCGGGGGTGGGGAAGTGCAGAGAGAGAGGTAGAGAGAGAATCCCAAGCAGGCTCCTCACTGTCAGCACAGAACCTGACACTGGGCTTGATCCCACAAACCGTGAGATTGTGACTTGAGCCAAGATCAAGAGTCAGAAGCTCAACTGACTGAGCCACCCAGGTGCCCCTCAAGGTAGATTTTTAAAGTTACTGAGGTTACTTAGTTGTTCCTGCTTCAGTACATTTAATGTTCTTCGTATTCTCTCCTTTCCTTCCTAACTCCCTTTATATTTCTATGTAGTAGCTGCTTTTCATTTTTCTTCTCTTATTTATTTATCCATTTTGTTTGATTTTAGTTTATTTATTTACTTTTGAGGGAGAGACAGAGAGACAGAGAGAGAAAGAGAAAATCCCCAAGTGGGCTCCGTGCTGTCAGTGCAGAGCCTAGCATAGGACTCGAACCCACGAACTGTGAGGTCATGACCTGAAGCTGAAATCAAGAGTAGGACGCTTAACCAACTGAGCCATCCAGGTCCCCCTTATTTATTTATTCTTATACTGAGTCTTGGGTAAGAATACGCTGTAAATCAATATGTTACCTACATCCAGTATGATGAAATGAAAATATATAAACAGTATATACTTTGAATAGTAATTTTTTTCAAAGTTGTATTTTTTATTTGAATGTCAGACTTATTTGCAAAATTTTATTTTTTTATGTTCTTTAGATCTTATTGCAATATACTAAAATTGTTATCTCAGCTTTTTTTTCTTTATTTCCAGATAAATAATTAACTGAAATCTTTTGAGTAGTGATGTACTTTATCTGTATTTGCTGTATATTTATTTTTATTTAAGTATAATTAACATACAGTGTCATATTAGTTTCAAGTGTGCAACATAGTGAGTCAACAACTCTGTACATTACTCAGCGCTCACCACAGTAAGTGTAGTCACCATCTGTCGCCATGCAGTGTTCTGACAATATTATTAACTATATTCCTTATGTTGTACTTTTCATCTCCATGCCTTATGTATTTTATTTTATTTTAATTTATTTATTTATGTTAGCTACTTGGTCGATAAGTTTATTATTGTCTTTGTCTGAAAAATCTTCATAAAAATTGTGGTTTGATTTAGCTCTCAGTGGCCCACTCCTGAACTCTAAAGAAGCTTGCCTTCTTCTGAGCTGCCCAATCTTTCTTCTGGGCAAGAAACATTTTGGGATAGTTCCACCTCTTTTTAACTTCTTTCTTAGGCTTCTTCTTCTAGACTGGATTCTCTCCTAGAGCAGTGTGAGCTTTACACATCTCCTCTACCTGTCTGGAGTTATTTTGTTCTTTTTTTTTTTTTAATTTTTAAAAATTTTTATTTACTTTTGAGAGAGAAGGAGAGAGACAGAAGTGCAAACAGGGAAGGGGCAGAGAGAAAGGGAGACACAGAATCCGAAGCGGGCTCCAGGCTCCAAGCTGTCAGAGCAGAGCCTGACGTGGGGCTTGAACTCATGGGCTGCGAGATCATGACCTGAGCCGAAGTTGGACACTTAACCAGCTGAGCCACCCAGGTGCCCCCTGGAGATACTTTGTTCTCTATGTATTAAGAGAATTGTTTCTTGTAAGCGACATCTTCTTCCATTAGGTAACGCATACAATCTGCAACTTTTTGACCCATGATGTACTGCCCGTGTCCTTCTGCACTCAATTACTCGCTTTCCAGATCATAACCAGGGAATCATTTGGTACCATTAGGGACAGAGAAGGCACCATCTACAGCTCTCTTGAGGGCCCCCAAAACTTTATTTTGAGGAGTGGTTGCATCCAAATAGTAGGTGAAGGTACCAGGTTGACCCTCAGTGCTTTCCACAGTATTCATCCCGTCACCTCCACTTGGCCTTCTTAGATCTTGTCCAGGCCTGCTACAGTACACTGCAGCATAATTTGTCACGCCAGCCATCACACCTCTCTTTGGGAGTTCATAAGCACGCGCAGCACAAACCGTCGCATTTCCTTCTGTACGGGCATTAACAGTCTGACAGATGATCTCTCTGGTCTCTCTGTGGACTATCATCCTGTATTTAGATGTGTTCTACTTATTTTTATCCTGAATTACCAAGCGTTCCCAAGCATAGTAATTAGTTTTGCCCTCTTGTCTTCTTCTAAATTTCACTTGGTATCTCTTGATGCAAGCCTTATTCTTGACAACCTTAACAAACCCCATCCTGTAGAACAGAGACTGGCGTCCATGGCTCACCACAGACAAGCAGGCCCAGAAATACTCCATTGGGGGGGGGGGTGGTGGCAACTTACTATTTTATAACTGGAAGTTTGTACCTCTTAATCCCTTTTATCCATATTGCCCATTCTCCCATCCACCTCTCTCCTGGCAACCACCAGTTTGTTTTCCATACTTAAGAGTCTGTTTTTTTTTCATTTGCTTTTTAAATTTCACATGTAAGTGAAATCATATGGTATCTATCAACTGTTTGACTTACTTCACCTGGCATAATACCATCTAAGTCCATCCATGTTGTTGTAAATGGCAAGATTTAATTTTTTTTTTTTATGGCTGAATAGTATTCCTGTGTGTGTGTGTGTGTGTGTGTGTGAGAGAGAGAGAGAGAGAGAGAGAGAGAAAGGGAATATGAGAAAATGAGAGAGAGATCTATTCATATATTGATGGACACTTGGGTTGCTTCCATATCTTGGCTATCGTAAATAATGCTGCAGTGAACATGGTGGTGTGTAGGTGTTTCCAAATCAGTGTTTTCATTTTCTTTGGGTAAATACCCAGTGGAATTATGGGATCATATGGTATTTCTGTTGTAAATTTTTGGAGGAAATGCCACACTTTTCCAAAGTGGTTGCACCAATTTACCATCCCACCAATAGTGTATGAGGATTCCCTTTTCTCCACATCCTCCCTAATGCTTGTTATTTCTTGTCTTTTTGATTGATAATGGCCATTCTGACTGGTATGAGGTCATATCTCATGGTTTTGATTTGCATTTCCCTGGTGATTAGTGATGTTGAGCTTCTTTTCATGTGTCTGTTGGACATCTAGATGTCTTCTTTGGGAAATGTCTATTAAGGTCCTCTGCTCATGTTTTTATTGAACTGCTTGGATTTTTTTGGTGTTGTGTTGTATAAATTCTTTATATATTTTGAATATTAGCCCCTTATTGGATAAATCATTTGCATATATCTTCTCCCATTCATTAAGTTGCCTTTTTGTTTTGTTGATGGTTTCCTTTGCTGTGCAAAAGCTTTTTATTTTGGTATAATCCCAGTAGTTGATTTTGTTTTTGTCTCCCTTGCCTGAGGAGACATAGCCATAAATATGTTGCTATTGAATGATAGCAACATTCAATATTGAATGATATTGAAGAGGATGATATTGAAGAGATTACTGCCTATGTTTTCTTTTGTCTTTGCTATCTTAGAGGTATATTTAGAGTCAAATTATGCCCCTCTACACTCTTTCCTATGTGCTTATACACTAACTCATAGGCTGATTAGATTATTTGTATTTTGGTTTATTACAGTTTGATTTATTGAATGCTACCTGATCTCTCTGTTCTGTGATTCTGTTCATTATAGGCCTGTCAGAGGATTTTCATGCTAAGGATTCTAAACCTTCCTCGGACCCACCTTGTGTCATTGAGAAACTCTGTTCCTTACATGATGGCCTCGTTTTGGAAGCAAAGGGAATAAAGGAACATTTCTGGAAACCCTATATTAGGAAACTTTATGAAAAAAAGGTTTGTAAGTAGTAAAGAAGTAATGTGAAAATATTTTCTGTGGAAAGATTTATTTTAATATGATGACTTAAGGATCTTTTCTTTCATCATAGCTTCTTAAGGGAAAAGAAGAAAATCTTACAGGGTTTTTAGAACCTGGGAACTTTGCAGAGAGTTTGTGAGTATTTGTATTATCACCCATTTTAATATTTTGTAACTATGTACTTAGGAAACCTCAGAGTTTAGTGTCTTTATTGTTTGTACCCTGGAAACTTAGAATATATTTTGTGGGAGAACATCAGAAAGCAATCAAAAGTTGTGTCAACTGTTACTGTAAGCACACAGGTTAAAATTTATTGGAAATTGTATGGCTGTTCTTTAAAGTTTTAATAATTAAGCTTTTGGATCATAATTTTTGAGATAAAAGAAGTTCTTTGGCAACTGTATGGGTTCAAATGATGATGTAGAAGTAGCGAGGTCTTCAAAGGTGCCTAGAGCAACTGGGAAAGATAATTAAGCATCTCACCAGAAACTGCACCTCCCAGGTAGATCGGTACAGGGTTCCTCCCCTCCAATCCCCGCCAAAATACTGTCAGCAAGATACACTCGCTGTATGACGGGTGAGCCTAGTGTAGCAAGCTTGCATTTTATACAGCTCAGATGTACGTAACCGTGATCTGAAATTTAACTTTCACAAAATTATTAGAACTTGGAGTAAATAAAAAAATGACCTAATTAGGTGGCTGAAAATACTAACAGAAACGGCAGTCCTGTGAGTGTACATTTTGCCTGTCTTTTTTTTTTTTTTTTTCCTATAGTAAAGCCATCAATAAGGCCTATGAGGAGTATGTTTTATCTGTTGGGAATTTAGATGAAAGGATATTTCTTGGAGAGGATGCTGAAGAGGAAATTGGGACTCTGTCACGGTGTCTGAACACTGGTTCGGGAGCAGAGGCTGCTGACAGGGTGCAGATGAAAGCCATCCTCCAGCAGCATTTCGACAAGGTGAGCTGGCCAGTGCCAGGAAAGCAGACATGCCGGAGTCTCTGTGTTATTGTGGTGAGTGTGTGTGTGTGTGTGTGTGTGTGTGTGTGTGTGTGTTGTACTTCTTCCAGTACGAAAAGGGAAATTCTTGTCCTACTTAATTGAAAAAGTGGTCTCTGTTTACTGACTTAATTTTTGTTAACATCAACTTTCTGAGTTTTTGGTTGGATGTGAGAGAAAGAGCCTTTGATATAAATTTAAATGAATGTATCATGCTGATATAACTGTCAGTTTTTTTAAAAAAAATGGGCCAGTAATATACAGTCTTTACATATTGAACGTAGTAAGCATTTTAGAAAATGTCAGTTGACCTGAATGGTACCTTCATCTAGACACTAGAGAAACTGATCATCTGTAGTCTTTAGGAAAATTCTGTTAAATTGAATTTCAGGATCATGGTGTTATTTCATGCATACACTTAGGATGATGGAGACTAAGAGTTTCCCTTCTATTGTGTGATGTTCACAGAAAATACACAGCTTCTGACAAGTGCTTCCAAAGGCAGTGTGTATATTTCCAAGGGGGAACTCACCTGTAAGACCAGACTTAAGCCTGGTTTGCTTATTCATTCAGTAAATATTCTAAAGGTATTCCACACGCCAGATTGTGTCCTGCATACTGGTGATACAGCAGTGAACACAATAGCCATGAATACCTTGTTTTATATTTCAGTGTGGGGAGATGGACAATAGATAACCAAACAAGTGAATATATTGGACGTCGGATGATGGTGTATAAAGAGAAGTCAAATATGGTAGTAGTTCAGAGCGTGGGGGAGAAGGGAGAACGGGTGGGCCTTGGGCTGCTATAGAGAGGGCGGTGAGGAAAGACATCTCCGAGGGGGTAACATCAACAGAGACGGGAAGTGAGGAAGCAAATCATGTGACTAGCCGAGGAATGTGTTTGAAGCCCAGAGAATAGCATGTGCCAGGGCTTGTGGTAGGAGCTCGACTGGCTTTTTGGAGGAATGATGAGAGAGCACTGTGGTAGGAATTGCGTGAGAAAGTGGTTGAAGAGTGAGATGGGGTGGGGGCAGGGCAAACCTTGTAGGGCTTTGGAAGCTCTGGTAAGAATGTTTGCTTTTGCTCTGATAGGAAAGCCATTAGGAAGGTGTTATGGAAAACAGTGACTGAATTAGTCTGATCTGCATTTTTCAAGGTCTTGTAGGGGGTGTTTGGCAGGGGCCAGGGTAGAAGTAGGGAATTAAGAGGCTGTCGCACTGGTTCTGGTGATAGCTCATGGTGGTTTGGATCAGAGCAATGGTGGTACTGGGGCTGTGTTTTGGAGACAGGACCCACAGGATTTCCTGACGGCTTGGATCCAGGGTGTGAGAGAAAGATAATGGCGATGACTCCAGTTGCATAAGTGGTATAAAAGCTGAAGTCCTTCCAAAGGCCTCTGAGGTCTTTAGTGATGTAGCCCGCTGCCTCTCTGAATTCGTCTCCTACCACTCTCCTCCTCACCCATTGTGCTCGTCACATTAACCTCTGTTCTCCTTCAGGTATGCCGAGCATACCCCAACTCAAAGCCTTTGCTCTTGCTGTTTTCTTTGCCTAGAACATGTTTCTTCAGGATACTCATGTGGTTTATTTCCTCACTACATTCAGGTCTCTGATAGACTGACCACTGCATAGAATAATAACCACTGACATCCTCCCCAACCTTCAGCACTTCCTTCCCCTTTTACTCTGTGATTAGTGTTCCTCTTAGTATTTGTCACTGTCTTAAGGTAAGTGGGTGGGTAGAAAGAATTGTTTGTCTGGCAGTAAGTAGATAGATAAATACAAAGATGGGAAAAAAGAATCGTTTGTTATGGGTCTCCTGCATTAAAACATAAACTTCATGAGGGCTGTGACCACCAGTGCTGTGTTCAGTGCCTGGCACATAGTAGGCATTCCATGAACATTTATTATTGACATTTATTCAGGGAAAAAACTCAGAGATGGGGGTATGATGGTATGTTATTTGAGATATCTTTTTAGGCATCCTCGTAGACAAGTGGAGTCGGCAGTTTGGATGTACAAGATTGGTGTTCATAGCAGAAGTTAGGGCTGTGTGTGTCTACTCTGGAGACATCAGGATATAGATGGCCTTTAAAGCCATGAAGAGTGACTGTGTGAGTTGACAGAGAATGGAAGAGGTCTAAGGACAGAGCTCTGGGGCACTCCAAAGTTTAGAAGTGTTTACTTGGAGAAGGAAAGTTCTGCAGTTTCAAAAATAGCAATATTTATACCTGAGTCAAAGAAAGACTCCTCTTGATCAGAATGCCCGGGAAGCTTTAAGCCAAGAGCTAAACAGTGCTGCCGAGAAGCTGTATGCTGACCTTGAGAACTGTGGGCAGAAAGCTGTTTGTGGCAGTCATACTTCGTTCCCTGTGTGGAAGCATTGATGTCTGTGGGCAGTGGGAGATGCTGCTGTTGCTTTTGCTGTGCACGTGCAAGGTGTTTTTCCCTCCCAGCAAAGCACTGGTTTATATACAGGGAAGAAGCTGGCTGTAGGAAAAGCCGTGTAGAGCAGGGCTAGAGAAGGGAATAGCCTTCTGAATGTAGTTAATCCACCCAGATTGTCTCATTGACCTAAAAAAATTGTAGAATTAATTTCTTTGAAACCAAGTGGAAGTCTTGGCTCTCTCCTGTTTAAGTCACAGAAAACATAGATTTATATCTGTATGTGTAGAGTTATATCTGTATGGCAAATTCCTCTGCATATCTGTATCTCCTTAAACTTGAGTAGTCTGTTTTGCCAGGTGAAAATTTTGCTAGGTGTCTTTATAGTATCTCTAGAATTAATATACTTAGCTATGTGGGGAAACACAGTTTATCTTGAATATTAAAAAACACCCCTGGGGCACCTGGATGGCTTAGTTGGTTAAAGTGTCTGGCTCTTGGTTTCAGCTCTGGTCATGATCTCATGGTTCCTGAGTTTGAGCCCCGCATCGGGCTCTGTGCTGGCAGTGCAGAGCTTGCTTGAGATTCTCTGTCTCCCTCTCTCTCTGCCCCTCCTCTGCTTTCTCTCTCTCTCTCTCTCTCTCTCTCTCTCTCTCTCTCTCTCTGTCTCTCTCTCAAAATAAATAAATAAACATTAAAAAAATAATAAAATAAAAGACACTCTTAAGCTCTCTTAACCTTTCAGAGTTTATTAGAAGAAATAGAAAAGATGTTTTATTAGCGTATGTAGTCATGCTTAAATTCTCAGATATTAAGTCCTATCTTTTTCATATTTATATTCAGGAATGTTGACTTAAATTTATTTCCCTGAAGATCTGTAGACTTGAGTTGGGGGAAACCGATAGATTCTAGTAACTATAGGTAAAGGAGGGGCAAGAAGACTGAAGGCTATTCTGTGTCAGGCTGTTTTCGCATCAAGGAATGTTTGTTTTGTTCCATGTCTCTGAAGCAGATCTGATGATTTAGATGGGCTTTTGTTAAATCATGGAATTCATTTGGGCCAGGGTTAGTTCACAGCTTTCCTTTGTCAATCTTTGAGTAGTTACAAAAAAGTGGTGGGTGGCAGCTGTGAAATTCTGTTTCTCAGTGATGCTCTTTACTGTATATTCCTTGTTTGTGCCTTCAGGTTTAGGCCTAAAGTAGGGATGACAGGGAAGTACGGGAAGTATGCCTTGTCTTAGGGTTTAATTTTTGAGAGACAGACTTTCTAGTTGGCTAAAATACAAATTGTCCTTTCACACATCTTCACATGGAGGGTGGTGGCTCCTAGTGGTGTTATGTTCAGATTCCAAGAATGGAGATATTTGAATCATTAAAATTTATTGATGAAGTCTGATTGGTTTGAATTCTCATTTGTGAAGTAACTGAAAGTCATTCTAATCTAAAATAGTCTTCTCCCCCCCCCCCCCCCACCGCCCCCATTTAGTCTAAAGCACTTAGGATCTCCACACCACTGACTGGTGTGAGGTACGTTAAGGATAACAGCCCTTGTGTGACCCCAGTTTCTACAGCAACACACAGCTTGAGTCGTCTTCACACCATGCTCACAGGCCTCAAGAATGCACCAAGTGAGAAATTGGAACAGATTCTAAGGTGGGTTTGAGCCCTTCTTGCCTTCTAAGATTTGATTGTTGACCATTTTCTATTTTAATTTTTTTTTTTTTTACTTTTTAGCGGCTTAATTCACCCATTATTAATTTTATACCAGTTGCATGCTCAGACGTGTTATTAGTCTGTAGAGGACATTGGTCACCGTCTATGTTGGTGATCATTTTTCCTCAGTGTGTTCCTCAGTATCTCAGTGTGTTCCAGCTGTTATCACAGAATACCATAGACTGGTGGCTTATAAACAACAGTAATTAATTTTTTACAGTTCTAGAGGCTGGAAGTCCAAGATCAAGGTTCCAAGATTCAGTGTCTGGTGAGAACTGCTTCCTGGTTCATAGACAGCTGTCTTTTTGCTGTCCTCACAATGAGCGAGGAGGCAAGGAAGCTCTCTAGGGCCTCTTTTATAAGGGCACTAATCCCATTCATGAGGGCTCCACGTTCATGACCTGATCAGCTCCCACATGCCCCACAGCCAAACACCATCACATTGGGCATTAGGTTTCAACATAGGAATTTGGAGGCGGAGCACAAATATTCAGTCCGTAGCACTCAGATTTCTTCTGTGTAGTAGAGGAGACAGTAATTAACAACACTAGACACTGTAGAATAAGGCACCAAACTGTGACCTAATGTTCTACCTTAAGATTTCAGGAAGCAGGGCGGGGATCAATAAAAATAGCAGTTGTCAAAGGACTTCATGAAGAAGATTGGACCTGAGCAAATTTCTGAGGGGTAGGTCAGATTTTAAAAGATAAAACAGTTACATTCATAATCAGTGTCAAACCACCATAACTTTTGTAAGTTGTGTAAAATACCCTTAGTGTGAAAAGGAAGTTAACTGCTTTTAGTCCTTTGATCTGCTGGAGACTGGTAGAAATATCAGTGAGCCCTAGTGAAAAGCCTGATAGACTGAATTTTATTACCTGTGCACATTTTTTTGCAAGTTTATTTGAAAATACTACCTCCAAGGCCCCTCTGTCCTAAAAAGTATCGGATTTGATGACATAGATCCTATAGGAGCCTATTTTATTTCTGGTGGTATAGTATAAGGAGGCCCAGTATACACTAGTAATTTCCTACTCACAGCTAGACTTATTAAATACCAAGGTTGACTAATTTCCCTTCACATTTTCATGAAGTCTGCTTTATTCATAACTTGACTGTGATTAATACCCAACAGGCTGAGTCTATATGGCCTCTTCCACAGGTGGACCTTGTTGGCCTAGAATACAGAAGCATTTTATAAATACATTTTAGAAGACTGACTTTATAGCGTCCAGATCTCTTTCCAGGTGTAGGAGCTTCTTTAATCTTAGACACCATTAGTGGGGTTGAATATTTCCAGTAAACGCTAAGTAAAACCAAAGACTCCTATTTTCTGTAAAAACGTACCTGTGAGTGTGTTCATAAATAAAATTCTGTTTGTGTATGATGGTCAGTAGCTACCTCTAGCAGGATTATAACTGATTTTTATTTTCTTTAGAATTTTCTAAACTTGCTACAATTTTACAATGAATATTTATATTTGTGATCAAAATAAAAGCACAGTTGCTTCTACATAGCACCCACACCTGGAATTGTACCGGGCCACAGCCTCTGGCCTATGGACCCCCCGCAAAGTGAACGAACTTCAGGCCTTCATGAAAATGCGTAAGCAGGACCTGAGTGTTCTGCACACCAAGGAAATGCACTTCCTGAGAATGGGTGGTAAGCGTGGCGGGTTAAATACCACCTGCTACAGTGAAGAAAAAACGCTAGTAAGAAGGTGGAGGAAAACATAAGACAGATGAACCATCAAGCAAGGAAAGTGGCCTAGAAATTGACAGTGAAGGTGTGATTGAACCAGATAACAATGCCCCTCAAGAAATGGGAGATGAAAATATAGAGATGAGTGGGGAAATGGTGGATCCAGCAAATGATGAAATAGTGGCTGTCATCGGATGCCCTAAATGATGATGAGTTGCAAAAGGCCATTGATTTGTACCCAGATGCCATCAAGCTGAATCCTCGCTTGGCCATTCTGTGTGCCAGGAAAGCCAGTGTCTTCATTAAATTACAGATGCCAAACACTGCCATCCAAGACTGTGACAGAGCTATGGAAATAAATCCTGACTCAGCTCAGCATTACAAGTGGCATGGGAAAGCCCAGACTTCTGGGCCATTGAGAAGAAGCAGCACGTGACCTTGCCCTTGCTTGTAAACTGGACTATGATGAAGATGCTAGTGCGATGCTGAGAGAAGATCAGTGAGGGCCCAGAAAATTGCCAAACATCAGAGAAGGTATGAGTGAAAAAGTGGAGAGTGAAAACACGAAGAGCGAGAGATCAAAGAAAGAATAGAAAGTAGGGTTGAGAAGGCTTGGGAAGAACACGAGAGAACCTGGAGAGAGGAAGAAGCTAGATGACAGAAGCTCAAACTGGCTCTTTGCTAGGTGCTTTCCTGGGGGCAAGCCTGGAATGGCAGGAATGCCTGGGCTCAGTGAAGTTCATAGTGATCCAAAGGTTCTTACAGCCATGCAGGATCCAGAAGCTCCAGTGGCCTTCCAGGATATGGCCCAGAATCCAGCAAATGTGTCAGATATCAGAGCAACCCAAAGGTTATGAATCTCCTCGGTAAATTGTCAAATTTGGAGGTCAAGCATAATGCCTTTCTGACAAGTAAAACCCTTGCTGAAGGAAACGCAACTTAGATCACCTCAGGGGCGTCACAGTAGTACAGACCTGTGTACTGACCTCGTGGAGCTGGGGTGCTATGAAGATGGTCTCTACCCCTCTGCCCCACGTGCAACCAAAACATTTTATAGTGGTTTGCCACTGGGTATTCATTCAGGTGGGGTTTTCCTAGTAGCAATTACTAGGAATCCCTACTAGGAATTTTATGCCTTAAACATATTTAAAAACAAGTTTTAAAAGGATGTGTTAATTCCTAACAACAAAAAAAAAGAAACATAGTTGTTAACAACTGCTGATAATTTGTTTCTGCTTCTGCATTGAATATATATTGCCTTTCAAGTTAAAAAAAAAAATCAATGAAATACACCTCGCTTTGGAGGAAAAAATGAAAAGTGCCAGTAATGGTTTCTATGAGTCTGTAGTGTAGTTTATACACCCCTTCATTCTGTTTTCTTCCAGGAGTTCCTAATGGGACTTGTATTGCCCTCTGAGGAAACAATTGAAGGCAGTTTTGTTTGTTACCAGTGATTGCAGATTGTAGGGTAGATGGGGGCCAGTCAAGAATGCTAAATTTAACTGCATGCAGCTCCACACAAGATACATTTTTTTCATGCAAAACGGTAGGACCAGCACCTGTGATAAGGAAGTATGGCATCTCCTAGAATACTTTGGGAGGTGTAGTTTCTGTTCAAAGTATTTTATATTTATAGGTTAGTAAAACTACAGAATTATACACAGTTTATTTGTGACTCAGCAAGACCTTTAAGTTGGATACTTTTTTTTTTTTAATTAAAAAAAATTTTTTTTTTAAATTTTAGGACATGTTCCAGGGATCCAACACAGGCTATTGCCAACAGACTGAAAGAAATGTATGAAATATATTCGCAGCATTCCCAGCCAGATGAGGATTTCAGTAATTCAACTAAAGGTACAGCTTAATATTGTCTGTATTGTTCATTTTTGAAGTTTAACTACAGGGTCCTTTCTTGGTAACTAAATCAGAAAGATGAAGAAAAGATTTATGACTTTAGATTGAGGTCCGAGATATGGATATCCAATTTTTTTTTTTTTGTCAACCAAGTAGTTTCTGGGCCTTTCTCCATAAGAGAAATTTTAGACTGGTTGGACTTCTGGTACTTTGTTTGCAAAATCTTTAGTTTCACTTGTAGACTAGATACTATTAAATATAGAAGTATAGTGATTCTTTAAAATACTAAGAATAAGTTCAGAAGATATAACTGTTTCATCCTCAGACCTGTTCTAGAACTTGTTTGATGTTATGAATTAGAACCAAGTATGAGTAGAGTAGCAAACCAATTGTATACCTCCTAGCATACAGCTGTTCAATTCAAACTTACAAAAAAAAATATGACTCTTAATGGAATGCTATTACAGTTTTCTCAGTGCAAATTTCATTTCATAATTTTAGAAAATTTTGAGCGTTAGTTTGGTTACCATGAAGAAAATTAAGAAATCTTAGGAATGATGGGAACAGCAGGTCTAAGAAGTGCATGTATATGAAGTAATTGGTTGGTTTTTATATTTTATTTCGTGGGCAGGGGATGGGATAAACTCTCACTGTCTACAGTAATTTCTTAGCATGTGACTGTTTCTTTTATTATTTATGCAGAAATTGCCAGCAAACATTTTCGTTTTGCAGAAATGCTCTACTATAAAGTATTAGAATCAGTTATTGAGCAGGAACAGAAAAGACTGGGAGACATGGATTTATCTGTGAGTAAATGACCAGTGTATTGATCAGCACAATAAAATTTAATTCCCGTTTGGCCCTACCCATACAGAACCCAAACTAAACAAAACAAAGACAAAACCATGGCTCTGAGGGAGTGATTGGCACCTAAGGAAACTTGTGTTCTGAGTCTCCTTACCCCACTTAGTGTTTCTCAGTGCAGCAGGCCATGTGCTATAACTCATGGTTTCTATGGACCTTAAGACTGTAGTCAAGGATTAAAACATTCAGGAGCTTCTGGGTGGCTCAGTCAGTTAAGCGTCCGACTACTGATTTTGGCTTAGCTCATGATCTCACAGTTCGTGGGTTTGAACCCTGTGTTAACCTCTGGGCTGACAGTGGGGAGCCTGCTTGGGATTCATTCTCTCTCTCTCTCTCTCTCTCTCTCTCTCTCTCTCTCTCTGCCCCTATTCCCCAATAAATAAATAAACATTTTAAAAAAAGGATTGAAACATTCAGACTTAACCTGAATTGAGTTTTTAGAATACATGAACTTATTAACCTGTATACTCTCCTGACAAGCCTTGTGTAGCAAGAATAAGTTGAGTGTTGACTCGATAGGACTTTAGCATCAACATTCAACAGTGCTCTTTGATGAAGGTGATTACTTTTTGTAGATTTTACTAGCCAAATATAAATTGATTTTGAAATAAGTGGTATTTACTTAAATGACATCAATAAAAATTTTTAAAAACTTTTTTTTTTCATAAAGTATTTATTTATTTTGAGAGAGAGAGGGCAGAAGGGGCAGAGAGAGAGGAAGAGAGAGAATCCCAGGCATTCTCAGTGCAGAGCCTGAGGCAGGGCTCCATCTCACGAACCTTGAGATCATGACCTGAACCAACATCAAGAGTCGGACACTCAACTGACTGAGCCACCCAGGCGCCCTAAAAACTATTTTTTAAAGTAACATTTTAGGAAAATTTTTAAATTGATAATTGTTCTAATTTCTTGTAACTATTTACATTTCTTTTTTATATGTAAAATTATGACTGTTGGAATTTAAAAGTTGTTAATGACAGATTTTTAAACTTTGAAATATACAGAAGGGTGTATAAAACATAGCTGCAGTTTAGGGGGTGATAATAATTATTGGATACATGTATACTCACTTAAGAAACTTATTAAAACAACTTTTTTATTGTAAAATATACATAACATTTAACATTTTAAGCATTTTTAAATGTATAATTCAACAGCATTAAGTACATTCATGGTGTTATGCAACCCTTACCACTAGCCATCTTTAAAACTTTTTCATTATTCCAAACTGGAAGTCTGTACCCATTAAACAGTGACTCCCCATTCACTTCTCTCTCCAGCTCCTGGTAATCTCTACTTTGTCTCCACGAATTTATCTATTCTAGGTATAATCATACAATATTTATTCTTTTGTGTCTCATTTATTTTACTTGGCATCATGTTTTCAAGGTTCATCCATGTTTTAATATGTGTCAGAACTTTATTCCTTTTTAAGACTAAATAATATTCAGAATATTATCCATAATATTCAGTAGTATTGTCTGCCTTTTGTCAAGTTGTAGGAGTTCTTTATATAGTCTGGATATTAGTCCCTTATCAGGTACACGATTTGCAAATATTTTCTCCCGTTCTGTGGGTTGTGTTTTTACTTCATTGATGGTGTCCTTTGATACAAAAAAGGTTTTAATATTTTTAAAAATGTTTATTTTTGAGAGAGCGAGTCAGTGTGCACAAGCAGGGGAGTGGTAGAGAGAGAGAGGGAGACACAGAATCTGAAGCAGGTTCCAGGCTCCATGCTGTTAGCACAGAGCCCAACATGGGGCTCGAACTCATGAACCATGAGATCATGATCTGAGCTGAGGTTGGATGCTCAACCAATTGAGCCACACAGTCACCCCCAAAAGATTTTAATTTTGATGAAGGCCAGTTTATCTGTTTTTTTCTCCTGTTACCTATGTTTTTGGTGTCTAAATAACTTTAATTCAAAAATAGTAAATGTTTATGTATAGAGTTGGAAAATTAATAAGCAAAAACAAAAAGGAAAATATGATTATGTGTCCTGAGATAAACGTGTTGACTTTTGGTCCATGACGATCTAGCCAGTCACCTGCCTTCCTTCCAGCTGTCCTTTTATGACAGTGGCCTCTAACTATAAATACTGTTTTGTAACATCTTTCCATATTATTATTCCTCTAAGCAGCAGGGTGTATGTATATTTTTATTAGGGATGTAGTTTTTTATTACCTATATTTTACAATATGTAAGATTTTTAAAAGTTCATACACATTCTTTTAATACTTGTTTTTGCTAAAACATGGTCTTATTTATAAAGTTAAGAAAAGTTTTATAAGGAAGTTAAGCACATACGTCTCACTAACTCAAAAAATGACATGCTTTGGTATTTTTATTTAACTTGACTGGGGAAGAAATGTCTTGTTAGAGTAGGCTTATGTTTCTAAATGTTAATAACTTTGTTTTGTAGGGCATTCTGGAACAAGATGCATTCCATAGATCGCTTTTGGCCTGCTGCCTTGAGGTCGTCACTTTTTCTTATAAGCCTCCTGGGAATTTTCCATTTATTACTGAAATATTTGATGTGCCACTTTATCATTTTTATAAGGTATTTAAAAAAATCTGACACTTATGAGGAAATTATAGATGAGATGAACTTCGTGTTGTTCAGCAGCTAATTCATTTTGCTACCTACATACATTTCTTCTCTTTTTTTTTTTTTTTTTTTTCAATTTTTTGAGAGGGAGTTTGAGCAGGGGAGAGCGGTAGAGGGAGAGAGAGGGACAGAGAGAGAGAGAGAGGGAGAATCTTAAGTAGGTTCCATGCTCAGCATGGAGCCTGACCCAGGGGTCAATCCCACAATCCTGGGACCATGACCTGAGCTAAAGTCAAGAGCGCAGCGCTCAACTGACTGAGCCATCCAGGCACTCCTTTCTCTTCTCTTTTTAATTACATATTTAGTAAGTTCTGCTCTATTTGGAGAGAAGAAATAGAACAGTCTTAACAGCTATTTAAATTCTTTTAAGATGATATGAAGACTTGTTTTTGGGCAAAACCTTCATTTGATTCTTCCTTTTATCTGATAAAAGCTTTTAGAACGCTTTCATTTTATTAGCTAAGTAGCCTTCCAAAAAAGTGGCAAACATATCAGTAGCTAATCTTATATAGCAATCTTTTTTATTTTATGGAAATAACAATGAAAGTGTCCTTCAGAAGAAAATAAAAATTATCTTTCACATGTTATACAGAGGTGCAGAGTGATAGCATTGATTTGGTAATTGTTTCTGTCTTGATATTGATTCAGTATATGAATTTATCTTAATTCTTTCTAATGTAGTAGTCAAAATCAGCTTTTATAATGGTATGGATTGAATGTTTAGAGTTTTTATTTGGTTATTTTTTTAAGTAATCTCTACCACTCAACGTGGGGCTCGAACTCATAACCCTGAGATCAAGAGTCAGATGGTCTACGACTGAGCCAGCCAGACAGCCCTAGAGTTTTTAAACATGAAGTTTTGAGAGTAGTATTTTTCAACTTCAATAAATAGGCATCTTTTTTCTTAGAAAATTGTTTAAAATATACTGTTATACCAAAGATTTTATATAATTCCCTCATGCATTTTATATAATAATTATTTATAAAGACAGTGAAAGGAAGACCAGCTATTTCAAAATAGTACTATTCTTTAGGCTTTGAATTTTGATGAATTAATGTATCTATAAACATGTATAAAGCAGCATCTGAATAAATGTGTCCATTTTACTTCACACTTAAACAAGTTTGTGGTGAAAAAAATTATTAAACCAGAACATTTTTTGTTATTTCAGGTGATAGAAGTATTCATTAGAGCGGAAGATGGTCTTTGTAGAGAGGTGGTAAAACACCTTAATCAGATTGAAGAACAGATCTTGGATCATTTGGCATGGAAACCAGAGTCTCCACTCTGGGACAGAATTCGAGACAATGAAAACAGGGTTCCGACTTGCGAAGAGGTTTGTGAAAATACCTTCGCCTCTTTCTAGAAGAAAAGTATATCAGTATCTAGTCTATTTATATTCCTGTTTCACCGAGAGCAATTAAACTTAATGTCTTTCTTATTTATGGGAAGTGGGAGGGTGGCATTTAGGTTTGATATGGTATAGTCACCCCTGTATCTAAGAAGAAACCCCTAAAGCTATGACTCAGAAATAATTTGTGATTGTGCCAAGGTTTCAGTGACAGAGTAAGAATGCAGTATTCTCTCTTAATTTTCTGTACATTAGAGTGATTGATATTCTAATTCTCTAAATTGGTAATGAAGATGGATTCGTATTTAGTATTGTTATTAGTTTTGAATTTTTTAAGCCTGCCAGAATTTTTGTCCACTTCAGTATGAAAATGAAAAAGACAACTGATTTTATTTAGGTTGAATAACTGATGAGCCAAGTTTTCTTTTGCCTCAGATTGTTACTGTATTCTAATTAAAATGCTTTTTGAATAATGATATTCTGTGCATATAATTCTTTATAGGTTATGCCACCTCAGAACCTGGAAAGAGCAGATGATATTTGTATCACTGGCTCTCCTTTGACTCCCAGAAGGGTGAGTGAAGTTCGTGCTGATACTGGAGGACTTGGAAGAAGTAAGTTTAAAATACTAGGGGGGAGGGGTGCCTGGGTGGCTCAGTTGGTCGGCTCAGGTCATGATCTCACAGCTCTGTGAGTTCGAGCCCCACATTGGACTCTGTGCTGACGACTCGGAGCCTGGAGCCTGCTTCAGATTCTGTGTGTCTCCCTTTCTCTCTGCCCCTAACCCACTTGGCATTCTGTCTCTGTCTCTCTCAAAAATAAATGCTAAAAAAAAATTTAAAAATAAAAATACTAGGGGGGAGCATTTGGGAGCCTCATATCTGGGAATTGAAATTCTGTAAAACTATACAAGTGAAGTTAATAGGGTTTATATAGAAGATAATATTCTGTGCATTATAGTACCACATGGATCACTTAAAAGTTAATGCTCTTGAAGAATATTTAGGAACACAGTAAGATGCATGAAATAACGAATGGCTTTACAAAGAGAATACAGTATATTAATGTGATTACTGTATTTTAAGTGTGTGTTTATATAAGCATACAAAAGGGCTGAAACAGAAAAACCAAACTATTAAGAATGATTATTATTGGATGATAGAATTCCAGGGGCTTTCTGTAAATTTTTTAAGATGAATATGTATTATTTTCAAAATCAGAAGAAACAGCAAAGCCTCTTAAAGATAGAGCTGTATGGTGCAATTAGGTGTAGGCAAGCCAGTGAGTTAAAAGTACTGAATGGCCCGAGTGTGTTCAGCTTTGACTCTTGTCAGTTGAGCTGTGCTACACTGGGTAATACGACAGCAGTGCTGGCCCAAGAAGTACAGAAAAGAGAAGTTTTGCTATTCATAAGGTTGTATTTAGGCAGCTTTTTTGGTTTTTAAGTAACTTCTTTGCCCATTGTGAGGCTTGAACTCACAACCCCAAGATCAAGATTGCACGCTCTACTAACCAAGCCACTCAGGCTGCCCCACCAGGAAGTCCTTTGTAACTTCTTCCAGGTGCAAGCTTTAAGCTTATGTTCAGAGAGTTCTAAATCCTTGGATGCCATTAGAAGGATATTATTGTTTCTAGGTCAACCTTTTAATATAATTGATAAGAAGAAAGATCAGTTTTAAAATTAGACATCATTGGGTGCCTGGGTGGCTCAGTCAGTTAAGCGTCTGACTTTGGCTCAGGTCATGATCTCATGGTTCATGAGTTCAGGCCCCAATAGAGCTCGGCACGGACAGTGAGGAGCCTGCTTGGGATTCTCTCTCTCCCTCTCTCTCTGCCCCTCCCACATTTGCTCACATGTTCGCTCGCGCTCTCTCTCTCTCTCTCTCTCAAGATAAATAAACTTTAACAGAAAAATAATAAAGAATAAAATCAGGAATCACTTTATATCAGTACATACTCAATAAATAAGGATGATCTCTATGAAAGTTTCCTCATTTTTTGGAAGAGGAATCATAATGGCTTAACTGTTTTTCTGCTTCCCTGATCTATGGGCTAGGACTTGCCTTTAAACTTCATTTTCTTTATACTTACCACTTCTCCATTTTCGTGACGTTTCTTAATACTTTACAAGATAATGATCATAATGCATTCCTTCCAACTGCACTTTGTTCCAAATACAAATCTGGTAAGTTTGTTCGCTTCTGTGCCATTAGAAATTGAAATGGCAAGCTATGGTCTGTCAGGACCGCTCCTGTCACTCCCCTTATGGCACTCCCTACAATATATTTTTAAATTTAAAAACCCACTGATGTGCAGATTTTATAGCCAGACATGGAAGAGGGTGGGATCGCTGCATAAACATTAAGCCACTAGTGTGAATATTTAACAACAGACTGAGCCATAATAGTTCAAGTTTGTTTCTATTTGGGATGATGAAGCTTCAGAAAGAGACAGTGGTGATGGTTGCACAACATTGTGAATGTAATTAATGCCACTGAATTGTATACTTAAAATGGTTAAAATGGCAAATTATACATTATATATATTTCTGTTAAAAATGAATTAACATAATATACCAAAAACCATTGAACTGTACAGTTTAAGTGATGAAAATGTATGTGAATTACATCTCATTCAAGTTTTAAAAATAAACTAAGCTTGAGTCCAACTCACATATATCTGTTCTTGCTGAAGAACATTATTGAGTCCTCGTAATTTTCTTTATGTGGAAAAACACAAAGATGAAAATTTATAAAACTGGGGGAAATGCTCCCAGATGATACCACAGTAATATCAAGTCCATCATGTCCCCTTATCGAGTAGTGGCTTCACAGTGAAATCACATTGCACTCGAGTGGCAGGTAAACATTGAATATAGTCAAAAGTATCCTAGGAAAATAGAGTAATTCTTTAAACTGCCCCTAAATCATCAAGGCCCTGTAGCAGTGGAGGGCAAAGTTTGGTTCGATGCAGCAGAAGGTGGAATGTAGGAGGGAGCACTGGGGAACAAATAGAGAAGAATTCCTGTGTTTAAATTTTGTTCTTAATAGTGTTCGGTTGAACTTTCCTTAGTTGAACAGAGCTATGATATGACCCCTGTGATGTTTGTTTATGAAGTATTTCAAGCACTGATTAGTTTTGAACATAACAGCTTGGATGTATGTCAGATCTCAGTTTCCTTGAGTTAAACTGTTTGATTTTTTTTTTTTTTCTGACCCCAGGCATGACATCTCCAGCCACATTATATGACAGATATAGCTCCCCGACAGCCAGCTCCACCAGAAGGCGGTTATTTGTCGAGAATGATAGCCCCTCTGATGGAGGGACACCTGGGCGCATTCCCCCACAGCCCCTAGTCAATGCTGTCCCTGTGCAGAATGTATCGGGGGAGGCTGTTTCTGTCACTCCAGTTCCTGGGCAGACTTTGGTCACCATGGCAACAGCCACTGTCACAGCCAACAATGGACAAACAGTGACCATTCCTGTACAAGGTGAGGAAGGCAGAGTTGGATGTTGAGTTCTTTGTCGGTGGCCTTTATTGGAAAGTTACCTGAGACTTGGCTGGAATGACCATATGAGATAAGAGTGGAGAGAGGAAGGAGGTTGGGAGGGGAGAAATTGGAAACCCGTGCTTGGAGAACCTTTCATCATCATCATTTTCTTCCTAACAAATTATAGGTATTGCGAATGAAAATGGAGGGATAACATTCTTCCCAGTCCAGGTCAATGTTGGAGGGCAGGCCCAAGCTGTGACTGGCTCCATCCAGCCCCTTAGTGCTCAGGCCCTGACTGGAAGTTTGAGCTCTCCACAGGTGACAGGAACAACTTTGCAAGTCCCTGGTCAGGTGGCCATTCAGCAGATCTCCCCAGGTGGACACCAGCAGAAACAAGGCCCACCTTTAACTGGCAACAGTATTAGGCCCAGGAAGACCAGCTCTTTATCGCTTTTCTTTAGAAAGGTAATTTTTCATGTACCCTTCCCAGGGCAGAGCTTGGTAAATAGAAGTGTTAGGTAAACAAAGTTTGAAATGTTTTTGTTTATCTACCAGGTGTACCACTTGGCAGGTGTCCGCCTTCGGGATCTTTGTGCTAAACTGGATATTTCAGATGAACTGAGGAAAAAAATCTGGACCTGTTTTGAGTTCTCCATAATTCAGTGTCCTGAGCTTATGATGGACAGACATCTGGACCAGTTGTTAATGTGTGCTATTTATGTGATGGCAAAGGTGAGTACCATTTGGAGCATAAGAGGGAAAAGTAAAGAAGCTACTTCCTTACTCTCAGAACACTTTTAACAGTTTTATTGGGATAGAATTCACCTACCATATATTCGCTCATTTAAAATGTACAGCTCAGTGGTTTTTAGTATATTTACAGAAATGCGCAACCATCCCTACAAAATATTCTATTGTATGAATATATGATATTTTGTTTATCCATCAATGGCCACCTGGGTGTTTGCACTTTTTGGCTATTTGAATAATGCTGCTGTGAACATTTGTGTACAAGTTTTTGCATGGACACGTTTTTCATTTCTCTTTGGTATATACCTAAGAGTGGATTGCTGGGTACATACTGTGTTTAACCATTTGAGGAACTGCCAGACTGTTTTTCCAGAGTCACTGCACCATTTTATATTTCCACCTGCAGTATGCGAACGTCCTGATTTCTCTACATTTTTGTCAACACTTTTTGTTATCAGACTTTGTTTTTTAAAATAACTTATTGAGGTGAAATTCACATAATGTAAATTAGCCATTTTTAAATGAACAGTTCAGTAGCATTTAGTACTTTCCCAGTATTGTACACTCAGCCTTTATCTTGTTCCAAAACATTTCTATCCCTGCAGAATAAAACTGCTTTTTATATTAAGTAGGTTCTCTCTATTCCCCATCCCCCTAGCTCCTGGCACCCACCATTCTACTTTCTGTCTGTGACTATTGTACAATATTTGTCTTTTTGTGACTTCATCTGTGTCATCGCATGAGTTGTAACTTCCTTCCTTTTTAAGGCTGCACAATATCCCGTCATATGGACATACCACATTTTGTATATCCACTCATCCATTGATGGCCCCTTGGGTAGCTTCCACTTTTTAGCTGTCACTCCTGTGGACATGAGGGTATGAATATCTCTTCGAGTTTTTGGTTTCATTCTTGTGTGTATATGCCCAAGAGGGGAATTGCTGGGTCATATGGTAATTTTGTGTTTAATTTTTTGAGAAACTTGCCATATTTTACACAACAGCTGTATAATTTTACATTCCCACCAGCAGTGCAGGAGAATTCTAGTTTGTTTACATCCTTACCAACTATTTTCTATTTTTTATTATAGTCATCCCAGTGAGTATTGATTGATATATTATAGTGGTTTTGATATGCATTTCCCTAATGACTGATGATGTTGAGTGTCTTTTATTGTGCTTTATTGATCGTTATTTGAGTTTTTAATTCTGGCCATCCCAGTCAGTCATTCGCTTACTGGTCATTTGTGTATCTTCTTTGGTGAAATACCAGTTTAAATCCTTTGCCTATCTTTGAATTGGGTTGTTTGCTTTTTTGTGGTTGAGCTGTAGGAGTTCTTTATATATTCTGAATGCAAATGTCTTGTCAGATATTTGCAAATATTTTCACTCATCTATGTGTTTTTTTTTTTTTCACTTACTTGATAGTGTTATTCATTCATTTATTTATTTTTTTAACGTTTTATTTATTTTTGAGACAGAGAGAGACAGAGCATGAACAGGGGAGGGTCAGAGAGAGGGAGACACAGAATCTGAAACAGGCTCCAGGCTCTGAGCGGTCAGCACAGAGCCCGTCGCGGGGCTCGAACTCACGGACCGCGAGGTCATGACCTGAGCCGAAGTCGACCGCTCAACTGACTGAGCCACCCAGGCGCCCCTTGATAGTGTTATTTAAAGCATAATAGTTTTTAATTTTGATGAAGTCAGTTTATCTATTTTTTCTTTGTTGCTTATACTTTTGGTGTCCTACGAATACATTGCCAAATCCGAAGTCATGAATATTTATCTCTGTTTTCTTCTAAGAGTTTTATAGTTTTATCTCTTACATTTAAGTCTTTGATCCATTTCTAGTAATTTTTATATGTGGTATGAGGTAGGAGTCCAACTTTATTCTTTTGCATGGGGCTATCCAGTTGTTGTTCCAGTACTACTGTTGAAGAGAACATTCTTTCTCCACTGATAGTCTCAGCACCCTTGTCAAAAAAAAGTCAGATGACTATAGACACATGGGTTTATTTCTGGACTCTTAATCTATCCTTGATTACTATCTACTGTAGATCTCCCCCCCCCCCGCCCCTTCCCCCTCGATTACTATTACTGTTAATTTGACCTAAGTTTTAAAATCAGGAAATGAGAGTCCTTCCTCTTATTTCTTCTTTTTCAGGTTTAGTTTGGCTAGTCTAAATCCCTTGACATTCTTTATGAATTTTAGAATCAGCTTGTCAATTCTGACTTCTTGTCTCAAAGAAGTCAGCTAGCATTCTGATAGGATTGTGTTGAATCTGTAAATCAATTTGGGGAGTACTGCCATCTTAACAAATTTTCACCGTCCATCTGTGAATATAGGTTATTTTGCCCTTTATTTAGATCATCTTTAATTTCTTTCAACAGTGTTTTACAGTTTTCATAGTAGAACCTTTACACTTTTTTTGTTGACTTTATTCCT
This sequence comes from Acinonyx jubatus, assembly GCF_027475565.1. Classification (NCBI taxonomy): domain Eukaryota; kingdom Metazoa; phylum Chordata; class Mammalia; order Carnivora; family Felidae; genus Acinonyx; species Acinonyx jubatus. The sequence continues at coordinate 30,477,886 of NC_069396.1, read as the reverse complement.
GTATGTTCTTTTTGATGCTATTACAAGTGCAGATGTTTAAATTTGATGTGCTCATTGCAAGTATAGAGAAATACAGTTGATTTTTGTGTCCTGCAACCTTGCTGAACTCATTTATGAGTTCTAATTTGGTAGATTCCTTAGGATTTTCTATGTATAAGGTCATGTAATCTGCTTACAGAAAGAATTTTACTTGTCATTCATACTGCATGCCTTTTCTTTTTCTTTCCTAATTGTTCTGGCTAGAACCTCCAGTATAATGTTGAATCGAAGTGTTGAGAGCAGAAATTCTTTTGTTTCTCATCTTAGGAAGAAAGCATCTAGATTACACCATTAAATATGATAGTAGCTGTGATTTTGTTCATGACTGAAAAACTTTATCAGGTTGAGGAAGTTCTGATATTTTTTTTTAAGTGTTTTTATTGTGAAGCGTGTTGGAAATTGTCAGATACTTTTTCTGACTCTATTGAGAAGATTGTGTTTTTTTTATTCTAGTGGTATTTAGATATCAATATTAGATATAAATATTATAGATATAATTTGGATATATTAAATATTTACTAATACTTAAATGTGTATTATATTTATTTTCGTACATTACCAACCTTGCATTTCAGAGGTAAATACCACTTGGTCATGGTGTATAATTCTTTTTTTATGTTACTAGGTTCACTTTGCTGGTATTTTTGTTTAGGAGTTCTGTCCTATTTATTTAACAAAATATTTTTTAACATTTTTGAGAGACAGAGCGTATGTGGGGGAAGGGCAGAGAGCCAGAGAGAGGAAGGCAAGAATCTGAAGCAGGCTCCAGGCTCCAGGCTCCATGCTATCAGCACAGAGCCTGACGCAGGGCTCAAACTCATGAACCGTGAGGTCATGACCTGAGCTGAAGTTGAACACTTAACCAACTGAGCCACCAGGAGCCCCAACATTTTTTCTTTTAAGTTTGTTTTGAGAGAGACAGAAACAGCAGGAGTGGGAAAGGGACAGGGAGAGAGGGAGACAGAGAATCTCAAGCAGGCTCTGCACTGTTAGCACGGAGCCCAGTGCAGGGCTCAAACTCATGAAATTGTGAGATCATGACCTGAGCCGAAACCAAGAGTCGGACAGGAAACTTAACTGACTGAGCCACCCAAGTGCCCCTGTCCTATTCATGAGAGATACAATGTTTTTTTGTCATGGTTTTGTTATCAGGGAAATATGTCATATAATGCATAGGGAAGTTTTCCTTTTCTGTTTTTTTGGAAGGGTCTGTGAAGAATTGATATTCTTCTTGAAATGTTGTATAGACTTCAGCAGTGAAGCCATGGGAGTGGGCCCATATTTTGCTCTGTGGGTGGTTTATTGATGAATAATTATTCTTGTTATAAGTCTATTCAGATCATCTGTTTCTTCTAGAATCAGTTTTTGCAGTATGTGTCTTCTTAGGAATCTGCCTATTTCATTCATGCTGTGTAATTTGTTGGCACACAGTTGTTCATAATATTCCCTTATAGTCCTTTTTATTCTTTGTCACTAGTAACTTGAATCTTCTTTCTGTTTATCTTGGTTTGTCTAGCTAAAAGTTTGTCAATTTTGTTGACTGTGTCAAACAACCAGCTCTTGGTGTCATTTATTGATATATATTCAGATCTTTATTTCCTCTTTCTGTTTGCTTTAGGCTTAGTTTTTATCTTTTTTCAGCGTCTTAAGATGGTTAGGTTATTGATTTAGTATCTTTATTAATGTAAGCATTAATTAAGCTGTAAGTTTCCCACTAAGCCTCCCTTTAGCTGCATCTCATTAGTTTTGGTATGTTATATCTTCATTTCACTCAGTGTTTTCTAATTTCTCTTTTGGCTTAAGACATTGGTTATCTAGGTGTGTTAATTTATTTCAATCCTTTAAAATTTATCAAGGTTTGAGTTTTTTGTTTGTTTTTTGAGAGCATGAGCAGGGAGGGGCAGAGGGAGAGGGTGACAGAGAAATGTCAAGCAGGCTTCAAGGAGCCTGATTTGGGGCTCGATCTCACAACTGTGAGATCATGACCTGAGCCAAAATCAAGACTTGGAAGCTTAACTGACTGAGCCACCTAGGTGCCCCTACCAAGGTTTGTTTTCTAGCCTAGGATATGATCTGTCCTGATGAATAGTCAGTGTGCCCTTGAGAATGTATATTGTTTGTCCTTGGGTAGAGTGTTCTGTAGATGTCTGTTAGGTCTAGTTGTTATATAGTGTTGTTAAAGTCACATCTGTGTTGATCTTCTATGAGTTGTTCTGTCCACTGTTGTAAGTGGGGTATTGAACTCTCCAAATATTATTGAATTATCTGTTTCTCCCTTTACTTCTGTTTTTATTTCATATATTTTGAGGCTGTCATTAGGTGCATTAATGTTTACAATTGTTATAGCTTCCTGATGGATTGACCCTTTTATCATTTATGAAATGTTGCTCTATATCTCTAGGAACTTTTACTTTTTGTTCTAAAGTCTGTAGTGTAATATTTGCATAGCCACCCAGCTTTTTGGGAGTTGCTGTTTATATATAATATAGCTCTTCCCATCCTTCTTTCAAATGTATTTGTATTTTTTTAAGTTCATTTATTTTTGAGAGAGAGCAGGGGAGGGGCAGAGAGTGAGGGAGAGAGAGAATCCCAAACAGGCTCTGTGCTATCAGCACAGTGACTTTTTCCATTTTTAAAAATTATTTTCTTAGTGGTTACTTTTTAAAATTTTTTTTAAATGTTTATTTATTTTTGAGAGACAGTGTGAGTGGGGGAGGAGCAGAGAGAGAGGGAGACACAGAATCTGAAGCAGGGCTTGAACTCACGAACCGTGAGATCATGACCTTAGCTGAAGTCGGACGCTTACCGACTGAGCCACCCAGGAGCCCCTCTTAGTGGTTACTTCAGGGCTTACCATATATATCTCTTTTCTCTCTCTCCCTCCCTCCTTCTCCCCCTAGTTTTATTGAGATAAGTGTTGTACACCATAGAGTGTACAATGTAATGATTTGATACATGTATATGTAATTGCATTTCAGTTACCATAAAGTTAATATCCATCACCTCACATTTAAGATCAACTGTTACCCATTTTCAAGTATATAAATACAGTATTGTTAACTATAGTCACCATGCTTCATTTTAGATCCCCAGAACTTACTCATCTTATAACTGGAAGCTTGTACTCTTTGACCAGCATCTCCCCAATTTCCCCACTCCTACATATGCATCTTAACTATATCAAAATCAGCTTTAGATTTATACTAACTTAACTCTGGTGAGATACAGAAGTGTTATTTTTTTTTTTAATTTTTTTTGAATGTTTATTTTTGAGAGAGAGAGAGACAGAGACAGAGCATGAGCAGGGAAGGGGCAGAGAGAGAGGGAGACACAGAATCCAAAGCAGACTCCAGGCTCTGAGCTGTCAGTACAAAGCCCGACGCGGGGCTCAAACCCACAAACTGTGAGATCATGACCGGAGCTGAAGTCGGACGCCCAACGGACTGAGCTACCCAGGCGCCCCACAGAGGTGTTATTTGTATATAGCTGTTTCCTTTTAATCTTTTGTGATATATTGTGATACATATTACATCCATAAATGTTACAAATCCAACAATTACATTGTCATTTTAGAATTCTATGACTTTTAAGGAACTGAGAGAAGAAAGGAGTATACTTAATTTATAGGTTTTGTTATATTCATCTTATCATTTCTGATTCTGTTTATTCGTTCCTGTGGTTTCAAGTTGTCATCTGGAGTCATTTCCTTAGCCCAGTACAGCTTTCCTCCTCCTCTTGTGCTGGTTTTGGCAGATGTATCCCATCTTGGTATGCTCTAGGTCCAATAATACATTAATTATGTATTGCTTTATACAGTGGCTTTTTAAATTAGTGGAGAAATATATATGGATTTTATCCTGTCTTTACAGTCACATAATTATCTTTACCTGTGATTTTTTTTAAATGTGTGTTTGAGTTACTGAAGTCACTTTTTATTTTTGTTTTTCGAGATTTTATTTTTGTATCTTCACCCAATGTGGAACTCAAACTCACAACCTTGAGATCAAGAGCTGTGTGCTGTACCAACGAGCCACTAGGCTTCGCATGGGGTCACTTGCTTTTAGTTTAAAAAACTGTTAGTATTTCATGTAAGATAAGTCTGTTAGCAGACCTAACACTGTTGTTTTATCTGAGATTATTTTTCATTCATTTTTGAAAGATAACTTTGTGGGGCGCCTGGGTGGCGCAGTCGGTTAAGCGTCCGACTTCAGCCAGGTCACGATCTCGCGGTCCGTGAGTTCGAGCCCCGCGTCAGGCTCTGGGCTGATGGCTCAGAGCCTGGAGCCTGCTTCCGCTTCTGTGTCTCCCTCTCTCTCTGCCCCTCCCCCCGTTCATGCTCTGTCTCTGTCTGTCCCAAAAATAAATAAACGTTGGAAAAAAAAATTTTAAAAAAAGAAAGATAACTTTGCTGGACATTTTTTACTTTAAGCACATTCCACTGTCTCTCAGCTTCCATAGTTTCTGATGAGAAGTTGCCTGTTATTTTATTGGGGTTTCCTAGTAAGCAAGAAGTTGTTTTTTGTCTTGATGCCTTCGAGATTTTCTCCCTTTGGCTTTCAGCATTTTCACCATATGTCTGGGTATGGATCTCTTTGCATTTATCCTACACTTGGAATTCTTAGAACTTGTTGGATATATAGGTTACTATTTTTTAAATAAATTTGGGAAGGATTGAGCCTTTATTTCTTTTAACCTTTTTTCTGCTTCTCACCTGTGTATGTTTGCTGAATGTAACAGCTCCCTGAAGCTCTGTTCATTTTTCCTCCTTCCTTTTTCTCTGTTCTTCAGATAGCACAGCCTATCTCAAGTTTGCTAATTCTTTTTTCTTTGCCAGTTTAAATCTGTTTTGTCCCTGTGGTGAATTCTTCATTTGTTAACTGTACTTTTTTAGTACATGTCTTTGTTCAGATACCACTTACTCCCTGTCTTGGTATTGAATTTTAATAGGTTTTCTTGAATAGTAGTTCTTCATTTTTTATATGCCCTTAGGACCATTTCCAGAGACTTGAAATGGCTGTTTGTTTATATGACTGTCACCACTTTCACTGGGGAGCAGATTCACAGAGCTCTTCAAAATATTTTGCTTGAAGTCAATTTCTCTCTCAGGATACTCTCATTACTTGCCAGGTCACAAAAGAAGACAAGTCCTTCCAGAACATTATGCGTTGTTATAGGACTCAGCCACAAGCCCGGAGCCAGGTAACTATATTTTCTCTTAGGGCTGAAAATAAAGCTTAAAGTGTTTGATAAGTATAAAAAATTAACCACAGTTGATTCTAAGGCCTTTTTTCCAGAATAAAAACTAAGATTCTACTTTAAGAAAGTCTTTTCTTTAATCTTCTTTAATTATGGACAGACAACTTCCCGTCTTGATTACTTTACGCCCTCTTTTCTCCAAACGATGAGGTGAAATATTTGATTTCTTCTTAGTTCGGATAATCACAGGATAGATGTCAGTTGAGGAAGCTGTTTAGCTTCTGTGTCACCTTGGAGGCTGGTTTGGCTCCACTAAAGGTAAAGCTCACTTTACCTTTAATGCTGCTCGTTTATTTCGAAGGATAGGTATGCAGGATCTTTGTATTTGACTTAGAATAACTTGATCTCATGGTTGGGTGATAGCACCGCTCTTTATATTACCCTTTTATAGGCCTGTATATGGAATTTGAGGCCAAACAGGCCCTAATGTAAGTCCTGGACCTGTTATTTAATAGATCTTTGATCTTAGCTGCATTTATTAACCTCCCTGAGGAGGACAACTATACCGAATGGAGTTGTTGTGAGATTTAAAGAACAGGTCAAGGTCATCTAGGATATGCTCAATGAATCTGTCTCCTTGTGGTCTCTCTAAAGGTGTATAGAAGTGTTTTGATAAAAGGGAAAAGGAAAAGAAGAAATTCTGGCAGCAGTGACAGCAGAAGCCATCAGAATTCTCCAACAGAACTAAACAAAGACAGAAGTAAGTGTTTAAGATCTTTACGAACACTTACAAAGACAAAATTAGGAGCTTCTCACTTTTTAGGCCTAGAGACTGAGGCTTACTAAATGGAATTAGGACTAGAGAAACTGAAAATATTGGCAAAAAACTTAACAATAAACAGAATTCTGAATTTAGTGGCAAAGTTGTTTGTCCTTCATCCCATAGCCTGGAGGCACATTGTGTGTAACATTTTTCTCCAGGGAAGTTAGACACGGTTTCCGGCAGGAATTTGTTGGCCTGAGTTCCAGAAACATCTGGCATGCTAACTGAAACCATGCGATGGAAATACCACCCTTAATTGTTGATTTGTATCACTGAGTGAGGGGCACGGGTCCTAGAAAATTTGGTGTAACTTATTAACGAAAACTACCCCGGAAGCTTTTACTACTTTCATGGCAGGGGGTCAAGTTACTACTCAATATTCTGTGCTTTCTCCCTGGGATGAAGAAGAGAGTGCCCATTGGCTGCCATTAAACAAGTACAGAGGGTAGCTGTTCGCCTTTATCTTCCTGAATTTTCTTTTTAAAAACAAGCTGCATGAGCAGCGTCTGTTTATCATCCTGTGTTCTACCCGCTGCAGCCAGCAGAGACTCCAGTCCCGTCATGCGGTCCAGCAGCACCTTGCCCGTTCCACAGCCCAGCAGCGCTCCTCCTACACCTACTCGCCTCACAGGCGCCAACAGCGACATGGAAGAGGAGGAGAGGGGAGACCTCATTCATTTCTACAACAATATCTACATGAAGCAAATCAGAACATTTGCCATGAAGTACTCACAAGCAAACGTAGTAAGTGTGACGGATTATTTCATACTTTCTTCACCTGTGAGGGAGGAGGAATCACATGGGTTGAGCTGCTCTGCATGTAAACTGGTCTTACAAATCATTCATTTGTTAAATAAAGCTGAGGAAATCTCTAACAGAAATCATATGCCTAACCAACAGAATTTCTTTTATTGTGAAGCATCAAACAAGAATTAGATGGTATTTGGATTCCCTACTAAGTAATGTAATACAAGAGAGAGAAACTGCATGCATTCATATTGTCCAAAACCGATCAGCTCTGGTGCCCTTCCAAGTTACTTAGCTTTCTTGTTTTAAAAAAATGTTTGATGTTTATTTTTGAGAGGCAGAGTGCAAGAGGGGGAAGAGCAGAGAGAAAGGGAGACACAGAATCCAAAGCAGGCTCCAGGCTCTGAGCTGTCAGCACAGAGCCTGACGTGGGGCTTGAACTCAGGGACCAAGAGAACATGACCTGAGCTGAAGTCCCATGCTCAACTGACAGAGCCACCCAGGCGCCCAACCTCCTTAGCTTTCTCCCTGCCTTTTGTTTCCTCATATATAAAATGGCAATAGGAGTAATCCCTAGTTTATAGGGTTGCTCTGGGGATTAAATGCTATAATGTATTAAAAATGCTTAAAACAGTGACTGGCACAAAGCCAGCACTTACATGTTATTTGGGTGGTTTTCTTTAGGTGTAATTGTTGCTGCTAATAATTACTGTTTGCCATTCATAAAGCTACTGGCTTATTATATCTCTCTACTCTTTCAGTAAAAATAACCATTTTTAGGGGCACCTCAGTGGCTCAGTTGGTTAAGCGTCCAACTTCAGTTCAGGTCATGATCTCTCATTTCGTGAGTTTCAAGCCTGCGTTGGGCTCTGTGCTGAAAGCTCAGAGCCTGCTTCAGATTCTGTCTCCCCCTCCCCCCTCTAACCCTCCCTTGCTTGCTCTCTCTCAAAAAAAAAAAAAAAAAAATTAAAAAAATTGTTTTAAATAAAATGTTTTAAATAAAAAATGTTTTAAGTTTTTCATAAAAAATACCTGATTAGAAATTTCATTACCTTTCTTAGGAATGCTGACTTTTTCTCCCCCAAACAGATGGATGCTCCTCCTCTCTCTCCATATCCATTTGTCAGGACAGGCTCTCCTCGCCGAATACAGCTATCTCAAAATCATCCTATCTACATTTCACCACATAAAAATGAAACGATGCTTTCTCCTCGAGAAAAGATTTTCTATTACTTCAGCAACAGTCCTTCAAAGGTGAGCCTAACATAAATCTTGGCCTTTACTAACCCCAGAATGCCTAGGATGCTAGAACTGGGGTTGATGGATAACACTCAGCACTCCCATGAGTGATGGGAGCTACCAGGGAAAAGTCGGTCCCAGCAAAGCAGAAATCAGGGCTTTGGGGGACACGTTAAGGCTGGAAATAGAGTAAAGGATTTAGATTTATCTTCATTCCTTCCTTTTCCTGTTTGTGTATTTACAGTTCACTCTGCTGTAGATCTGGAGTTGGGGATTTTTACTCCATGTAAAATTCCAAATTTTTGTTAAGAAAACTTGAATTTCTAAACTGATTATTGAATATCTATTTCTGGGACAGGTAGCATCTCTGTCTAAGGGGAGCAGTGGACGTTTTGTACAGTGTGGTGTGCTAGTCCTGTTAGTGCTGATTTGTGCGGCCGCGTCTGCCTCTGTCTGCGATGGGGAGAGAAGCTTGCATCAGACCTTGATGGAAGAAAAGTTAGCAAGGTGCTGACGTGTGGAAGGAAGGGGTATCCAGGAAGCAGGAGAACAGGGAAAGAACACAGTGTCCTTGAGGCACCGGGAATCACGTGTACTGGGTTTAGGAGGACAGTTCATTCCTAAAGGCCCGGATGCAATACTCTTATTCATAAAGATTGCTTAGAAAGAAACACACACAAAAACGGGCCTCGACTCTTCAAAAAAACATGTCAGTATAATGAAGAGAGAGAGTAGATGGGGGAGGGTAGTGTTCTAGAGTGAAGAGGAGGATTAAAGAGACGGGACACTCAATTTTAGTATCTGTGCTGCCAAAGCGAGCACGAGACAGGACACTCAAATGCAGTACATGATCTTTGGATTCTGCACAGAAAAGCACAGTAAAAAGGACATTTTGGGGACAAGTGGGAAAACTTAATGGGGGAGTTGAATGTTAAATTTCTGTTAAATTCCTTTGGTATTGATGATAGTACTGGATTATGCAGGAGAATATGTTTAACGTAGGCACAGGTGAACTGCCTCGGTGTGAGCAACTTATTTTCAGATAGTTCAACTAAAAAAAAATTATACAGAGAGAACAAATGTGGTAAAGTGTTAATGATTGATGATAGGGTGTTCAATGTATTATTCTTCCAACTTTTCTTTTAAAATAAAAAGTTGGAGGGGGGCGTGTGGGTGGTTCTGGTCATGATCTCACAGTTCATGGGTTTGAGCCCCATGTTGGGTTCTGTACTGGCAGCATGGAGCCTGCTTGGGATTCTGTCTCCCTCTCTCTCTGCCTTTCCCCCACTCACATTCCCTCTCTCTCTCTTCCTCAAAAATAAATTAAACAAACATTAAAAAAATAGAAATAAGTTAGAGAAAACAAGAAAGATAGCAGCAAAAATCTTAGAAAATGAAAAAACTTTTACTACAGTATTAACATACCTTGGAATAATCTTATCCCTTGTAGAAAAATCAGTTAACTTTGAATAACAAAGACACACTAATGTTTAGTAGACCAAATATTTAAAAGGTAAAGTTTCCTCCAGCCATTGTATAAGTTTGATCTAATTCCAGTGATATTGCCAGTGGGATTGTGAATGCTGGAAACATAAATCAGCAAAGCCCTAAAAGCAGTTGAAGGGATACACAGCTCAGAGATACTGTGGGTTCAGTTCCAGACCACTACAGTAAAGCCAGTCAGATGAATTTTTTGGTTTCCCAGTGCATATACAAGTTATGTTTATACCACAGTCTATTAAGTGTGCAATAGCATTATATCTTAAAAAAAAATGTTCATACCTTAATTTAAAGATGCTAACCAAAGATTCATTTATCTGAGCAGTGAGTCATAATCACTGATCAAAGATCACCATAATAATGAAAAAGTTTGAAATATTTAGAGATTTACTAAAGTTTGGTAGAGACACAAAGTGAGCAAATTCTGTTGGAAAATGGCACTGATACACTTGCTCAACTCAGGGTTGCCACAAAAGACACATTACCTGCAAAGCACAATAAGGCAAAGTATGCCTGTGTTAGATTTTCACCCTCTAACCAAATAAATTCCATTTAGATTAGAATTAACTGAAACAAAATGAGTAGAAGTCAGAATACCCAATTCAAAAGGCCAAAATAACAAACAAATAGCAATTAAATGTAAATGGTCTAGGGGCACCTGGGTGGCTTGGTGGTTAAGCGGTCCACTTCAGCTCAGGTCATGATCTCTTGGTTTATGAGTTCAAGCCCCACGTCGGGCTCTGTGCTAACAGCTCAGAGCCTGGAGCCTGCTTTGAATTCTGTGTCTCCCTCACTCTCTTTTCCTGTTCCCAGCTTGCGCTCTGTCTCTCTCTGCCTCTCTCAAAAATAAACATTAAACAAAATTTTTTTTAATGTAAATGGTCTAAATACACCAATTAAAAGGCAAAAATTTTAAGACTGGACAAAACAAGACCCAGCTATTTACTGCTTATAAGTAACCCATTTTAAATATAAAGTCACAAACAGTTTAAAGTAAAAGGATGATAACTGAGATATCCAATTAACTGACGAATAAAAAAAATGCATGTCCATACCATGGAATATTACTCCAATGAAAAGGAAGTACCACACAGGCTACAGCAGGGATAGACCTTGAGAACATTATGGTAGGTGAAAGCAGACACAGGATAAGTAAATACTATACGATACCATTTCTGTGAAATGTCCAGAATGGGCAAATTTATAGAAGCACAGAGTGGATTAGTGATTGCCTAGCTTTGGGAGGGATGGAGGGCTTCTGTCACTGGGCACACGTGGAAATGACCGCACAATGAACTGCACGATGAAATGTGATAATGACTGCACAACTCTAGGAGCACAGGGAAAGCCGTAGATCTGTGTACCTCGAGGGGTTGAACTGTATGGTATGGAAACTATGTCCCAATGAAGTGGTTTTTAAAAAAAGTAAAAGGATAGAAAAAGTTATCTGTACTCTACTGACACTAATTAATGCAGCCACGCCAGCTTTCATGTCCTTATCAGCAATAAAGTCATTTCCCAGCACAGGACATAAAATCCTTAAATAGAAAAAAAAGATTTTGCGATGATTGACAGAACAAGTAGACAGAAGTGAACAACCAGACTGGCTGACATTTCTAGAACACTCTAATAGCATCAAGTGCACATGGAACATTTACCAAGAGAGACCACATTCAGGACCATAAAACAAGTCTCAGTAAATTTTAAAGGATTCAAATAATGTATTTACTCTTACCACAACAGAATTAAATCAGAAATCAGTAACAGAGATACCTGGAAAAACCCCAAATATTTGCAACTAAATTGCATATTTCTATGAGTCACAGAAGAAATTTTAAAAATTACAAAGTATTTTGAAAATGAAAACTTGACTTACCAAAATTTGTGGGATGCAGCAGCAAAAGCAGTATTAAGAGAGGGAAATTTATAGGACTAAAATACTCATATTAGAAAAGAAGAAAGGTCTCAAATTAGTGACCTGTGATTTCACCCCACGCAACTAAAAGCAGGAATCAATGAAATAGATGACTTTGTATATTTTAAGACCACTAAAAACTAGGGTTTTTTTGAGAAGATTAAAAAAATTGATCCGTCTGTGCTAATGAGGATAAAAGAAATGATGGATTACTAATATCAGAAATGAGAGCTATCAGTACAGTTCTTACAGATATTGAGAATATAATGAAGGTTAAAAAATAACTTTTTGCCGATAAATGCATGATGCAGATGAAATAGACCAATTCTTTGAAAGACGTAAACTTCCAGAGCACAGTCAACAAGTAGTCTCAATGGCCCTCTATCTATTAAACTGAATTTGTAACATAAAAACTTCTTCTCAAAGGAAACTATAGACCCAGATGGCTTCAGTGGTAAATTCTACCAAATAAATATTTAAGGAAGAAATACAGTTGACCTTTGAACAACATGGGGGGTTAGGACATCCTATCCCTGTGGAGTGGAACATCTATGTATAACTTTTGGCTCGCCCAAAATGTACCTACTAATAGCCTACTGTTGACGGGAATCCTTACCAACAAGATAAAAACAGCTGATTTACACAGATTTTGTATATATACTACATACTGTATTATAATAAACTAGAGAAAATATTAAAATCGTAAGGAAAAGAAAATGTACTTTATTGAAAAAAAGCCTTGTGTACGTGGACCCATTTCAAACCCATGTTCAGAAGTCAATTGTACTGCCAGTTTTATACAAACTCTTCTAAAAAGTGAAGATGATAAATCATCTCAGTAGTTGAAGAAAAAACATTTGACAAAATACAACATTCATTCATGATAAAACCCCTCAGGGAACTTAGTTGGATAAAGAATACATACTAAAAAATCTATAGCTACCAATACACTTAGAAGGCATTCAGTCTTCCACTATTTTTTTTAAATTACTTTTTAACTATTTATTTATTTATTTTGAAAGAATGTGGAAGGGGCAGAGAGGGATAGAGAATCCCAAGCAGGCTCTGCACTGTCAGCACGGAGCCTGATGTGGGGCTCAATCCAATGAACCTTGAGATGATGACCTGAGCCGAAACCAAGAGTCAGTTGCTTAACCAACTGAGCCACCCAGGCACCCCAGTTGTCCACTATTAAGATCAGGGACAAGGATATCTACTTTCACTATTCCTATTCAACATTATGACCATATGCAAGGTCATATATGATAAGGCAAGATAAATAAGGCATACAGACTGAAAAGAAAGAAATAAAGCTGTCTTCCATCTACAACGTGATTTTCTTCATAGAAAAATCACAAAATCTAAAAAACGTTAGTGGAATTAGGAAGATTAACAAGGTTCTAGGGCTAATATACAAAAATCAAATTTACTTCTGTATACTAGCAACAAGTGAGAAGTAGAAATTTTCTAAAGCACTGTAACATTAAAAACTGCTTTGGGTAAGTCTTGACAAAAGATGTACAAGATTCATATCCTGAAAACTACAGAACGGTGGTTAAAGAAAGATGGAGAAAATGGAGAAATATCATGTTTATGAATTGGATGACATTTTCAAGATGTCTGTTTTCGTTCACTTGATCTATAAATTGAACCCAATTCCTGTCAAAATCCCAGAATTATTTGTGTAAGGTAGCAAACTGGTTCCAAAATGTATATGAAAATGCAACTAAAATAATTAAAACAATTCTGAAAAATTTGGAAGACTTACATTCTCTGATTTCAAGACTTAACTATAAAGCTGTGGTTACCAAGACAATGTGGTATTGGTAAAAGGAGAGACATACAGAGCGATAGAACAGAATAAAACCCAGAAATAGACCATACGTACATGGTGAGTGGATTGTCAACAAGGTGCAAAAGTAATTTAGCGGAGAAAGAACAGCCTTTTCAGCAGATGGTGCTAAACAACTGGGTAACCACGTACAATAATAGTAAACCTACATCCATACTGTGCATCCGGATCCAAAAATGAATCAAAATGGACCACAGACCTAAATGTAAAACTTATGAAACTCCTAGGAGAAACCATAGGAGAACAAAATCTTTGTGAACGTGGTATAAGTAAACAAAGATTTCTTAGATAACAGCATCAAAAGCACAATCCATAAACGACTGATAAATTGGACTACATCAAAATTAAACATGTCTGCTCTTTTAAAAGATAGAAAAAAGCCACAAGCTGGGAGAAAATTTTACATACCTCTTATCTGTATCTACAAAACATAAAGGATTTTCAAAATTCAAAAGGAAACCAACCAAATTTAAAACTAGGCAAAAGACTTGAACATGCTTTATCCATTAGCCCAAATCTAAAAAATAACATGAATTCTGGCAATGATGTGGAACAACTGAAACTTTTATGTATTGCTGGTGAGAGTGTGAAACGATACAGCATAGCTGTTACACCTAGAAAATAGTTTGGCATTTTCTTATAAACATCCCCTTACCATATAACCAGTAATTTCACTTTTAGGTGTTTACCTAAGGCTCATACAAAAACATGTACATGAATGTTTAGGACTATTCCTAATTGCCCAAAAGTGGAAAACAACCCCCATGTCCTCCAGCTGGCTAATGGATAAACAAACCTGTGGTACACCCAATAAGGGGCAACTCCTTTGCTTGCCATAAAGGGGAATAAACTGATAAACTCACAGTATAAATGAACCTTGGATGCATTAGTGCTTAAGTGAAAAGTCCTAGATTCAGTAGGCCACTTACTATAGGGTTTCACTTCTGTGACATTCTGGAAAAGGCAAAACTATAGGGACAGGGAACATCATCAGTGTTTGTGTGGGGGTAGTAGCTTAACTAGCAGTGTGGGAACTTTTTGGAACAAAGAAACTTACTGTAGTTACATACGTTTGTCAAAACATGCCCAAGTGTACGCTTAAGGATGAATTTTACTATATGTAAAGCTTTAAAAAATGACATTTTGTGAAAAAAAATGTTAAGCACTTAGATCAGTGACTGTCCTATCACCACCTGGGAAGTTTAAAAAAAAAAAATTTAGCACTGAATTAGGAGTTTCTCCATTAAATAGCAAAATTAGTCTTGGTTAAAGAAACATTTGTCATGATGACTTGATAGACAAGAGCTGAGATCAGAAGTACCTTGAGTCGGGGTGCCTGGGTGGCTCAGTTAAGCATCAGACTTCGGCTCAGGTCACCATCTCATGGTGTGAGTTTGAGCCACACATTGGGCTCCGTGCTGATGGTGTGGAGCTTTGCTTGGGATTCATTATCATTCTCTCTCCACCCTCCCCCTCCCCCCCCCCCCCCCCGCCAAAATAAACTAAAAAAAAAAAAAAAAGAAAAAAGTACCTTGAGTCTAGAACCAACCTGTACTATCCTAACGTTTACACGACCATGAGAAAAGAATTCTAGAATACCACACAAAATTAGAATGATTAGGAATCAGTGACACCTGTCAGGGCAGTTTCAGTGGATTGGTACAGCCTGTTGAATATTATTACGTTGCTTACATTTTTAAGCAGTTGGGAGAAAATAATACATCAATAGGGGATTAAACTAGGATACAGACATACTGTAAAATACTGTATAGCAGTTAAAGAGATGTGATGCATATATACTGATATGGGAAGATCAAAGACAAAATGTTGACTGAATATTCCAAACAGCACATAAGGTATACCATTTCATTTTTTTTTACAAAAAACCACGTAATTACATTTGTATTGAGAGCATTCCTAAAGAGCTGAAGGCTATACAGTTCCCTGATTTGTTCAGTGAAAGATAATAGTAGTTATCCTGGGGATTGGGTGAGGACAAGAAATCTAGGCATATGCTGTATGAATTTTTTGTAATCAGTATTTGTGTTTTAAATATGTACATATTGTATAAAATTGTGATTGTGAGATACTGGGTATCATATATAAATTATATGTAATATATTTAACACTAGTATATAATATAAATGTATGGTATGTATTGTCTTATGTGTATTAAGTTATACAGTTGTACACTGTGTAATATATATCCTATAATGTATTCATTATATACAAATAACATTTATACAGTTAACAATTTAAGGAATATTCAAGGAAACGGTAGACTAGAGATTAGGAACATAAGAGGGTAGAAGTCAAAAGAAAGCTTTCTTAAGATGGATAAGATTTGAGAAGGTGAGAAGGTGCACACACTAATAAAGAACATGTGATTTTAAAGCGTCAGAAAAATTTGTTCAAAATAAAATATTATGAATAAAATATGTCTAGGATTAGCTTTAAAACAGTGTGGGGACTGGGAAATGAATGAGGGTATGTAGATCAAGTCAGACTAGCCAGAACTGGTCAAGTGGGTTGATGGCCATGGGAGGATTTCATTACACTCTTCTCCCTACTTTCCTGTTTGAGGTTTCCTGTAACAAACACAGGTGACTAACCAGAGTATATTTTCCATAAGGAAACATGGACAATGAAGTAACACGTGAAAAAGAATCTGTAACCAACAAACTACCAGAAAATGACATGGTAACTGACTTTTGGGCCTTTGACTCTATGTCGGTCCAGTCTCTCTGGCATCCTGGTAGGTCCTCTCAATCAGGGTTCCTCATGATCACCACATAGCACAGAAAATAATTTGCCTAACTTTTCTCTCTTCTCCCAGGGATGGGAGTACCTTCTAGATCATACTAATAAATTACCTACAATGGATGCCTTAGGGAAGTAAGGCTTACTTGTCCTGTGAAATTCCAGTTGAGAACAGCTGCTAAATGCATAACACTGGACTGAAAAAAGGCATAATACAGTGTAAAATTACACTATTTTTTTAAAAAGGACAATGGAGAGGGGCGCCTGAGTGGCTCAGTCAAGCGACCGACTTCAGCTCAGGTCATGATCTCGCGGTTTGTGAGTTCGAGCCCCGCATCAGGCTCTGTGCTGACAGCTCAGAGCCTGGAGCCTGCTTCCGATTCTGTGTCTCCCTCTCTCTCTGCCCCTCACGTTCTGTCTCTGTCGCTTGATAACAAACTTAAAAAAAAAAAAGCCTTAGGACAATGGAGATGTAGGGAGTTGACTAAATATGGCATAGCAAGGTGGTGCTCCCTATTGTAAAAAAAAAAAAAAAAAAAAAAACAACCCACAAATTTGCAATCTCTTACTTTTGGAAAAGTGTACATCAGAATCACCCCTGGAGCTTGTCCACAATAGAAACACTCTGCCCTCCAACCCAGGTAGTCAGGAGAGTCAGCCAGCTGAGGGGTGAAATCGGAAGGATATACGGCTTAGTTCTTTTCTTTATAAAGAGGTTCATCCTCTTGAAGGTAAGCTCTTCATTCGAAGGTTCTTGGACTGAACACCGAACTATGTTTATTAGTATTTTAAAGTTTTGTTATCTATTTTTCCCCACTCTAGAGACTGAGAGAAATTAACAGTATGATACGGACAGGAGAAACTCCAACCAAAAAGAGAGGGATACTTTTGGAAGATGGAAGTGAATCACCCGCAAAAAGAATTTGCCCAGAAAATCACTCTGCCTTATTACGCCGTCTCCAAGATGTAGCTAATGACCGAGGTTCTCACTGAGGTTAGTCTGTTGTATTGAAATTATCTTTTCACAAACCCTGTCCAGCAGCACCATTTAATGCATGCTCGAGTATGGGGCTCTTTTCCTAATCTTCCAGTATCCTCTTTGGATATTTCTACTCATCCCAGCTGCCTTTTTCCTACCACTCAGTGCTTGCCATCAAGACTGCTTAGAATCCAAATGTGGATTTTTTTTTTTTTTAACTCTTCGGCAAAGCTTTTACAAGAGCTGCAGAGAACAGAGCGTGCTCACCTCTGTGTAAGAGGTCTCTGTGGATGTGCTCCAGCAGAGGGACTGTATTTCGGTTCATTCCCACCTGATTAATGGTCAGCTTCTGGCCCTCACGAAAAGCAAAACAAAAACTTAGGTGTTTGTCCCAAAACGCCTGGTAGGAGTGGGAGGTTTTGGCATTCCTGCAACAGAGGGCAAGAGCCCCGATCTGGAGGCCCTAGATTCTTACCCCAGTCTCCTGTTCCCATGGTGTAACTGTTCCCTCTCCCCTTTAGGTGTGGTGGTGTGGGAAGTGCTGGGTTGTTTGGTGTGCAATGTGTGAGTGAACTTGTATAAGAAGTGGCACTTTAGGGCTGTAAAAAGCATGGTTTTGTAACCCAGATTTTGCTGTATATTTGCGATGGCACTTTCTATAATGTGAACTTTATTAAGTACAAAACTTCCAGGCTAAACATGCAATATCATCTTTGATGCTTTTGTACTTTTTTTAAAACTGTTAAAGCCCCAGTAGCTGCCTTTGGGCATGTGTTTTTAATTCTCCAGTGTTTTGTTGTTAATAGGGATCAGTTGGCTAAGTAAAGATTTTAAATCAAGTTGAATTTTAAATCAAGGGAATATGAAAAATTCTGACCTCTTCTTTAAGAGGTAGTTATCCTGAAAGACACGTGTCTATTAAGGTGATAAACTTAAAAGATCTTTGGGTGTGTTCCTGGCAGTTTAAAAAATAGGTTGGAGAATTTAGGTTTTTATTAGTACATAGTACCATTTATAAAAATTAGAAATGTTATTTAACAGCTGTTGAATTATCTCTATATACCTTTATTAATCACTATCGTTCCAGCAGTTTTAAAGTTGAATGAATAATCTTATTAGGGAGAAAATTCAATTGTAAATTGAATCAGTATAAACCAAGTTACTGGGTAACTTCATATTGCTCTGAAAGAAATATGGAACTTACACTGTTCAGTTAGAATAGTGGTCTGCAAAAATATTTATAAAACCTCTTCAAGATACTTACTGCTACTGTAATTTTATATGAAAATAAGTGTATTTTTCAATAAAGCATTTATAAATTAATCTTTGTTTAGTTATATTGAGAAAGGGGTAGCTAGTTTCCTGCATAAATGACAAAGAGCAATCATTTATTGGTTTATTTTGTCTCTACAAAACACATTAGTCATTCATCATTTAAATATCTGACTTCATTAGAAACCGTTTTAACACTTTCTCTCCCTCCTGCCATAAAAATACAGTAAGTAATTTGCTTAAAAAAACAAAAAACAAATAAACCACTATGAACAAGTGTTCTGGTTTCCTCTCCCTCCCTAACATGTACCTCAGTGATGACAGGGGCTGGTAAATCAGGGAGACAGTAGGCTGAAGACTGAGGTTCAGATGATCTTCCATTTACAAGTGCTAATAAGCTACGGAACCTGCTCTCTCTCTACCTCTTTCCCGCGTCCTAACATATGTACAACTGAAACCATGGGGGTAAAGCCACTGGATAGCACGCCCAACTGTCTACTCTATTAGTGTAAATGAATGTAACTTACCTTTAGCATTATATTCAGAAAAATACTTAAGCCTCGAGGTCCCCAATAATTTGGAGTACTGAACTAGTTAACCACCCTAAAGACACTTCTGACAGAAGTAATGCATTACTTAAAGAGAGGTTTCCAAAACTTGCTGTTAGAACCTAAGCATCCATGGACACAGATAGCAGTCCTTGTTCGCACAGTTTTACTCTTCTGGCGGCCCTCTGCCACCGGTCAGCTCTCACCAGGCCCGCATCCGGCAGGAAAGTGCACGGGGCACCGGATTCGCCAGCGCTTAAGTTGCTACCGTTTTCTCTTCTTTACTGAAAGGCTGCACCGAACCAGGCTTTACCCATGACAGGCCAGCAACGTGAACGCTTTTATTGTGCTGTTCTTCCGGCTTCTTCTAGGCATAATCAAGAACAGACATTAAAAATACGCCTGAGGAGTTTGTACCGTGCCAAAATCTCCATTTCCCAAAACGTTATTTGTATTTAGGATAAGTAGTCTCCAATGAAGACCTTCAGAGAGGAAACAATTCACTATTTCAAAAATGGTTATGTACTTACTTTCTGAGTCAGCATCTTCTCTCTGGCCTCATCATGTACAGAAGGATTCCACGGAGAAAAGCTTAAGGAAGAGAAAAATATTAAACCGCTCTGATTTACTAAATATGTATAACATCCATTTTTTAATACTGAAGCCAGTCCCCTTAACAAAACTTAAGGAACAATAACCCGTGTCGAACATGTAAGTTTTAGATGTTCATCCAAATGCTTCTCTCACAGGATGACTATCCCTTATAGAGCCCTTTACATGGGTTAGCTCATCTCAGTCTCTCAGCCACCTCTGAAGTACTGCTGTTTACAGGTAAAGAAAGCGCAGGAGTAAAACCAAGTAATTGCCCTGGGTCACCCAAGCCAGTAAGCACAAATACCAAGCATGCGGTCTGCAGAACACAAGCCCTTAACCACTGTGCCACGCGACCTTCCCAGCAATATCTGTTGCCAAAGAGCGAAATCACGAACTCCTCAGTTCTCAATACTTCAGACGCTTCCAAGATTAAATATCATAGTGCTGAAGGAACACACGATTTACACTATTCAGTTTCCCTCCTTTCCCCAAACCTGAATGTCAGTGGGGATACGGCAGCTGGGCTCCAGCTACAACTGCCAACTGAAAGAAAAGTCTGGATTTGAACGTGCACATTACAATCATCCTTAGGAAATCAAAGTCACTAAATAGCTTGCTATTGGCACGATATGCCAGTCGATATAAAGCTTTCTATTTAAGGGAAAGCCCAAGAGGTATCAAATCGAGTTGCCAACAAATTATAAAGGTTGTAGGCTAACAGATTATACACTTGCCCTTCAAATCCTCATTCTACAACCACCTGGAAAATGAAAGTACAAGATGACAAAGTGCAGTTTATCTAGATCACGTACCACTTACCTGATTGCATAGGGGTCTTCTATTTTAGGTTGGTCGAACAGACGAGCAGTGCACATCTTAACACTGTCAACCACTTTACTTTTGAAAAGCTGAACATCTTTTTCATACCTGTGTTAAAAGTTTCAATCAGAAAGTTACCAGCATACTCTACTTAGCTGTTTTTTCAAATTTATCTGAAATAACAAAGCAGAGTAACATACAGGACTGCAGCCTCTGGGTTTAGGGGGCTTGCTGTATCAATCTTGTAGAAAACTCTTCGTGCGTACATTAAAACTTGCCAAATATGATTATGGTTCCGCCTGAAGAGAGACACGTATGATTACTGAAGCACCTTCTTGCTGACCTAGATCACCAAAGCAAACACTTCTTTACTAACCTCCATTTGGCAAATGCTCTCTTCACATCCAATTCACCTGAGGTGGGATCGACGAGTGGGTGAAAGACGGGAATATCAAACACCAAGTGCTGTATTTAAAGAGAGATGTGTCCTTTAATGGAAGCAAGGAGCTTATTAGACCCATACAGACAGCTGTAAGGGGAACTTCAGGCAAGGCAGTCCTGCTGTTTTAAGTCAGCTGCCTCAAGAGGCGTACCTAACAACCTCTGCCATTTTCCTATAAAACTCTATTTTGCAAGCAAGGGGGTAAAAAGTCACTGTGCTACAGCACAATGGTCACCATGCACACAGTCGGTGCTGTAGCACAGCTCCCAGCCTCCCTTGCACACCCTGAGCAGAGAAACAAGGAAAGCTCATGGCAGGGGCTGGCACGGCAAAAGATAACAACAAAGCACAAAAATGCCCTTGAAAGTTGACGGAGTAGACGAAACATTTTAGGAAACTGAAATCATAAAATCACGAGCTCAGGAAAAGAACCAAGAAATCCTGCAAGTCCTTAAAGCCCCCCCCCCCCCCCCCCCATCTCAGACCCAACAAATGAAGCCAGACTTGATTTCTTACTTACTGGACAGTCACCATCTGGGTAGTTATCAGGGATGTAAACTGTAAACTTAAATACACCATCCTGATAAAGTCCATGCCGTATGAATATTACTCCAAACCACACTGTAGGAAGAAATAAAAAACAGTTGAGGCCTAAGTTTCCGTCAGAGGAACCAAAAACGCTACATATTAAGAGTGAATCCTTCTTACTTAATGCAGAGCGGTAAGATGGCTGCACGTAGACCCCCGGGAGCTTCTGCTTCACAACCAAGGTACTAAGACAGAAGCAGAACAATGAGATTGTACGGAAGGAAACGACACACACATATCAAACAACCCTATATTCACTTTTCGAGAGAAGGAATAGTCCCTCGAGGGGCAGCTGACACCTGACACACAAGCCACGTCACCACGATCTCACGTGGCCCACACTGTGGTCCATTCCCCAGCTTTATAACTCAAGCTCACAGAGAAACAAGGAGTCAGAGAGGGCCCCGGACTAAGAACGTCAAGCCAAACAAGGTTACACAAAGATTCAAGTTTTCCTCCCAGAAGTCAACGTTTCCAAAACATCATCTTGGAAACCAGCTGGTAGGTAATTCTGAACGAGACAACCTGGTTTCAGTTCTGGACATTAAATTTTCGGTAAACGAGAGAGTACAGTTCTTGCTTTTGTGACTGTGGACGACAGATTTCACCCACACACATTCAGAAGCCATTTGAAACACGGTTTTAGGTAATTAAAAAGAAAAATCGCACAGGCTTGCCGTCACTGAGGCCTCAACCCCAGTCTTCGTGGCAGAGGGCCGTGCTTACATGTGCAGTGTTCTCGGGGAAGGCAGGCATCGATACCAGGTGCTCATGCTATCCTCTACTCCTACACTGACCCCACCATGCAGACACCTGGATCCCGTGGGCGCTGTGGCAGGGGAACACCAGTGCATGGACAGTGCTGGTACTGGCTCTCCTGGGAGCCTAAAAAAGGAAGGCAGGGACCAGACCCTGAATGATGCTGACTGAGGGCCTTAAAATGTGTTTCACCCGCCAAGCCTGAATTTTGTTACAGAAATAACTTTGGGACCTCAGTCGACTGTTCTTATTGCCTACTTGCCATCACGCTTCTTTTAACATTTTTGAGTAGTTACTCCATTTTAAGTCACTAAAATTTCAACGTGTCAACAGCAGATGCGTGTACCACAGTGAGGCCGCGCTGTGTTCTAATACAGACAGCAGATCTGAGCCACAATGGAGGCCTGTCCGACTCGCTCCAGCCTCAAACACAAGGCCTCCATTATAAAGCTGAAGGGACCACTGCCACCAAATCACACTCCGCCAACTGTGCTGGGGCCTCAGGCCCTCTGACCGTGACACAACACGAGTACAGTGAGGGAATGTGTGGGGATGCTGTACAAAGGGACTTAAAAGCGACAGAAGTGAAGAATTCATTCTCCATACTTTGGCCCCAGGAACAAATGAGCAGACCCAACGCTGTGTGAGCCCCTGTGGCGGGCCAGGCGCGGCCAGTGCTCCCGGCCCCCTGTGGCCGCGCTCCTCCCCGCCTGTGACAGACGTGCAACCTCAGTCAGGCTCTTACTTGCACGAAGCCCAAATCTTTCGAACTCCCCTGTAACTGCCTACTTCTGTCTTTGTGGGTCACAGAGCAGAACTCAAACCCCCTTTCTAACGACAGGCCTTCAAATACACGAAGGCAGTGTTAACGGGACTTCCTAAGTTTTCTCTAAGGTAGTGGTTCCAGTTCCTTCAATTGTTGACTCCTAAGGTCTGATTCCCTGACCCGCTGACTGGGACCCTCGCCTCAGCCAGTCAGGATGCCTCTTACGAGGTGGCCACCACAGTGAAGCACACGCCTCCAGCTGGAACTGACCCAAGGAAGAACAGATTGCTGCCCTCCCGCTGCCCCGCTCTCTACAAGCACCTGTGCAGGAGGGGACTTCCTCACTTCATATAAAGGGACACCAAAATTAAATTACTCAGTTCCTGACCTGCTTATTAATCTTAGTCTCTTCCTCTTGCTCTCCGAAACAGACATGGAAATGCAAGCCCACGTTTGCCTTTGCCTTTGTTTATTTAAAAAAATTTTTTTAATGTTTTATTTATTTTTGAGAGAGAGAAAGCATGAGCAGGGGAGGGGCAGAGAGAGATGGAGACAGAATCAGGAGGCTCCAGACTCTGAGCTGTCAGCACAGAGCCTGATGCAGGGCTTGAACTCAAGAGCCATGAGATCATGACCTGAGCCAAAGTCGGTCAACTGACTGAGCCACCCAGGCGCCCCCCACGTTTGCCTTTAAATCTTATTTACCTGATACTGGAGGGTAATGCATTTGAGCTTTAAGATTCAACCACGCAGCCATTTATAGAGTGCACCAGAATAATTTTCATTTTCATCCTCAAAGGTCATTCAAAATTTAACCGAATAGTTTAAGTACTTACAATTCTGCAAGAAGGGAGTATTCCAGGTAGAAGGGTCCATAAGAAGCATGTGTGCCATTTGTGGACTGTGCTGCTGGCGCGGGGGATGTAGGCTTAGTAATGGGCAAAGCGTTTTTGGGAATACAAGGTAGCTGTTTCTTTGGAGCGGCGCGTGGAGGGCTGGTTACCACGTCTCCTGTTAATGCCTTCTCTTCACCATCTGATCGCTATTCAAGATGAAGTGGTGAGAACATTTGTTAGCATGATTCTTTTTTTAAATGTTTATTTATTTTGAGAGAGAGAAAGAGAACATGCACAAGTCAGGGTGGGGCAGCGAGAGAGGGGGAGAAAATCCCAAGCAGGCTCTGTGCTGTCAGCGTAGAGCCCAGTGTGGGGCTCGAACTCACGAACCGTGAGATCATGACCTGAGCCGAAATCAAGAGTCAGACACTTAATCAACTGAGTCAACCAGGCATCCGTTAGTATGATTCTTAAACCATGAGAGTACATGTGATGCACTTTTATCCTTGACTTCAAAGCTGGAATGGCTCTTTCACAAGGACGTTCCAGCACCATGATCAAGGTGACTTGAAAGTCCTCTGAGCAGGCCAACCATTAGAAAACAAAACTGGAGGAAGACTAAAGCAACAGAAAACTTTTTTAAAGCTGTACATCCTATAAAAACAATAAAGCCAATATTTATTTACAGGATTTATGTGAAACAGGAAGAAATGGTTTCTTCTGGGGACCCCAAAAACAGGGCAAGGGGTTACTTAGCAAACAGACAACTGTACAAGACTAGAAAGTCCCCTGGCTCTTAGGTGCTGTAGAAGGTCAGGTGCAAAGCAGCTCAATAGTAGTAGGAAACCAGTCACCACCTGATGTTAGCACCTCACTTCAAAACGACGAGTGACTCTATGCTCTCACTTGTGCTGCTCTGATTCTGATCTTGTCTCTGATGGATGTGAACCACGTGTGTGCTATCCCCTGTCAGCATACACTGTCAGCCGGTCAAAGACATAGGTCTAAATGAATCAGAGATTAAACCATCACCTCATAGGCACTTCCTTGGCTCAAGTACAGCCAGAGGCTTTTTAATTAGCTTCATTAAAAATGGATATCGTGTCCATAGAAAAAAAGATGATTAATGGTGGTGTCTCCTAAAGGTGGAATTATGGCTTATATTCATTCTCTTTTTGTCTGCATTAAGCTTTCATAAAACGTACTGTTCTTGCAATTTAAAAATAGACGTTCTGTTTGGAAAAATTAAACCAGTGCCCGCAAGTCTGAGTTGAGCACGGTGAACAGGTCTTTCTCAAGGCTTCTCTAATGGAATCCTGCAGGTTAAGTAAAAAGACTACCATAATGTGTCACAAATTTCATCATGTGTAAATATAACCGAAGTCAAAATAATCTTAGAATTACGATTACAAGAATTGTCTTCTATTTGAGCCATGATCTCAGTCTCAGAAACTGACTTTAATCAGCTAACTACTTATTTCTCAAAGTAAAACCTAGTGGTGTCTGACTGGCTGGGCCAGAAAAACATGTGACTCCTGATCTTAGGGTTGTGAGTTCGAGCCCCACCCTGGGTGTAGAGATTACTAAAAATAAATAAATAAACTTAAAAAAAAAAAGTACAACCTAAAACCAGGAAAGCAGGCAATTTTGTTAAGATTATAGTCAACCTTGGTACGAACTATTTTGACTTCTACTTTGACTCGAATAGGTTTCCTCACTACATTTATCAACTACACCTACTTTGCGGACAGAGCTTGCAGACATGCTCCAGAAAGGGTTCATAACGTGGACTCCAAACAAAGAAATTCAGTGGTCTTGTGTCATCAAACTCTTCGGTCCTCAGAAGTCACTTTACCTAAAGATGAGATGGGAAAACACAGAAACATACCAACACCAACAGTTAAGACTTCCAGAATAGTTAAGAACTAAATCTGACACTCTAAATAGAAGCTCAACCTAACATCACGTAATAGTTATAAAAATTTAAGGGAACAAAGTCTTCAGAAAGTTTCCTTCAATACCCTCCTCACTCTTCTGATTCTAATTTCTTTCCCAGTTTTATTATTATTACTATTTTTTTTTTTTTGACAGAGAGTACACGCGCACTCAAGGCTGGGGAGAGGGGCAGAGGGGGAGAGAGAGAATCTGAAGCAGGCTCACACTGATCCCATGACCCTGGGATCATGACTCGAGCCAAAATCAAGAGTTGGGACACTTGACTGAGCCACTTCTTCCCACCTGTAAATGCCTACAGGAATCTGTGTACCGAGTCCTTGGCCAGGATTCAGAATATTCAGTGATACAGTTGAGCTTTGGTGCCAGAAACGCAGAATGTATGGCTGGACCACAACAGCTGCTGCCGGCATCACTTGTGGGCATCGGGCTACAGGGAGAGCCAGGTGTGGAGTGCTGTACCCACATACACACAAGGCCTGTCACTGCAGTTACGGAAGCTAAAGAGCCAAGGGGGCTGATTTAAGTGCCTTATATGAGTTGTTTTAAGTACAAAATGATTCTCCCCAGCAAAACACGTAGCCAAAGACATAACAGAGAGAAGACAGAGCGTCTAAGAGGGGGATAACTGGGTCCTGTCAGGACCATCCTCAAGAAATGGTCTCTTTCAGCTATTTCCAGTAATAAACGCGCAAGAGAGGACTGCAAAACGTCTCCTGAACAAATCTTCCAGCAAAGCTTCAAGTAACGGACAAGAAAGTATGCCTCAAAGGTCACAAAGTCAGTGGGTCATCTACTAAAAATACCGAGGAAGAGGCAGAGGCAAAGCAGTGAGCCAGGCTGGAAGAACAGCAACTCCTCAGCTCCGGTGATCTGCCCCAGGCGCGGTTATGTTTAGTGCAGATCTCCTTCTGTGGGCACAGGCTTCCCCGCACCAATCAAAAAGGCTGAAGGTTAAAAGGGACAGAACTTTGCAACACTCGACTAGATTCGAGTTAGATTCTCTAAATCATTAGAGAATCACGTACCAAATGTCCCTGGCAGCAAACATTTGTTTTATGACAAGCCGGCGATATCCACGGGTGGGTACCAAGTCTCCCATATCTCCTGGGTGCCAATTACTGCTGTTTTCCTTTCCAGGGCATAATGCCACCCAGTAATTAAATCACAGGAATGAGGATCCTGGTTCTTCCACTCACCTGTTGACTTACATCCAGTAAATAGCAATATTGCTGAGGTCTCTCCACAAATCTGCCTTATTTAAAGGTGACTAGGACACAGATGAAAACGGTTGGGACATTAAAAATGTGTGCTGGCGTGTTCCTGTTTGACCCAACGAAAACAACAGTGGTTTCCAGATCCAGAGTAATGTACAGCACCCCGCTGTCATCTAGGACAGATCTGACTTAACAGGGGACCCCTTCCCCTTGGGACAACAGTGCTCACTACCATATAAGTTTATTGAGGTGAATCATTCACCTGTATGGTCTCTTCCAAGTCTAACATGTAATGATTCTATGACTTTGCCTTTAAGAATCGAAACTTGCTGCCAGTGTCTCCTGTCCTTAAGCTGAAGGGATTTTCTACTGCTGCCAATATTTCCAATAGCACCATAATCACCTGGAAAAATTGTCACCTTTAGAGAATACCTACACCGTTTATTAGATGTCTAGTCTACCCAGGCACGGTACAGCATTTTCCAACAGGAGTGACACAAATGAAAGGAAGCCCTAGGACACAATTTGAAAATTTCTGCTGGTTCGTATGCTGGCCATACGAACCAAACACACGGTCTTCCTTTACGTCACAAGCTGAGAAATCAGTATCTCGAAGCTGTACGAATGATCTGGACATGACATGAGTCAAAACTCAGAAAAAGGTGCTGCTTTTCTACGTGCCTTAGTCCCTAAATAGGCACTAACTTAACACATCACCCGAACAGCTTTAAATTCCACGTTAAGAGGAGTCGAAAACAGCCCCGGCCCTGGCCCGGCTTCCTGCGGACAGCCGGGACGGGCACCCTCGCCCGGGGCGGAAATCCATCTCCGCACACTCACGGAATCTGGACAAACCTGTCTCGAGGTGATGCAAGGCAGGGGCTGTGTCCCAGCCTCCAAGGTAGCTCGAGGCCGGCCCCGGGCCCGCGAGCCCCTCCGGTGGGGAGCTGAGGGCCTCCAGGGCTCGGGGACGCCCCCCCACCCCCGCCCTCAACCAGGGCGCAGGACCGAGGCGGGGAGGGCGGGACGCGGACGGGGCGAGCCGGTGGGGCCTGCCTCCCTGCCTCAGGCCGCCCGGCCGGGCACCCGGACAGCCCCGAGGCCCGCGGCAGCCGGCGCAGCAGGTGCCTGCAAACGCGGACAGGTGCCCGGCCCCGCCCCCGTGTCCCAGCGCGGCCGCCGTCGCTGCGAAGTCCAGAGAACCGGGTAGGACAGACAAATACCCGGCCGAGGACGCTAGCGGCCCAGGTTGAAGGACTCCACGGCCCTCACAGCCCTCCCAGCTGGCTCAGAAGTGCACCTCACCTCGCCGTTTTCAACGTGGTGCTCCCAGCTGCTGGGTGCCGTTGCGGCCCCACAGCATCTCTGGCCGCAGCACCAGCCCGGCCCCTGCCTACCCCCGCCCCGCCCCCTGCCCCACGCCCCTGAGCCCGGACGCTTCCGCCCAGCTTCCCGGTGCCAACTGGTTCCCATACCTGTCCATCAAGGACGTTCTTCCGGGGGCGTTAGGATGACAGCACTCCGTCCTACCAGTCAAATCTGCTCCTCTCGGGTGGGGCAGCGCCTGACCCTCCCCTTACGTAACAGCGCCGGGAGTGAACTGTCCTTCACGGAAGTGTCGGCCCCTTGGGAGGGAGGGGGGCGGAAACAAATGAGCGCCTGAACGTAATTGGCCACGGCATGCGCCAGTCATAATAAAGACCTGCCCACAGGTTAGTGCGTGGCCACTGCCTCCTTTTAGGGAGGCTGTTGTGATTGCTGCCTTTCGAAGTTGGGGCCGGGGCAGGGCCGGGGTGGGGCCGGCGTCCCTAAAAGTGCGACCTGCGGACGGGCGGGGCCCGTGGCGTGAGCATGCTACTTTCAGGGAGCCGCGAGCCCCTCGTCGTGCCCTCTTGGTCCGCGGGGAGTGGCTATCAGGTCGGGGGAATCTGCAGGAACGTTTTATGTAACGTTGACAGACGCCCGTGTTCTCTCAGAGTAGGAGGAGCCCATGGTGGGAACTAAACTCCCCGGTCATCGCTTGGCAGTAGCTTCTGCCAGAAGAGCTTTTAAAAAATGTGCCAATCAGACTGAGCCCATAGAATCCGCATGGGGGGGAGGTGAGCAGCAGGAAAGTACATTTGTCACAACCACCTCTGGTGATCTGGCTCAAAATGAAGTTTGAGGACCTCTTTCTGGCCCCTTGACTCGATTTCTTTTTACCTCCCAAACCCTCCCTTCGATCCGGAACACCTTTACACCTCCGACCCTTTACTGCTCAGAAGTTTTCCACGGAAGCCCTTTCGGGCTGAATAAAGCTGAACTCGGCCGGACTTAGAGGGCACACCCCATGCTGCCCTCCTTCCCATATTCCCATCTCATTTCCCACGTCTGTCTCCAGCCGTATTCCGTGATGGCTGCCCTTGGCTTTCACACCGTCAAGCCTTTTCTTAACAATGGTGCCTTCTCCTGGGTTGCCGTTCCAATCTCCACCTGACTCAGTTATCTTACACTCAGAAGAGGAGAAATACTGTCTGACTAGGCTGTACCATTTTTGGTGGCCTTTGAAATTCTGGTAAAATGGCCTTCTTGAGTGGCAGGCAGCCAGACTCTTGTTAATCCCCTGGGCTGGTTCTGAAATCCAACTTCCTCCCCTAGTTGAAAACACTCTTCAGCCACTTCCTTTGGTCCAGGCCGAATACCCTTAGGAATGCTGTCATGTCCTTAATATTAGTCTCACTCAATATAAAGAGGAAGGCAAGCAGGAAATCCTTTCCTCTGGCCACAGGTGGTCTCCCTTGGCACCTCTCTGGCCCAATCCCTCCCAACCTTGTTTGCAGGTTCATCATCCTCTCCCAAACTTCTTTTCCTGGAGTCACCCTCCTTGGCGAGCTCCTTCCTTCCCCCAGGCTTCACCCAGGACTCCCATGTGTTGCTCCAGCTCAGACCGCTTCACTGAGCTTCAGTTGCTTATGTACAAGTGTCAGCTTCGCACTGGATGCCTCAGACACGCCATCAGTTAGAATCCTTATGGTGGCATATGCCAGAAAAATCAGGTCAAACTGGCTTATATAGCAAGGGGATTCATCTCACAAGGTAGGGCAGGCTCCGGGGGTGGCACCCTGGGCTTCAGATATTGCTTCCCAACAGTCCCTGGAATTGTACTTTCAGGCTGGAAGCAAGATGGCTGCTGCCATCCCAGGCACACCCAAATGTTACAGTGTCCAGAAAAATAAAGAGGATCCTTTTCTTCCAATGGTCTTTTCCAAAGAGCAAGAATATCTTTCCCAGAAGCCCTTCAGAAGCAATGCCCGAGTTCCAATGACCAGAAATGAGTCACTGGGACTCTGTCCACACCGAAACCAATCAAGGGCAAGTGGAAGGAGTCTGCCATGATGGGCTAGGGCCAATCAAGATTTACCCTGTATCCCTCCCTAGAGGGAGGATGCTGACATAATCAGATTTGTATTTTGAAAAGGCCACCAGAGTAGGAGAACATTTGGGAAACCATTGCAGTCACTGAGCCAGAGATGGCTGCATGAATGTAATGGTGGGATCGAGAAGTGAATGCATTGCAGAGATATTTAGAAGGTGGATTGGACAGGACTTGGCCATGGATAGGACCTGGGGAGTAGGAGTACAAAGACAAAAGGGTGTTATGGATGCCGCCTAGACTTTTGGCCCGAGCTACTGGATAGATGGTGAGAACATTCACTAAGATGAGAAACAATAAATCATGCTGTTTATGGGAGGGTGGGAAATGGGAGGTTTCTGTTTCAGATCGTGTTGGGGGTGTTTCTAGGAGTACTGTCACTTGTGTAGTTGATATCCGTGTCTTTCTTCTGCACTGCTGACAGGGCTTCAATTTTTGTTGAGGAGTCCAACCCTTCAGTGGTTTCCCACAGCTCTTAGGACAAAGACCAATGGTGGGGCGGGAAAACACCTACCTGTCCAGCCGCATTTGACCCAGACTGCAGTCACTTGCATTCTTCTGAGGTATGAGGCACTCCCACTTCATTTCATTGCAAGGTGGGGCCTTTGAACGGGTTGTTCTCGTTGCCTGGAACATTCTTATCTCTCCCCTACACAGATCTCAGCTGAAACACCACTTCCTCAGAGCGATGTTCCATTGCTTTGGGAGAGGACTTATTAGTGTCTTTGTCCCACGCTATATGTAGGTGCCATGAGGCAGGGACCATGTGTTTCTCTCTTCATGGTCTCCCCGACAGCCAGTCCAATGCCTGGATGTAGTAGGTATGCGCCATGTATTTGACAAATGAAGGACGGAAGCAGCTAAAATAAATTAAAAACACCTACCAACCTGTACGCCCCCAGCTCTGCAGTAAGAAAGTAGTTCATTATGAAAACAAAAATGATGGACTCCAAGGGAAATGAGGCAGCCTCAAGGCACTTTAAGATGAAAATAGATGCTCTTCAACGTGATGTTGGGAAAACTGGACAGCAGTATGCAAAAGAATGAAAATGCTCTACTTTCTTTCACCGTACACAAAAATAAACTCAAAATGGATTAAAGACCTAAATGTGAGACCTGAAACCATCAAAATCCCTAGAAGAGAACACAGGCAGTAATCTCTCTGACATCGGCCATAGAAACATTTTTCTAGATATGTCTCCCGAGGCAAGGGAAACAAAAGCAAAAATAAACTATTGGGACTACACCAAAATAAAAAGCTTCTGCACAACGAAGGAAACAATCAACAAAACTAAAAGACAGCCTACTGAATGGGAAAAGATATTTGCAAGTGGCATATCTGATGAAGGGTTAGAATCCAAAATATATAAAGAACTTATAAAACTCAACACCCAAAAACCCAAATAATCCAATTAAAAAAGAAAAGAGTAGAAAACATGAACATTTTTCCAAAGTAGACATCCATATGGCCAACAAGACACATGAAAAGATGCTCAACATCGCTTATCAACAGGAAAATGCAAATCAAAACTACATTGAGGTATCACCTCACACCTGTCAGAATGGCTAAAATCAAAACCATACACAAGTATTGGGTAAGGATGTGGAGAAAGGGGAGCCCTTACACTGTTGGTGGGAACGCAAACTGGAGAATGGTATGCAGGTTCTTCTAAAAGTTACCAACAGAACTGCCCTACGATCCAGTAATTTTACTACTGGGTGTTTCTCCCCAAACTACAAAAACACTAATTCAAAGGGATACATGCACCCCGATGTTTATGGCAGCATTATTGACAATAGGCAAACTATGGAAGGAGTGCAAGTGTCCATCCATAGATGAATGGATAAAGAGGTGGTATAGATACACAATGGAATATTATTCAGCCATAAAAAGGAATGAGATCTTGCCATTTGTGACAACATGGATGGAGCTAGAGAGTATAATGCTAAGCGAAATAAGCCAGAGAAAGACAAGTACCATATGATTTCATTCATATGTGGAATTTAAGAAACAAATGAGCAAAGGCAAATAGACAAACCAAGAAACAGACTGTTAACTATAGAGAGAGCAAACTGATTGTTTCCAGAGGGGAGGTGGAGGGATGGAAAAATAAAATAAAAATCGTGATAACCACATTAGCACTCAGAATAATACTTAATGTTCTTGTCTGTGTTATAAGGCTTTGGTCTAGTGCATTTTTGATTTATGTGTAAATCAAGGAAACATAAGGAGACGTGAAAAGAAAAATAAAATACATAGGGGCCCCTGGCTGGCTCAGTCAGTTAAACATCCGACTTAGCTCAGGTCAAGATCTCACAGTTCATGAGTTCAAGCCCCACGTCGGGCTTTGTGCTGACAGGTCGGAAGCTGGAGCCTGCTTCAGATTCTGTGTCTCCCTCTCTCTTTGCCCCTCCTCCGGTAGTGCTCTCTCTCTCTCTCAAAAATAAGCATTAAAAAAATGTTTTTAAAAATAAAAACATCTGTAAAGTACTGAGGAAAAAACCCAACTGATTCTTAAACCCTACCTATAGGACATTTTCAATTACTTCATTATTCTAAATTTTTAGAGCATATCTGATATTTGTATCGAAACATGAATTATTCTTGCATTAGGACTTAATAGATATGTGATCTCTACAAATACTTGGGGTTCCTGCTCATATTCCAATCAGCAAAATAGCCACTGAATCTATTCTTCTCTTGGTCCTTGGGAAATTAATTGTACAAAGCCTTTAGGCCACTGATGTACTACTAAAGGAGGGCCTTAACAGAAGGAAGGGGTAAAATAACGAAGCTTGGTTGAAATATGTATGTGTTTCATACAGGTGCACGCACGAGCCAGTTTTTAGCTCAACCCATTTGCCCCTAAATCCTTTTCTGAAAGGTGGATTCCTATTTAGGGTACTACATGTATCACTGATTGTGTATGTTATTCACGACATAGGAGATGATTATCTAACTATACATTTTATTTTTGGTTTTTATTTTTTTAATGTTTATTTTTGAGAGAGTGCAAGCAGTGGGGGTGGGGGGAGCAGAGAGAAGTGGACAGAGGATCTGAAACAGGCTCTGTGCTGACAGCAGAGCCTGATGTGGGGCTCGAACTCATGAACTGTGAGATCATGACTGAAGCCGAAGTCAGATGCTCAACTGACTGAGCCACCCAGGCACCCCCATAGCTATACATTTTAAATAGGCCTGCAAAAACATATAATCAACACATCATAAGTATGATTTTATGAATAGTAACGTTTAGTATGAAACATTTTTTATTTTAGTTATTATTTATTTATTTAGAGAGCGCACAAGTGGGGGAGAGGGGCGGAGGCAGAAAGAATCTTAAGCAGGCTCCACACTCAGGGCAGAGCCTGATGCAGGGCTCAATCCCATGACGCTGGGATCATGACCTGAGGGAAAATCAAGAGTCCCACACTCAACCACCTGGGCCACCCAGGTGCTCCAGGCATTTTTTTTAAAGTTTTGTTTATTTAGGTAATCTCCATACCCAACATAGGGCTCGAACTCACAACCCTGAGATCAAGAGTTGCACACGCTTCTGACTGAGCCCGCCAGGTGCCCCCAGAGTAGGCATTTTTTTTTTAAGTAAATGGATTCAAGGGAGGATATTAATAATACTATAATTCATAATGATCCTTAGATATGGCAGAAATCGTGAATTTTTGGCAATTATTGAAGTTTGACAAACTTCAGAGTTTGGCAATGGAGGGATGTTTTTGTCTCCCTGGCTTTTGTCCTAGGTCTTCACTGATCATCACCATTGTTGCTATACCATCACAAATGTGCTTCTGGTTTTTGCTCACACCATATCTTGTTCCCTGCCCTGGTCCCCATAACTCCTTCCCCCATAAGTTACTGAGTGGCTGGGTGGATAGGTGGACGGATGGCTGGATGGCCGGTAGGTGGATGTAGGGTGAATTTTACAAACAGACTACAACATATTCAAATGAAAACCAGAGCAGCCAATGGATCACTCTGAATATTGACGCTTCAAGGAAAAGCCGGCTACGTACAACACCGCAGCTCACGGAAGGCTGGGAAAGAATAGATTTCCTCTTACAATCAAACGGCGTTTCGAACATGGCATCACACTGCAAATAACCACCCACTCTCTTCACTTGCTGCCAAGCTTACCGCCAGCCACAAGAGCAATCTTCTCTTTGATTGGCGTTATCTTTGCAAAACCACCTTACTCTCTGGTTTCAAAGTATTTGGAAAGATGATAAAGGCTTAAAGCTTAGTTTAGCTAGAGTGGCAGATCCAGACAAAAAAAGAGAGAGAGAGGAGAGAGAAAGCAATATTCCTCCACTGGTAAATAATTCAGGGTCGACTGTGGGCAGGGTACTGTTCCAGAAAAGACACCCTCCTTTCCTACATTAGGTACATAGGGATTCATGAAGGACACCTTATGAATCTTGGTGATTGTGAGAGTTTGCCACTCAAAGGAATGACACTGTCACCATCTCCACCTTCTTTATTACTAAAAGTTTATGACCATCGTTCTGTTCATCACCTAGATTCAACAGTGGTTAATGGCTTGCTGTATTTTTCCTTTTTTTTCCCCTCTCAGATCACTTGAAAATAAGTGGCAGTCATCATGACGGCCACTCCTAGATACTTCAGCACGTATGTCCTAAGGACAGGGCATTTCCCTGCAGAACTATAGTGCCGGAATCACACTAGAGAAAATTCTCTCAATCCCTTGCCTCAGTAATGCCCACACCTATTTAAATCACCCTGATTGCCAGACATCATTAAAAAAAAAGCTTTTACATAAAGTTTTTATTTTCCTAAGCCAGGATTTGGACAAGATTCACTCATCACATCTGGTTGGTAGGTCTCTTTACTCATTTATTCTAGAAGTCTTTCCACATCCCCCCTCCCCTGCCGTGACACGGACAATCTGAACACAGACTAGGATGTTTTACATTCTGGATCTCTTGTGATGTTGTTTAGCTTGGTCCTCTCTCTCTGTATTTCTTGTAAACAGTAGGTCTGAAGACTTGATTAGATTCACCATTTCTGGCATGGTGTTTCATGCCAGAGAAGCTCACAGGACTCCACAAACTACTGATTTAGTAGAATTGCAACCTAGTGATTACACATGAAGGACTAAAAACAGAAAGATGTTCTGTGCTAACACAAGTGGCTCAAATATCTGATGCTGAACTACCAACAGTAGCCAAAGTATGGAAAGAGCCCAAATGTCCATCGATGGATGAATGGATGAAGAAGATGTGGGATCTATATACAATGGAGTATTACTTGGCAATCAAAAAGAAGGAAATCTTGCCATTTGCAACTACATGGATGGAACTGGAGAGTATTATGCTAAGTGAAATTAGTCAGAGAAAGACAAATATCATATGACTTCACTCATATCAGGACTTCAAGACACAGAACAGATGAACACAAAGGAAGGGAAGCAAAAATAATATAAAAACAAGGAGGGGGACAAAACCTATGAGATTCTTAAATATGGAGAACAAACTGAGGCTTACTGGAGGGGTTGTGGGAGGGGGATGGGCTAAATGGGTGAGGGGCATTAAGAAATCTACTCCTGAAATCATTGTTGCACTATATGCTAATTTGGGTGTAAATTAAAAAAGAAATAAAATAAAAATAAAAAATAAAT
Source organism: Acinonyx jubatus (assembly GCF_027475565.1). Lineage (NCBI taxonomy): Eukaryota > Metazoa > Chordata > Mammalia > Carnivora > Felidae > Acinonyx > Acinonyx jubatus. The sequence continues at coordinate 30,441,976 of NC_069396.1, read as the reverse complement.
ATCTGATGCTGAAAATACTAGTAAATTTTGAAGTTTTCAGTTGGGTATTTTGGCCATCCCTACACTTCCCGCTCTTAAGGCTGACTTAACGTTGATGACTCTGTTCTCACCAATACCGACGGGTCCGTAAATCAGACTTGCTCTTATGGCCTCTTGCTGGGTACCTAATGCTAGTGAAGCTGAATCCATCTGAAAAAGAAACTGAGCGTGGTTCAGAAGACGCTAGGTGGCAAGCTGTCTGCGCTAGCAAATGGTAGTGAGGGCAAGCAGGACCCATGTTTATGGATTTCCCACTTAAACATTTACCATCCTTCCTGTAGCCAAACTCAGGTCTCAGGTCCCCGCTAACTGGCACACTGTAAGCTTTCAAAATATTCACTTTTCTTGCTCTCTCTGATGTGACAAGGTACCAACTATTCTCTCACGGTGGAGAAGAGAAAATAAAGGCTGCTTGAAGGAATATTAAACCCAGGGACACCAGAGCTTTCTCCGGGAATGGGAATCCACACAAATGTGACAGCAGAGACGGTTACTGAATATCCCAATGGGTTCATATCAATGGATTTTTATTTTCCCCAGTAACAGGCAGCAGTTTCTCCTGATACCATACATGGCCCTTCCCTTTCAACTGACACTAAAAAGCAAGCCGTCCCTGTTCTAACTTGGCTCTCAGCCTGGCAAGGCGCTGGGTGAGTTTAAATAACCCGAGGGGAAGGACCTTCACTCCTCCTAGAGGATGGTCGAGTGCCCTCTGGTGGGCAGTGGGAAGAATGCATGCAGCAGTACGGAATTAATTTACCGTGTCTCAGAGAATATTATATTGAACCTTCTCACCAAACACATTTCTTAAAAACAAAAACAAAAACCTGCCTCTACATTTGCATTCCTGAAAAAAAATTCATACCTAAAAGAGTTATATTTCCCGTAGACAAAGTCCTTATTAGTCTCCAGCAGGGTAGTATCCCTGTCAGGGGTTCAAAGTACACAGAAAAGAAGGGTGGAGTCAAAAGGAACATTCTTACCGACGCCTTCATCCAAGATACCTTAAACGTCCTGTAAGTACTATCTCAGAAACCATTCCTCAGGGCTGCCCCGCCTATGAAAGCTCATGCCTTTAGTCCCCAGAGTCTCTCCTTGGACCCCCACCTCACAATTGGCTTTACCTCTATGCACCCATGCTCCCACCCCCACCCCGCCCTAAAACGGAAACGGCTAGCCACAATTTAACACTTCCGCACATACTTGGGGCTCATAGTCTGAAAGAAGATGAAGGGCTGACGGTAATTTCCAGCATTGAACCAGAGCGCAGGGAGAAGTCTGTCCTCCATGGGGAGATGGTCTGGGGCGTGAGGGGACAGGGATGGGACTAGGAGGAGTTGAGGGCTGGGACTGAGAAGGCAATCACTGTCACCCCCTCCCCAAGGCTCCACACTCACGCCATGCCGCTGCCCAGTGGGAGGCCAGCCCCGAAAGTGCCCACTAAGGACCAGGTTGGTAAAGTGCAGTATGGGGTCCCTGACCACGTATTCAGGTTGGCGTCCCCAGGCAGCACTCTTGGCGATCCAAGTTACTCGAGAGTCTGGCTGTTACCCGAGGGTCATGGGATCGATCCAGCCTTGCAGGACACTTACTTTAATCACGGATCAAGTCGAAGCTGCAGGGGTTGCACCAGGCTGGTGGTGTCAGCAGGCTCCTTCCAGACGGCAGATTAGCCCTGGTGATGAGCCCTGGGGTTAGCTGGGAGAGCCTCGCTACCAAGAAGGTTCGGGAGAAGATCTGCAGCCCCCAGCCACCATCCGTCCGGATCCTCACAACCAGCATCCCCGTGCACTGGGATCTTTCTACCTTAAATCACACAGCAGGGGGACGGGGCCCTATCTACCACCACCTGGGGGGTCCTCCTCTTCCTCTTCCCTTCCGGACGGCCACAAGCGCTAAACATGGCCACTCGGGCCCAGTGCAGCTCTTCAGAAACTTGACTGTTCGAGGGTGTGTCACTGTTGCTTTGAGCTAAGACGGCATGTAAATATCGGCTGGCTGACCGAGACCTTCAGGCCTCAAATGGCTGCCCTTGTCACAGCTGTGGACGGGCATCTTTATTTCTCTCCCTCCCATATTGAGTGTCCACTATGCAGCCCTCATTCCTAGAGGTGGGGCACAAGCCATCACTTAGCATCAATCAACAGATGCCAAGAAAACAGGAAATGATAAAATGAAGGTCCAAGCTTCTGATGGTCACCACCTCTCCGTGGGTAAAAATGGGCCCCAACATCTCTCTCCCTGGATTCTGGGACCCGCCCCGCCCCCCCCCCCCCCCCCCCCCTTTGCCAACAACATGTTAACAGAATTCTCTAAGCCTCTGGCCCAGCAAATGGCCCGGTTAGGTTGCTTCTAAACCAATACGGGCCAAAGAACAAATGACCAAAAATGGCCCCAGGCTGCCAGTTTGCAACCCCTGAAAATAGCAGCTAAATATTGACCATTTGAGCTAGATGCATATGTTCCTAGAAGAATTCTGGGCACCTGATCATCATCAATCTCTATGTATTTGGGCGGTGGCACCAAGGAAACAGAGGCCTAGAAAATACGTCCTTTTTACGCAATGGATAAAGAGTAGATAGAGCACTTGACTTCAAAAAGCATGCAACCTAGTCAAAGAGAGGTGACAAATCCAAGAGAAAGTGGTCAATGCAGCCTCCTTGGTTGGGCCCCAGCTAGGTTCTATCAAAGGTACAAGGGGTACCAGAGGCAGGTGGGCCACAGTGGCCACTTTAATAATGTGAGGGGACACCTGGGTGGCTCAATCGGCTGAGCATCTGACTTCGGCTCAGGTCATGATCTCTAGTTTGTGGGTTCAAGCCCCGCATCAGGCTCTGTGCTGACAGCTCAGAGTCTGGAACCTGCTTTGGATCCTACGTCTCCTTCTCTCTCTCTGCCCATCCCCTGCTCACACTCTCTCTCAATAATGAATAAATGTTAAAATAATAATAATCATCATCATCATCATCATCTGACACATGAATCTCACACTGGTGAGCAACCCGGGACAGGACAGGAGAGAGATTATGATTATGAAAACACAGCCTCCCACAGTCCTCTTGCTTTGGCTGAGTGGCCCCTCAAGGAATCCATGACCTCTCTATTAAGGAGAAGGACACATTTTACTGCCACGTAGTACTCTGCAAACCCGTGGGCAGAGTGCCATCACCAGTATTTACAGCACAAGTTATACAAATGAGAGAGGGGCATCTGAATGGCTCAGTCGGTTAAGCGTCTGACTCGGGCTCATGTCATGATCTCGTGGTCCGTGAGTTCGAGCCCCATGTCGGGCTCTGTGCTGACAGCTCGGAGCCTGGAGCCTGCTTCGGATTCTGTGTCTCCCTCTCTCTCTGTCCCTCCCCTGCTCATGCTCCATCTCTCAAAAATAAACATTAAAAATTTTTTTTTAATAAATGAGCCCAAGCTACATGGAGAGAGACAGCAGGGGGATGTGGTCCAGGAACCCATCTCAGTCCCCCTCCTGACATGATTGCCACTACTAGCCGAGACCTGGGTCCCACCTTTTTTTTTAATTATTTTTTTTTTAATGTTTAGTTTTGAGACAGAGAACACTAGTGGGGGAGGGACAGAGAGAGAGGGAGCCAGCATCTGAAGTGGGCTCTGTGCTGACAGCAGAGAGCCCAATGCAGGGCTGGAACTCACGAACCATGAGATCATGACCTGAGCTGAAGCTGGACGCTTAACCCACTGAGCCACCTAGGTGCCCTGTGGGTCCCACCTCTTGTAGAAGAAGCCTTGGCTTCCCAAACTGTGAAATGAGGAGATTGGTTTTGATTTCCTCGTCCCTTCCAGCTTTCAACCCTTTGATTTTAAAGATCTCAAGTCAGAAAGGACTTGAGGGAGAAAATAGTGCAAGCCTCCAATGTTGCAGCGGGAACAGAAGCCCGGGAAGGTGGGGGGGGGCGGCGGTTTACAGTCTTATGGCTCATTAGCTGCATGTGTGGTGGTGTGGGAGGTGTGTGGGGGTCTGAGTGTGTGTGCACATACGTGTGTGGTGTGCGTGCATGTGTGTGCCTGTATGAAGGGTCAGAGAGTGGGGGAAGGTGGTGAGCAAGGCAGAGAGAGAGTGCCTCTCTCCTTTCACAGATCACCCCAGAGATTTTCCTGACTTTACAGGTGGAACTGAAGATAAATGGATTAGCCAGGTGAATAAACCTGTATTAAAAAACCTTCTGAAAGAAATCAATTTGTGAGAGACGATTTGGGAAAATAAAATATGATCAACTGTGTCAGATAGCTTGAATAAATCGATGCCTGCAAGTCTGGTAAACAATTTCTGATCTACGGCTCCCACGGTATCCTCACTGGTGGTAGTTACCTCAGTAATTGGACCGTGGGATGAGGCCAGGCCAGAATGAAAGGCATTAAAAATGATGTTTCTTCAAGTGAAAATTAATTTACTTGCTGACCAACAAAGACCAAGGTAATTTCAGAATTTTAAGGATGGCAAGACATCATAACATTGTTTACACTTTTCACCCCCCTCCTTAAATCAGGCACGGAACCAGATTGGAAATGAAGAAGAAACCAGCCTCTTGGGCCCCACGCAAGATATTCCGAGCACGGAGGTCATCGGCGGACGCAGAGAGGGCACAGTTGCCTGGCAGCTTTGGGGGCAGGGGGAAGGAGGGACAGGCGGGACCCCGCACCGTGCTCCGGACAGCCGTGTCCATGCCTGCGGCAGGAGGGAAATCAGAGCAACACGGGAAGCCAGAGGGGGTTTGCTTTTCTGCCCTGGACCTTCTCCACACAAGCGCAGAAGTTAACGCAGGACCTTTTGGTACCGGCATGAGTCAGTGTCAGAGAAAGCTAAGTCCGTCGTTGAAACAAAAGCAAGACGTAAGGCAGAAAAGGAAGGCGAGCTGTGAGGAGGAAACGTGCAGGTGGCCCCGCAGGGAAGGTGGGGTGGGCATGTGTGTCTTGTGGGGCTCCGAGAGGCCCCCGCGGCGGCCAGCATGATCTTCTTAGCGTGCAATCAAGGTGGACCTCGCTCCAGCCTGAACTGCGGGGACACGCCAATTAGCGGCTGGTTAAGTTCTGCTTCCTAAGATGCTGTCTAAGGGTGGAGAGCAGAATGCTTGCCATAGAACAAGTCCTGAGGAGCACGGGGGTCTTCACCCACTGGATCTTCTGTTTGTGGTCATCTCTTTCCAATTCCACGTCCAGTGGCCTCACTGCAGTAGTGTTTTTGAAATAGGTGCCGGTGGGAGTATTCACAGCATCGAAACGCAAGCCGATCCGTAGTGTTTGGCCAGTGTGGTTGAACACTTACCAGCTCACCGTTGCCCTCCCGGGGCTCAGACCGCAGTCATCGGAGACTGTCTCCTCCCACACTATGGCTGCCACCGTCCAGATTTCTCGCTATCGCCCACTCTGCACCAGCTCGGGCGCCTCACCGTGCTCCTCGGATGTTCCCTTGGACAGCCTATTCCTCCTGCCGGGAAGGCTTCTTTTCCAGATCTTTGTGTGACCATCACCCCCTCTGTTAGGCCTCGGCTGAAAGGTCACCTCCTCGGAGGGCTTCTCTGACCTCATCCTCTTCAGTCACTGTCACATTGGCCTATTTTATTTTCTTCGCAGGACTCACTATGCCCTGAAATCCTCACATTGTTTCCCTGGTCTGGCCTCCTGCTAGATATAAGCTTCCTAAACGTGGCCGTCTGAACTCACACACTCCTCAGTGTCCAACCCAATGCTCGGCAGTCAATAGCTGTTGAATTGAATGAATGAATGTGTGGGTGGGTGAATGAGCAGATGAGCGGGTAAGTGGGCGAATGAGCGGGAGAATGGGCGGGTGGATGAGCGGGACGATGGGCGGATGAGCGGGACGATGGGCGGATGAGCGGGACGATGGGCGGATGAGCGGGACGATGGGCGGATGAGCGGGACGATGGGCGGATGAGCGGGACGATGGGCGGATGAGCGGGTGAGCGGGCGAATGAGCGGGCGAATGCGCGGGTGAATGGATGAATGAGCGGGTGGCTGAATGAATGGGTGAATGGGCGAATAAGCGGGTGCATGGGCGGGAGAATGGGCGAATGAGCGGGACGATGGGCGGGTGGATGAGCGGGACGATGGGCGGGTGGATGAGCGGGACGATGGGCGAATGAGCGGGCGAATGCGCGGGTGCATGGGCGAATGCGCGGGTGCATGGGCGAATGAGCGGGTGCATGGGCGAATGAGCGGGTGCATGGGCGAATGAGCGGGTGCATGGGCGAATGAGCGGGTGAATGAGCGGGTGGCTAAATGAACGCGTGAATGAGCGGGTGGCTAAATGAGTGGGTAAATGAGTGAATGCGTGGGAGAATGAGCGGGTAAATGAATATGAGCTGGTGACTGAATGAACGGGACAATGAGCGAATGAGCGGGCGAGTGGGCGAATGAGCGGGTGGATGGGCGGGTGAGTGGGCGGATGAGCTAGTGGCTGAATGGGCGGGTGACTGGGTGAATGAGCGGGGAATGAGCGGGCGAGTGGGCGAATGAGCGGGCGAGTGGGCGAATGAGCGGGCGAGTGGGCGAATGAGCGGGCGCGTGGTGGGTGCGCGAGTCATAGCCTCAAATACCACCATGGACTAGTCACCTTTTTTGGTAAGTATTGCTCCTCCATTTCTGTTCTGAAAGTAAATAATTCCATTTTTAAATTTTTATGTATTTACTTTTTCAATAAGCTCTATGCCCAACATGGGGCTTGAACTCCTGGCCCGGAGATCCAGAATCACACACCCTACCAACTAACTCAGCCACGCGGCCCTGTCAGTAAACAATTTCAGAGACAATCCCACTTCCAATGATTAAGATAAGTTTCTCTTTCCTCCAGGCAGAGGAGGCCAGAAGAGCCTGGACCAGTGGAAGAGGTCAAGCACAGAAAAGCCCACCAAGTACAGACTTTGCTCATCTAATTCTGCCGAGTGACATTTCTGGATGCCGTGTGGAGAACTACAGGCAATCCCACCTATAATAAGAAAAATACAAACTAAAACTCCTTCTAAAGAAGTCTCCCTGGGCACCTGGGTGGCTCAGTCAGTTGAGCATCTGACTTTGGCTCAGGTCATGATCTTGGACTTCATGAGTTCCAGCCCTGTGTCGGGCTCTGTGCTGACAGCTCAGAGGCCTGGAGCCTGCTTCAGATTCTGTGTCTCCCTCTCTCTCTGCCCCTCCCCACCTTGTGCTCAGTCTGTCTCAAAAAATAAAAAAATAAAAAAATAAATTAAAATAAAGAACTCTCAGATGGATAAAATCAAACAATTCGGTAACAGACTCTGTTTGAAATTTGTCAGAATAGACACTCCCATGTATGGCTTGCGGGTACCTCCTTTGACACTATTAAAAATCCAAATGCCGTGCCCTTTGACCTAACAATTCCACATCTAAAAAACTGATGCAGCAGACTTCTGTTCATACAGGTACAAAATTTCGAGGTTACCAGTTTAGTAATTGTGGCAAAAGATTAGCAACAATGTAAAAGTCCCTCAGTGAGGGGCTAGTTAAGCCAATTACAGCATGTTCAGAAAATGAAATATTCCAGAAAAGGTACAAGGCAGCTTTTTATGCACAGGTATGGAATGTTCTTCAAGGTATATTAGCTGAACCATAGGTATATGCTACCGTCCTTGTAAGATGGGCAAAGTGCTTTGAAACAAGGCCAAGAAACAAGAGGAAGAAGAGGTCTTTTTACTGTGTTGTGAATTTCAACCACGTGAATTGAGAAAGGCCATCTCTTACACACACACACATCAAAAAACAAAACAAAACAAAACAAAAAAAAACCTAAGCGATAGATAATGGCACCAGAGCACTTTAGAGGAAATTCTGTGTTTAAGTCCCGTTACTAAGTCAGCAGAACTTTCCCACCCAACTTTCCTTCCTATAAAAGATGAACTAGATGGGGAACAACTTCTAGTCTGGGGGGCAACTGACCAGCTGTCTTTCCCGAGTGTCCTTGACCTCAGGCTCGGACCTCTTCCACTCTGTCTACACTTGCACCCTTCGTGAACCCGTCCCGTCTACACACCAAAGATTCCCAGCCCGTGTCTGCCGCATAGACCTCTCTCCTGAGCTCCAGATTCATGTTACCAGCTGCTGACTCCACGTCTACGCTCAGACACTGTCGCCTCAAACACCACGGTATCAGCCACAGCACACGGGCCCTCCACGGGCCCCCATGTCATAAACGGTCACAGCCTTAGGGTTATCCCTCTTCTCACCACCCCCCCACAGTTAACATGTCAGCAAACCTGGGTCACCCCTACACCAACCATAACCTGAATCCACCCATGTGTAACCACCTGGTCTCCGCTACCCTCACTGCTCACCCGGACTGTTGTCAAAGCCTCTTCCGTGGTCTCCCCCTGACAGCCCTCCAAATACAGCCAATTGGATCCTGTGAAAACCTAACTCAGAACATGTCTCTCTTCTGCTCAAAACTCCCAATGTTTTCCCATCTCAGAGTAAAACCCAAAGTCTTTGCAGTGTTCCCTAAGACCCCCTATAATCCCTTGTCCTCACCCATCACTCTGGCCTCATCTCCTACCACGCTCCCTGTCATTTGTGCTGTTCCATCTACACCAGCCTCCTTGCCCTTCCTCAAATAAGCCAACCACAGGGCCTTTGCACTTGCCTTTCCATCTGCCTGGAATTTTCTTCTGCCAGACAACAACGTGGTTCACCTCCTCTCTTCCTTTGGCCCTTTACTCAGACATCATCTTCTAGCTGGGGTCTACCTTGGCCACTCCATCTCTAGTTACGACCCTCCTCCCTCCATCTCCACTAACACCCCCCCTTCCCTTGCTCCGTCCGCTCCCTTCTAATAAATCATGTATTTTACTTATATATCTTGTACATTACCTATTTCTCCCTCTTGAATGTCCACTCCACCAGGGCAGGGATGGTTGTTTCCTTTCTGGCTGTGTCTCCGGAATTTACCACAGTGCCTAACACATAGTAGATACTCAGGAAATATCTGCTGGACAAATGAACCATGTACGTGCTTGGCTCTGGGCAGTGTTTGTCAACCTCCTGGAGTCTGGGTGATATTGCAGAAGGACAGAATTCTCAGCAACTGCTCGGATGGACTCAAATAGCACCTCTGCTTATCATGTTGGTTTCCCATACGTCACCTTCAGCAGAGAAACATCTGTTGCCCTGATCGTACTCAGCATGCAGAGGCCTGTGTATTCCTAATCCCTGCTTCTTGGTGCTACATTGACCTTACCATAGACCATGGGCCAGAAATCCAAACGCCCACAGATGCCCAACAGGACATGGAAGTGAGGGACGTGGGCCAGGCCTGGGCTGGGGGGAGGTGTAGGCCCAGCCAAAGGGATAACCTCTGTCTAACTCTGGCCGGCCAGGGCCAGGCCAGGATGTGGCTCACTGCTGTCAGGTCTTCTGGTCTTTCCAGGGAAACTGGAAATTTGGTGTTTTCAGTGGGAGGCCTCCTAGAAAATGCTCAAGTGCTGAAGGTTTGATCAAACGTATCCTAAGAGTCACTAGGTGGAGACCTATGCATGGGCCCTGGACCAGCAGAGAGCTGAAAAGGAGAAGTCCCTGGGACAAGTCCTATCTGCAGCTGTAATGCGCTGGGGAAAGTTGTATTTCTTCTCCATTGTTCTCTAAGGAGGGTGGGTTCCCGCAACCGAAGGATCTGGTTTACAGACTTCAGCTGTATCCCCCTCGCCGCGCGGCCTTCAACGGCCTTGGCTCTGCTTGAAGAGGGTGTTCGCAAGTTTATGTGGGCACGCAAACTGAAAGGATGGGCGACTCCACTCAAGTGCCAAGCACATCAGAAAGGAGCAAAATGAAGGGAGAAGACAGAGGTGGGGGGAGGAGAGGCTGGAGGGGTCGACAGAGAACAAGGAGGCCAAACGCGGTGTTAATTCATCAGGAACTGTTCATCGTGGACTCCTTCCTTGGTCTGTATATAAAATCTTTACTCTGTACATCTGTCTCTGCCGGGAGCAGTTTAAAGGAGGAGGAAAGGAGTGAATGGACGCGAGTCCCTGTGGCCAAAATTAGGTGGGGTTTTTTTTCCCATATATTTATCTATTTTGACAGAGAGCGAGCACGTGCATGTGAGTGGGGACGGGGAGGAAGAGAATCCCAAGCAGCCTCCACCATAGGGTGTCAGCACGGAGCCTGACATGGGGCTCGATCCCATGAACCGTGAGATCATGGCCTGAGCCAAAATCAAGAGTGGGCCAAATCAACCAACTGAGCCACCCAGGCACCCCCCCCCCCACCTCCCAAATTCGCTTTAAATATCAATCAAAAGTTGGTGGCAAGGACCCAGGGGATTCTACTCGTAGCAATATGTGCATATATACGCAAGAGAATGAAAAACAGACGTTCCAGTAAAAACTTGCACCCAAATGTTCATAACAGCGGTATTCACAGAATGCAAAGGTGGAAACAACCCAAATGCCCATGAACGAAAGGATGGCTAAAACAGGCATGGCACACTCCTGCAACGGAGTGTCATTTAGGCATAAATACGAATGGCGCTCAGGTCAGGCTGCAACACGGACGCGCCTTGACAACATTCCGCCGAGCGGAAGAAGCCAGTCGCAGGAGACCACGTATTACCTGATTCCGTTCATCTAAAATAACCAGGACAGGCAACTCCACGGAAACAAAGTAAATTGTGGTTGCTCAGGACTGAGCTGGGTGGTGGGGAGCGAGTGACAGGGCTGATAGCTAAAGAAGGTGATGACGATGTTCTAACATTGATTGGTAATGTTTGCACAACTCTGAACATACTAACATCCGCTGGGTTGTACACCTTAAGCGGGAGGATTCTATTGGTATGTGAATTACATCTTTAAAAAGTTATTTAAAAATAAAAAAAGTTGGGGCGCCCAGGTGGCTCAGTAGGTTAAACGTCCAACTCTAGATTTCGGCTCAAGTCATGATCTCACGGGTCGTGAGTTCGAGCCCTGCATCAGGCTCTGTGCCGACCGTGCGGATTCTTTCTCTCCCTCTCTGCCTCTCCCCTGCTTAGGCGCTCTTCCTTTCTCTCTCTCAAATAAGCTTACGCAAAATAAAATTAAAAAACTAAAAATTAAAAAGTTGGTGCCACACTAGTGGAGGATTCACAATCCACCAGGTGCCATGACTCACCCACCAAAAACTACAGCCAGAGACGTGCTTGGGCAGAAGGGGAATATGGACTATGGGGCCGGACTGGGTGGGCTTGGAGTAGAAGCCCCCTTAAAGTAACCCCATCAACACAACAAACCCAACCTGAGAAAAGAACACCAGCCTGCTCGCGACGCCCAAGTCAGAAAGGAACCGAGGACCATTCGCAACTACGTGGGTGGAACTGGAGGGTATTATGCTAAGTGAAATTAGTCAGAGAAAGACACATATCACAGGACTTCACTCATACAAGGACTTAAGACACAGAACAGATGAACACAAGGCAAGGGCAACAAAAATAATATCAAAACAGGGAGGGGGACAAAACAGAAGAGACTCCTAAATATGGAGAACAAACTGAGGGTTCCTGGAGGGGGTGTGGGAGGGGGGATGGGCTCAATGGGGAAGGGGCACTAAGGAATCTACTCCTGAAATCATTGTTGCACTATATGCTAACTAATTTGGGTCTAAATTTAAAAAAATAATAATAACGTTAAAACAAAAAAGAAAGGAACCGAGGAACAAAGAAGTCATCAACTTCCCTTCCTGCCGGGGACAATCCCCTGAGCCTTCCATCAATACTACAGTGGCTGTGCTCCCTGAGAACAGGTTTATTTCATAAACTCAAGCCAGCACCCAAGACAAAGCGTGCACATTAGAATTAAGGCCCTTTTAATACTAGAGATTAAGGGGATCAACCAAAGGAAAAGGAGGAGGGACCCGAGAGCTCCGTCTTCTCGCCTTGCAGAGTGGCTTGAAACCTGGGGACGGCATCAGAGCAGCTGTGGGGGCCGTCTCAGCAGGGACCGGCGATGGGAGGGGCACAAGAGTTGGCATCTTCCTGGTTTGTTTCCAAGCACTGATGCTTTCTGAGGGCCCAGAATGCATGTGAAGTGGACTGATAAGGGCAGGGACACGAGCTCTCCTTGGGCTCTATCTGCAACGGGCTTCCTTGAACACTGGGCCTTCTTGGAAGGTAAAGGAAGCCCAGGGCCTTGATGACACATGGCGACATGACTGTGGTCCCCAAGCTGCTGGTGGCAGCCGCCTCTCTCTCCCAGCACGGGCTTCCTCTTGAGCCTCCTCCTGGCAAAGCCTCTCCTTCTCCCCACCTTGGGCTAGATCTGGTGCTTCCAGATCCTTCTTTGTCGTGGCCTCCTTCCAACTCAGCATCGTCATTTTTCGTCAGCAGGACAGGCATGATACTGACCCCAGATGGCGTCTTCACGGCTGCTTAATGAGCAGATTCCCGTCAAGCACATTTTTGCTTCCCCTCATACTGGACGTGAGCATGTGCAGTGGGGGACACGGTCCCCGGTGTGTAGATCCCCACAAGCCCAGGCTTTCTAGCTGAGCCAGCAAGATAAAGTTCCAGAGCCGGTAAGATAAAACTGACAAACATTTGTTTGTGTTACACACACACACACACACACACACACACACACACACACGACATCCTTTGTGGGAATACCCAAGCAAAACCATAGACAACTTTAAAATGAACTGTGGCTTCTCCCCAGCCACACTCTGGGAGAGCCGAGCTTCCTGGGGGGGGGGGGGGGTTGGTTACACAGCAGCCCCCAGGCCCAACGTCAGTTCATTCTCTGCAAGCCTGCCTTAGCCGGCCACACAGTCCCCACCTGCCTCACCCCAAGATGCCGCAGACCCTCAAGCGCAGCTTGCAGAGGGGCTCCCGGTGCAGCCGGAGCCTCCGCACGCCCCTCTGCCTCCACGTGCGCGCCTCGCTGTCCGGCCACCATCAAGGTGATCGCCAAGTACTAAAGCCGTGTGCTTCCCTTCCCACAAAAATAATCACCGGGAGCCCCTTTGATTTGCAGGGAAATCGGGATTTCTTGCTGCACTTCCTGTCAGACCGGCCCTTTGAACAGGCTCCCTCCATAATTTAGAGTTGGAATCTCGTTTTAAATGGCAGTTAAAAATTGTATGTGGCAGTTCACAATGAAATTTAGCTTGACAGCTTGGACATAAAACTAAAAATAAATGACTCCACATCCAAATAATAAGTAATAACAATGTTAGCCTGCATAAGAATAGCAGGGCTGGATTCAAATACAATATTAATTTTAGGAATATGAGTGACTGGGGAGAGACAGAGGCAAAGAAACAAATCCTTCATATAGCAACGGTCTCCTCTTATCCCCCAGGCAACTGGCTTCCCTCGCACCTCTGCGGCACAGCAATTATGTGGTGTAATGGAGCCAGCGCAAATAAGCAGAAAGATTTTATTAAACCAAATGAGCAAATCATCTGCGTATTATTGCGATTTGATTGACACTGACAAGTGTCGAGCAGACGCGGATGCGAATATGATAAAGAAGCTTGCAGAAAAGCTGTTGATAATGTTACTCTTGATAAAGTTCCCCGGCCACCCTCTCTAGGTAAATAGAAGGGCGAGGGAGAGGACGCATATTAATTCACCTAGTTGGCAGCCCACTGGAGGGGTGGGAAGGCGGGGTGGGGGTGGGGGGGAGTTGCCAAGGGTTCAGCGTATGGCATTTGATATGAATACCAAAATTGCATTCATGATTCGCGCAGACTTTACGATAATATATTAATATTAAAACTAAAGGTCATTCCACATAACGCTTAAGCTGCCTGAGCTTCAACCTTTATGCCAATAACAGACTCTGGAAAGTAAGTGAGAAATATTTGAATACTCAAAAAAAAAAAAAATTTTTTTTTTTTTTTCCTTTGGGAGGCTTGCTGGCTAACGCCAGCTCAGGTGGCCCCTCACCCACCTGCCTTCTCCGGGGACAATTACAGGACTACCTGGAGGATGAGACAGCTGGTGCTGCCAGGGCGGAGAGAGGACTAATTACCACAAGCCTCGGGCCCTCCACACTGCTGCGTTGCACTAATGATTCCCTTATGAACTGGAGCGTGCTGCCACCGACGCTGCTCCACGGAGTCAGCACAAAACTTCACGCCGCTGCTCGGGGCGCTCGGAGCAAACGGGCCAGCACGAGGCGGGCTCTGTCGAGGACGATTTAAAGGGAGACCCGCCTGGAGGCAGGGGGCCGGCCGTGATGACCTCTGGAGCTCCCTCCAGGGGGCGCTTTGCCCTGATTCTGTCGGTAGGGCTGGCTGGCGCAAGAGAGTGTCGTGGCCGGCCCGGCCGGCTTGGCGGCTGGGTGGGTGGGCTCTGAAGTTTTGCTAGAAGAGAAGCTGAGAGGAGAAAACCAGGGATTGGGAGACCTGCTGAACTGAGGGGACGTCCAAGTTGAACGGGCGTCCAGAGAAGGGGATTCTCAGGGCTGGAAGGCTGATCTGGCCCTGGGTCTCCGTCTGGTGGGCAGACTGACAAGGGTGGTCTCCTAACTCAAGGTGGACAGAGGGCCTGACGTGCTGGAGGCAGCCGGGTCAGGCTGGTCGGCTTCCTAACTCCGCCTGTGGCCTCCCTGGCTGCTTGAAATTGACCGCCCCCCCAGGAAGATTTCCCCCACGGAAATTGGCAAATGCTTTAGATCAGGGCTCCCCTTCCACCAGCCAGTTTTAAAACACTTCACTGACTGGCGCAGGGCAACATATGGGAGAGATTCCACTCCCCACAAGCCCCTGGGCTGCGATCACTGCTTATCTAGCAAATATCTGGTCTTCACGGATCCCCATTTGGTGCAAAGCAAGAGGAAGAAAAAAAAAAAGGCTAAATTAAATCCAACCTAATACGATAATTCCGGCAACTTCTCTAGATACTTTTCTACCTTTCCTGGGAAAAGAAATCAGACTCCCGCCTGCCCGGCCAGCTCCATTGTGAGGCAGCCCTGGAGTGAACGGGACGGGCTGTGCTAGGATGTGTCTCTTGAAGGGTCTGCCTCTCCCCCGAAGGTCTCCCTCCACCACTGGCTATGTTCACCTTGCTGACATTTTGGTGTTGGAATTAGCGATCTGGGCCCCCTGGGCCTGGCCAGCCTCATCTTTGGCAGGTAGATGCCCCTCCCACCCACAACATCCTGGCCTAGGCAGGCCAGTCGTCTTCTGCCGTGGAGCGTCCTTGCCCTCCTGGACGGAGGAAGCTCCTGGCTGAGTCTACTCCATGACAGAATGGAATGGAAAGCTGCTGTGGAAAGTGGTGTTCCTCTGCCTGACCACATACCCCCCACTTCACTTCGCTGTGGCCTCATGCAGGTCCCTCCAGGGGCAGGCAGGTGGGTCTTCCGGGGAACTGGGGCAGAAATCGCTCTTCCTTTGGCCTCCCCCTCGTCCTTTTTGCCACGTTCTTTCCCTCTCAAGGCTAAAGTCTGGAGCAGGAAAATAGACACGCATAGACTGCCTCCTTTTTTCTCTCCCTCCTCGCACTTCCAAAATCTGCCAAGGCCAATTCCTCTGCCTTAGTGTTTTTCAAATGGGGAGTCATAACCCATTGGCGGGGGATGACATAAAGTCAGTGGGTCATGACCTAAGCATTAATTAAAAAAAAAAAAAAGACAATTTTAAATTAAAAAGATGTTTTGATGTTTATTTTTGAGTGAGAACACAAGCGGCGGAGGGGTAGAGAGAGACAGAGACAGGATCTGAAGCAGGCTCCAGGCTCCAAGCTGTCAGCACAGAGCCTGACGCAGGGCTCCAACTCAAGAACCTGAGCCGAAGTCAGACGCTTGACCAACTGAGTCACCCAGGCACCCCAGGAAAAGACAGTTTTAAAAGTGAGAAAATACCACATATAATAAGGCTAAGAATTGTTCTGTGAAATGTATTTTGCTTATGTGTGTGTGTGTGTGTGTGTGTGTGTGTGTTTTCTGGTTAAAAATGTAAAATGAGGGGGCACCTGGGTGGCTCAGCTGCTTAAGCGTCCGACTTTGGCCCAGGTCATGATCTCACGTTCATGGGTTTGAGCTCCGTGTCAGGCTCTGTGCTGACAGCTCAGAGCCTGGAGCCTGCTTTGGACTCTGTCTCCCTCTCCCCCCCCCCCCCCCCAACTTGTGCACGCACGCTCTCTCTCTCAAATAAATAAACATTTAAAAAATTGATATTTTAACTGTTCGGTAATGTTAAATATCATTCTAATCTTAAAAACAGGCGAGGGACCAGATTTGGCCCAAGGTTTGCAGACCATGCTATATACAAATTTTAACTTGAAATAATAAAAACATCATTTAAAATAGTCACAACAGGGGCACCTGGGTGACTCAGTCTGTTAAGCATCTGACTTCGGCTCAGGTCATGATCTCAGGGGTTCGTGAGTTCAAGCCCCATGTTGGGCTCTGTGCTCACAGCTCAGAGCCTGGAGCCTGCTTCGGATTCTGTGTCTCCCTCTCTCTCTCTGCCCCTCCTCAGCTCGTGCTCTGTTCTCGCTCAGTCGCTCAAAAAATAAAATAAAATGTTAAAAAAAAAAATAAAATCTTTTAAAAAAAGTAAAATGAATTTCTTACTGGCATCACAGAAACCATGTTTGAAAGTTGCAATTCTGCCTCATCTCTCATCCCAGAGCAACAGGCTGAGGGCCACAGAGATATCACCCCCACACTGGAGGCCCCTGACACTGCTGGTTCCAGGCCTCACTCTTGCTATGCTCACCAAGGAGGCAAAATAACCCAGAAAATCTCTCCAAGACAAGCCTGGCTGGCCACACAAAACCAACTGTGAATATCGAACATTGGGCATGACTCCGGTTTCTTGCATCTTTTCTGTAAACAATTGGGACCTCTCCTTACGTCCTGAGTAGGACTGATGCCTCCCTCCAACTCCTTCTCCAGAGCATCCCATTCACAAAGGCCGAAGAAAAAAGGTGATTCGTATTTTTAAAGATACTTCTTCTGTTACACATTAATTGTCTAAGAGACTGTTTTGCCCACCCTGCTTCGGGGCCCTCCGCTCAGCCAGCTGCCCATGGACAGCGGTAGGCCCTGAACCTCACACTTTCTCGAGAGTTACTCTGAACTAGGGGCATCTGGGTGCCTCAGTTGGTTAAGCATCGGACTCTTGGCTGCAGCTTAGGTCATGACCTCACGGTTTGTGAGATCGAGCCCCTCATCAGCCCCTCTCTCTCTGCTCACACTGTCTCAGAATGAATACATACATACATACATACATAGACAGATAAATAAATAGACTTTAAATAATAATAATAAGATCCACCAGGACCAGGTTGGCACGGTCTGTACTTTAGACTGCAAACTTTAGGAGGGCAGAGAACACATCTGTTTTATGCACAGCGTGTCCTCAATCCTAGCAGAGTATCCGGGGCATGGGGTGGGTAGGCCCTTGCTAAAATCATGTAAAGTATGGACTTATGTAGGAGAAAGGCCAGACTTCCCATGTTTCTTTGAAATAGCTTCGTAACGGAGTGCCTGGGTGGCTCAGTTGGTTGAGCATCCAACTTCGGCTCAGGTCATGATCTCACGGTTTGGGAGTTTGAGCCCCACGTGGGGCTTGGCGCTGAGAGCTTCGAGTTTGCTTTGGATTCTCTGTCTCCTCTCTCTACCGCTCTCCCACTCATGCGTGCTCTTTCTCTCTCAAAAATAAACAAACATTAAAAAAAAATCTTTGTAATGGGTTACAGGGAATACCGTTAAATGGGATACTCCAAACAGGTCACATCACTGTATTAAAATAAAAAAGTAAGTAAAAAACACCTTCTCTGTATTCTTTTTGCAGATTTGCTAACAGGCAGAAATCTAAGATGAATTAAGTGATTTCTGCTTTGTCTATTAATCATTGAACAAAACATTTTTGATTGCTATTGTTCTCGAAGAGTCTATATTAAGAGCCCATCATTTCAAATAAATTCATGGTTTACGGGGAGATATGCCAGAGTGTTGCATGCTGTTTGTGTCTTTACACACACACCCTTACTGCTAATAAAAGTGAGATACACACCCATCAGTGTATTTTATGCCCTTCTGTTCCAGAATACACTCAACGATAATATCATTCCCTATTTAATTTTGAATACTGGTCAGAGGGAAAAATAAACAAGGCTATATATTTTTTGGAATAATAGGTCTTTAAATTCTCAGAAATTTCGAGGGATAAAATCAGTCAGATATATCTTAAATGTTAACATAAGAACACAGGGAAATGGCAGTTAACGGAATTGGAAACCACATTGTAGGCTATTCAATGTCTATAAGATATATGTATACTAATCCTTTGCTTTCTTTATAGCCCTCTGTAACCAAAACTATTTTGAATGAAGCAAGTTTTCTCAAGATACCATTTTCAACCCCATTTTTCCATTGCCTGCGCTCAGAGCAAACTTTGTAATCGGGCGCTCAAGACCTCTAGAAGGTAAGCCTACACTACTTTTCCGGTTTCATTTATTCATTCATCCAGTCATTCCATCAGTAAATACCTATTGGATACCAGAATATGTGCTAAGACCTTGGAAAGGCATACAGGGCATCTCCCCTCCTAGAATTTATATTCCAGAAGAGGAGAGCAAGAAGTAAACCGGCAAATGATTACAGATGGTGATAATGGGCTGTGAAGGAAGCACAGGTGAGGTGATGAAAAGCACCTGCTGGGGAGGGTGACTTTGGGTCCAGGTGTCAGGGAAGGGCCCTGAGGAGGCATGGAGAGCCAGCCACGGGAAGTGCCAGGTCAAAGGGAAACACCCGGGCCACTGACAGAGTAGGGGAGGGTTGAGGGGAGCCCTAATGGAAGTCCGGGTGCCCAACGTCAGGGGTCAGCCCACATAAGGCCTTGAGGATCACGGGGAGAAACCTGTTTCACGCTAAGAGCAATCTGAGTGCAAAGATCCTCTACCACATGATGGCTTCATTCATAAGTACCAAAAAAATCAGGAAAAACTCAAATGTTCCTCAACTGCTAATGGATAAAGAAATGGTGGCACATCCATCTAGGGCTCCACTACTCAGCAACAAAAAGGAACAAGCAGCTAGTACCAGATGGATGCACTGCAGATACATTACCCTGCAAGAAAAGAGCCAGACTTTGTATCAGGTACCCATTGCTGGGTAACAAATTATCCCCAAGCCGAGCAGGGGCAGGGAAGTACAGTCTTCCATGTGTCCGAAAGGAACACTGGAAATATCTAATAAGCAGAACCGCGAGTTACAGAAGTGACGATGTTGTCTTCTAGAGAGAGGAGAACTTTCTATCCTTCCTCACAAGTGATCCTCATCCGTGGAGCTTTGTCAAGTGGTGGAGACAGAACCGTATGATTCGCAGGGCTCGTTAGTCACATTCCTGGAAGCCCAACGTATGATTTTATCCGATCGGCTGGGAAAAGAGAATGTCCTAGGACCTGACCTAGCCACGATATGCCTGGGCCAGCACATGACTCATATGACCTGTGGCAGCGGACACACTGCCCCAGAGCCCAGGGCTGCCTCCCTGTGGACACCAGAGTGACCCCAGACCCTCCAAGCTTCGAAGCCTCAGTTTCCCCCCCTGTAGAAGTTGTGGCTGGGACCTAATCTCTAAGGCTGCTTCCACCTCTAGGTTCTTAGCCATCGTTCTTTGATTTAATGGCACGCCACTTGTTTGCAGCCAGAGCTGGGGGCTCCCTCAGCTCTTTGAGCACACCCGTGCGTATTCCCCAGGGCCATTGGGACGCCACCTTCAGGATTTCTGCCACATCTCCTGGCCACCTGCTCTACTGTTGACTTCATCTTTTCCTTCAAATGAACTCACTTTTTATAAACTCAAACTTAAGTATGTTTATTTTAAAAGCAAACTTTATGTCGTGATGGTGGACAGAAAAAAAAAAAAAAAAGAGGTCCAAACTTTTCCACGAATGGAAAAATAAAATCAGCGAGACTAGTCAATTAGAAGCCAACGACGAAATAAATACAGTGAAAGCCGTGTTTCCAGTTTCTGGTTCAATAGCATTAGGGCTGGAGACTTGGGTCTAGGTCTGTTTTTATTTTTTTAAGAGGCAGGATTGAAGAGAGGTGTTGCAGCACCGAGCCGAGCCATTCTCCTTGCTTTATCTGAAGGCTTAAAAGAGGATTGAAAAGGCAACAGCTTTGTCCATTGCCAAGTGCGTTATTTAATGCTGTATCTGCCCACGATGGCACCTGATGCCATTCCCATCTCGCACCGACGCGCCTTCCCCACTTTGGGAAACGTTGAATTTGACGTGCGTTCTATTTGTTTCAGCGTTGGTTCCCTTTCTTCCCCTAAGTTCCCAGGGACCAGGTGGCTTCCGGTTTCTCCGTCTCCGCACCCCTGCCAGACATGCCCTGTTGCCCCCTCCAGACGGCTTGGTGGCTCTGGCACGGGTCATGCCTCGAGGAGGGGTAAGAGTGAGCAAGGGGGAGACATGAGGGCAGCGGCCATCACGGTTACTGTCATCACATCAATGAGCTTTGTGTGAAGTTGTGATGGGAAAGGAACACACCACAGGAAAGAGTTGGGCTAAGTATGGTCTTGAGACGATTTTGAGAGATTCAGAGCCTCCAGCAGTCAAAATTTTGGAGAGGATTTTTTTTTGTTTGTTTTTAAATTTAAAGACATGGGAGGGGCGCCTGGGTGGCTCAGTCAGTTAGGTGTCCGACTTTGGCTCAGGTCATGATCTCACAGTTTGTGAGTTCGAGCCCCGTGTCGGGTTCTGTGCTCCTGGAGCCTGCTTCAGATTCTGTCTCTCGGTCTCTCTCTGCCCCTCCCCCACTCATTCATTCTCTCTCGCTCTCAAAAATAAACACACATTAAAAAAATAAAGACATGGGATTTAGGATCTCCAGGGTTTTTTTTTTCCTTAAAGAATTAGAGCTAGAGTAAAGAAAGAGGTACCTTAGAAGGCTGGAAGGTCCACACAAAAACTTGTACAGGGGTGTTTGTAACAGCAGCATTCACAACAGCCAAAAAGTGGAAACACAAATGACCACCAAATGATAACTGGCTAAATTAAGAAGTGGCACGTCCGTATTCTAGAACATTAGCCGTACAAGGGAATAAAGCACTGACGCATGCTACAGCAGACCTGGGAAACACTACGCAGAGTGAAAGAAGCCACACACAAAAGGCCACATCTTAGGACTCATTCATAGAGAGCTCCAGAACAGGCAAATTCATGGAGACAGAAAGCAGGTCAATGGCAGTCAGGGGATGGGAGGACGATAGGACCGGGGAGGGGATGGCTAACAGGCTTGGGGTTTTCTTCCTGGGTGATGAAAATGTTCTAGAATTGATGGGGTAGGTGGGTGATAATCCAGTAAACCTGTCTCTCTCTCTCTCTCTCTCTCTCTCTCTCTCACACACACACACACACACAGCTTGGAGGAGGGCAGTTTTGTGAACCAGTGGAGACAGCAACAGGTGATGCCTGCTGAGGAAGTTTGCTTAGAGCAGTGGCTGCTCATGAGAATCACCTGGGGAGCTTCGGGAACCTCTGATGCCAGCCCCACCCAGACTGCCCAGGTCAGAAGAGCTGGGGGGTGTGACAGGTCTTCATAGTTTAAAAGTCTCCTCAGGTGATTCTGAGAGGCAGCTGAGGCTGAGTACAGCAGTTCAGAAAATTCAGAAATAAAGAAGTAGACTTGGCCTAGATGTATGCCTTTGCTCATCACCACAGTGGCCCCCCCTTTCCCCAGATAACTTTCTGTCCTGCAAAACACCCCTCTCTTCTGCATTTTGTGACCTTTAAGAATAAGTCAGCTGTTGGGCGCCTGGGTGGCTCAGTGGGTTAAGCGTTTGATTTTTGATTTCGACTCAGGTCATGATCTCATGGTTGGTGGGATCGAGCCCCACATTGGGCTCTGTGCTAATGGTGCAGAGCCTGCTTGGGATTCTCTCTCTCCCTCTCTGCCCCTCCCCTGCTCAGGCTCGCTCTATCTCTCAAAATAAAGAAATAAACTTAAAAACTAAGCCAGCTTCATGAGAACTACGTGCTCAACATCGTTAGTTATGAGGAAAACACAGATTGAAAACCACAGGAAAACAGATCAAAACTAGAAAGTCAGTGTTGGCGAGGATGTGGAGAAATTGGAACCCTTGCACCTACACAGTTGGTAGAAATGTAAAATGCTGCAGCCAGTGTGGAAAACAGCATGGCAACTCCTCCAAAAATTAAACATAGACTACTATATGACCCACAGTCCCACCCCTAAGTACATGTCCAACAGAATTAAAAACAGGTACTCAAGCAAGAACATACAGACGTGTTCATAGCAGCACCATTCACGAGAGTCAAGAGGCAGAAATGACCCAGTTGCCTATGAACAATGAATAAACAAAAATGTAGCATATCCACACGATGAAATATTATTCAGCCTTAAAAAGGAATGCAGTTCTGACTCCTGCTACAACATGGATGAACCTTGAGGATACTATGCTCAGTGAAACAAGCCAGACACGGAAGGACAAATATCATATGATTCCACATTACAGGAGACACTGAGAAGAAGCGATTTCATGGAGACAAGGTAGAATAATAGGTTACCGAGGGCTGGGGGAAGGAGCGAACGAGGAGTTATTTTTGAATGAGTACAGAGTTTCTATTTGGGAAGATGAAAAAGTTCTTCCGATGGATAGTGGTGACGGCTGCCCAACACTACGAATATATACTGAATTCCACTGAATTGTATACTCGGTGGTTGAAACGATCAATTTGGTGTTGCGCATAGTTTACCACAACTGAAAAAATTAAGAACGAAGAAAAAGCAAAAAAAGCTACAATGGCAGGCATGGGGAGATCTTTCCATACCTCACAGGGAACAGACCGATTCGAAGCAGTGGAGGGGAAGACCCCCACGCTGCCCTAGGATCCAATCTCACAATGATGGGCCACTCGCTCTCTCTCTCCGCACCTCAGTTTCCCCACGAACAAAAGGCAGATAGCATGGCCCACCCGTCTGGGGTGTGATGTAGATTGAATGAAATCCATAAAGCACCACGCACAGTAGCCAGTATACAGTAAGCACTCAATGAGAGCTGGGAACACCGTCATCACCCACACTCACAGCGTGTGTCTACTCTGATCTCCATTCAAAAGGTAAGGGTGCATTTTGGGATCATGAAAATGTTCTGGAATTAGCGGTGATGGTTGCACAACATTGTGAATAGACCCCCACTAAATTGGACACTGTAAAATATAAATATTTATAATAATATGTATTTATAATTTTTATTTTACTTATATATTTTATTTATATAAATAAAATATATTTTATTTTATATAAAAATATATTTTATTTATATAAATAAAATATATTTTATTTTATATAAAAATATATTTTATTTATATAAATAAAATATATATTTTATATAAAATAAATTTTATTTACATACATTTTATTTTATTTACATATATAAATATATATATATATTTTAAAGGCAGGCGTATAGTCATGTGGTTGTCTTTATGCGGATGCACAATTGCGTGGAGCTGCACACATTGGCTAAGCGGCAAAGTCATGACCACCAAAGCGCAGAAAGGTCTGAGAGCCATTTTGTAAGGGTCTCCTCACCCCATGGTATGAGTGACCAACTGGGGCTGCGCCCCCTGGGAACTTCGGTCACCTCTGTTCTCTCGGGGTAATGAGAGGCCACAGCACGGACCCACCGTCTCGGAGCACCTGTGACAACCTGCTCAGAAGTGGGGCCGGAACTCCAAGTCTACCACAGAAGATGTCATGCCTCTTTAGCCACCCGGGGCCGGGGGAGGGGGGTGCCAGGACCTGCTACAGCTGGCAGGGAGCGTGGTCCTGTGAGATGGGAGCCTCCCCCCAAAGAGGCGGTGAGGAGACCTGAGCACTTGCTACCCCCCGAGATGGCGACACCCACTCCTCAGCAGGCACCGTGCAGGGCAGGTGACCCCTTCTAAGGGCAAATCCAGAGACCTGGGACCAGCCATCTCCTGCCGGGAGCCACCTGCGCCAAAGTCTTGGGGCCAGCCTGATTTGGCCCTTGAGGGGCACACGGGGCAGGAAAGAAGTCTGCACCTACCAGAGGCAAAACCAAGGCAAACCCCCTGGCTTCCCCCTGGGGAACGGGGCTGGGGCTGAAACAGACTCCGGTTCACAGACATCCCAGAGTCCACAGTCTCCCCACCCCCTTCCAGGCTCACACTTACCGCCTGCAGCTTTCACGTCGTCTCCTTCTTGGAAACTCTCTCTGCCTGGGTCTCGGGACAGGCCTGCAGGGCCAGAGGGAGGGAGGAAGACGGACGGCCACTCACCAGCGAACCGCCTTGAGAGGGCCTGCAAAGCACCAACAAATGCTCACGGTGACACCTGCTTCCACGTTAACAATCATGGGCAGCACCTGCCTGGGGGGGGGGGGTCGGTGCTCTCTGGGCTCAGTGCCCGCCCTCGGCAGCAGCGGCCCCACGCGGCACCAGGAAGGAGTCCCCCCTCCCCCCCCCCCCCCCCCCCCAGGACTCAGCAGCCCACGCCTGGGACCCAGCTGGGGGGAGGATGCGGAATCAAGCACTTGGCGGTGTGGTGGGAAGACGAGCTGGGAGCCAAGGGCTGATTCTAAGATTTCTTGAAAGAAACTTGGAGCCTCTGGAATGCTGGGAATGGGCTTGAACAATTTCCTTCCGGGGCCGCGAGACAATCTTGCCCACGATGATCGTGTGACAAGGTGGAAACCTGGCAGCGGCCGCCCTGAGCCCATCGACGGGGGATGGAAAACGCGCAAACTGTAGCGGCAAAGTGCACGTGTGGGCTCTCAGGAAAGAAGACAGAGAACCGCCAATATTCCAGGCTGGAGGATGGCTCCTGAGGCCCACAGATAGGAATCCGGGGGGAAACTGTCCAAAATAATGAAGAGTTCAGCGCTAACGATTATTTAGGGAAAACAGAATATACTTTGAGTATCTCAAGGCATTTGAACTTAAAAGGCGAGCCATGATACATCACCTGACCCTAATAGATGACTTATCAGGTTTCCTTTCCTTCTCGAAACAAGGAGAAAGGGCAGGCATTGGCTACATCTGAGGGGGCTGAGGCTTATGGTATGCAGCTGATTTGTTGGGGGCCAGGCAGCCAGAGTGGTAGCACTGGGCCTCTGATTCCAGCCCCTGTGAACTTTCCACACACGTTTACCAGACTTTTCGTGGGCTGGATGGGGGCGGGGGGGAGAAACGTCAGAAAAAATTATAGGGAGTGTTTCTATGTGGGACTTGCCTTCAACTTGATGTGTAACCCAGACCCGCTGACTTTTCTCTGAGCCTGGGTCTGAAAGACCCTCTTTTGCTCTGGGAATCCAGCAATGATTTGTGAATAGTTTTTCTAATTTCAGAAGCAATGGAGCCTCTCCTTCCCACCTGCGTATTGGAAAGAGAGACTCACCCTTTTCCTAAGCTCAGCGGCACTTTTTTCCTTCCAAATGTAACTTCGATTTTGTTCCAAAATCAGCTTCCTACTTCTCTTACTCAGGACCCCCCACATTAGGAGTTTCCTAATTCCAATATATTAGCGAATTCTGTTTATGTGAATCATGGTGTGCTTTTTGGCTTTGAGACTAAAAGGTTTAAATATCTGTGTTGTTTTTTTTTTTTTTTTTTTCAGAAAAATGACGGATATCAGCCCTTAGAAAAATCAGCTCACTTCGAGACCTCCGTGGCATTATTGCCTCCTTTAATATTGCTGACAGTCTCTTGCAAATGTATCACAAGTTGGCATTTATTAGTGCGAGGCACAAGTAAGGGGCATGTTATTTGATTTGAATAACAGCTCGGAGCTACAGTTTGAGTCCAGAAATATATTAGTCAGAAACAATCTCATTTAATAACACAGAAACTAATAAAAGAAAAGTATTCCAACTGATTCAGAATTGAATTTATGAATATTGCTTTAGCAGGATTAATGATCAAAACCTCAACCTGTTTGTCACGTTATAACTGACTTTTCCATTTAAATGCAAAACCAGAAGTCAATGAGTCCAAAGGATTGTATATTGCTTTGAAGAAAACCAGTTCATTTTACATGTAAGCTTCCAAATTGGCAATAAACTTTAATTACAGGGTCAGATAATCAAATTATAATCAAATAGCCTCCCATAAAAATCTATGTTTGAAATTAATGAGATACAAGGCGGACGCTTGGTATCTCTGCACCCCTGTAACTTACTAACAGACATTTCATTTTCAGTTAAAAGTCACCTTAAGGACTTTCTCCTCAATTTCCACTATGTAGCTTAATTTGATTTAGAAAACATTTCATTCTTAGACCACACAGCCCTTCGGATTTTCATACTCCTCTCTGCATTCTCCCTCCTCTCAGCGCAGGGCAGGGGCGGGGGTGGGGGTCTGTTTTACAATTGACGGTGGGATTTCCAGATTGGCCCTGTGTCAGTGCCACGTACGTATCCATCCGTGCCTGGGAGGAGCCTTCAACCTGGTGTCAGGTGTCATCAGACAGAGGCACGTCCGCACCGTGGGGCTGAGTGGCCGGGGTATTTTGCCAGGGGGGACAAATGTGTACAGCTTAAAATTACTGAAATTATTTTGAAATCAACAAATACATCGGCCAGTGAACAGCATTAATGCACAGATGGTCCTTGACTTGTGACGGTTCCACTGAGGATTTTCCGACTCTAAGGTTTTGCAAAAACCTTATGCATTCAGTAGAGCCTGGACTTGGAATTTTTAATTTGGGTCCTTTCCCGGGGCTGGCGGTAGGATCCTCTCTCGCGATGGCGGCAGTCCCGCCACCATGAGGGCAAACAACCGCTATGCTTTCAGCCCCTCTGTTCCCCTACAACCATTATATTGAACACCTTATGGAAAAATAGGCTTTGTGTGAGATGCTTTTGCCCAACTGTGGGCTAACGTGGGTGTTCTGAGCACGACTAAGGTGGGCTGGGCTGAGCTGTGATGCTCTGTAGACTGGGTGTATCACATGCATGTTCAACTTACGGTATTTTCAACTTACCGTGGGTTTATCAGTGTGAGTTGGAAAGATCCGTGCCCGCTCCAGGTACAAGAAGAATGCTAAGTTGTTTAATACAGAGTTACAATCTTTGCATTTTATCTTTAAAAGCAGTTTCTTTGTCTTCTTCAGTGACAGTGGCTCTTTCTTTTCTTCCTTTCTCTTTCTTCTTCCTTCCTTTCTCTCTTCCTCCCTCCTTCCCCCTTTCTCTCTTTCTTTTTCTTTTTTTCTCTCTCCCTTCCTCCCTCTCCTTCCTTTCTTTCTTTTTCTTTCTTTCTCTTTGCCCTTTCTCCCTTTTTCTTTCTTTCTTTTCTTTTCTTTTTTCTTTTCTTTTTCTTTCTCTCTCCCTTCCTCCCTCTCCTTCTTTCCTTTCTTTTCTCTTTCTTTCTCTTTCTCTCTTTGCCCTTTCTCCCTCTTTCTTTCTTTTTCTCTCTCCCTTCCTCCCTCTCCTTCCTTCCTTTCTTTTCTCTTTCTTTCTCTTTCTCTCTTTGCCCTTTCTCCCTCTTTCTTTCTTTCTTTCTTTCTTTCTTTCTTTCTTTCTTTTTCTCTCTCCCTTCCTCCCTCTCCTTCCTTCCTTTCTTTTCTTTCTTTCTCTCTTTGCCCTTTCTCCCTCTTTCTTTCTTTCTTTTTCTCTCTCCCTTCCTCCCTCTCCTTCCTTCCTTTCTTTTCTCTTTCTTTCTCTTTCTCTCTTTGCCCTTTCTCCCTCTTTCTTTCTTTCTTTCTTTCTTTTTCTCTCTCCCTTCCTCCCTCTCCTTCCTTCCTTTCTTTTCTTTCTTTCTCTCTTTGCCCTTTCTCCCTTTTTCTTTCTTTCTTTCTTTCTTTCTTTCTTTCTTTCTTTCTTTCTTTCTTTCCTTTCTTTCTTTTTCTTTCTTTCTCTCTTTCTCCCTTTCCTTTCTTCCCTCTCCTTCCTTTCTTCTTTCTTTCTTTCTCTCTCTCTCTCTCTCTCTTCAAAATGATGAAGAGCCAGAGACCAGGGCACCCTCTTGCTGGCAAGCAGGAGAGCTGGGTAAAAAACTGAGAGGTTTAGAGACTGGAATGTGAAAAGGACACTCTTCTATTACTGACATGCTATCTTTGCTAACCGTTAGATTTTTCTTATGCTTTTCCAGATTACACAATAATGAGACACATGGCATCTGACAGAGTTGCCAGATCAAAATAATTTTTTAGTATAAGTATACTCGAAATATTACATGGGATATACTTATACTAAAAAAAAATCATTCCTTGTTTATCTGAAATTCACATTTAACTGCACATCCTGTGTTTTCGTTTGTTAAAGCTGGTAATCCTAGTCTGAAATAATAGCAGTGATAAATGCACCTTTGAGTGCTCAGAGCTTGGTACCTTGAAACACTAAAGGATTTCGTGGTGATTGCCTCCGTGTTTCCCAAGCTTGCCTGAACACGCAATCAGAAGCTCTTTACAACTATAGATGCCCAGGCCCAGGCCCAGGCTGGAACCGCTGACTTCGTAAGTTCAGGGTTTGGCCTGGGAGTTTGTATCTTGACATGTTTTCCAGCTGATTCTTGGCATAGGACAAGTTTGGAAAACACTGCAACTATCTCTTATCACTACATCTCTGAGAAGCAGGATTGATGGAGTATGGGAGTTAAAGCGAAAATGATTAACCTTCATTTCCTACTGGGGAAATTGTGGCCCAGAAAAGCACGGGGGAGTTGCTCAGCCGTATTCAGGACCTCGGACCTATTGAAATGTCAGCCCCAAATTTTATTTCACTGTTGCATGAAGTGAAAGGGCCACTTAGTTTGGAGACGGACAGGTAGAAGGTATGTGACCATGTAAGTTATTTCTGTCAGTGTAATTAGATCTTTGCTGTTTTGTCTGGCATTACCCAGGGTCTCCCTGTGAGCTGCTGAAGTGTGGGGTATTGATCACTTCTGTTTCGGGTTTGCTATCAGTAATAAGGAGATCCTCCCTGCTTCAAGCCTTCCCCCTGGTTTTACCTCTGGGAGCAGAAACAGACAGATGAACCGAAGCCGAGGAGAAGTCCCAGCCATCAGGGGCCTGCCCTCAACGCGAGGAGGAGGGAGGGTGCCAGGCGGAGACGCAGTGTCACCTCCCAGCTGCCACACCGGCCCCTGCTCCCCCGCCTGCCCGGGGCCCCCGGGACACACGGAAGGTGCTGGCCCACATTCCGGAGCAGGTAGGAGGGCACCATTTCGGTGAAGCACAGCCCAGGCCTCACCCACACTCTCAGCAGGACACAAGTGCAGTAAAGGGCATTGCCGGGATATCAAGGTGGTGAAAGCACTCAGGAAAAACAGAGAGGCCCTTGGGTGACGCCTGCGCGGCCCTGCTCTGCGCGGTCACTGCCACAGAGGGCAGGCACCATGGGCTGGAAGTCAACCGTTCAGCTCCTCCTAAGAGAGGAAGTGTGACTCAGACAAAAAAAAAGAGCAAGGTCAAGGTCGGGTTCCTCGGGCTCCCCTTTGGGGTGTCTTCTTACTCCCTAATGACTAAGTATCCTCTTTTGCTCACACAGAATGATGACCCGGTGAGCGGCTGAAAGTCAGGGCTCCGTCCCATCCCTCCCCCTCACCCAGCCCCTGACCTCGGGCAACCCTGGTTTCCGCATCCCCTTCCACTCAGAGGTGACGTATATCAGGCTCTAACGTTCTGGATTTCTCTGCTACATTCTTCCCTTTGTTTCCCGACTGATGAGAGACAGTCAATTAGGCACCCTGTAAGATCAAAGAAATACAATTTAATTTCTGCTTTTCACCTGAAGCTCGTTCTTTCTGCCCCTTCTCTTTCCAAAATTAGGCCCCAAATGAGGTTTGCTGGGCAGCCCTCGGGTACGGCCTGCCTTCCACCATCCCTCAAGTTGTTTCTACCCTCTATGAACCCAACAACTGGAGGGATGATATGGAAAAATGTTTCAGTTCTCAAGAAAATGATCTGCAAGTGTTCCCTAAGCCGGTGTATCGATTCCTTAGGCCACACCTCACGTTCGAAAGGTGCCAGGATGTTTTTTAAAGACCTATTGAATGTAGCCGCCTCCAGAGGAACCCCGCTCAACCTTATAAGACATGCAGGGCAAGGCAGAGCGTCTGTGGACACAAACTGTGGAGAGGATGTGGAAGAAGGGAGAAGGAACCAGGGGTGACATTAATCATGGCGGGTGGTGAGGTATGGGCGATGAAGAATACAGCATTATCCTGTCGCCCCGAATCTGCTGAGCTCGTGGTCATGTCCTATGGACTAAATCCTGCCCGGGTCCCAAACGCGTCTTGCTGCCTGTTTTCCAGAGGCATTCCAGTCGGAATCACCTACGAGGTAGAGAATTTATGAAAAAACATTCTGAACTGCCCTCGCCGTCTCAGGCTGCGGTGCCCTGCAAAGGTCCCCTCACACGCCATTCCCCATCACACTGAACTCTTTCCAAAGCGGACACTCAGGCCTCCTAAAGGGAGATTTGGGCCCCGACGTGATGGGAAATTCCAGGAGATCCGCCCCAGATGGCAATTTGATATATTGTCTCAGAGGCCTCAAAGCGGATGCGCCCTGCTGACCCAGAAGTCCATGGCTAAAGGTTCATCTTCAGGAATGTCGTCTGTACAGAGCTTTTCACTGTGAAAAATGGGGGGGGGGGGCGCCTGGGTGGCTCAGTCAGTGAAGGGTCTGACTCTTAGTCTCGGCCCTGGTCATGATTTCACGGTTCGTGAGTTCGAGCCCCACATCGGGCTCTGCGCTGACAGTGTGGGGCCTGCTTGGGATTCTCTCTCTCCCTCTCTCTCTGCCCCTCCCCTGACCCCCCCCCCCACTCGATGTCTCTGTCTCTCTAAATAAATAAATAAATAATAAACGTAAAAAATTGTGAAAAATTGGGCATCTTGCATGGGGTAAATAAATTATGGTCCATTGATATGAAAGTCGTTTAAGATCACGCAGAAGCACATGCAGTGACGTGGAAGAATGTTTCTCTCCTGTGGGTTTGAGAATATACGGTACCGTCGCTGGAAAGACAAAGTTAGTGTAGGGCCATGTTAAGCTGTGGATGGTCATCTTTGGCTGATAGGGTTATGAACGTCTTAGACTTGTTATTCCTTTTCGTCCTGCTTTTCCAAGTTTTCTGCACAAAGCAAATAGTTATTTTTGTATTACTCAAAAATTTTTTTCACGTTTATTTCTTTATTTTGAGAGAGAGAGACAGAGAGTGCACAAGCCAGGTTGGGGGAGGGGGCAGAGAAAGAGGGAGAGAGAGAGAATCCTGAGCAGGCTCCATGCTGCCAGCACAGAGCCCGACGTGGGGCTCGATCTCCCGAAGCGTGAGATCGTGACCTGAGTTGAAATCAAGAGCCAGACGCTTAACCTACTGAGCCACTTAGACGCCCCTGTATTACTTTTTTTTTTTTAATAGGAAAAAGCTAATTACACTTCTGAGGAAAAAAAAAATTGAAAAGGACAAAAATCTTACCCTTATGCAACTGACTTCCAGCTTCCATTTTGTTATGAGTCAAAGGATTTTTCTGTCGCTATGTTTCAAAGTCCTTCCAAGCCCCGGATACACTGGTGACCTTGGTCTTTGTCCTTGCTTTTTTCTTGACCAATGTGGGGGGGTTCCTGCCAACAAGAGAAAGTAGTAGACGTTCTCTGATGAGTCAATTACAGAATGTATTCAGATCTGACTAATCACTGTGCTGATCACAGAGACCCACACAGGGAAGGTGCTAATTAAATGTTTGTTCAGTGTATGAAAGAGAATGTGATCTTGCTACTTTAAGGGCTTTTATTTGTTCTGTTGTTAGAAAAGAAAAGAGGAAAAAAAGGTGGGAAACAACCCCATTTAATTCAATTCATTACAAACAGTGGTTGAAAATAGAAACTCCAAACCAATTTTGGCTAAAAGGGTTTCTAGTATATTCTGAACAGCTGCTGTCGTAGACACGGTCTGAAATAAATAACTTCCAGCACAGTTCCAAATCTGCACTGAATAAAGGGTGCAGTAGGGAGGGGAAAGGGCTTTATTAGCATTAATTGCAATGAAACTGTGACACTCAAAAGGCCTGGCTGCTGCTCTTTGAGAAATCTAGCAACCAGGTCCCTCCTCAGGCTGTAGATGGAGCCATAACATCACTAAATGGCGCCCCAGCAGGCGCGGTGTGGGTTTTGTGCTGTAAAAGCCAGATGTTTGCAAGTTCTTAGGCTTTAGGTTCTGAGTGTGAACAACCAGAAAACTCAGACCTTCTTATTTTCTCCAAAGCAGACTGGGCTCCTAGAAGTCAAGATACTGGCTGGGTGGATGGTGCTTTCCTTCCCCCCACAATTATCACCTGCTCTCACCTCCTTCTCTGACAATTTCTCTGCTTGAGGGCATCCTGGGGCTGTCGGTCCCACCTCGCTGGTGAATTCATTTGGAAAATCAGCCCTCCTCACAGGAGCCCGGAACTCACCTGGCGTCCTGGCCTGAATGAAGCTGGGTGGGTTTCACCCCCACAAACGGGGGGCGGGGGGGGGGCGGCTCGGAGAGTTGCACAGGAGGGGGGACCCCTCCTGTTCCCACTGAAAGGTCGGCGGAGGATCCCTAAATGGTCTGGTTTAGGAAGCCTCCCCGACTGGGCACATCCCTCATTTTTCTTTCTCTTGTCTCTCCTGCCTTCTCTGCCACGGTGTTTCCACACACAGATTCCTGAAGCTAGAGTCTGGTGGCAAAGGCCATCTCACATCCCACTGGGCCACCACAACTTACCACATCACTCCTCCCCTTCTGAATATGGCTTCCTCCCTGCCGTCTTTCTAGGGATGTCATTCTGGGAAGTCCCACCTTGGCCTGACATTGCAGGGGTATATAGATCACCTCTGTCCCTGCCCAGTCCGAGTGCCCTAAGTGCAGGCCCAGGTAGGTGAGGCTCCCGCTTCTTTCCTGCAGGCTTCCTTGCTTGCCTCCAGAGGGAATTTCTCTCCATCTCCCGTGGAAGGACTTGACAATGGCACATACTATATTCACCCTGGATTCTGGCTACTTGGGTGCACATCTGTGTGATAGGAATAGTTTGAAGGGTTTCCTGTGTTTCTTGGTACACAGCGGCCTTTCCCATTCACTCCAGACACTCTCCCTAGGCTCACGGTAGCGAGAGAAGGGGGTGGGTGTGAGGCGTCTGGGTGGCTGAGTCAGTTAAGCGTCCGACTTTGGCTCAGGTCATGATCTCATAGTTTGTGGGTTCGAGCCTCGCATTGGGCTCTGTGCTGACAGCTGGGAGCCTGGAGCCTGCTTTGGATTCTCTGTCTCTCTCCCTCTCTGCACTCCCCCCCGCCCCCAAATAAATAAACATTAAAAAAAGAGAGAGAAGGGAGGGTATATCCAGGGACAATGAGCTGCCAATGTGACTTCCTATCCTTTTGGGGACAGGAAGGTCCCGGCAAAAACAAAAGCTCCAGGTCGCCTTGTGCTGGGGCTGGAGGACGTCTCAGGCAGAGTGGGGGGAGGGCAGAGGGAAAGTTGAAGAAGAGGGGGGGTGCAGATGCCTGTGTTTCCTCAGAAGGGGCAGCATCCCTGCCCCATGGACCTAACCCCGACCCCCAGACAGCTTTTCCATCTGAGAACAGAGGGTCCCTGTGCCATGCTTCCTGGGTAGGACTTGGAGGGGTGAAAGGAGCCTGGTGGCAGCCCAGCTCAGGATGGGTCTGGGCCGAAGAGGCTTTTGTCAGCCTTATAGAGTTTCCAGTCTCCCAGCCTGGCATGGGCAGCCCTCGGGGACGCACAGAGTCAGGCCCTGCCGCAGAAGCCAGGGCTCACCCCACCCCTGTGGCCCCTGGGCGGCACCTACCTGTCGGGGGCGGGGGGGTGATTTCTGTAGCCGATCTGCCCTCGCACATGGCAGGCCAGAGTGCTGGGACACTGGTGTCAGGGCAGCCCTCACCTCAGGACTGACAGCTGGGGGATCAAGACCCCAGATCCCTCGCCCCTGACACGAAGTCACTGTACACGGTTTCCGGGGAGACTGAGCTCCAGTCGCCCCCTGGGTCACATGGAATGCACTCTCGCTCTCATTCCTCTCCTCCCCTGCTGGTTTTGTGGGATCACCTCCAAATAAAGGGTCTCGTGGACTGATCTGGGGGGAACCCAAACTCCAAAGGGGCTCTTGGGAAGAATGAAGCCATAGGAAGCCACAGAGACTGACACCTGCCTGGGAGTGAAACTCTCTCTGCTGCTTTCATCACAGACAGGCGGCAACAGGGACCAGATCTGCACCCCCTTCCCAGAGCCTGTCTCCTAAGCCCCACCCTCCCTCGAAACACCTGACAACAACCAGGGAGAAAGGGGAGGGGGGATTGTGCTTTAAATTATGTTGATTTTTGAAGGAGGAAAATTGAACGAGGTCTTCATCTGAGTTTGTGGGTGCATCCCCACTGGTGTTCCTGTTCATCTGCCCCCCTCTCTGTCTTAGCTGTCTGAGGGCAGGGAATGCGCCTTGCTCGGCCTGTGGCCTCCCGCGCACCAGTATCTCCTACAAGGCTGCCTTGATGAGCCAGATTCAGTCCCCCTGGGAACGTGACAAGAAATGCAGATGGCCTTAGAGCAGCCCCCAGCTAATGGCCAGCAAGGAGCCAGGGACTTCAGCCACCAGCCCTGAACTCTGCCAACAGTTGGGATGAGCCTCGAAGCAGATTCTCCTCTGGGTCTCTAGATAAGAAGCCAGGCCAGCCGACACCTTGATTTTGGCCTTGGGAGACCCTGAGCAGAGGGACAAGTGAATCCTACTGGGGAACTGTGACCTAACTGACCACGAGACCATGAATTTGGGCTGTTTTAAGCCACTGGGTGTGAAGTAATTTGTTACAGCAGCAACGGGAAACTGGCAAATGGGTGCTTATGGCCAGTGAAGGCCTAGTTAAAAAAAAAAGAAAGAAAAAGAAAGGTATCTTTCTGTGATCGCACGCTTGCTCCCCCTGCCCCCCTGTCTCAAAAATGCGAAATTGCAATCTCTCTAGAAATGCCCTTTAGGGCTTCTGTCCATCCTACAAAGCACACAGGTCAGAAGTGGAGAATTCCCCATCAGGATGGCTTGTTAACCATAATAAGTGAATGAAGAAAGCCATAAGCTCCTTCAAGCCCTACGTGGTGAGACACAGCTTCATATCCAGGGTGGCTCTGGGTGGCTTTGGTATGATGTGGAGGAGGGGTGGGACATGAGGCGACCTCTGGGGAGGCCTTTGCATCTTAGAGCTTGATGATCCCTCCTCACCCAAGCAAAGGGTAGTTGGAATTCAGGGTTAGACTTTGCTTTTCTTTCCCGATTAAACTTCTCTGCTTCCACAGACTTTCAAGCCAAGGGTAGCTGCCAACTGGAGCCGTTCATTTCTGTCCTGGGGTTGTGGCTGGGACAGGAGTTCACACTGTGATCTCTGCAGAGGGTGGGGAGCATCTTCCAGCCCCCAGAATGAAGGAAGTGGGGGGTGGTTTCCTGCCTGCATCATGGAGCCCTGCGGAATCCACTTCTCGTCTTGGGTAAAAAGCCCTCACGCTTTGGGATTGACTTTCATGTCTCTCACTGGTCAATATAGAAAGACTGGAAGGGCGCCCGGGTGGCTCAGTCAGTTAAGGGTCTAACTCTTGATCTCGGCTCAGGTCATAACCTCACGGTTCGTGAGATCGAGCCCTGCATCAGGCTCTGCACTGACATGGCAGAGCCTGCTTGGGATTCTCTCTCTCTGCACCTCTCCTGCTCTCTCTCTCTCTCTTTCTCAAAACCAATGAACATTAAACAAAGAAAGAAAGACTGGAACAAGGGAGGTAAACAAGTGTGCATTTTGGAAAACCACCTCCCCTGAAGGGTTCAGAGGGGACTGTGGGGCAGTGGGATGTGGTCACCCATCTCGTCCCTGGCCCTCAGCTCCCTCACGAGTGAAGACACTAGACCTCCTTAGATAGCTTCCGAGGTTCTTTTTGGCTTTAGAAAGCTAGGATAAAAAAAAAAAAATTCAGACATCAGTTGTTTGTGGCTGTCGTCTCTGGTGGGAGGGAGGGGAAAGGCTTGTAGAAGACTAATTGTCCAGGTCAAATATTTTTTATAGATTTTAGATATTATGCAATGAAAACATATTAATTTTTTTAAAGTGATCTTACTGTTTTCCTTTCCTAAATAAATACATCCTGTTATGGAAAATTGAAACACGTACAGACTATGGGATATGAACTCCCATGTGCCCATCACTCAGCTTCCACAATAATTAGCTTTTAGCCAGTCTCATTTCATCTGTATCCCTACCTGGTCTCCCACCTTCTGTAGTATTTTATAGCAAATCCGAGACATTACATCATTTCATTCAGTAAAGCGTTTCACTTTTGTAATTAGAAATAAAAAGAATTACCCGAGTCCTTCTGAAACTAAATGCCCCATTCTCTCCTGTAGAACAGAAAAGGCTGGAAAGGAGGTGTAACTCTTAGTCTCCGGGTGCTTTGGAAGAAATGTTCTCCTTTCATGATTGTTGAGAATGTTTAATCCAAAGGAAAGAAACTCTAAGAGTGGCACTTGGGGGAGAGGCTATGTTTTGAGGCCGGGGATGAGAGCATATCATCATCTACTCTACTGTAGGATTGCTGGTCCTGGTAGGGAAACCGCTGTCCATCATCTTCCCCATCCTTTTTTGCACTTTTTATATCAAATTTCTCAGTAAGCACTGAGAAAATTGTTTTAAATGATCTCTCAGAACTTCACCAGCCTCTTTCCTCTCATCAAACGATGGCAAGTTTGGAATTCCTGTGACGATAGCACGCTATCATCCTCATCAAATTGTGTTTTATTAAATGTCCACTTGCACTCACAGCCCCACCTGTTACCCACTGGGATCTCTCTTTGACTCAATTTCAGGGGTGAATTGTTCTGCTTTGTTCATTTGGATTAGAGACCCCATGACGTTCAACCTGGCTCACATTTTTCCCTTTTCTTTTTTCAAAACCATAAAACTGTTTTGGAGGGATTCTGGACTACATTAGGTGATCATTTTCAATTTTCATGCAAGACATATGGAAAGACTCACCTCCACTTACAGCTTATTCCCTGAGACTGGCTGACCCGCGGTCGACACTCCAAAATGGAAAAGACCTTCCAGGCAGTCAGCCTTGAAGCACATTTCCCTTGTCCCACACTGACCTCAGCTCCAGTCAAAACTCACAGAAATGCAGGACGTTGACGATCCGGGCCATGGACACGTTCCGTGCAGGGGTGCCCCCCTCCCCACTGATGCTGGGGCTCCCAAAACTCCGTGAAGTGGCACAGGTGTTTCTGTTCTTTGTTTTCTTTGGTGGAGCGAGAAGGACCAGAGGGAATAGCTCTATCTGGCAGCCGTGCTTCCTTTTTGCCTACTTGAGTTGATGGAGAAAAGCCATAAAATGCTGTCTACCGGCCTCGTTACGTGTTCCTTGCAAGTATGAATGTAAATGACTCTAACACAGGGAATTTTAATGGCTGAGTAAATGTTTGACCTTCAGTGAGTTTCCAGAATTGAGGTGTTTAGGTCTTTTCATCCCTAGAAAGCACGTGCCTGCACATGACAAGGGGTGACAGAAGCAAAGACAGACAGACAAGATCGCCTAAGGTGGGAAGAGAGGTCTATAGGGTGCACGGAGAGGAGGAAGGGGAGGCCTAAGGCTGCCCTGGGGTGTGGGGGCTGGGGGAGGACAGGGAGGGGACATTTCACCGTGGATATGCCGGAATCTCTCCGGCCATTGCCCTGGAGCCTCTGATGAACAGTTTACTTTCTTCTCCGTTGCTCGGGGTTGTTGCATGGGAGGGACCCCAACGATGGGTTGGTTGTGTCACTGCTGGAAGCATGGGGCCTGAGATGATGCAGAGAGATTTGGGGTATCGATGTTGTGATGGTGCCCCCTTCAGCAAGAAGGGGGGAAAGCAGAGTGCAGCCCTGCGAGACGGCGGTTTTGCCCTGAGAAATGAATTATGGCCTGTGGTTGGAAGGCTAGACCCCTCCTTCCTTTTTGCCAAGGAGCGGGTCAGGGCATGGCTGCCTCCGGCCCACCTCCTGGCACATGGATCCAGGACCGTTGCGGGTATTCCCAGCAGTGTGTGGAAAACGGGCCCTGCAGAAAACCACTGACCAGCTGGGGCTGGTTTTCCCAGCCTTGTGCTAGGAGCCCAGGGCACCCAGCTGGCTGTGCTCCGCCAGGGTGCACTGTGGGGCAGGGCGGTGGGGGAGCCGAGCCATGAAGGACAAAGGCACATGTCAACAAGTCCTCTATCCCTCAGTCTGGGGGACTTGGCGGGCCAGCCAGAGTTTCCTGGCATTTGGTTCTGTAGTAGGTAAGGCCAGCTGGCTCCAGAGAATTTTGTAAAGCTTATGTCAGCCTGTGTCTTGGGGTCTTGCTTGCTGCCTGGGAGGCAATGGTGCTGGCTGGCTGGCTGAGTCCCAGCCGTTCCTTTGGGGGCCCACGTGGAGGCTCTGGACTCTGATAGGATCTTTCAAGCCAGTAAAGGATGGGGGACAGGAGGATAGGGCCGGGGGTGGAACTTGGGGCAGGTCTAACAGCCAGGGCTGGTCTCCAGGGCTCAAGCAGAGCCGTCATCCCTGGAAGGGAAGAATTCTTAGGGGCCTGGAGGACCCACGGGGAGTGTTGCTTCTTCCCTCCTACTGTGAAGTATTCTGTATGAACCCAGCCCTCCCTGGGGGCCTTCTTCCAAACGGGGTGTGAGACATGCTTTGAAAAGGCATGCTAGATCCACAAAGGCTTCTTCTCTGGAAACAAACAAACAAACAAATGCTCTAAAGCTCAAGTTTTATGCAAGCTTAAGAAGGCAGTCTTCCTGCCTCTTTACATCACTATCACCAGACACACTCCATTCCAGGCCCCGCCTGGGTCAGGGGAAGTTTGGGGGGTTGCCTCTGAAGCCAGGGATGGGTGCGCCCTCCTGACTCCCACTGTTCCAGCCTTCAAGGTCATTTACACTTAAAAACCTTAAGTTTCTTGGGGCGTCTGACTTTTGGTTTTGGCTCAGGTCATGATCTCAGGGTTTGTGGGTTTGAGCCCCGCGTCCGGATTCTGGGCTTCTGTCTCCCTCTTTCTCTGCCCTTCCCCCGCTTGTGTGTGCACGCGCACTCTCTCTCAAAATAAATAAATAAACTTCAAACAAACAAACAAACAAACAAACAAACAAACACTTAAGTTTCTTCCTCTTTGGAGCAAAGGGATCTTTTTCCAGGGGCTTCCCAATCCCTCCAGTGCTTCGGGAATGAAAGGGTCCAGGGCAGAGTGAGTCTGAGAACGTCCTCTGCCTAGTGTCTCGGGCACACTGAGATGACCATGACTGCTCTGTCTGCCTTCTCCACCCCGAAGAGTAAACGCCCCCCAGGCCAGGAGGTAGTAAGAGTGGCTGATGGCCACTGAGTGCTTAGCATGTGCCAGACCCTCTTCTAAGTGCTTAGCGTGGAATAGCTCATATGTATGACCCTCACTCTGCAGAGGGAGAAACAGGCCTGGCACATACACAGGGGCCTGTGCTCACCAGGGAGCACCGGGGAACTGGGATTCAAACCTTTCTCTCCTCACCTATATACACTCAGGGGCTTTGGGCTTGTGCTGTGGAATCAGGAGCTAAGCACATTTTGGGGAGGGGTCTTGGCAATACTCAGGGAAGAGGGGGTGGAACCAGATGCTTCCCAGAAGCCCCTGGGGCTCTGGAACCAGAAACTTAGGTGGCTGCGGCAGCTTTGAGCATCCCCGCCCAGCGTTTGCTCCATGCCAGGCCCAGCGCTCAGAGCCGAGGACAGGGATGAAAGCAACAGGTGATCCGGACCTTGCACAGGCGACCGAATCCCACATATGACGTGGGGTGGGGGGAAAAGGCCACTGGGAAAGTCGGCCCCTTAGCAGAACCGCACACAGAGGGAAAACACTTCTGGTATTTGGAGAGGCTTCCTCCGTGCGTCTGCTGACTGAGAAAGGCGTCTGCCCCATGGGCATGACCTAGAGGAAGAGGTTTGGCAAAGGCGAGCCCAACTGTGCGTCATGGAAAAGAGAGGGACTTTGGCCTTATCTGTGAGACCTTGAGAAGGAGTTTGGGGTCCTGGGAAAAAGGTGACATTGAAGAACACCCCCCCCCGCCAATACTGTCTTATGTTGGCAGTTCCTGCCAGGGCCTGATGCAGGCTGCCTCTGGCAAGGACTAGAAACTACCGATTTAAAGTTGTTTCCTGCCATCGCAGTAATTACTGTGGCCCCATCCTCTCTCCCCAAGACCAGAAGTAAGACTGGGCCCCGCACAGTAGCACATGGGCAGCGATGGTGCACGTCAGGGCAGTAACCTGCAGCAGAGGCCAGAGGCGGGCTGGCAAGACGTTGAGAGAGGGACAGGCTGAGTGCCCGCTGACCCAGGAACAGATTCCTAACAAACCCGGTCTCCCCTCACCACCCAGGAAGGTGAATCTTGAAAGTGTGGGAGGGCGGCTAGGGGGCTGGGTCCTGTGAGTTCCCAGCACAAGGATCAGGGTTGGGATGGGGTAAGGCGGGTGAGCATGCTGTTAAGCGTGGTGCCCAACGCAGGGCTCGAACTCAGAAACCGTCAGATCGTGACCTAAGCCGAAGTCGAATGCTCAACTGACTGAGCCACCCAGGCGTCCCAAGAGAAATCATATTCCAATGCAACATTAAAAAAACCAAAATACAAAAACCTGTGATGAACGAAACACCAAAATTTTAAATAAAGACAGGGAATCAGTACATGACTGATTTTTTCCTTTTGCCTTGGGCTCTGATACAGCTGAGCAATGCACTGTTCTGGATCCTGCCTTTCTTTGTAACATTGGGAATTTACTCATGGTGGATTTTCTGCATGAATTTTGATTCTTAACATTCTGCATTAACGTCTGATTCCTCTGACGGCTGAGCTTTTGGCACACCCTGAACAGTTGTGACCGGGCTAGTGTCTCCTGGCCTTGGCTGGGGGCTCGAGACATTTCATTTGGCTTTAAAGAGTAACCCATGAACCTGTAGGAAGGACAACTGGGCAATTCTCACTCTTGCGGAAGACCTTCAGAGACTCTTGAGTCGGCACGCACGCACGGACAAATGTCTCTCCTCCAGCCTGCAGTGCTGACCAATGACAGAAATAAAACAAGTTAGTAATGACTTTGATGTCCTCTATTCACGAGCAAACAATCCACACAGTGGGGGAGCACCATGCCTCACATGCATCGAGGTGCTCTGCCCGAGGGGTTTTGAGCAACAGGGAGCTTTTTGGAAGGTGCAGGAGGAAACGCAGAAGCGGGGCAAGATGGGCTGTTTCCCTGCAAAGCTGGCAGGTCCGCCTTTTCTAGGATAAGGTAAGCAGGCTGAGCTGGAGGACTGCGATTGGGGTCTGTCAGGTTTCCTCGGCAGTGAGGCATTTCCCCCGCGTGCTGGCTGACTTAGGTTTGGACCCGTAGTGGTGTGGGCCAGGCCACTGGGGCCGCCTCTGTTCTGTGGGTCCCGATATATGAATCGCCTTTATCAGCGCCCTGACTGTGACAAACCCGTGTTCACACATCACTGCTGGCAGCAAGGCTGAGGCCTCCCTGGGCACAGATG
Organism: Acinonyx jubatus; assembly: GCF_027475565.1. NCBI lineage: Eukaryota > Metazoa > Chordata > Mammalia > Carnivora > Felidae > Acinonyx > Acinonyx jubatus. The sequence goes on along the minus strand of NC_069396.1, from coordinate 30,400,441 downwards.
GTGGGCCCAGAGCCAAGGGGCCTCCTGATCCAAGAGGGAAGTGTTGGGGGGGGGGGGCGGTGGGTTGATTTGATTTTGTCTCAACGGGAACTTTCTTTGGATCTCTTTCCCTAACTTCACTGCACATTTCAAAACAACATTCTTTTATGAACAAGCACCAGGACATCAAATACTTCCACACCCTATGCTAGAAGTGCTTCAGGCCATGTTGTTCTTTTCCTTTTAAATAGTTCCATGTAAAATCAGATGTTAACTCTCTCTGAATAAACCCAAGTGGAAAGCGGGTTTTTTTCCCCCTTTAATAACACCAATGACAATCAGAACAGGTGGAAAGAATATGTGCCCTTTAACGCACAGAGCACAGTGGTTTAGAAGGAAAACACTAAGTTGTTACATATGTAACAAACAATTCTTATTTATTGATGGTGAGAAGAAGGAACAACAAAGCTCAGAGGGAAAGTTCGGCAGGAAATGTATTCCCAGGAAGGATGATTTATGTCTTTGAAAGGGGCCTGCTTCTTTCACAAATGGGTTTTGCTTTGCATCTTGGGCAACACCAGCTTTGCCCCATTTTTCAATTAGCGAGGCTTGTTTGGGGTCCATCATTTATCACGGCTTTTTGAAACCCCTCTTCAGCCAACAAACCGTGAGACGGACAGTATTTCCAGGATTCGGGACTCGGGTTCTATAATGTTGGAGCCTGGCAGGGTTTTGGAGGTTGAGAGGTCCCACATTACAGGCCCCGCCTTGGCCACCCCTGCACAGGGAATGAGTCTGTGAGAGAAAGGAGTTCAGGCAGGATTCCACAGTTGGCTGATGGTGGAAATAGATCATTTGTAAGAGATGCTTTGTAAAGGGGACTCAGGACCTGGAATTCTACACTTGGTTTCTTTGTCTCATTTTTTTTTTCCTAATGTGCTGCATGAAAGGACAGCTTCATTAATTGACATCGAGTATGCTGTGGGTGATTTTGACTATAACTCATAAAATACCCCGGAGCGTTCACATTTTTGTTTCGCGCAGAACCTTGAAAATTTCATGCTAACCAACTTGCAGTAACACATCCTCTTCTCTTGGTAAATTCGCAGGACCAGGGAAGGAAAAGTCCCTGCCTGCATACTTACAGAATTCTCCCTGCGTTCACGCTCAACGTCTGTGTCCGCCAGGCCACTCTGCGTAATACTGGCCTTGTGCCTTTCTCCTAGATGTTGATCATTTGATTCCTGACTTTTCTGACTTGTTCTCTCCCAAAGTTTTGTTTTTGTGGTTGTCACATTTGCATTATGTTTTTTGTTAAAGTTTTTATTTCACAAATACTGCATTCATTTTAGAAGAATGAGCGCATACAGGTGAAGAAAAGAGAAATGGAGGTCACCTCTAATCCTAGAGGTAGCTAACTGTTGACGTTTTGGGATAGAAATTTCTAGACTTTTTTTTTTTTTAATGTTTATTTATTTATTTTGAGAGAGAGTGAGGGAGGGAGAGAATCCAAAGGAGGCTCTGCACGGTCAGCACAGCGCCCGATGTGGGGCTTAATCGCATGAGCTGTGAGATTATGACCTGAGCCAAAATCAAGAGTTGGACGCTTCACTGACTGAGCCATCCAGGTGCTCCAGACATTTCTAGATTTTTTGTATAAATGTGTACACACTGAAGTATATCTTCTTAACAACAAAGATGGGATCACACAGTATATAACTATATACTGTTATACTCCCTGGGCTTTCATTGTTTTAGAACCTGCCAATATTAGCAATGACTCTTTCTCTGGGACTAGACTTTTATTTGAATTCTTTTCAATAAACAGAGAGAATTGGCAGGGTATCAGAGTTGGGAACCCACCAAGAGGATATTCCTCTGCCCTTCATTCTTTGTCTAGAATAACCCTAAGCATAGATTTCAGCCTTTTGCTAGAAGTAGGAATATTTTCCATTTATAAGTAGCCATAGATGTTCCCACAGTCCTGGATCGTCCACCTGCTTGTGCTCCACTGGTGAAAACAGAGTGGTTTGCCTGCCAACCACGGCCATACCCCATGAGAATGACTGGGGGCATGGTGGTGGCACATTTTGTTATCCGTTAAAATGGGTTGACTTCTGTTACAAAAACAAACTTCCAAATCTCAAGGTCTTAAAAAAAAAAAAAGGTCATTTCTCATGTCCACACTATTCCATATACCCTCACTTTGGGACAAATGCTGACAGCATATCCACTCTCTTGAACATTGTCCTCTGGATTCCTTGTCAGAAAGAAAGAGTTTTGATTGGACAAAGTGCCTACCTTCCAAGTTATCACAGGGATGGTTTAATCACGTTTTGCCATTGCAAGCCTGAATCATACACCTTCCAGGCACCAACACAGCAGTCTCTCTGCAGTTGAATGCTTGCCCCCTAAGCTGTGCCGTATATTTTCCTTTGTGGTGGTATTACCATTTCTAGGTACTGCTTCCTGCATCAGGCAGGATAGGCTAGGTTATGCTGTGGTAACAAACAACCCCCAAAAATCTCACTCATATTCTATTAGCCATCGAAGATTGCCCAGGGTCTATACCATCCCTGTGGTTGCATGATTATTAAGGCCAGAAAAAGGAAATGAGACAAAATATACACTCTAATACATTTTCTGCCCCATTGCATTGACTAAAGCAAATCATATGGCCACACCCAACCCCCAAAAGTAGAATTGGCAATTCTATCATATGCCTAAAATGAAGAAAACCAGAAATACTTTGTAAACCACACTAATGATTACCTAATATTTTATACCTCCATTGGGAGAGAAATGGGTTCCTGGTGATATTTGGTCATAACTGTTTTACAATGTTAGTGGCAGGTTTAATGGGGAGTTCCTAGCCAGTATGGTTTCCCTTCAGCCTGAAGAATTTCCTTTAGGATTCCTTGTAGTGCAGGTCTGCTGGTGATATTTTCTTACCTTTTGTTTATAGAAAATGTTTTCATTTTGCCTCATTCTTGAAGGATATTTTTGTTGGATATACAATGATGAGTTGACAATTTTATTTCCTCTCAGCATTTGAAAGATGTGGTTCCACTGGCCTCTGTCTTTTTCAAGTGGTAAGCCAGAGGTCATTTGTAGCCTTGCCCCTGGACATGTATTATGTAATTTCTCTTTGATCAAGATTTTCTCTGCATTTTTAGTTTTCAGCAGTTTGAGTATGATATGCCTAGGTACACTTTACTTTCTATATATTCTGTCTTGGCTCATTAAAGTATTTTTTCCATTTTCTCTCTCTTCTCCTGGCTTTTTCACATTTTCCCACAGACCACTGAGGCTGTGTTTACTTCTGTGATCTTTTTTCCTTTGTGCTCCCTATTTATTGATACATTTTAAACTCAATAACTCTTTTGTTATGTACAATCGGCTATGCATTTTTTACTTCAGACTTTAATTTTTGGTTCTAGAATTTCCTCTTGGTTCTTTTAAATTGTTTTTATTTCACTGCTCTGATTTCCTATGTGTTAGTTTATTACAAACATATTTTTCTTTACATTATTAATCATGGTTATAATAGTCACTTTAAAATTCTGTTTGCCAATCCCAATATCTGGGTCTTCTTGGGGTTAATGTTTCTGTTGGTTACCTTCTCTCTTGAGTGTGGATTACATTTTCTTGTGTCTTTGTATGTCTAGTAATTTTGGATGATATCCTGGATTTTGTGAATGAGATGTTGTAAAGACCTTGGATTCATTATATTTCTCTGAAGATTCTTGATTTTTTTTTATACTCTTTATTAGCAGTGAATTAAGTGAATTCAAACCCTGGGACGCCTGGGTGGCTCAGTCAGGTAAGCATCAGACCTTGGCTCAAGTCATGATCTCACCGTTCGTGAGTTTGAGCCCTACGTCAGGCTCTGTGCTGACAGCTCAGAGCCTGGAGCCTGCTTCGGATTCTGTGTCTCTCCCCCTCTCTCTGCCCTTCCCCCAGTCTCAAAAATAAGTAAACATTAAAAAAATTTAAGTGAATTCAAACTCCAAATTCTATCTCCTCTGTGGCAGGCAGCAACTGAAATCTTAGCTGTGTTATTTTATTCTTCATTGGACTGATTAAAATCTGCTCCGTGAAACCATAGGTCAGCGACAGCCAGAGATTAAGCAGAGTTTATGTAGATGTAGGGCTCTCCCTCTGTGGATCTCTTCTTTTCAGGATGTCCCTGCCTCCACCCTGTTTTTCAACTGCTTGGTCACCCTAAACTCCTCTTATTCATGCCTCCTAGATTGAGGTTTTCTGAGTTATCACTGCTTGCGTGGTGGCTGACTAAGGCCTGCCCTCAGGCAAAAAGTTGTGTGCGTGTGCGTGTGCGTGTGTGTGTGTGTGTGTGTGTGTGTGTGAGAGAGAGAGAGAGAGAGAGTGCGAGAGGGAGAGAGAGATTGAGATATTACAGAAAGAGAACATTTTTGTCATTGTTGTTAGAAAGAGAACATTTAAAAAAATTTTTTTAATGTTTATTTATTTTTGAGAGTTGGGAGAGACAGAGGTGAGGTGGGGGGGAGGGAGAGGGGACAGAGAGAGAGAGGGAGATGTAGAATCTGAAGCAGGCTCCAGGCTCCGAGCTGTCAGCACAGAGCCTGACGCGGGGCTCAAACTCACAAACAGTGAGAGCATGACCTGAGCTGAAGTTGGACGCTTAACCAACTAAGCCACCCAGGCGCCCCTAAAGAGAACATTTTTTAAGTTTCTTCCTGCTTTGGGACTTTCTCCAGCGCGTCCAAATATTTGTTTTTTTAGATTTTATCCAGAGGTTTTAGTTGTTATTCTGCCATTACCACAAGTGCAATCCTCTCTTTGAAAACTGAAGTATAATTAACAAAGAGTGTTGGATTAGTTGCAGGTGTACAATATAATGACTCAACAATTCTATATGTCACTCAGCGCTCATTAAGATAAGTCCTCTTGATCTCCTTTATTTTTTTAACCTATCCTCCCATCCACCCCACCTCTGGCAATCACCGATTTGTTCTCTGTATTTAAAAGTTAATTTTTGTGTTTGTCTCTTTTCCTTTGTTTTGTGTCTTAAATTCCACATACGAGTGAAATCATAAGGTGTTTGTCTTTCTCTGATTGACTTATTTCACTTAGCATTATGCCCCCTAGGTCCGTTCATATTGTACAAATGGCAAGATCTCATTCTTTTTTATGGCCGAGTGGTATGCCATTGTGTATATGCACCATATCGTCTTTACCCATTCATCTCTGGGTGGAAATTTGGGTTGCCTTCATAGCTTGACTACCGTAAGCAATGCAGCAATAAACATAGGGATGCACATGTCTTTTCAAATTTGTGTTTTCATTTTCCTTGGGTAACTACCCAGTAGTGAAATTACTGGATCATAGGGTAATTCTATTTGTAAGTTTTTGAGGACTCTCCATACTGTTTTCCACAGTGGGTGCACTAACTTGCATTTCCACCAACAATGCACATGTGTTCCTTTTCTTCCACATCCTCACCAACACTTGTTGTTTCACGCTTTTTTGATTCTAGCCATTCTGACAGCTGTAAGGTGATATCTCATTGTGCTTTTGATTTGCATTTTTCTGATGATTAGTGATGTTGAGCATCTTTTCATGTGTCTGTGGGCCATCTGTAGGTCTTCTTTGGAAACACGTCTATTCATGTCCTCTGCCCATTTTTAATTGGATTTTTTTTGGTGTTGAGTTGTATCTTTTTTTAAATGTGTATTTTATTTTGAGAGAGAGAGAGAGAGAGAGCAAGGGAAGGGCAAAGAGAGAAGGAGAGAGAGAATCCCAAGCGGGCTACATGCTGCCAGCACAGAGCATGTTAAGGGGCTCGAACTCACAAACCATGAGATCATGACTTGAGCTGAAATCAAGAGCTGGGTGCTTAACTGACTGAGTCAGCCAGGAGCCCCTGTATGAGTTCTTTATATATTTTGGATATTAACCTCTTATTGTATAAATAACTTGCAAATATCTTCTCCCATTTAGTAGGTTGTCTTTAAATTTTGCTGATGGCTTCCATTGTTGTGCAAAAGCTTTTTATTCTGGAGTAGTCCCAATAATTTAATTTTGCTTTTGTTTCCCTTGCCTGAGGAGACATATCTAGAAAAATGTTTCTATGGCCAATGTCAAAGAAATTAATGTTTATTTTTTCTAGGAGTTTTGTGGTTTCAGGTCTCACGTTTAGGCCTTTAGTCCATTTTGAGTTTATTTCTGTGTATAGTGTAAGAAAGTGCTCATTTCATTCTTTTGCATGTAACTATCCAGTTTTCCCAGCACCATTTGTTGAAGAGACTGTCTTTTCTCCATTGTATGTTCTTGCCTCCTTTGTTGTAGATTAATTGACCATATAAGCATGGGTTTATTTCTAGACTCCCTATTCTGTTCTATTGTTCTATGTATCTATTTTTGTGCCGATACCATACTGTTTTGATCACTACAGCTTTGTACTGTATCTTAAAATCTAAGATTGTGATACCTCTATCTTTGTTCTTCTTTCTCAAGATTGCTTTGGCTATTTGGGGTCTTCTGTGGTTCCATACAAATTATTTGTTCTAGTTTTGTGAAAAATGTTGCTGGTATTTTGATTTGATAAGGATTGCATTAAATCTGTAGGCTGCATTGAGTAGTATGGACATTTTAACAATATTGATTTTTTCCAATCCATGAGAATGGAATGTCTTTCCATTTGTTTGTGTCATCTTCCATTTCTTCCTCAGTGTTTTATAGTTTTCAGAGTACAAGGCTTTCACCTCCTTGGTTAATTTTATTCCTAGGTATTTTACTATTTTGGGTATTATTGTAAATGAGACTGTTTTCTTAATTTCTTTAAAAAAATTTTTTTTTAAATCTTTATTTACTTTTTAAAAGAGAGAGAGACAGAGTGCGAGCAGGGGAGGGACAGAGGGAGGGAGACACAGAATCCGGAGCAGGCTTCAGGCTCTGAGCTGTCAGCACAGAGCCCGATGTGGGGCTTGAATTCACAAACTGTGAGATCATGACCTGAGCTGAAGTCGGATGCTTAACTGACTGAGCCACCCAGGCACCCTATGTTTCCTTAACTTCTTTCTCTGCTACTTCATTATTAGCATATGGAAATGCAACAAAATTTTGTATGCTAATTTTGTATTCTGTGACTTTACTGAATTCATTGATCAGTTCTAGCAGTTTTTTTTGGTAGAGTCTTTAGGGTTTTCTGTATATAGTATCATGTCACTTGCAAATAGTGGAAGTTTTATTTCTTCCTTACCAATTTGGATGCTTTTTATTTCTTTTTGTTGTCTGATTGCTGTGGCTAAGACTTCTAGTACTATGTTGAATAAAAGTGAGAGTGGACATCCTTGTCTTATTTCTGATCCTAGAGGAAAAGCTCTCAGTTTTTCATGATTAAGTATGATGTTAGCTGTGGGTTTTTCATACATGGCCTATATTATGTTGAGGTATGTTCCCTTTAAATCTACTTTGTTAAGTGTTTTTTTTTTTTTTTTTGTCATGACTGGATGTTGTACTTTGTCAAATGCTTTTTCTGCCTCTATTGGGATGATCATTTGGTTTTTTAATGCTTTCTTTTATTAATGTGATGTATCACATTGATTTGTTAATACCGAGCCACTCTTGCATTCCTGGAATAACTCCCACTTGATTGTAGCAAATGATTTTTTTAAATGAATTGTTGGATTTGGCTTGCTAATATTTTCTTGAGGATTTTTGTATCTATGTTCATCAGAGATATTGGCCTCTGGTTTTTTTCTTTTTGTAGTGTCTTCAACTGGTTTTGGTATCATGATAATGCTGGCCTTGTAGAATGAATTTGGTAGCTTTCCTACCTCTTCTATTTTTGGAATCCTTTGACAAGAATAGGTATTAACTCCTCTTTAAATGTTTGGTAGAATTCACTTAGGAAGCCATCTGGTCCTGGGCTTTTACTTTTTGGGAGTTTTTGATTCCTGATTCATTGATTTAATTGCTAGGCATCAGTCTGTTCAAATGTTCTATTTCTTCCTGATTCAGTTTTGGAAGGTTATATGTCTGGGAATTTATCCATTACTTCTAGGTTGTCCAATTTGTTGGCAGGTAACTTTTCACGGTATTCTCGTATAATCCTTTGTATTTCTGTTGTTTGGTTGTTATTTCTCCTCCTTCATTTCTGATTTTATTTATTTGAGTCATCTCTCTTTTTTTCCTGATGAATCAGGTTAATTTGTTTATCTTTTCAAAGTATAATCCTCTTTTTACCTCTTAAGAATATAAAATCTGGTAAGTGTCCACAGCTCTTTTTCATTCCATCTCATAAATATCTTCTCCACGTGTCTTCTGTTACAGCCATGTCCCTTCAGACTGAATCATTTGATTCTTCCCATACTGGGGGGAAATCTGTCCTTGAGAACCTCTCTGGGTGAATCACAATGGATGCTTCATCAGCTCTGGATCTTTCCTCTGTGAAGGACAGAGTAGTACCAAATTTGCTGGGTAATGTCTCTTGGATCATTACACATTTTTTAAAAACGTAAGTCTCTAGTCCTGCAACATCTTTCCTCGTATTTACCTAATATAAGCAGCTGCCTGACTTCCAAAGTACATTCTCTCTAGAATTATTGGGTCCAGTGTGACAGTGGCCCTGAAACCATACCACATTTTCTCTGGATGTAAAAAATGGAAAATGAAAATAAAAGAATCACAATTTTGAAATGCGGCTGATTTTAGAACTGTGTAGCCCAGTATGCTCACATCAGGTTAAGGTGAAAGATGCAAGGAAGTTGGCTTGATTATGGATATGCAGTCAGGTAGTAGTAGAACTAGTCAGCCTTGGGCACGCCTGGGTGGCTCGGTTGGTTAAGCGTCCGACTTCGGCTCAGGTCATGATCTCACAGTTCATGGGTTCAAGCCCCACATTGGGCTCTGTGCTGACAGCTCAGAGGCTGGAGCCTGCTTTGGATTCTGTGTCTCCCTCTCTCTCTGCCCCTCCCCTGCTTGCACCTGTCTCTCTCTCTCTGTCTCTCAAAAATAAGTAAACATTAAAAAATTTTTTAATAAAAAAATAATATTGTTTAAAAAATAAAAAAGAACTAGTCAGCCTTGGTCAGTGGACTCAGCTGTCGCTGACTCTTTTCATATAGTTTGAAGCTATATTTTTCTACTGTCACCCAAGAATCTTATATGAAAGAGCTTCTTAATATCTAAACAGCCCCAGGGCCTCAAAAAAGCAGGAATGTGAAGATAAAAATATAAGCCTCTTCTGCAGTTTTTTAAAAAAGACTTTATTTTTTTTTTTTTTAGAAAAGTTTTGGGTTCATAGCAAAATTGGGTGGAAAGTACAGAAAGTATATAAATCTCTTGCCTTCCCCCATCCCCCACTCACCTCACAGGCACAATCTCCCCCACTATCTACATCCTGCACCAGAGTGGTACATTTGTTACAACTGGTGAACTTACACTGACACATTATTATCATTCGAAGTCCATAGTTTACGTAGGGTTCACTCTTGGTGTTGGACATTTTATAGGTTTGGGCAAGTGTGTAACAACATGTGTCCACCATTACGACACCTTACAGAATATTTTCACTGCCATCATTATCCTCTGTATTCTACCTATTCATCCCTCCCTCCTCCTAACCCTGGCAACCACTGACATTTTTCCTATCTCCGTGGTTTTGTTTTTGTAGATTGTCATATAGTTGGAATCACGCAGCACGTAGCCTTTTCAGATTGGCTTCTGTCACTTACTAATACGCACTTAAGTTTCTTTTGTATCTTTTCATAGCTTTTGTGCCGAGGGGTATTCCACTGTCTGAATGTACCACGTGTTATTTATCCATCCACATGTTGAAGGACCTCTTGGTTGTTCCAAGTTTTGGCATTTATGAATACAGCTGCCATGAATGTCTGTATGCAGGCTTTTGTATGGACGTAAGTTTTCAGCTCATTAGGGTTAATATCAAGGAGCACAGTTGCTGGATTGCTTGGTAAGAATATGTTGAGCTTTGTAAGGAACTGCCAAACTGTCTTCCAAAGTGGCCATACCATTTTGCACTCCCATCACGGATGTCTGAAGAATGGCTATTGTGCTACTTTCTTGCCAGCATTTGGTGCTATCCAAATGTTCCAGATTCGGGCCATTCTAGTAGATGTGTAGTGGTAGGTCATTGTTGTTTTAATATGTAATTCCTTCATGACATATGTTAAGCATCTTTTCACTTGCTTATTTTCCATCAGTGTATCTTCTTTGATGGGGTGTCCAGATCTTTGGCCCATTTTTTCAATTGGGTTGTTCATTTCCTTATTGTTGAGTTTTGAGCCCTTTGCATATTTTGGATACCAGTCCTTCATCAGATATTTTCTCCCAGCGTTCTTACTCCCTTGACAGTGTCTTCTGCACAGAAGTTATAAGTTTTAATGAAGTCCAGCTTCTCAATCATTTCTTTCATGGGTCCTGTCTTTGATTTTGGGTCATCAGTTTTAGTAACAAAAACAGGGACAATAACAAGACTAACCCAAAGCGGGATGTTAATTGCCATAAAAGCAATAATATAGTATTGACTAGGGCTGGATGGCGATGTTTTATTTTCCATTTAAGGATTCTTCCATGCAAATCATTCCCACATGTAATATGAAAAAATATATATATTTACAATTATTTTGTTTATCAGTGTAGCTATTTCAAGTGAAATGTCTGCAGTAGAAACAGAGCAGGCTGCACATGTCAATCCTGATTTGAGATTAGCAGGCAGCAACCACTCCCCAAGCTGCTGCTCCTGACACCTTGCTTGAACTCAAAGCCAACTATTATCAACAGAGGTGTTTTTCCATTCCCTGGGAAGTTAGTAATGGTGTTCCATAGAAGAATGCCTTCCTTCACTGTTCCCAGTAGCAGAAACCGCAGCTGCTAATGACTATAACTCTGTGGACATGTTAAACATCAGAATTTGTTAAACATCATGGCACAGGAATTGCTATGCTATGGCAAAAAATGATAATGATAGTAACGAGACAATCACACTGCAAGGAGCTGGACTCCAATGAAATATGTATCAGGGAGATCTTTGGGGAATGATATTGGCAGTCCTGGTCTAAGAGATACCACAGCCTGTGTGTTTATCGGCCAATGAGCTCAGATGGATAGAGAACTGAAGAAGAGCTTAAAGGAAATAGGGGACTTCTTAAAGGGGATCTCAGGGGCTAACATAGAATCTCTTCCACTGTATTCTCTTGGTCAAAGTAGTTACAGGCACAGCCCAGATCCAAGGGGGAGGAAAAATAGATCCCACCTCTTGACGGGGGCAGTTTGGGCCATCATTAATTCACCACCTATAGTAATTTCTATTTTTTCCTTGCCTCTTAGTCAATTGGCATGAGGAGTGCAAAATGATGATGCACTAATTGTGGCTCCTGTGGAACTCTCACTATGTTCGCTTAGGTGAAATGGTTCCCCTCTTTGGAACAAGGACCTCACAGAACCTAAAATTGTAAGGATGGGAAGCACATATTCTGTAAGCGTGTTACTGGGAGTGGTGTGGAGGGCACTCCTACTTCTACCTTTTGCTTTCTGGATCCACATATTTTAGCTACAGGCGCAAAGTGCTTGCTGTATTAGCTATAGACTCAGGACATGAATTGCCTCCTGGAAGACAGCACTTCAAGTTGCTCAGTTGTCTCTGTGCAGGCACTTCAGCTGAGCCCACAGTAGGACATCCCACCATGTCTATGAGGATAGCAATCGATATTGGGCACTGCAATATTTGGTAGAAGCAGTCATATCTCTTCTTCCATAAAAAGGGGTCCCTTGATCTGAGGCAAAGTCATGGGGGATGTCATTTGGTAAATCAAACATGTTATCCATCTGATGGAAATACTGATGGGGCATTGTGGACGGGGCAGGCAAAGACATATCCAGAGGAGGTATTCACTGCAGTAAGAAGGAATTACTGCCTCTTCCCAAATAGGAGTACAGCGTATCAACTTGCCATTAATGGCTGGCTGGTCTCCTTGAGGGATGGTACCATACTGAGGGCTCAGTGTTAGTCTGTGCTGCCATTAGGCTGCGAATTGAGCAGGGCAGGAGCTAGGACCAACCTTGATGGGAGGCAGTCCAGCAATGGGCCCATGTATGACCTCCATCCCCATTCTTTGGGGCCATCCTTAAGTGAAAGTACAGCGTGGCAGCCATCTGTTTTCAGCTCACACCAACAAACTGGGCCTACTGACCCATAAAGCAATCTAGAGACTTCTTTTTACTTCCTCCAGTCCCCAGTTGTAGTGGGTAGCCCACCTGTCCCATGGGACCACAGGGGTGAATTTAGGAAGAGGCACTGGTATAACCCAGTCAGGTGGCATGGGAGTTTGGGCCACCGGTTTTGGAGTCTTACTGCTGCTCTCTGAATTGCTGTCTGGATAGGACTGTTGGGCCTGATCCCAAGTGTACCATTCTATTATGCGATAAATTGCTATTGCTTGTCTACAGGCTAAGTAAACTCCTACTGGTACAGGCTAAGTAAACTCTTCCTTCTTTCTGGAGAAATTGCAGAGCTGAAAGCAAAGAACACAATACATCCCTCGGGTAAGATGCTGTTAGAGTGAAGCGAAGTGAAGCTATCACAGAACTGGCCACCAATGCCACAGCTGGAATCTGACATGTGGCAGAAAGGACATGAGGTGGGGCCCTAAGGCATCCCGATGCACCCCATCTGCGTTAGTTCTATTATTCCAAACTGGTTTAGAGTCTCTGGCCCTGTCTCTGTCGTCATGGGGAGAAAACACAATGATCAGACTTGGGAGACATCTCTGAGCAAGCCATGTTGGAGGATCTGCAGTCTCTGTGAAAACATGTGACACCATTGTACATTCCCCCGGTTAAAACACTTCATTCCCAGTTTTATTGTGTTGCCTGTGGCCCCTTACTTTTGAGGCTTTTCTTTTTGTATATATGCCATGTTTTCCCCCCTCTGTATTCCTGTAAGATGGTTTTGGAGCTCCAAAGGGTCCTTTTTGTAGTTCCTACTCAAGTTTTTAAAATGGGAACTCTGTTCCATTTACTGTAGATCATGACATGGATATAGACCCAAAGACATTCAATGGGTTCCTGACATCAGTCTCTGAGTCTCCAATTCCTCATTTTTAAGAAACTGATAGTAATTCCAGTGTGTTTCACATTGGCCTTGTTCTACTCAGTGCATGCTAGAATGTGTCCTGCTTTCTAGGCTTAGTTTCTGAGTCTTCGCTGTTGTTTTAATAACTGCATCGCCATTTTATTGCCACCCCTCCCCCACTCAGCCTTGTCTTCTTCCACCCTTCCAAAGCCTTGTTAGCACAGGGATGTGCGCCCTTCCATATGCTTCCTCCTGCTCATATGATTATCTTTCATTTGCATGTACAGAGTGTCAGACAGTGGTCCCATTCTTCCTTGCTAGTGGAATCTTGACTTTATTTGCAACGCAGTATACTTAGTCCTGGCATTGGGTCATGACTGGTCCAAGCCAATAATGAGAATCCTTTCTCTGTGTTTCCCAGCCTACCCTGCAGCTAGAGGTGGCCACGTGACTCAGTTTGGGCCAAGGAGATGTTAGCTACGGGTGGGGCTTCCAGGAAAACTTTTGATGACTCATTTAGAGCCCTTCTTCCTGCCCAGAATGCGCATAAGATGTCTGTAGGTGCTGTAGGCATCTTATGGCTGTGCGATGATAAAGATGAAGAGTAGAAATATAGAAAGGGTCTAGGTCTTTCAGAGCCCTACTGAGCTGCTGAAATGAGCTAGAAACTGTCTCTATTCACACTACTACTCACGGAGGAAAAACAAACTCCTTTGTTTACACCACCGCTAATCTGGTTTATTGTTATCTTGCCTCCAAAAGCATTTATAACTGATATGAGTTGCATATGCACCTGCACACTCATTTTTTGGTCTTCAGGTTACAAAAGTATAATCATATTATACATATTTCTCTTCGTTTATGAAATTTGGCTTATATTATACAAATATGTATACATCTACATATACATAATATGTATACATATTATACATATTTTTCTTAGTTTATGAAGTTTAGGAAATTTATATCCTTCATCATACACAATGGAAATTTCTCCAAGTCAATGCATACAGCCCTAACTTATTTAAAAAATATTTTATTAATTGTTGTGGATTGGTACTACTAGCACATGGTTCAGAGTTCAAAATGCATAAATGGAAAATGGTGTGGTCACTCTGAAACATTAGCAATTCCTTGGGGTGCCTGGGTGGCTCAGTTAAGCATCCGACTTCGGCTCAGGCTATGATCTCACAGTCCGTGAGTTTGAGCCCCGCGTTGGGCTCTGTGCTGACAGATTGGAGCCCGGAGCCTGCTTTGGATTCTGTGTCCCCCTCTCGATCTGCCCCTCCCCCACCTGTGTTCTGTCTGTCTCTCAAAAATGAATAAACAGTAAAAAATTTTATATAAAAAAAGAAACACCAGCAATTCTTCAAAAAGTTAAATATAGAGTTACTATAAGTTAAAAAATTCACTGCTAGGTATATACCCAAGAAAAACAAAAGCATACATCTACACAAAAACCTTTACATAACTGTTCATAGCAGGATTATTCATAATAGCCCCCAAATGCCTTTCAACTCATGAATGAACAAAAATGTAGTATATTCATATAATTGGAATATTATTAAGCAAAAAAAAAAAAAAAAAAAGAAATACTGATGCATGCTACAATGTAAGTAAACTTTGAAAGCATTAATGCTAAATGAAAAAAAGCCAGTCCCAGCAAACACAATATTGTATGATGGAATTTATGTGAAATGTGCAGCATAGGCAAATCAATAGAGACGGAGAATAGATTACTGGTTACCTGGGGCCAGGGGTGGGGAAGCTAGAAATGGGGAATGGTTGCTAACGTGTAGGTGGTTTCTTTCTGGAGTGCTAAGAAGGTACTAAGTTTTCATTTTGGTGATAGTTGCAGGGCTATGTGAATATAGCTGAACTGTACATTTCATTTTTTTAAAGTTCATTTATTTATTTATTTATTTTTTAAATTTTTTCAACGTTTATTTATTTTTGGGACAGAGAGAGACAGAGCATGAGGGGCAGAGGGGAGGGGCAGAGAGAGAGGGAGACACAGAATCGGAAACGGGCTCCAGGCTCTGAGCCATCAGCCCAGAGCCCGACGCGGGGCTCGAACTCACGGACCGCGAGATTGTGACCTGGCTGAAGTCAGACGCTTAACCGACTGCGCCACCCAGGCGCCCCTAAAGTTTATTTATTTATTTTGAGAGAGAGAGAAAAAGAGAATGCATGTGCAAGTGAGTGGGGGAGGGGCAGAGAGAAAGAGGGAGAGAGTCCCAAGCAGGTTCCACACTCTCAGCACAGAGCTCGACTCGGGGCTCAAACCCACAAACCGCGAGATCATGACTGGAGCCCAAACCAAGAGTCAGAGGCTTAACTGAATGAGCCACCCAGGTGCCCCTGAATTGTACACTTTTAATGGCAGAATTTCACGGTGTGTGAAATGCATCTCAACATGGCTATTAAAAATATACAAACCGAAATACAGTAAAACATGAGTGTGTTTTTTTCTACTTCTTCCCCAGCTACCCAGTTCCTATTCCAAGAAGCTACCACTTACTGACTTCTTGGATGTACTTCCGAAAGTATTTTGTTTATACTCAAGCACAGGCACATGTTTTTACATAATTCATTGCATATACCACACACTATTATTTCACCTTTTCACTTAGAAATGTGTCTTGAAGGCACAGGCACAGAGAGGAGACCATCTTGCGAAGACAGAGGGAGCCTGGGGTTATGTGCCTAGAAGCCAAGGACATACCCGCAACCACTAGAAGCTAGGAGACAGGCAGGGAACAGATCCTTCCCTAGAGACTTCAGATGGACTATGGCCCTGCACCTTGGTTTCGGACTTGTAGCTTCCAGAACTCTGAGAGTGTAAATTCCTATTGTTTTAAGCAAATAAATAAAGAAATAAATAATAATAATCAGACAAATACGTATCTTGTGGATTATTACATACAAGCACATCTCTAAGGTTGACCCCTTCTTTTAAACAGTGGCATAGTATTCTATTTCATAACTGTAACATAATTTTTTAATGAGTTCCCTATTTGATATTTAGAGTATTTTCCATTTGCTTTTCCACACAATGATGAAATAAATAATCTTGTCTGTACATCATTTCCTATATTTGCAAGTGCATATATGGGGTGAAATCTTAGCAGTGGAATTGTTGGATTAAAGGATAAATGTATTGGGGCGCCTGGGTGGCTCAGTCAGCTGAGCATCCAACTC
Source organism: Acinonyx jubatus (assembly GCF_027475565.1). Classification (NCBI taxonomy): domain Eukaryota; kingdom Metazoa; phylum Chordata; class Mammalia; order Carnivora; family Felidae; genus Acinonyx; species Acinonyx jubatus. The sequence goes on along the minus strand of NC_069396.1, from coordinate 30,384,183 downwards.
TTGGTTTTGGCTTAGGTCATAATCTCATGGTTCATGAGTTTGAACCTCATGTTGGGCTCCGTGCTGACAGTGTAGATCCTGCTGGGGATTCTCTCTCTCTCTCTCTCTCTCTCTCTCTCTGTCTGCCTCTCCTCTGCTTGCATGCATACATGCACTCTTTTTCTCTCTCAAAATAAACCTTAAAAAAAAAGGATAAGTGTATTTTTATTTTGATGGAATTGCCAAAGTGATCTGCACAGTGTTTGTGGGAAGCTACCCTTCTTCCACTGGCAATGTGTGAGTGTGCCTGACTCCCATAGTCATGATAGCTCCACATATTATAACATTTTTGATCTTGCCAATCTGGTAGTCGAAAATTATATCTCACTGCAGTTGTAATGGGAATTTTTGTTATTATGAGCATGTTAAGCATCTTTCCCACATCTAATATCATCACATTCAATAAGTTTAATGTTATATTCATTAAATCATTTGAATTTTCTCTACATTGTTCATATCCTGTACCCACTTCTCCATGGATTGTTGGTCTTTTTCTTCTTGAGGAGCTCTTTATAGTAAGGAAATTAGCTGTTTGTTTCATTGCTAGCAAATATTTTCCCAAGTTTTTCATTTTTCCTTTGATTTTATGATTTTTTTTGCCATTAAGAAAAATTTACTTTTGTGTAGTCAACTTTATTACTATTTTCTTTCATAGTTTCTGGATTTTGTGAAATGGTAAAAATAATTATTTGTTTATTTCTAAAGCATTTGTGGTTTCATTTTTACATGTAAATATTTGTAGGATTTATTTTGCTTTAAGGAAGGAGTAGGGATCTAATTAGTTTTTTTTCTAGATGCTTTTTTAGCGGCTCTGGCATCATTTATGAGTAGTCTGTTTCTCTCCACTAACTCGATATGCCACCTTCGATGTTCCAACTTCTTCTTTGTTTTTGGCTGTGTTTCTAGACCTTCTGAGCCATGTTGCATTCTTGGAATAAAAACCTCTTGATCATGACTTGTTATAGTGTTTTTTAAATGTTTCTTTATTTTTGAGAGAGAGAGAGAGAGAGAGAGAGAGAGAGAGAGAGAGAGAAGGGGAGGAGTAGAGAGAAAGGGAGACACAGAATCTCAAGCAGGCTCCAGGCTCTGAGCTGTCAGCACAGAGCCCCACGTGGGGCTCAAACACACAAATCCCAAGATCATGACCTGAGCGGAAGTTGGACGCTTAACTGACTGAGCCATTCAGGCACCCCGATATATACAGTTCGTTCTTTCTTTCTTTCTTTCTTAATATGAAATTTATTGTCAAATTGGTTTCCATACAACACCCAGTGCTCATCCCAACAGGTGCCCTCCTCAATTCCCATCACTCACTTTCCCCTTCCTCCCACCCCCCACCAACCCCCAGTTTATTCTCAGTTTTTGGAGTCTCTTAGGTTTGTCTCCTTCTGTCTCCCTCTCTAACTTTTTTTTTCCTTCCCCTCCCGCAAGGTCTTCTGTTAAGTTTCTCAGGATCCACATAAGAGTGAAAACATATGACATCTGTCTTTCTCTGTCTGACATTTCACTTAGCATAACTCTCTCCAAAAGGCCATATTTCATTCTTTCTCATTGCCAGGTAGTATGCCATTCTGTATATAAACCACAATTTCTTTATCCATTCATCAGTTGATGGACATTTAGGCTCTTTCCATAATTTGGCTATTGTTGAAATTGGCTGCTATAAACATTGGGGTACAAATGCCCCTATACATCAGTGCTCCTGTATCCCTTGGGTAAATTCCTAGCAGTGCTATTGCTGGGTCATAGGGTAGATCTATTTTTAATTTTTTGAGGAACCTCCACACTGTTTTCCAGAGTGGCTGAACCAGTTTGCATTCCCACCAACAGTGCAAGAGGGTTCCTGTTTCTCCACATCCTCTCCAGCATCTATAGTTCCCTGATTTGTTCATGTTAGCCACTCTGACTGGCGTGAGGTGATACCTCAGTGTGGTTTTGATTTGTATTTCCCTGATGAGGAGTGATGTTGAGCATCTTTTCATGTGCCTGTTTGGCCATCTGGATGTGTTCTACAACAATCCAAATGCTTTGGGATGCAGCAAAGGCAGTCCTGAGAGGAAAATACATTGCAATCCAGGCCTATCTCAAGAAACAAGAAAAATCGCAAATACAAAATCTAACAGCACACCTAAAGGAAATAGAAGCAGAACACCAAAGACACCCCAAACCCAGCAGAAGAGAAATAATAAAGGCCAGAGCAGAAATAAACAATATAGAATCTAAAAAAACCTGTAGAGCAGATCAATGAAACCAAGAGTTGGTTTTTTGAAAAAATAAACAAAATTGATAAACTTCTAGCCAGGCTTCTCAAAAGGAAAAGGGAGATGACCCAAATAGATGAAATCATGAATGAAAATGGAATTATTACAACCAATCCCTCAGAAATACAAGCAATTATCAGGGAATACTATGAAAAACTATATGCCAACAAACTGGACAACCTGGAAGAAATGGACAAATTCCTAAGCACCCACACACTTCCAAAACTCAAACAGGAAGAAATAGAAAACTGGAACAGACCCATAACTAGCAAAGAAATTGAATCAGTTATCAAAAATCTCCCAACAAATAAGAGTCCAGGACCAGATGGTTTCCCTGGGGAATTCTACCAAACATTTAAAGCAGGGATAATACCTGTCCTTCTCAAGCTGTTCTGATATATACAGTTCTTTAAAAGATTAGGGGAGTTTTCCTTCTTTTTATATCTCTGGAACACTCTGAATAGCATTAAAATGATCTAGTCTTTGAAGGCTATTAGAATTCACTTGTAAAACCTTCTGAGCCTGGTGCTTTTTGGAATTAGTATTATAATACTTTATTTCTTCTGTGGAAATTGATCTTTCAAGCTTTCTTTCTTTACCAGGCTCAATTTTGAAAAGCTGCATTTTTCAGAAAATTAGCTATATCATCTAGGTTTTCAAAGTATTTTCGAAGAATTATACAATTTAGACTCATGATGTTTAAAAATAACTCAATTAAATATCCAATCTCCCATTGTCCTATTTTCTTTTTAATACTTATTTATTTTTGAGACACACAGAGAGAGTAGAATAAAAGGGGGGGGCAGAGAGAGAGGGAGACACAGAATCCAAAGCAGGCTTCAGGCTCTGAGCTGTCAGCACAGAGTCCGATGCAGGGCTTGAACTTATGAACCATGAGATCATGACCTGAGCTGAAGTTGGACGGTTAACCAACTGAGCCGCCCAGGTGCCCCATCCTATTTTCATTTGTACTCGTGCTTTCTCTCTTTTATAAATGATTAGGTCCACTTTGTTGATTATTTCATAGAAGTATTTTATTTATTAATTCTACTTTTGGTTTTTAACTCATTCATGCTTTTATTTTTACTATTTCCTTCTCTCTACTTTCATTAGAGTTACTTTTTGTCCCTTTTTTAACTTTTGAGATAGATATTTCATTTGTTGTTACACTTTTGTTTTCATTCTTATGTTTAATCTATGCATTTTCTTTGCTTTAACTGTATCTCAAAGATTCGGATATACAGGGTTTTTCATAATCATTATTTTTCTAAGAAACTGTTCAATTTCAATTTATATTTCTCCATTGACTAAGGAACTGCTTAATAACATTTTATTTCCAGATGGAAAAGAATTTGTGCCTTTTGATTTTATTTTCCATTTTATTACATTGTGATAAGACAATGTTGTTGGTTTGCATTATTTTTATTTGAAAGAATTTATTGAGAATTTCTCGGTGATCTCACATATGGCCAATTTTCATGAATGTTCCACATGTATTTGAAAAGAAGAAATATTCTCTTTCATAAGGGTAAAGGGTTCAATATGTATTCATAAGATCTACCTTGGGATTATGTTGTTTAGGTTATATGTGTGTGTGTGAGTGTGTGTGTATAATTTCTTTTCCAATCTGCCCTGTCTTGAACTGAGAGTTGATCTATAGTCTGTCCTAATTAATGTACTTCCGTGTGTTTCTCTTATCTCCTGTATTTATGCCTTATGAAGGTTGCTGCTGTGTTATTTGATGCACAGTTATTGACACCATTTGTATCTTCACGGTGAAGTACGGCCTTCACTATTATTAAAGTGTCCTTCTTTGTCTCATTAAGCACTTTTCCCTTCACGAATTTCGTCTTGTCAGATATCAAGTTTACAATCCTGGCTTGCTTTATGTGCACTTGTCTGGTATAGTTTGGCCCATCATTTAAATTTTATTGCACTTTGTTTTCGAAGTATCTCTTATAGTATAGAGTTGAGTTTTGTCTTATAAGACAATCTGAAAATATTTTCCTTTTCACAAGTTTGTTCAGACCATTTGCACTTATGGTTACAACTTAAATACTTGATCTTAGCCCTGTCTGATTATCTTGTGTTGCATTTACTATGGATATTTACCATGTGGTTTTCATTCTCTGGTTTGTTTTCTTTGCTTTTTAATAAAGAAAAAATGTTGGTGATTAAAATGACTTGTGTTTTTGTTTTAGTAGTTATCTAATATATTTATATAATGCTCATGTTTTCTTTATTTAGGTTTCTACTATGTGGTTTGTCTGCTTTACATGGTGTCTTTGGTCCTTACCTATAATCTATGCGAAGTTAATGAGTTTATGTTACTTTTCCATTTTTTCCCCTTTTTCTCTTACTAGAAAAAATTATCTACTTCATCAGAGCACATAACTTCTATATACTATTCTTGGTATATATATATATATTGGTAGGTAGAAGATCTGTAGTAAAATATAGTTCATGCTTACCACTAGTTCTAACAGTTTCTTCATTCACATCTTAGTTGGATGAAGGTGGTCTTCTAATAGATTCCTCACAAAGAGCTCGAGTACAATATTCCCTGAATTCTTGCACGTCTGCAATTGTTTTTCTGTAACCAAGCACATGAAAAGATGCTCAATGTCATTAGGGAAATACAAATCAAAACCATGATGAGATACCAATTCACACTCCTAAGAATGGCTATTAAAAATGGAAAGGGGAGAGTAACGCACGTTGCAAGGATGTGGAGAAATTAGAATCCTTGTATACTGCTAGTGTGAATGTAAAATGGTTCATTTGTTGTAGGAAACACATCCTCAAAAAGTTAAACATACGATTATCACATGACCCGCTTCGAACTACACCCAAAAGAGTTGAAAACAGGTACTCAAGCAAATCCTTGCACCAAAAACGTTCACAGCGACACTATTCACAGTAGTCCAAAGGTAGAGACAACCCAAGTGTCCATCACTGGAGGAATGGGTAAACAAATTTTGATTATCCATCCGATGGAAGGTTATTCAGCCATAGATAGGAATGAAGTACTGATCCATGCTCCAATGGGGACGAACCTTGAAAACCAGTATGCTAAGTGAAAGGCGGCAATCAGGGTTACATATTGTATGACTCCATATTGTGTGAAGTATGCAAAATAGGCAAGTACCTAGAAACAGAAAGTAGATTGGTGGTTGCCAAGGGCTGGGGAGGGGGCTGATAGGGTATACAGGGTATACTTAATGTATACAGGGTTTCATTTTGGAGTGATGAAGTGTTCTAGATAGAACAACATTGTGAATATACTAAATGCCACTGAATTGTTCCCTTTAAAATAGTTACTTTTGTGTTATATGAATTTCACCATGATGAAAATTGTTCTTCTATAGCCTTGATATTTGAAAGATTAGCTGAGTTGAACTAAAAATCGTTGGTTCACAGTTTACCTTGGTAAGACTATTTCACCAAGGCATTGCTTCCTAAGTTGCTCTTGAGAAATCTAATGCCAACCTGACTTCATTTTCATTATAAAAGACTTGTTCTGATTTGTTTTTCCCTGATAATGAGTGATGAGATACCACTTCACACCTGTCAGAATGGCTAAAATTAACAGCTCAGGAAACAACAAATGTTGGTGAGGATTCAGAGAAAGGGGAACACTTTTGCACTGTTGGTGGGAATGCAGACTGGTACAGTCACTCTGGAAAACAGTATGGAGGTTCCTCAAAAAAATGAAAAAAAGAACTACCCTACAACCCAGCAATTGTACTACTAGGAATTTATCTAAAGGGTACAAAAATGCTGATTCAAAGGGGCACATGCACCCCAATGTTTATGGCAGTGCTATCAATAATAGCCAAATTATGGAAAGAGCCCACGTGTCCATTGACAGATGGATAAAGAAGATGTGGTGTATATATATACAATGGAATACTACTCAGCGATGAAAAAGAATGAATCTTGCCATCTACAACAATGTGGATGGAACCAGAGTGTATTAGGCTAAGCGAAAGAAGTCAAAGACAGATATCATATGATTTCACTCGTATGTTGAATGTGAGAAACACAACAGATGAACATAGGGGAAGGGAAGGAAAAATAAGATAAAAACAGAGAGGGAGGCAAACCATAAAAGACTCTTAAATACAAAGAATAAACTGGGGGTTGCTGGAGGGGCGGTGGGTGGGGGGATGGGTTGGGTGGGTGATGGGCATTGGGTAGAGCATTTTTTTGGATGAGCACTGTGTGTTATATGTAACAGATATATCACTGGGTTCTACTCCTGAAGCCAAGACTGCCCTGCATGTTGACTAACTTGAATTTAGGTTTAAATTACATACATACATACATACTTGTTCTTTTTGCCTAGGGGACCAGAAAGGATTATTTTTTTCTTTATTTTGTCTTTAATGTCTAGTTGTTTTATTAAGATATGTTTCAGAGTTGACTATTTAGAAGCAATTTCCCTCCACGGTGGGCCCTTTCAATGTGTAGATTCAGGTCTACTTTTACTTCAGGAAATCTTTCTTGAATTATAGTATTATATATTTGTCCTACTTCACTATTTTCTCATTGGCATCTGTAACTGCACTTATGTTTGCCTATTATCTATCTATCATTCTCTCCCGGGATCTTTTTGCCTCTTTCATTTTCTTGGCTCCTTCCATTTCTACTCATTACCTTCCATCGTCGACTTTCAGCCATATTTATTTTCTCTCAGGTACCTTCTAGTTTAGTCATTTCAAGGTTAAGTTTTCGTTTCTTTCCTAACATCAGTTCCCATTAGTTCCAGTCTGTCAGTTTCTATTTTGGGTTTTTAAATCCCTGATCGACGTCTTCTCCCAGCATCTGCAATTGCTTGTTTAATGATAATTAATTCATGTTGGAATATGGTATTATATTTTCTTTTGCATCAGGGCTGGTTTTCTTTATGCCTTCTGGAGTTTGTCATTTACCGAAGTTTTTCTTAAGCTTAAAAAAAAGTTGAAGTAGCATGTAAATTTAGTAAAGTAGATAAGCTGATAACCTGATGCTTCACTTTCCCCTTGCTCTGACCTTAATCCACTGTCATCAAGAATCTATCACATGCCAGAGCTTATCACACCATTTGCCATAAACACTGTCATCCTTTTTACCATCTGATTAGTCAGTGACCCCTTTTCAGACTCCCATCCTAACGTTCTGCTTTCTAGGGCCACTCCTAGTACTTACTTTCAGCCTGGGTGCCCCCAAAGCAGGGCCCGAAACAAGGACTTGGCATGTGGGAATTTTATTTGGGAAACGACCCCAGAATTTAGGAGGGACTGGGAGAAATGAAACGGAAAAGCCAATGCAAAGTTGTATTGGCAAGCTGATCATTTCTGTGAGTGATGGGGCTTGTTCCTGCCGGAACCCTATAGAATGTACTTCAGGACTGTCTGCCAGAGGCATGGAGAGGGGGAGTATTTATCCACTGGTTCCTGGCTCCCATTGGTCAAGTCCCCTGGGGTGGTTAACTCACTTGTTTGTGAATAAAGGAGGGAGAAGAGGTAGGGCCCAAGAAGGGTTTAATACCATTTTCTAATGGCTTCCACAGTCTCAGCTAAGTCAGCTCTCAGTCTTGGTGTTGTCTTAGGTCTCTGACTGCTTTTAAGACTTTTTTTCCTTTGGTTTTCAGCAGTTTTTCTAGGATGTGTCTTCAGTGATTTTGTGTTTACCAAGCCTGGGCATACAGAATGAGGTCATTCTTGTATCTGTGCCTCATATGTATTCTGAAAAAGTCTTAGTCATTATCTCTTGGAATATTGATTCTCATCCTCTTTTTCCTCTCCTGGGACTTCAATTATGGGTACAACTTTCCATACATTCCTATGTCTTGTAATACCCACCCTCCCCTTTTTTGGTTACTTTCCATGCATCAGAATGGATTTTTTAAAAATTTCTTTTAATGTTTATTTATTTTTGAGAGAGAGAGAGAGAGAGAGAGAGAGAGAGACAGAGTGCGAGTAGGGGAGGGGCAGAGAGAGACAGAGGGAGACACAGAATCCGGAGCAGGCTCCAGGCTCTGAGCTGTCAGCACACAGCCTGACATGGGGCTTTAACTCACGAACTGAGAGATCGTGACCTGAGCTGAAGTTGTACGCTTAACCGACTGAGCCACCCAGGCGCCCAAGAATGGATATTTTTTTAAAAAGATGAAATATCTGTATTTTTCTTCATGTTTATTTGTTTTGAGAGAGAGAGAGCGTGCACATGTGCACCTGTGGGGAGAGGCAGAGAGGGAGAGAGAATCCGAAGCAGGCTCTGTGCTAAGAGCACAGAGCCTGATACAGGGCTCGATTTCATGAACCATGAGATCAGGGCCTGAGGCAAAATCAAGAATCAGATGCTTAATTGACTGAGCCACCCATGTGCCCCGGAATAAATATTTTTTTAAAATAAATTTTTTCGCAGTTCAATAAGTCATCTTTCAGTGTCTGATTTGCTGTTAGACTCACCTGGTGAATTCTTAATTTATTTGTAATTTTCATTTATAAAATTTCCAGTTGGTTTTGGTCAAGAACATCCATTTCCATGTCAAATTTCTTAAGATTGTTTTTTAACTCTATTAACATATTGAACATTTTTTTTTTTTTTTGAGGTTCATGGATGATGACTCCTTTTTCTGATTTACTTGAGGGAATTTCACTTGTTTGTTGTCTTAGTCTTCAGTCACATGATCTTGTCTCCTCACGTGCCTAGTTTTTTTTTTTTTTAATGTGTACTAAACATTGTACGTGAAAAATGCAGGAATGATTTGAGCCTGAAGGATTTACTGGGGGCTCTCAATTCTTGTCTTCGGTGGACTCTAAGTTTCCAATTTTTGTTCTTCAAAGTCCCATGAATCTGTTGAAAGCTCTGTTCAGCTTCTCACTCATGCTTTCAAATTGGCAGATGCCTCTAGAAGAAAATTGGCTTTAATGCCTGGCTCACCTTCTGGTTTTCCTCTGTTCCCACATCTTGTTCTTGTGAGTTCCTATAGCCTAGGTAGCTGGTGGCATTTTGATGTTTCCAAACACTTCATATATAATATGTGTGTGTGTGTGTGTATAAAGTCAGATTTTCTACCTGTTCTCGCAGGAAGGCTAATCCAAACCATCAAATTCATCATTACTAGGTAGAACTCCATCCTACTGAAAAGTTTTCTTTTTCTCTTCTCATGCAATATGGATACAGGGCAGTTTAAGTAAAACTGATTTGTTTTGGATTTTCCTGGACAGGCCAGAGAGGATAATCCAATAGACCGGGAAGAGGTTTGGGTAGCTTACAGGGTTTCTTAGCTCAAGACTATCCTCTTCTGTGGCTGCAGTGAAGCTTCTTTAATAAATTATTTCTTTTTAATGATAATACCATTTAGTGATACTATCTCGTTTCATTGGGGCCCATAGTTTCAGCTGGTTCTTTCTTTCATTTCACTATCACGTCTCCAAGGATACCTCCCCATATCAAAGTGCTTCCCTCTCTTCCAGGTGTCTTCCCAAGGTTACTACCTCTGGTCCTATGTACTTCTCAAGCGCCTTTCTTTCATTTTTCCAGTAGCTAATAACTGCCCCACCAGGCCTCGGACATGTTCTCAGCATTTCCCCACTCAGCATGCCCTCGCCCTACTGAGGGACCTTGAGTTGATGCTGTCTGAGTTCTGCTGCCACTAGAACCCTGTCACACTCACTTCTCTTATGCTCAGCCCTTGCCTTGCTCCTCCTCTAGTGTGGGCTTCTGAGCTGAGGTTTATTTCCTCCACTCACATGTAAGGTGAAGTCCGTAGAACTTTCTTTCTCCTAGTTATGTAGTAGGAACAGGTAATTTCTTGTCCTATTAGGATGCAGAACAATAATAACACATCTTTTTAACTTTTTGATAGGATTGTGTTTTAATTATCCTTTTACTGCTTTCTAATTTTACTGCATTTTGCTTAGAGAAACAGTCTACAAGATTTCAATTTTTGGAAATTGAGACTTCCTTTGTGGCTGAGTACATGGTTGATTTTTTTTTTTAATTTTCCATTTGCATTCTATATTTGCTTGAGATTGGTAAACATATTAAGCACATCCTCTAGACTTAAAAAAAAAAAAAAAAAACCTTTTTTGATTTATCACTCTCTGAGAATTAAAATCTAGTAAAACTCATGTGGCCGCAATATTTTGTCCGCAGTTTTGTCAGGTTGTTGCTTCATATTTTGAAGCTGTACTGTTAGGTGTGTAACTGTTCAAGTTCATTATATCTTTGACCTGTTTTCCTTTTACCGGTATAAATCGTCCTTGTCTCTCGTTTTCCACCTTGAATTCTGTTTTGTGTTACCTGGCCTCGATGTTTACACAAGACATCTATCTCTTGTTTTATAGGTTGTCTTTGCTCTCTCGGTTAGAAAAACCTCCCTAATCAGGGCGCCTGGGTGGCTCAGTCGGTTAAGCGGCCGACTTCAGCTCAGGTCATGATCTCGCAGTCTGTGAGTTCGAGCCCCGCGTCAGGCTCTGTGCTGACAGCTCAGAGCCTGGAGCCTGTTTCGGATTCTGTGTCTCCCTCTCTCTGTCCCTCCCCTGTTCATGCTCTGTCTCTCACTGTCTCAAAAATAAATAAAATGTTAAAAAATTTTTTAAAAAAAGAGAAACCTCCCTAATCTTGGGTTGTGTATAGTCTCTTCAGTTTTTTCCTTAAATTTATCTAATTTCCCCTATTGTTAATGATGGCACGTGTAACTAGGACAAAACACATTTATGCCACATAAAGCTTGATTCAATGACACATTTCCTTAAAAAAAAAAAAAATTCCTTATGCTTCAGCTCCTTACCAGTGATTCCTGAGAGCTTTTTGAGTTCCAGCCTCTGTTACTTCGCTACAAAAGCAAAGACACAAACATTAGCTTGCTGTTTGCTCAGTTTCATAATGGTTGATTAGAAGTGCCCCCGCCCCCCCCCCCCATCACAGTAAATCAAGAGAAGTCACACAAGGGCAGGTTTTGGGAATGCCATTGGATCTGTCACAGATGCTGGTATCTAAAGTAGCACCAAGAGAAGAGAAAGGAAAAAAAAAATGTGACTTGACTAACTAAAAATGAGTAGAGGGAGACAGGTGGGAGGAAATGTTTAGTGGAATGATTATGTGTAAACAGAACAGATGACAGAAATAGAAAGATCAAGAGGGTGAATTTGATTTATAAAGGAAATTAATGGTGCTCAGTAAAGAGAGGGGTGATGCTGTTACAGGGATGAGGAAGGTGAATCTCAACAGAGTGAGGAGGGGCAAAAGGCAGAAGACAATGCCGTCCACCACAGAAAAGAGGCCACATTCTAAGCCTGAGAGAACCAGATTTTACTTCAGAACAACTGGAGGAAAAACACGGTTTAAAGACACGAGTCAATGTTACATGGAAAACGAAAGGGTAAGAACAAAAGGTGTCACAATACCAGAGCATGGGCCCAATTTTCCAGGTTAGACTGTAAAGTGCAGTCCACTGGTGGCTCTTTGAAATGGAAGTGAAAAATCTATCTTGCAGGATAAGAGAGATTGGGATGAGGAGATGTTTTCTAATTCTGTATTTTCAGTTTTCAAAACACTTGTTTCCACATCTTTGATATTTTGGAGCTTTCCGGTTGACCTGGAGGTTGTTTTTGTTCTGAACAAAGGGGATGTAGAGATGTTTGCTCCCATTCAGGGATCTAATTAGGCATGTTGTCCAATCTATAATAAGTCACGGGCTCAGTTTTTCTTTGTCAAGGTAGTCAGAGGCCTTCAGGCATGAGTGACTTATTGAAATGTACTCTCATAGTTAGGGATGAATTATTATCCTGATATTGTCAATCACTCAATAATTTTATATCCCCAGAGCTCTCCCTTGGTTGTTTTGTACCACACAAAGACGACACTTTAGTCTCATATTTGTTCACAGACATGATAACACATTTTTGTATCCAGCGAAGAAGGAAATCCTTCTAAATGCAGCAAGAGTGGCAGTCTGACTAAAAAAAGTTATTTTCCATATCCACAAAAATGTTAATCAGATTCTTGTCAGAACATGTGTAAGAAGTGGTTTTCATTGTCACAGCTCTTGATGTCAGATTACTAAAATAATTTATGTTTTGTTGCAGGGAACATGGGTGTGAGCAGAAACCCCCAAGTCACGTGACCACTTCTGAGCCTACTCTTCTTCCCAACACATAGAAACGATCTGTGTTTCGTGGTACCGAGTGAACGGCGGGAACGGCGGAATTTCAACATGGCTGTTCTTTATTTGATTAAATATACTCTCTATTTATTCTTAAAAAAAAACTAATTTAAGTTAAATGGCAATAAACCATGATAATTTGGAAAACATGTTGAAATTGAGAGTGAAGAGAAATGTTCTGTATGTAAACCACACTGTAAACCATAAAACTTATTTTTGTCAACTGCTTCTCATGACAGTGGCTGGGAATTTGACATTTCTACTACAGTAGGCAGAAAACCATGTAAAAGACACTCTCCCACATCCCACATCACATCTCTATTTGTATTTCCAAACTAAAAGCATTACAGCCCCGGAAAGTGCTGAGTGGACTGCGTACGTTTACACCAAGGGCTGTAAGTTCACAGAAGCGTGGCCTTGAACTGGTGTCTTTGTGTGGCAAGGCCCCTGTCGGCACCCCTGCCCGCACCCTGTCCCCCAAGCCATACTGAATGGAACAGGCCTGGCTCGCCAAGAGAAAACCGTTGCTCCATAATCCAAAAGGCGATGAACTTTTTTCAGTGAACTCTGGTCAGTGCGAGACAGGATAAAAAACTCTTCTCAAACTGATTCCGAACCCACGTGAAGCACCCCCACGATGGCATTCAGTACGACTTACCCACTTGAAAATGTGTCAGCAGCTATTCAATTACTTAAGGAAAGGAGACTTGTAAAAATTTACGTGGTTGCAAGGTGAAATTTTTTAAGGCTAGACAAAAGACCTTTGATAATCTATACAAGCAAACGTGAATGTGACAGAAACACGGTTGGTTCTCTAATCGTGTCTGAGGTATACATTCCACCCGACTGACGAGGTCTCAGAAGATTCCTGATAAAAACTCCCCCTTTCCACTTAAAGATCATAAGAAGGCAGCGCGGTCCGGTTCTTTTCCCCGCAGAAAGGGTATTTAGTTTGGGATGTAACGTTTTAAAACAATAATACAAACCTCCTGGGAGAATACCACAATAAATGTCTCAAAAACCGCTCAGTTAATCCCAGGGTATAATCCGGCTGTTTTAAATTACTGCAGGGAATATTATGGGCCTTAATGACACCGTAACTGCATGAAGCCAAAGAAAGCTAGAAAGAGAGGCCAAAAAGATGAGCTCAGAGCCAGCTGAAGTGACAACAAACATGTGGCTGTTTACTAGGATTGGAGAGGTTTAGTCTGCAGATGTTTGCGGTCTCTAGAAGGTTCCAGAGGAATGAGTTATTATGAAGATTTGCAGAGTCTGATGAGAGCAAGATTCTTCTTGGAGATGGCGGGCCCCAGACAGGGAGGCCCAATGGTAGAGACAGAATTTATAGATTTCTGCGGTCAGATCGTACTCTACTGGTCCCACAATGTACATCAACAAATTAATATTGTACGGATGTCATTTCAAAGCCTCCTAAAGACGAGAGTCATTATTGAAGCCATTAGAGCACAGATGGTTCAAACTATATGCAGATATTCATACTTGCATTTTTGCATTATAGCTGCTTTTTTTTTTTTTTCTGTTGAACTGTAATGAATTGTCTCATAATCTATTCCATCTTCTTGCCATTAGCAGGCTTTGAATGTTCACAAATAGGAGCAAAGAACTCATTTTCCAGAGCTTTAATCACACAAAGAGGGAATGCCTAATTCTCTAAATGAAATGGTCTGTGATCACTGAAGCAGAGATTTAATATATCACGGCAAATTAGGTAGATTTTAATAAATTACTTATCTCCCTGAATACTTTACATATGCTTAAGAAGGAACATAGCCTGTTTGCAAACAGTGAAAACCCACAGCCTATAAAAATCCTTTGAAGAAAATGACAAATAAAAAAGTAAATTAAAAAATGAAATGCATTATATCCTAGACCTCTAGAGACAATTCCTTTGCAGCATTGATTCACGGCTCCATTAAAAATATCAATTAAATCCTTCAGTGAGATTGGGTAAAAGCTAGAAAATTAACTTTCTCAGCGGCTTTTCGAGGATCTGGTTATCCAGATCCACCCCACCTTTGTACAAGGCTTGATGTAAATTTTAAAAAATGATAAAAAAAAGATATTCCTTTCAGGTCTAACTAAGCATATCAGAATGTGAACCATACTTTTAATAATTTGTTTCCTATGTCATAAGCTAACTTTTCAAAGTATAAATTTCACGTCCCTGGATCCCGTATCACCATCGCAAATACATAAAAACCATACAAACGGGAAGAACCGTGATTTTTAAGAAAGAAAACCGAAAACTTGAAGTAATTTCAGAAGTTGGTGCCCAGTCTCCTTCTTTATATTTAATTGATAGAAACTGCATGCATCAAAGAAAATGCATACTGAGCTTTAATGTGCATAAAACAGATATTAGCATTTTAAAGAGGAAGATTAACACATTAACCCAAGTAATTTTCATATATTGCTTCTAATAAAATCTTCACAGTATAAAACTCTTAATGAGGCTAATCATAGGCATTCCGTTTAGTGGGACGGTTAGGGATAACATAAAAGTGTGTCTTTTTCCTAGGTTTTCTCAGATTTATCCTTTTTGCTTATTACAAATAAAAGTGGGAATTGCATGTCAGTTCTTCGTAAGAAAGTGTTGAAAACGCAAATGGGCTTTCTCATGCTATCATGTAGGTATGAATTATTGAGGAGGCACTGCCCATGGTGGAGAACTGAGGTCCCGAGGGGTGGCAGTCGTGGGAAGGAGGGAGTAGCAAAATAAACAAATGAAAAAGTATACGACACTTGAACACTGCCGACCCGGACCTCCCCCTCCCCGCGTCCCACGAATTATAGATTATATACACCAGAGTGATTACAAAGATCTCATCTCAGGGCTTTCATGTGAGTGTTTACTCGGGAGGAGGAGAGGCCTCTGGAGCGGCTTCTTTCAGCCTCCAGGTCCTCTCTGTGCTGCTCGTAGACAGACCGTAGGGCCTGGAGTGCTTCGACTGTGACCCTGAGCTTGCCAATGCCTCCACCGTCTGCCCGTGCATCCAGAACTAGGGAGAAGAAGAGCAGAAGAGTATGAATATCACTCACCCGATTTTTTTCTTCAGATAGGCCACATGAGACAGGAGGTGGAAAAGACGAAAACGGGGGGGTGGGGGGGGGGGCGCCTGGGTTAAGTCGGTTAAGCGGCCGCCTCTCGATTTCGGCTCAGGTCGTGGTCTCAAGGTTCAGGGGATCGAGCCCTGATAGGCTCTGCACTGACAGCACGGGGCCTGCTTGGGACTCACTCTCTCTCTCTCTCTCTCTCTCTCTCTCTCTCTCTCCTCTCTCTCCTCTCTCTGCCCTTCCCCCACTCATGCGGCGCACACCTTCTCCCTCTCTCTCAAAATCAACAAACTTAAAAAAAAAAAGAAAAGAAAAGGCGAAAACAGCTTTATAAGAGTCCAAAGTTCACTGGCATCTCAGAAATCTAAAACTTGAAGCCTGTCATGTGTGTCTGAAGAGACACATTTCGGGTCTATCACATGTGTACATACATGTTGTTTGTGGACTTAAGACTCATGATCTATCCTGAAGTTTACCTAGTGGAAAGGCTGTAAGAAAACGGTTCGCACATAGGATCGGAATTTCTAAGCTAGAATAAAGAAAGCCTAAAAGGGATAACAGATGACAATTCCAAATCTTTGTTTTGAGGAAACCTTTAAACACCACTTGGTATACAAAGCCTCAGGTTGACCTGAGCAGACGGGAGGTCACAGGGCCCAAGTGGTCCCCAGCTCGGTCCCCTGAGTTTACACCTCTCCGTTGGGACTCCTCGCTGCTTTGTCTGGCACAGAACCCAGTGTTAGAATGCTGACCTGGCCAGTGTTTAAGGGTTTGCCTCTCTTTCAGAACATGGCCACAGTAGCTGCGTCAGATGAGTATGGCCATACGGGGACTCTCAGAATGAGAGGATGGGTCGCGAGACAACACTGACTGGAGAAAGGAGTAAGAACATACAGCAGAGATAATTTTCCTCATTTTTGTCAGACTCTCTTGGTTCTGGTTGTCTGTAAGAGGGTTTAGGGTAACATTTTAATCTTCTCATCCTTTTTTTCTTTTTTTCTGTGCTACACGAAGTTGTGACAAACTGTCACGTAGTATGTGTGGTTTATGAGGATTTCCCAGGATAGGTTTCCGATTCGGTTAATTATTTGGCTTGATCTTGACTTCTGATCTTGATCTTCTAGCACATTCTCAGGACAGGCGGCCTGACGTGTGAACCGCAGATGAACTCTGGTGTAACAGAGTGTTTGGCACTTAAGAGGTGCTCAAATAAGTGTTCATTTAATGCATGAATAAAGGAGTAAACAAGCCATGGACAGCTTCCCAGACATGGCTCCGCTAACGTGACCAAGGAGACCAGAGCTCGGCCTCCGTTCTCCATTTACCGTGAACAACCCAGGTCATCCTCGGTATGATTTTTAAAAGTCTGATTCATAAAGCACAATTCCTTCAGCATGTTCTAAATATGTTCTGTAAGGATACAGAGGGTAGAAAGTAAGCACCGACGGGACTCATGCCTCTGAGGTGAAAATCCAGGAGAGTACACTTTGTCAGGAATCCTCTCCTCCTCCCTGAATCCTGCTAGGAAATAAGTGAGTGGTACCGCTTGGAGTTATCTGCAGTGGCTCCATCACTGGATTGTGACACTGAATTAAAGAGAAGCCTTGCAAAAGACACTATAATGATGACTCAGAATAACATGCCTTGGCTGAAATAAGGCTTGACAGCAGGAAGCTTCCATAAACAACACGAAAAACATCCAATGGCCACATTGTTGTCACACACTCACCCCTAACACTACCAAAATGAATAATTCCTTGTGAAGCGCAATTAATTATTTTAAAATTTCTGTTGATTGAAAGGAGGGCAGAGGGGGAAGGGGAAGGGAGGGATTGTAGGGAAAAGCTTCCAGCTTCAAGAAAAAGTCAGCTTGGGTTGCAAAGGATTCAACCAGCGTGTGACTCAACGTCCCTGCAGCCAACTAAAAAGAAGGTTTTAATAAATAATTTGGATTTCAGCAATTGTACAAATTGAGCAATCCTTCCACCCATACCATCGATATTTTGCTCGATGATGTCTCTCCCTTCCTGAAACATGTCAGCGAGGTCAATGTCAACTATGCCAATGTCCTCACACTCCAGGTCCTGCTCATCCTCTGGAGGGTCGCTGACCACAGTGAAGCGAATGCTGAGAAGGGACAAAACAGAGAATCACCACACAGTGCGAAAAAAATCACCATGAAACACAACTCCCAAATGGGGCTTTATCACTAAGTATGAAATCTCAAAGTTTCCAATTATTCCAATAAAAAGCAAATTACATGAGGTTAGATAAGTTATTGCGTGAACTATTACAATTATTATAGCACACCCAGCCTTCAAATGAACATGAATCCACTTTTCCAAGTGCTGATTAACATTTAACTCTAGGGGTGCCTGGGTGGCTCAGTCGGTTGAGCGTCCGACTTCGGCTCAGGTCACGATCTCGTGGTCCGTGAGTTCGAGCCCCGCGTCGGGCTCTGGGCTGATGGCTCGGAGCCTGGAGCCTGTTTCCGATTCTGTGTCTCCCTCTCTCTCTGCCCCTCCCCCGTTCATGCTCTGTCTCTCTCTGTCTCAAAAATAAATAAAAACGTTAAAAAAAAACAACAAAACAAAACATTTAACTCTAGAATCTGAGAAAATTACTAGGTAAAGAGAAGAACCAGATGTTCGCTCTAATACGCACTATCTGATCATATTTTGACACTTTTACTTTTTTTTTAATGTTTACTTTTGAGAGAAAGAGAGAGAGAGACAGACAGACAGAGCATGAGCAGGGAAGGGGCAGAGAGAGAGAGAGGGAGACACTGAGTCCAAAGCAGGCTCCAGGCTCTGAGCTGTCAGCACAGATCCTGACTCGGGGCTCGAACCCGCGAACTGTGAGATCACGACCTGAGCTGAAGTCGGATGCTTAACTGACTGCGCCACCCAGGTGCCCCGACACATCTATTTTTAAGTTAGAAAGATCGAGTGGAGAAGGACCAGGGAGATCAGGGCCCCGTTTTCGAAAGAAATGCAACATTGTCTATAGAAACGTACACCTTCAGAGTGACTACTAAGCAGTCTCTCCAACTATATGTGTTCCGCGAGACGCAGACATGGCGCTCGCCGGGTAACATCCTGAGTCACGTCAGGTAAATGTGGTAGCTCTGCCCAAGAGCTACGTGAAATGTTTGTGTTACTTCGGCAATGTTTTAGTTCACAGTCATAGCATCCAAGTTTTATTTTACTTTTAGACACATAATTGTAAGGTTCTGATGGAACTGATTTGAATTAGTGGCTTGTGCTGAGGCCAAACACACTTGGATTGACCAAATGACAGGAATTTACAGTTAAGTGCTCTTTGGATATGTCTTGGCAGCACAACTTAAACCATGGATGCTTGTAAACTACCATTTTAACCATTTTCAGAATGTATCCATCCCAAATCAGATACAAGACAGGAAACTTGTTTCTGAGATAACATTTTTAGATGAAATTCTAAGTCTCCGAGAAATCATGCCTTGAAAAATATGCACGAAGAAAATCTTTTGCAAACGCTTATAGGTAAACATGATAGTATTTAACTAACTTGCTGAAAATAAGTATTCAACGTTTAATTCCTTTATGGAGTCCCTGTTATCAGGCAGCAATACATTTTGATTACGAATCCCTTTGGTTGAAATCAAAGGCAATACGTATTCACACAATAATTGTCAAGAGTGCAGATGCTGGTCCATTAAGTGGATACACTGAATGCTTTACATGATGCATAAAATAGAGGGATTAGGATGGAGTGGTTAAGGGCACCCGTTTTGAGTTCCAGTTTCTGCTTTCCTACTATTAACTTTGTGACCTCGGACACATTGCTTAACCTCTCTGATCTTGTATCTGTAGAATGGGAAGAGTTGTGCCTATCTCAGGGCTCTTGCAGGCACTCAAATGAGATGATGCATGTAAACAGTGCCTGGAATATGGTAAACACAGTGTTTCCACTTTTATGACTATCATTATTAATCTACGTAGGACTGCTTAAGCTTCTACATTTCTAATGGAAGAGAAGAAGAAGACCTGGGGAAGGCTCGTTTCTGTTGAAAACTGAAATTGCCAAATCATACGATGACTGTATCAGTCAAACAAGTTGATGCACACTGTACATCCACAAGGCTTACAGAAAAATAGAGGTTGTACAGATCGCACTAATATTGTTAAGTGTTATCCTCCTGTACTGTCTCGTATTTAAGGGTCATATCTCTATCGCTTTACAAATGCAGACCTTTACCTCCACTGAATATAAGAGAATTCTGAGACAAAAAGGAAGAAAAACGAACCCTTTTAAATGCCAGAGAAATGGCTAGAAACCCACACTCCGTATTTCTTGTTTTGAATTCTACAGAGAGCCAAGTGAGATGTCAAATAGGAAATTAAGAAACTGCGAAGTCAAGCTTTAAAAAGGAAAGAAGGTGCACTAAGATAATGTAAAAGCCACAGTCTGGCTTAGTTTAAACTGTACAGAAGACATCTTACGTCTCAGCTTTAAGCCAAAACAGAGTGGACACCTTGTTTCGCGTCCCGAAGAGGACCCAGTCTGAGGACCGGGACAGACACGGGGGGGAGAGGCCAAGTACCCATGTGGAGGTGAGACGGGAAGCGACACACGGGCTGCTTCTGCCTCCTCTTCCTCCCTCTCCTCCTGCAAAACTCTCCCTTTCCCAGCGAAATCTGCCTTGCTAACCCCTCTGCCGGGTCCTAGACACAGACCTCTATGTCTTCCTGTGTGCCTGGAGCTCCCTCTGCCTGGAATGAATGGTGTTCCTGAGGCTGTTCATGACCTTACTGGGTTCTCTCATCCCTCACTATCCAGCTTTTTGTCACCTCCTTAGATCTGCCTTCACCGTTCTATTCTAACTTGTTTAACTTTCTCTTTGTGCTTATTGTAATATGTAATTGGTTTACTTGTTGGTGTCTGCCTTCCTCAGTGGGATGTAAACTCTGTTTAAGTTCAGGGACTTCACCTTGTCCAGCATTTAGCTCCTGACACCTATACAGGGGATTATAAATGGTTTTGAATTACTACGTGAATTGCAAAATGGACGATCCTACTGAAGGCTGGCTCATCTGAAGAAGGCTTACTGGAGAAGGCGGGCCCTGGGCTGGACATCAAGATTTAGACCTCAAATGTCACTTGCTGTTATTGAGGAAATCAGAAAGCACTAAAGCTCCTTAAATCGTGTAATATTTTTGATTCTGTCCTCATTCTGAAAGAATTCCTTTTTGTATAAAACAGGATAGAGGGGCTGAAGGGTTACCTGTGAGGGTTACATATTAGAATTCTGACGTCATGTCGCAGCTGCTCAACAGAACAGCTGAAATGAAGAAATGAAACCAAAAAAGAACTTGAAGTCCGTGTCAAAGCTATGACTTCAAATAAATACTTTCTCTCTCTCTCTCTTTTTTAAATGTATATTTATTTTTGAGAGAGAGAGGGAGAAAGACACAGCGTGAGTGGGGCAGGGTCAGAGAGAGAGAATCCTAAGCAGGCTTCAAGCTGTCAGCACAGAGCCCAATGTGGGGCTTGAACTCATGAACTGTGAGATCATGACCTGAGTGGAAGTCGGATGCTTAACCGACTGAGCCACCCAGGCGCCCCTCACATAAATAATTTTTAAAGTCCCACTTTAATGTGTTACCTCCATATTATTTATTTATTTTTATTTGAGAGAGAGAGAGAGAGAGAGAGAGAGAGAAAGAAAGAGACAGAGCATATGCATGTGGGTGGGGGGCGGAGGGGCAGAGGGAGAGAGTGAGAGAAATCTCAAGCAGGATCCATGTGTGGAGTCCAATGCAGGGCTCAATCCCACAACCCTGGATCTTGACCTGAGCTGAAATCATGAGTATGACACTCAATGGACTGAGTCACCCAGGTGTTCCATTTCAAAGTGACGGAGTATATGCAAATATGTATGCAAATATATGCATATATATTGTATATGCAAATATAGCATGGGGCAAGATGCAAAGGTGCTGTATGTAATTCATCATCAATGTACATAATTTTATGTGTGTCAGGAAACCCTGGCCAAACTTCTCTGACTGTGGCTTTGTAAACTATCTCCAAAACCCAAGAGGGTTGCTGCTTGAGAAAATGAATTCTTATAAACCAGCAGATACTTTAAATAATGTGAGGTAATGTGACCTGTATTTGTAAAAGGTGGGAACATTCACTGGAATAACAATGGTCTTTTGGCTGTGGAAACATGTAAACACAAACTCCTCCTTTTTCCTGAAGAAAAGGATACCGTCAGGGAGAAAAGTGGGCCTGGCCATTCTCTCCCATCATGGCCCCATTCCTGCCACGGAGGTTAGTGGTGCACACTTCAGAGCTACGGGAATTTGCTGTGCCACCGTCAGCCCGCCATCACTCTGCACCTGCAGTGCCTCTCTCGGTTTTTCTCAAAATGACACAAACGTTTGTGTCTCTAGGGGTCATTTAGAGAATTTGGAGAAACAAGTATGGGTCATTGGGAGTCATTACATTTATTGTGGACTTTAAAAAATTTTTAATACTATTTTGGTTACAAGAAGGTCTTCTGAGGAAAGGCAGGTCTACATTTAAAGCAGAATCTGTCTTTTAAAAAATACACACTTTTGAGGAAACACAATTGCTCTCCCCGGCGGAGGGGTGCTACTAATAGGTTCTGACATTCCAGAAACAAAGTGAACACAGAGGTAGACAAGTGAGACGGAAAAGATCGGCAAGTCCAGCCCAGGGCTTGTCTGTGGGAACAGAGCTCAGTCCTGGTCAGTGATGACCCAGCTTGTTGACTGCAGAGAAGCAGATGTCATGGTCAGTGCTATGTAACCACTTGGGACCTGGGATAACCCTGGGAGACTGATGGTATGTGAGGGGCTTTGCGAGGGGGCTCTGCAAGAAGCTCAAGCAGACAAAGTAAATAGGTAAAGAATGATTATCAACCATGCTGGGAAAAAACGGAGCTCCAGGCTAATTAACAGGGTGGTTTTTTTGTTTTGTTTTGTTTTGTTTTTTTAGCACCGCTTCAGAACTGAGATCCAAAGAATTGGCATGTGTGTTTCAAGGAGTTAATGAGAAAGCTGCTATCACATCCTAAGAACTAAGAATTCCAGTCTCCTTTCTTAGAAGATCAAATGCTAGTTTGGAGGCTCTTTTGAAAAATAGAATGTCTTTGACATTCACTTCACGCCCTCTAGGAAAACAGAGAACTTGAGCCTCTTTCTAAGGTGGGCAGGGGTGAGCTCCGTTTCTGAGGCTGGGTCATCTGTGGACCACAAAGGCAAGGAGAAGAGGACAACAGAGAGATAAAGGGCCCACCCAGACCAAGGGAGGAGAGCCAGCAGAGGGGTTGATGGGCAGCACCTCACGTAACTCCTCAAACTGTACAACGTGGGAGCTCACGCAAAAGCAGGAAGTTAGTGACATCAGGGTGTTTCCTTCTTAAAAGGGTATCAGTTCTCTCCCGAAACGGAATTGCAAAGTCTTCTGTTCAAATTTGCAAAAATAAATAAAAAATTAATAAATGAAATAATAAATAATAACAATAAAAATAACAAATAAAATAATAAAGTAAAATAAATAAATAATAAAAAAATAAAATAATAAACAAAAATAAAAAGACTAACAAAATAACATGAAGTGAATTAAACAATGATAGGACGGTAAAGTTCGTCTGAAAGGCTGATGAGCTCTTCCAAATAATAATATTGATATTACTCCCACTTCCACTGAGGACATCGAACACTTATTGCCCACTGTGTTGTCAGGTTCTATTCCGGCCATCTCACTCATATGATCTCATTTAATCCTGACAACAACCCTATATGGTATTATTACCGCCATTTTACAGATGGAGAAGACATGCGGCGCAGGATACTTATCCAAGGTCAGACAGCTAGTAGGTGATGAAACACGAACTCAAACCATTTGGCTCCAGAGCGTACCCTCCTTACAATTACATTACGCTTTTTGCAGTTCTACTCGGCCAGTAATGGGGTCCTGCATACATGCCGTATCGTCTTTTGCTCGGCAGGCTCTGTGGGATCTTTACAGTTACTCTGTATGGTATGCAGGCCTCCTGTATTTCCGGGAGGAAAAGAGACCCCGAGAGGAAACATACTCATTCACGGATACAGAGTGAAATCAGAGAAGTCAGGTTCTCTGATTCCTCGTTATACATTTTCTTTCGCCACACCGTGCCACAGAGGTCTATGTTTACAGAAGCCATGAGATAATTTAGAATGCTAAAGGTACCTTCTATTGGGCATCTCTTGTTTCAGTAGGATAGCTTTTAAGATGTCTCTCTTTGCTTGGTTGTTTTCTTTATCCACGTAGATCACTATACCAAAAAAAAAAAAAAAAAAAAATCCACAGGAGGAAGTCACTCAGGAATATGCCACATTAGTACCATTCTGTACTTGTATAAATACCTGTTTTTCGAGACACAAGTCATGCCACCTCACTTGTATGCCTGGGAAAAGAAAGCGGCTCTGGAAACCAGAGTCAAATCCGAATAGTCATGTGATCTAATGTCATGTCACTGGCAGGTTTATGTGCACACTGTCAGAAAAGATACAAGCAACATCTAAGAGTGCCACATCGCTGTCACTGCCTGTTAATGGCACTGGCAGTCATGACAGTAAAAGCCAGCGGTCTTTATTGCTTTGTATTTGAGGGATTTACTGCATTTTCTTTCACCCAAGAAGCGAGTGATAATGATAATGTATGGCAGAGAGCTTGTCCTTTCTGACAGCCTCGGTAATTTAATCCTTCTCTCCTGCCACAACATGCAATAAAAGAGGCATCTAGCGTATTGGGTTGAGGAAATCCATAGGCTGACGTTTACTGGTGTTTGGGTGGGGGGTATGGGAGAGAAATGTGGAGGAAGGGAGAGAGGCTTTTTAGGGTAGGAAGTTTGTCTTTGGTTTTGAAAGGTGCATGTTGGCCTGCAGGGATGTGGCCAGACTTTACTTGGCTGAAATATGAGGGGAGATAGCTGATCTAAAGTCCCACCAGGAAGAAGGCAGTGAGCACTTGAACCTGTAAATAAGCGTCTGCAGTTTGGGAAAACGGCATCTCAGAGTGCGAACCCTCCAATTTTCAACCTGATTATTTTTTCTCAGCTCGGCAGCCTTTCAGCCATGCCTTAGCTTCTGAAGACATTTCTTTTTCACATGCCATTTTGGAGGTAAAGTCTCCCCTGTGGCCAGCTCTCAATTTAGAGACTATCCTGATCAAAAGTACACAAAGGGTGAAAGATACCATGACAATTCCAAAGCCAGACTCCGCTGGGAAAGAACATATTTCATACTGAGAATGTTTCCCTGGACAATTTTAGTCCAATCTCAAACTACGATGCTATCAGTTCATTTAGTCATTTGGCTCCGTTGACGTGCTGGGCACCGAGGCACACAGGGTGGGAGACACGTAAGTGTCTGTGTAGGGGTGGGTTAAGGATTTAAGAGAAGTGAGAACCGAGGTCAAAGAGTGGCTCTTGGTTTACTGCTGTTTGCATAATGCAGTATCAGTGAATGTGACTAATTATATAGGTTACGGAGATTTACGGCAATCAAAAAAGACAAAAGGTTCAGAGTATTTTGTGAGTCTAGTGCTTTGCTTACCAGTGCTGAAAAGGCTTGCTAACGGAGAAGTACCACTAATGTTGGGAGACTGCACCTCATTTTGGCCACCAGTACACCAAGCCAAATGGGAACTTTTTTCCCCAAATGGGAATTTTTTGGTTTTGCTGTTAATCACCACCAATTCAAGAGACGGTTGAGCATATTTTTTTGACTTCAGAGTTCTAAAACTTAAAAGCCATAATGGTCTACATAATTTTGGGGGTTTTTTGGTGATAATTTTTTGGATCATTTCCTCCCCCCCCCCCATTTTATTGAGATATAATGGACTTTGAACATTGTACTAATCTTGTGTATAACATAATGATATATGTATATATTGAGAAATGATTCCACAGTAAGTTTGATTAATATCCATTACCTCCTTGAGTCACACATTCTTTTTTAACTTCTGATAAGAACATTTAAGATCGACTCTTGTAACTTTCAAATACATGACAGAGTCTTGTTAACTATAGTGGTCTCTGTTGTTTGAAGATAAGGGTTATCTCAGTGATTAAGAAAAACAAAAAAGAATGGGTTCAGACTCCAGCATCTAGCTAGTCTTTCAATTCAACTAGGCCAGTTCTGATAAATCTCAGTAGTTCGAAAAAAATTTTTTTAATGTAGTACAATACACGTAACATAAAATTGATCATTTTAACCATTGTTAAGCATACGCTCGGTGGCATTAAGTCCATTCACACTACCATCCACCTCCAGAACGTTTTCATCATCCCAAACTGAATCTCTGTGCCAGTTAAATAGTAACTTGCCACCTCCCTCCTCCCCACTCCCTGGTAACCTCTATTCTACTTTCTGTCTCTATGAACTGGTCTGTTTTGGGTACCTCTTACAAGTAGACCCATGCAATATTTGTCCTTTGGTATCTGGCTTATTTCACTTAGCATAAATCTTTTTCAAGGTTCATCCATGGCACTTACCCAAATTTCATTCCTTTTTAAGACTAAATAATGTTGCATTGTGATATATAGATTTTCTTTACCCATTTGTCTGTTGATGGACATTTGAGTTATTTTCACCTTTTCACTATTGGGAATAATTCTGCTATGTATTCATCAGAAATATTTGTCAGAGTCCTTGCTGTCAGTTCTTTTGGGTAGGTATCCAGAAGTTGAACTGCTGTACTACATGGCAATTTCTACATCTTAAAAACAAAACAGAACACCTTTACCATTGAAATTGGTGAAAAAATGGTATAGCAGGGATACCCCTGCTTCTGCTCCATCCAGTTGGCCAGCACACTGTATTTCCTATTCTCTCAATGATAAAAATAGTGACAGCCATTATTTGTTGAGTGATGCTTATGTACTAGGTACTGCACTCAATACCTTTCTTATGTGTTAAGGACCATGCTGTCCCACATTTGACAGATGATTAAATAGACCCAGAGAAGTGAAGTAATTTGCTCAGGCTCACCTAGTTAGAAAGTGGCAGAACCCAGCAAAGTCTGCTTCCAGAGTCTGCCTTCTTAACCTCCACGCTGTAACGTCCCCTTCTTCCATAGGAAGTCAAAACTTTTCCTGCTGTTTAAGCTGCAACCATGTCATTAGCACAGACTGCAGTGTGAGAGAGAATTCCGTACCTGTATCACGGGAGGCCATCTCATTCTCCTTGAACTCTCTCAGGAAAGGATATTGCTTAGGTTCAGCTGGTCCAGCCAGGGGCCTTCACTCTCTTGGGGTAAACAGCTTTTAAAATTCCTTTTTGAAAAAACTCAAGCTCTTTACCGATAAGCTTAGTTCTCTGAAGGTGAACCAAATTCGAAGTCCAGCTCTTCTGCTTGCACAAACAAGGCCTGGAAGGTGGGCGTCTTAATCTAGCCCAGAGGTTCTTTGCCTTTTAATGTATGCCAGCATCCCCTGGAGGGCTGGTTAAAATGCACATTAATGAGCTCACCCGGAGTTTCTAATTCAGCAGGTCTGGGTTAGGGCCTGAGAATTTTTATCTTCCCAGCTGCTGCTGCTGCTGATTGGGATGTCCCACACAGAGAACCATGGCTGCAGCTCAACATCCCTTTGCCAATGAACACTTCTGTGTTGAACACGCGAGACATCGGAACACTGTGGCCACCTCTAGGTCATGGTCTTAAGGACATCCATTTGGTGTTATGGAACCAGATGGTTAAAAAAAAAATCTACAGTTTCAAAACTTCAAATGTGTCTTTTAAAAAGCAATTCTGGGGGGCGCCTGGGTGGCGCAGTCGGTTAAGCGTCCGACTTCAGCCAGGTCTCGATCTCGTGGTCCGTGAGTTAGAGCCCCGCGTCAGGCTCTGGGCTGATGGCTCAGAGCCTGGAGCCTGTTTCCGATTCTGTGTCTCCCTCTCTCTCTGCCCCTCCCCTGTTCATGCTCTGTCTCTCTCTGTCCCAAAAATAAATAAACGTTGAAAAAAAAATTTAAAAAGCAATTCTGGGGCGCCTGGGTGGCTCAGTCGGTTAAGCGTCTGACTCTTGATTTTGGCTCAGGTCATGATCTCATGGGTCGTGAGTCTGAGCCCTGAGTTGGGCTCTGTGCCCAAGTGTGGAGCCTGCTTGGGATTCTCTCTCTCCCCCTTTCTCTACTCCTCCGCTGGTGCTCTCTCTCTCTCTCACTCAAAATAAAGTAAAAAAATAAAATAAAAAGCAATTCTGGTGATTCGAAAAATATCAGAACTCTCTAAAAATTAAGCTATTTTTGCCTTTAATTCTCATTAGAAATCACATTTGTTTAAGACTTGCTAGATTTTCACATGAACTTATTGAAAGCATATGTCTCAAAAAAGGTTCCAAATAGTAGTCTAAATATCTAAGCTGATCTTGAATTGTCTACCATTAAAAACTTATCCCTCACTTATACAGGTTGGAAAGATCTTTATATTCTTATCAGTGTCATTGGCAGAAGAAATGCAGATGGCTTAATTACAAAGGGCTGATAACCTTGAATCTCAGAAAACTTTTTGTGTTGGCGTGTTATTCCCCTAATCCTCATCGTTGCCAAATTTCTCTTCCTATTAGTGACAGAATGTAAAGTCCGCATCGTTTTCATCTTCTGAATTAAACTTTAATTGTTCCAAAACATAGACTGTTCAATGCTCACAGACTAAGGGCCCAGATCTGTAGAAGTCTCATAAAAACTTTGGACGATTTCATTAATCTTTTTTTCTTCCCACTGTCAATTCCCTAGAAGGCTTTATTCAGCCCAGACAACATTCTTCAGACCTACCATCAATCTTATTTTTTCCAAACTATTTTCCTGCTTT
Organism: Acinonyx jubatus; assembly: GCF_027475565.1. NCBI lineage: Eukaryota > Metazoa > Chordata > Mammalia > Carnivora > Felidae > Acinonyx > Acinonyx jubatus. Next base: position 30,355,782 of record NC_069396.1, on the reverse strand, counting down.
GTCAGCATTCTCTGAGCAAAATTTTCAGGCCCAACAAAATACAAATGTTTTCTTCTTGCTACAAATGTTTAGCAAGTGAATTCAACCTTGCTTCCCCACCCGCTCCTGCCAGCATTAGGAACCCTAAGAAGATCTATTTTTTGTGTAAGTGAACCTGGTATTAACACCTCTTAATCAAGACCGAATTGGGCTATAATCATGCAGATCACTAGACTAAACCTCTCATTTTATGTACCCAACTTAGGCCTCAGGATACAAATCCCTTTTGAAAAGATTCAAGCCATTATATAGGGTAAAAATCATTGTGAGGTTCAGTCCACCTCTCAACTGGTATGGCGTTCAAACAGAAGACAGCATGTACTAATTGTCCTTTAGATTTTCCATCTGAATTAAACAGTTTGGAAATAAAATTACTTTCATTAACATTTAATATGATTTGGGAGATGTAAGGCTGCATTATATTGACCTTTTACTTCAAGTCGCAAGTGAATGGCAAATCATTACAATAATTAGATGAGATAGTTACTTATTAACCAAGGATCCAAGGAGATTCTGCAATGAAGATGATGCAAATATAGTAATTTAAAAATAAACACTTTCACTAGGTCATAATTGAGTGGAAAATAAAATAAAGCCTTCTACAAGGTTAATTTTCATGACTTCTCAGAATTTGCTGATGACCTAAGACTACAGTTTTTCAGATAAAGTAGATTAAAAAAAAAACAAACAGCATTATTTTGCTTGGAAGCACAAAGTACGGTCCTCTCCCCTCCCACCACGAAGGGATTTAAATATCCTTAAAACTTGTTTCAATCAACTTTGCAAATACTACACAGTTGAATCTCAATAGGTAGGAAGAGAAGCTGAAGAAAGATACAGTAAACACTTCTACTGAGTTCATTTCTAATAAATTATTGGTTCTCTTGTTGCTTTTGGAGGACTGATTTTTCATTAGAAACATAAGCAGCTCTTAAAATACCAATTAGATAGTAGGGGTATCTTTCAGTAAAAGGAAAAAATATACCTGAACCAATGCCAACCAACCAACGGAAACCCGGCAAAGCCCTAGGTTACTATGTGGGAACGATACAAAATTCAGGACACTTGAGGATGTGTTAACAGGTTGCATCCCCAGAATGATTTGCATTGCTTCTTAAGCAAATAAAAACAATCTGTTCTGCAGCAGGCCAAATTTCTCCATGTACAATGTCTAAAAAGCAATTTTGTCAGTCCAACCAAACATTCTACTGCTGACCTTTAAGAAGAATAACACAAAAGCCAGAAGAGTTTGTCTCTTTTCTTGGGGGTATTTCCATTATAATTAGTTGTCTAAACAGTTCTCTCATTACTAATAATATTTGGTGTGTTTTACTTTTCTGACACTTTGCAGGTAAAATATCTCTAAGGAAGTTTGAGAAAATATTTTTGGAAATGTTTCTGTTATATCAAGTCAATGAAAGGAAGGAGGAATCAGATTCTTGTCCTGACTATATTATTTGCTTCCTAAGTGATTTCTCAACCTATCTGTCATTATAGAATTATAGAATTTGAGCTGGAAGAGATCTAAGAGGGTGCCTTATTCAATAGATAAGAAAAAAGGATCCCATGAAATTTAAATAGCTTGCCCAAGTTCATGTAACTAGTAACAACTGTGGATCCAGGGAAGACTAGAACAGACCTTGGGATGCTCATGGTTACTGTCTCAAGCAATGACCACATTTCTAAAAATAGGTGTGTGCACATGCGTACACACACACAGAAGTAACCACGGCCATCTGTATTTTTACCGCATGACCAGTAGCTGATATACATACGATCAACAGCATTATTACACATGTTGATTAAAATACAATTTATGAAACTGGGGAGTAAAAATATTAGTGTTCAATTAGCATAAGATGGCCTGTTTTTGCTAAAGATAATGCAACACTCCATCTTTATGGTTTGTTTAAATATAGGGCTTTAGAACTTCATAAGCAGTTTTATCATAGGGTCACGTCAGCTTGATATGATATTTTTACTCCTCATTAATTATATACTGATATATACGATTCTCTAAAACATCTTAAAGTCGGCTGATCTAAGAATTTACAGGGTACCAGGTGGGTCTGACTTAGATGGCAACCAGCTGATAGGTGAAGCCCTAAAAGAGACAACTTGCCTGCAGCTATCAACGCATGTGTGGACTAAAACATGAAAACGTATTCTAAGAATTTAGGTCACTCAATTAAAATCCTGAACATATAGACACTGGGAGACATGTGTATATATACATTGTAAAAACATCTATGTGAGGACATTGATCAGAAAGGTAGAAAAAATTAGACCACGGAATTGTTTGGATCATGATTAAAAAGATAGTAGTTTTTTTTTATCCCCCTCGAAACATTATACGTTTTGATTCAATTGTAGACCCACGTGTGACATTTTTCTTTTGATTCTGTGATATAGCGGGAACACCCAGAGAGGTTGTTTTCCTACCATTTTTGTTTTCTCTTAACTTTAGTATTACTTCAAATTGAATTCTTAATCCTGATGTTACAGACCTGACTTTTATTAATCTATTCTGATGAGACTCCCATGACTTTGTGTGAACATTAGAGAATTATACTTTGTCCTTGTTCCTACAGCTACCTTCACCGAAAGACAAAAACAAAAGTCTGTATTATAAATGAACCATACATACCATTGCTATAGTTATAGTAGACCCACTGCCCACTCTTGGGTTTTGGAAGTGACACAGGTGTCTCTTCAGCAGGAAGACTGTAGAATCTGCATTCAACGAACAGCCGTTGGATAGTGTCATCTGCAGTTACTCGAGAATCATTAAGGCTTAGAGCTATGATCTCAATCCGAATTTTTTCTGATGGCTGTTTCAAGAGCAGAAACAAAAAACAACAAAGAAACATAAAACAAATGAGCAGAAACCCATTTACTCTTTTTCACTATCAATTTTAAATAAAACATGAAGGCCAATGGGTTTCTTTTTTGGAACACATTGTACACGACTGTGTAGTTACACATGATAGATTATTCACGACAGAGAGAGAGAGAATGAGATTCTAATGCCCCAGGGTTTGAAGTTAACAGTGTCATGGCAATAGTCTCCTGATTTACATTTGAGGCTATAAATACCCCACTAGTAGTCTATCAGGGCCGAAGATTATGAGATCTTCATCTCCGATTGCTTTCAGAATGACAAGTATCACTTGGCCTTGTTTCAATCTATGTAATGAAGTACATGTTTATCACTGCTTTTATTGAATCTATTGTACCTGAGAAAGTTTCAGTTATTTAGAGATCAAAGCCTGTTGAATACTTCATAGCGATTATGCTAGTATACGTTGCTATATGAATCCGTATTAACTACAGCAGAAACTATAGTCCATTGTCTTATATATTCTGCCACAACATATTTCATTCAATAAGTAATGTTTTCAAACAAGAGAAACAAACTGTCTACCTAATTTAACACAGGTTTCCTTGTGATTTATTTTTTTTTACCTCATTTTTACAGATTTAATAATTACAAATAACAGTTTTACTGTGTAATTTTCATTTCAATCCTTACTTAATACATTTTGGTGTCACAGACATTATTATACAAGCCATATATGTTTCCTTGAGTGATGACTTAACACAAACACCAGTCTCTCACTTAAAAATTAGATCACACCAAGGTAACTCCTCCCTTAGAACTGTCAAATTTTTTACAATTTTAAATTTATACTTCATTCCCTTTTACTAAACCCCTCTTTACTAAATTCAGAAGCACGCTAGAAAATCCTGAAACCAGGACCTGTCTATATGGCCAACTTTTTAGGAACTCATTGTCAAACATAAATCAGTTGTGTAAATTCACCATAGTGACTACTTAGATGTTTCAAAGCATATAATATAATTAATCAAACTGAAAAGCATAACTATCCTATTGTAAAAATATCCCCATAAAGAACAATTTCTATTGCTGTCAAACCCCCTCAATATTTGATGAAGTAATTTTGCCCCATTCTTTCAAAAGACATTTTCTTTTATTATGTATTCTAAGACACTTTAACTAAAAACCCAAATCTGAATATTTCAATAAGGTTATTTTATTATTCAGTAGATTCATGGAAATTTTACTAGGATGACAGAGAAAATTCCACACCATTCTGTCTCCACTAATACAGGTACGAGGCTGCAGCTGGCAATATTACTAGGATTAGCATAGTATGATGAAATATTTAAAGGAAAATTTTTTCTAAAACCTAATAAATCAAATGACTGCCAAATGTCATTAAAGTGATGGTCTTTGACTTGAATATGCTTTTCATATTCAAATTTGAAAAGAAAGAGATGGAAGCCTGGAAAGGTTACTCGGTTTCAACTAATAACCTCGAGCCCTCTCCGTTCACGTGCATAAAAAATGAAGTTGGCTCTATTGTCTAACCTCACTTCAGAAAAGCCCTTCTCTGCTTGCTGAAGACTAACATGGGAAAGAAAATATTTTAAGTGATATTATTTTTTCCTTAAAATGCATCGTGGTTGTCAGAATACCACATGTGCACACACATTTTATAATTCTGGTTCAAATGGAGCACCGTGCATAATTAAGTCTTTTTACATGCCTTGTAATTTGAAAAACTCAGAATTGTTATAACAAACATCTTATAAAATATTCCTGCCTCGGCACAAAAGAATTAAAGGAAAATAGCCACCGAGAGGCAAAATGGTTACCTCTACGTTGTGCAGAGAAGAATTTAAAGTCGTTTATCACAGAACCCAATGAAGAGACAAATGAACTTATAAATAGCAGGGGAATCAAATTTATTTAACCGGTTATTTTATTAATAATATATTAAGTGTACAATCCCCATATAAAAACTTGCATTACTGTAAGGACAAATTTAGGTTATCAAATAAGACTATATACAAAAATAGAATTCTAAATGAAAGTAGATTACAGCCAAAGAAACAAGCAAAAACATCAATACCAAACAAACCAAAAGAAAACCCATCATATTCAAATAAATTTAAAAGAGCTTTAAAATTCCTTACATGGCATCATCTCCTTTCTGGTCCAGTTTTTTATTGTTATTCCCCCTCGAGCCTCATTACCTCTATCCCATGTCCCTTAAATTCTCTAATATTATGTATAGAAGTTATTAGTTACCATTTCTTTGGTTTTTTTTTTTTTTAAATATGTATTTATTTTTGGGATAGCGCAAGCGGGGGAGGGGCAGACAGAGGGGGACAGAGGATCTGAAGCGGGCCCTGCATTGAGAGGCTGACAGGAGCGAGCCTGATGTAAATAACTTGAATAACTTGAGCCGAAGTCGGACACTCAACCAACTGAGCCACCCAGGTGCCCCTTTTGTCTTTTTAAAAAATGTTTACTTATTTTGAGAGAGAGAGAAGGAGACAGCAGGTGGGGGAGAGGCAAAGAGGGAGGGAGAGAAAGAGTCCCAAGCAGGCTCCATGCTGTCAGTGCGGAGCCTGATGCGTGGCTCGATTCCTTGAACCGTGAGATAGTGACCTGAGCCGAAATCAAGAGTTGGATGCTTAACAGATTGAGCCAGCCAGGCACCCCATCTTTGTTCTTTTTATGCTACATAAATCAACTTAAAATAAATTAGAAGACGGATAAGTTCCAAACAGTATATATCCAGGGAAGCATGCTCTGTCTGAATAAAGAATTTTCTAAACATTATACCTTTTGGCTACCGGGGCTAGCCAATTTATTTTTCAACATTGGAACAATTCTGGTTGTGTTTTTGCCTCCGTGAATCAAAAGTTCAACTAGATTGTAAATAAGGATTTTGAAGATTAAGAAGTACATCAGCTGTCTGACTGACGGTTCAGTCAGACAACTTCGTGTCAAAAATGAACTCACACCCTCTCCCCTGATCTCATTCATCCTCCGATATTTCCCATCTCAGGTGACATCACCAGCCACCTGGCCACCCTACAGCCAGGAGACCTCGGAGCCACGGTTGCCATTTTCATTTTTCATACCCACCACATCCTGGAGATCACCCATCCCTATTCATGCCACTTCCTGAACACAATGATTCATCAGATTACTGAAAGCTTGTGTTTCAACATTGTATCAGCTATTGGGGATAAAAAGACAAAACAGGATGTGGCTTCTCTTTTCATTTTTATCTCTAGAGAAATTTGTTTAGGTTCTCATCTGATCTGGGGGGGGGGGAAGGACTCACTCAACAGCTGCCTAGTTTTAGCATGCAGTTTAACAGAGTAACAAGGGAGAAATGAGAAGGGATCATGAAAGAGAACTGGTCGGCAGAACTGGACGCAGATGGATGGTACCAGCCTATAAACTCAGGGACTCAGGGACGCGAGCTACCCTGCTTATGACATCACTGCTGTTGGCATGCAGCACACGCTCAGAAACGAAGGGATCTACTCTCACGGCTAGAAGAGAGGCGAGGCACTCCTGCCCCTAATCCCTGGTCTGGAGTCTCAGCTGCTCTTCCTGTGGCTGAATTCTCTCCCTAAAAACAAATCAGGTATCACCCTTTCTGCTTGAAACCCTGTTAACTTACACTCTAGCCATTTTCTGGGACCAGTGGTGTGCTGTTTATATAGCTCAGGTTTTTTGCATCTGAAATCTTCTCCACCAGACAAAATTCTACTTATTTTATGTCCTGGGCCACACATGCTGTCCTTTTAGGATAGCATTTCTACTCTCCAAGGGTGAGCTGGTTCCTCCTCTGGGTCCTTACTACACTTCCTAGTCACGTTATACTTCATGGATTTTTTTTTTTTTTTTTTTTTGCCTATCTGCTTCTCTGTAGACTGTGAGCTCCTGGAGGCCAGAGCCTTGTCTTATTAATCTTCTGCTATTTAACATCCTATCTGGCACATAGTAGGCTCTCAATAAATACTTAAAAATATGGAGTCAAGGGAGGCTGAATATTTTTTATATATTCAGAATATCTTTTGTATATTGCCAGTAAAAGGTGTAGCTGCATTTTTTTTTTTTTTTAGGGTTTTCTTTTTTAACAAATATTTATTGTGTCTCCCGTGTTTTGGTAAGTTGGTTATTACTAACTGTTGAAAAATATATAGAAATCTTGCTGTTTAAGGTTTCAGTTAAATAAGAGTATTTCAAAGACAGGTCAATATTGTGGAACTGAGATGGGAGGTTACTATTTTTTGAACTTTTCCGATTTTTCATAATAAAACAATGAAAAGTTCCACTAGGAGACTTGCAAGGGATAACCATACACTGATTCAAACAAGTCTTTGCAGTCAGATGCATCATAATGTCTGTTTAGGATCCCTAGAACAAGACAATTGTACTTCTGTAGGGTATTGGTAGCCTTCACATGTAGTAAGTTGGCCACTCGGTTTAGGCTTTAGGCTTTTCCTGTCTTCTATTCTGTATGTGTGAACGTTTGTTACTAAGTATGATGTTACTTTTGTCTTGTTCACCAAGTGCCCTATTTACATCTCTAGTTAGCAAGATGTTGACGTTAGCATATAAAAAAAAAAGCATTTAAAAGTCGACGGTGGTGAACAGAAGTAATAGAAGTCACTCAAGTAAGAACTTATTTTTACTTGCCTGTATAGATGGACACTCCATACTGTGTGATTGAATGATCTAGAAATGTGATGACAGCTTGTATTACTCGCAGAGAAAAAAAGTTAAAAGTTCTCATGATTTTGGCTCAATTCCACCATTGCTTCCTGACTGATGCTAATTCGCTTTTTAGGCCATATTTTTCTACAGTATTTACTTAAGCTTTTATTGGCATGCTTAAATTTTTTATGTTTTACTTCAGAGGATCATGCTGAATTCTTCCTCTGGTTTCAAGCATCAGAGCAGTCACATTGGAGTTGAATTGTTAGGCTTCTAAAAACTAATTATACTTGACAGTCCTGAAACATCGTATCCCTTAACTGAGGATGGCCTATGATAAAAGTTTTCAACTTGTTTTAGTCCATTAGATTTAACTCTAACTCTGGTGAGATTACATGTGAGTTTTATTTCATTCTAAATTTCTACAGTGAATAAGCATTTCCGTAACTTTAAAAATTATAAAGTATAGAAAATAATTTGGCATATTCAAGTACTCAACGTCTAAAACAGATGTTACCATTTTGCTGTATCTGCTTCAAACTTTTTTTGTTATTACTGTTGAAGAAATGAAACATTTCAGTTAGATACAGGTAAAGCCCCTACCTCCTAGTTCCTTTCTTTCCTTTCTCATCCCCCCATAGGTAACCACTATTCTTAAGTTGGTATGTATCACTCCCAAACACGCTTTTATATTTTCTACAACATAGGTATATATCCATAAACGACACAGAGTATTGTTCTGTTTTTAGGTTTTATATTAGTGGTATCAGCCTCTATCAATCATTTTGTAACTTGTGTTTTTTTTCACTGAATGCTATATATTTTTAGATTTATTCACGTTTATTATTAAAATCCAATTCCTATATATTAACCGTTCTACAGAATTCCATTTATATTGCATATATAATCTATTGTCCACTTATTTCTTTACTGATGAACAATCCAGGTGTCCACAGTTTTTTGCTATTACAAACAATGTTGCATTCCTTTATGTTTTCTTGTGTATGTGAATGATTCTCTTAGAAGAATTGCTAAGGGATAGATATGAGAAATTCAAATTACTCCCCAAATGGTTACATGAATTTACATGGTTATTACATTTATCACTATAAAAATGTGTTACATACGTGTGTATGTGTGTAAATAAATATAAACAAAGCCTACCTATAGGAGTAGGTAGAACTTGGTACTATATAGCAAACTGATAAGATATAAAATGGACATGGAAGGTTATAATCTATGTCTATGCCCTTTAAGAGAAAAATTTTAATTGGGGTGAGTTCTGAAAAAAGCTCACCATTGGTATTGACAGAGCCATAGGTAAACAGGGTAGGAATGCACACTGATTAATAGTGATTCTTACAACTTCCTTCTTCAGGCTGGGGGTGGGCAGAGTCATCTCAAAAAAAAAAAATGTCCTCCCAGGCGAGCCTGGGGGGCTCAGTCAGTTAAACAATCAACTCTTGGTTTCGGCTCAGGTCATGATCTCACGGTTTGTGAGTCTGAGCCCCACATTGGGCTCTGCACTGACAGTGTGGAGTCTACTTGGGATTTTCTCTCTCTCTCCCTCTCTGCCCCTGCTTGTGCTCTCTCTCTCTCTCTCTCTGAAAATAAAATAAACTTAAAAAAAAAAAAGTCCTCTCAACTCACACTAGGCTCTAAAACTTCCCCTTATTAGGAATCATATCCATTCTTCATACATGTTTTGATTGAAAATATTTGGTTTCTTAAAAGCTCTTTGGGAGAAAGAAGAGTAAAGAGAAACTCAAACTGTCAAGACAATAATGTTTTTAACAAACAAAAGCAAAAAAACCCCCAGCTTTCATCAGTGGCAGTAACTTATCTTTTCTCATGTGTTCTGTGAAAGACCCATATTAAACAAATAATGTAAATACCGAAAACTTCAGTGATGGAGATCAAAATGGTGCTAGAGTTAAGAGGGCTTATTTTTAGACTACTGTCATGGTCTCCCTTATACACCATGAAAATTACTGCATCTATAATGGTCAGCAAATTACAGAAGCTTGTTACCACATGTTCTAAAGCAATGGTTGGAGTATTTTTTCCTGTCCTAATACACCTGAGGGATATGACACATTTCCATCATTAACTGTGGCTTACTATGGCAATAAAGTGAAGGAAGGAGAGAATTTTAAAAATTACCCTCAATTTCAGGTGATTTTGATATGCTATTCCACTTTCACCATCATTGAAAACAGATGTTACAGTACAGTGGTTCTCAATTTTGGCTGCACATTAGTATCACCCGGGGAGCTTTAAACAAAATTCGGATTTAGCTGATCCGGATGGAGCCAGGCCCTGGCATTTAAAAATGCTCTCTAGGTGATCTGAGTGTGCAGTCACGGTGAGAAGTACCACTTTTCCCTAAAGTTGTTCTTAAACTCTTAGCATGCCCCAGAATGACCTGAAAGGCTCAATAACACACGGATTGCTGGGCCTCTGTCTCTGAATTTCTCATTCATGAGGTGTGGGGTGGGGTCCAAGAATTTGCATCCTCACAGTTTCTGAGGTGACGCTGATGCTGCTGGTCTGGGGACCACATTTTGAGAATCACTGCTCTAAACCAAGAAAGATTCAACGTATATTTTTGTTGTCCCTTTCTAAGATATTTACAAAAAAGCTTCTATGATATTCATATGAAACTGTTCTCTAGTTATTATTTAACATTTTAGTACAGACTTAGCTCACAAATTATTTCCTTTCTAGAAGGAGTGTATACTCATCATTAAACATAATCCAACAAGAGGGGCACCAGGTTAAACGCCTGACTCTTGATTTCGGCTCAGGTCATGATCATGGTTTGTGGGTTCGAGCCCATGTTGGCTCCGTGCTGATGGTGTGGGGGCCTGCTTGGGATTCTCTTTTTCCCTTTCTCTCTGCCTCTCCCCTGCTCACTCTCTCTCTTTGTCAAAATAAATAAATATACTTAAAAAAAAAATTCCAACAATATAAATCCCAAAACTAAAATATAAAAGTTCCTTGTTTTCGGCAATTTTTTGCCAAAGGGGTTGGCAATTACGTTTTGTATAATTTTTGCATCACAGGCCATATGGTCTCTGTTGCAAACACTCAACTCTGCTCTTCTAGAGTGAAAGCAGTATAGACAATAGGTAAATGATGGGTGTAGCTGTGTTTCAGTGAAACTTTATTTACAAAAACAGGTAGAGAGAGGGCTGGGATTGACACATTGGCCATAGTTTGCAGACCCCTGCCCTGACCATGTCCCAGAGATACTCACTGCTAATGGTGTTTGGATTATATATTTCTAGACATTTTCTTGGTTTACATAAACCTAAATGTTGTGTCTGTATGCTCATATAAAAATGTGTACGTATGTGTATATAAATATTCCTCTTTCTTGGCTTCTTTGTAATGGAATTTTCAGTGAGGTGTAATTTCTTCACCATTGGTTTGGCAAAGGTGTGATGTGAGGAAGCAGGAATTTTTATACGTTGTTATTGTAACCAGAAATGTTTGCATTAGCAAAAACTGAAAGAAGCTAAGGCCCCATGGGACACTCAACCAACTGAGACACCTAGATGCCCTCACCTAAAGGTCCTTCAAAAGGGGCTTATTTAAATAAATATGGTATGGCTATGCATTGCAGTATTATGCATCTGTTAAAAGAAATGGAATATACTACTATGGAAAGACGTCCATAGTATATTAGTAAGAGATAATTAAGTTGCAAAACATAAAAAATAGTTTTGGGGGCGCCTGGGTGGTGCAGTCGGTTAGGCGTCCGACTTCAGCCAGGTCACGATCTCGCAGTCTGTGAGTTTGAGCCCCGTGTCAGGCTCTGGGCTGATGGCTCAGAGCCTGGAGCCTGTTTCACATTCTGTGTCTCCCTCTCTCTCTGCCCCTCCCCCGTTCATGCTCTGTCTCTCTCTGTCCCAAAAATAAATAAACGTTGAAAAAAAAAATTAAAAAAAAAAATAGTTTCGGAAGAATCTACCGGCAGAGTAATTCAACATTTCTGGTTTCACCTAAAATATATTTTCTAGCTGAAGCGTCTAGCTGAAGCTTTCTAGCTGAAGCGTCCGTATGTAAAACAGCGGGAGGGGCTTATTTTACACATTGACAGGATATCACGTTTGATTCTGAAATCGTTTCATAAGTTTTTTAAAGTTTACTCATGTATTTTGAGCACGGGTGCGTGTGCGGGTCAAGGGCAGACAGAGAAGGAGAGAGAGGGAGAATCCCAAGCAGGCTCTAAACTATCAGCTCAGAGTCCGACTCAGGGCTTGAGCCCCTGAACCATGAGATCATGACCTGAGCTGAAACCAAGAGTCAGACATTTAACTGACTAAGCCACCCAGGTGCCCCGACTTAATACTTTCTATTTTTATTCATTTTTAACTTTTTTTAACGTTTATTTTGAGACAGAGAGACATACACACACGAGCAGTGAGATCATAACCTGAGCCGAAGTTGGATGCTTAACCTAATGAGCCACCCAGGTGCCCCCTGATTTAATACTTTTTAATACATGAATTCTAAAAGTAGTGAGTTGCTTTATGCATTTTGCCTTTCAAACCTTCAAAGCATATTTTGCTGAACATCATTATTGCAGTCACCTGGGAATGCCAGCTCATACTGTTCAAGAGGACCTGGCTTCCAGGTGGAATTGCAATTTCGTCCAATTGAATATGGCAGTTTTTACAAAACTGCCATTAGTAGAAACAGAGAAAGAGAACGATGTAAATACGCAATGCACAGAAGAGTCCGTTGCTCTGTCAGAGTGTGACTTCCCATTCTTACCTGTGGGCGCACTTTAAGAAATCTGTGAATTGATGGCCATACACTTCGTAGTGAAAATGGAAAGCTGCGTTGCTTAAAAGATAAAACTAGAAACACTCTGAAAGGAGGATTGTTAATTCTTTTTTTTAGTGTCATGGCAGATGCAAATTTTTGGTTTTGATGTCTATTTTAAGGACCTAAAACAAGGCTTTTAATCAATGTATTATACATCAAATTGATACTGTTAACTTCTGATTATTCAAATTAATAAAATATTCATAGAGAAATGTCCAAAGTTTTACATTTCTCAGACTCCCCCCACCCCACTTAATTATCATGCCTAGAAGCTTTTTAGTAAAAGAATCAGTCGTCAGGCTGACGGAATCTGACAGGCCAGCAAGGCCCAATTACACTGGTGCTCTGTGGCCCTTTGATGTCCTGGAAACGAAGAGCGATAGGGGCAAATTGGGTAGCACATTATGTTAATGACTTGATTTAATCCAGCCACTAAACTTTATGTAGCCTGTTAAAAAAGATGCTAACACTAATTATGCCACTTTGGAAAGAAAAGGAGGGGACAAGCATTTCACTCTGACAAAGTGAAGCTCATAAATGTTGTAAATGAAATGAAACAAAATGAAGTAATCTATGATTAATTATACATCACAGACATAAAGAAAAGAGGAAGAACCAAGTAATATGTCTCAGTCCTGGGAAATCTGTTAGATTCCTGTTAAGGATCAACATTTCTAAGAAATAACTGTGAGCTGAGAGCTTCTGAAACATGCAAGGAGGAAACTGGGTGATCTTCAAGTGCTTATACAGTGTAGCAGGTAATTCAGATTCACAGTGTAATTGGCATAAATGATACTTATCTAGGATACTACTTTAATTCTCAATTCTGTGACATGAGAGGGTAGAGGCAATTGGTTAAAAAAATCTTATCAAATGGGGAGAACCAGAGTAGGGTTCTCTAATTACTTTTTAATTAGTCTCTGTGCCTCTCTTCTTTTAAAATTGAATTCAAGAGTGTAAACTCCCTAAGAGCAAGAGGATTATTTCTCTTATTCACTGCTATATTCTCATGGCCTAGAACAAAACTTGGAATGCAGCAAATACTCCCCAAATATCTGTTTAATGAGTGAGTGATCTTCCCCCTCCCTTAAAAGCCCTTATTGGCCGCTCATAGAACTTTAGGATAGACTTCAGCCTCCTTGGATGATACACGAGAGGCCTCAATGCTGAGGACATGTCTACCTTTTCAGCATATTCTCCTGGGGCCCTGTAGGTGTGCCATAGATGTAGTCCATCCTAAAACCATTCTGAATTTCCAGAACAAGTTATGCTCCACATTCTAATTTTTATGCTATCATTCCTCTGTCCTGAAATGACCACTCTATGGCTCTCACTAACTCCTCATCACCTTCAACACTTGGCTCAAGCTTCACTGACTTCTGGAAGTCATCCTTGATGAGGGTCCCTCATGCTGTTGGGTACTTGCTTGAATGCTCCTATAGCAGCACCCTGTGCATTCCGTTCCCCTCGCTCTGACCACCTTACGTTGTGACTGTGTTTCCTTGCAGACTGTGACTTCTTTGAGGCCAGGGATTGCTTCTTTTCTGACACAGAGTAGATGCTAAGGAATATAGGATTGTTGTGATAATTAAGGGACATGTTATGCAGGATGTGCTTAGGTCAGAAGCACCATTCAAGTCGTCCTTTCCTTCTGATGAAAGCCATGTGCCACTTTCCTGAAAGTGCTACCTGAAGCAGTTCTTAAGGAAGATGTACAGGAAGAAATGTCTGATTCCAACATGCACGCTTACTGTGCTCAGTGTAATGAGAATACATTCTTCATAAAATGATGTGATAGTTCATTTTATCTGTCAACTTGACTGGACCACCAGCTATTCAGACATAGGTCAAACATTGTCTTAGGTGTGTCCTTGGAGTGTTTCTGGATAAGATTAACATCTGAGGTGGAAGATGGAGTAAAGCAGACTGCCCTCTCTAATGTGGGTGGGGCCTCTTCTAATCAATTGAAGACCTAAACAGAACAAAAAGGAGAACAAAAAGAGAGAACTCCTCTTGCCTGTTGGCCTTCACATGCAACGTTGGTCTTTTCCTGACTTTGAATGTGATAATGGAACACACTGTCTCTTGTTGGGTCTCTGCCTGCCTGCTCTCCAGCTCGAATTTGTACCAGTGGCACTCCAACTTTTACGGTCTTCAGACCCAGAATGGAGCTACACCATTGCATTTCCTGGGTCTTTGCCTTGCTGAATGCAGATCCTGGGACTTCTCAGTCCCCACAGTCACGTGGCTCAATTCTTTATAATAAATCTTTCTATATGTAGACATTTATACATATATATTCTATTGGTTCTATTTCCCTGGAAAACCCTAATACAAATGGCTATCTACACAAGGGGCCCATTTTCCCTTTAATTCCCATTATCACAATTTTCTAATAGACAGCATAGAATTTCTATTCATCAGTTCGATAAACAATTTCAGGTTTGATAAAGCAAAAAAGCTAAATTTAATTGAACTAAATGCTTTATTAAAAGTGTTCAGGAAACCATCCTCAAGATTTCCTCCTTGATTTATTGATTTGGAAGAAAAAAGACTCCATATATAAGGATGCATGGGTCAGGTGGTATTATAATTAATAACAATGGTAATAAAACTTTGGACAGATGAACTATTCTGTTTGCATTTGGGTTTGGTCTGCAAAGAGGTTAAGCTGAGAATTTTAAGAGTTGAAAGAAGTATTCCAATTCTTACCCAAAAAGTAGAAATTCTAAAAAAAGGTGTACAATTAATCATTTCAGGAAAATTAATGTAGATGAGCAGAAAAAGCTAGAGCCTTTTTACTTTACTTACGCTTACTTTATAAAAATGCCCCCCCCTTAAAATAAAAAATGCTCTGCTAAGTGGTATACTTCCCATGTAAATTAAAGTACAATTTTCTTTTCAAAATTTGAATTTACATACTACTTTTCAGCAATGTGCTACAAAACACGTAAACACTATACAAGATCTAACAGGGTTTAATTTTTTGGCAGAAATGAAATAACGTTAATAGTTTATCAGTGGACATATTTAGATATGAATAGTGTATGAATTCACATTTGCAAGCTATTATAGTTTTGAATGCAATATCACATTTTGAATTCTTAAAGTTGAGATGTGATTTAACATACCTTTGTACAATGGTTCTGAAAAGGAGTCAGGGAAGTCAACTGGTTTTATCAATTAACTATTAAAGCTACTATTGTTAGGTATTGTTAACATGTAAGCCAAACTAACTCTAGAAGTTATCACCCATCACATTATGAAACTACATATAAATTTATTTTGTACTAGACGATTGTATGGGTAAGATTGTGAAAATACATTAGCATTTTCCCAGAAATATTTTTGCCCGAAGATTTTCATACATGAAGACTGATACACTACAAATGAAGACAACTTTATTTTACAATTTTCTAGCTGGCATCAAGTTACTGACCTGTTTGATATTCTCGGAGACAGGACCAGGAATAATACATTCATCACTGTCAGACGCTGATCTCTCTTCCTCATCTATTAAAAAATAAAACTCAATAGTTTAAGTCTATTAAAGCAAATATACCTTGTAAAATGGACAGAAATAAGCATATGTCATAAGGACAACCTTAAAAGAACAATATGATAATTATGTCTAGACCTTTTTTAACAGCAAAGATATTTACTTTTACATTTTATTTCATTTATTTTAAATGTTTATTTATTTATTTTGAGAGAGAGAGAGAGAGAGCAAGGCAAGGGAGGGGCAGAGGGAGAGGGAGAGAGAGAGAATCTCAAGCAGGCTCTGTGCTCTCCATGCAGAGACTGACATGGGGCTTGATCTCATGAGCTGTCAGATCACAACCTGAGCCGAAATCAAGAGTAAGACACTTAACCGACTGAGTCACCTAGGCGCCCCTAAATTATATTTTAGGAAAGAGAAAAAAAAAAAAACGACTGAAAATTCCAAGTTCAGTTTTAGTAGAAACAAAGATAATAAAAATATAGCTTGTTGTGAAATTGAAAATTAATCTTTAAAAAGATTTTTTAAAATATTTGTTTATTTTTGAGAGACAGAGAGACAGAGCATGAGCGGGAGAGGGGCAGACAGAGAGGGAGACACAGAATCCGAAGCAGGCTCCAGGCTCTGAGCTGTCAGCCCAGAGCCCGACGCGGGGCTCGAACTCACAAGCTGTGAGATCATCACCTGAGACGAAGTCAGACGCTCAACTGACTGGGCCACCCAGGTGCCCCTAAAAATAATCTTTTTAAAGAGAACAGGGTAATAGGTGTTTTCTAATAGCCTAACCAATTATACTGTGCACAAAATCAAGTTACTCTTAGTATTTAAAAGCATCTTTAAAATTTTTTGCAGTTTTATTGTGGCACAATTGACATGCAATAAACTGCACATATTTAAAATGCAAAATTTGATATTTTGACATATACATAATTCTGTGAAATCATCACCACAATTAAGATCGTGAATATATCCATCACTCCATAAGTTTCCTCATGCCCCCGATAATCTACTCCTATTTTGCATCTCTCTGTTCCTATTTGCCCTTCCCCAGGGAGCGACTTCAATGCTTTGTCACTATAGTTGCCTGTTCCAGATATTCATAGAAATTAAATACTGTCATGAGTTGTCTTTTTTGTCTGACTTCTTAGTTTTAATTTTTAAAAAGTTAATTTCTCTAGAATAATCCAGATGATAGTGTAACACCCACAGAGAATATGAAGTTATTTAAAATATAAACTGGACACGTGGTCAGCAGTTATACTTGGATGCTAGTGGGGCACTCCAAGCTGAAATAAGGTGTGCAGTCGTTCCCCCGACCGTAGCTGACGAGACTGAACTCTGTCCCATCATTTCTGTCAGGAGATAGGTATCATGAGGTAGATCCACTGTTAAATGAAGATGCCCTGTAGGCATACTCTTTTAAAAAAAAATTTTATGTTTATTTATTTTTGAGAGAGAAAGAGAGAGAGCACGAGTGGGGAGAGGGGCAGAGAGAGAGGGAGACACAGAAACTGAAGCAGGCTCCAGGCTCTGAGCTGTCAGCACAGAACCTGACGCGGGGCTCGAACCCACGAACCGTGAAACCATGACCTGAGCCGAAGTCGAACGCTCAACTGACTGAGCCACCCAGGCGCCCCAAAGGCATACTCTTAACAGATTAAATAAAGCAAAGAAGGAAATAATGTTAACTTAAAAAAAGGAAAAAAAAATCACCTTCTGGTTCTAGTTCCTCAGTTATTTCTGTTTCATCTTCTGAAGAAGACAAACTTCGGTCTGCAAGCTGACCCTCAGAGAGACAAGACACATCATCATCTCTTCCTTCTATTTTCTCAGTATTCTCTTTTACCTTCGTTACACTGCTTCCTTGAGAAACCTGAAGAAATGAAAGCACACTGATACACTGTTGCTTAGATCACATGTATACATACTTGTTGAAGCACTGGATTAATAAAGCATGCAAGCTTGAGACTTAAATATATAGACAAGCATTGCACATAAGTGATTCGTTAGAAAACAATCACCGAAATTGTACAAATGATAATATGCAGATACATGAAAACGTTATTATAAACCAAGAATGAAAAATGCATTAACATCAAAATGACTTTTACAGATTACTCTAATTCATATATCTATTTACTACCTGCTAATAACAGCATAATTGTAGCTGTTACAACCTTTGTCATATTTTTGGTCCTTCTATTCCCAGGAAGTTGTACACAAAAATAGGATAATGCTATGATTTCTTGATCCATGTTAATACAAAGTCTTTTAAGAACCAAATAAACCTTTTGAAAGAATTTTAATGCAAATACATACCTCAGGAATATGTGAAAGAGTTGGCATATTAATTTCTATTTCTGGTGTATGCTCCACTTCTGATGAAATTTCCTTCCCATCTTCAGGAGAAGTAGTTATCTCCTTTTATTGATGTAAAAACATGCATGTATGTTATTTTGTATTTATTACTAAATCTCAAATCATCCACACACACACACACACACGTATATACATATATATGTGAGTAAATATTGTAGTTACCCATCTGTCCCTAAATTTAGTTAATGTATTTCAGTACAATGGTTGCTATTCATCATGGTATATACACAATTTAAGAATGGCAAGTGTAGTTCACTGAAGGACTGTTTATAACTGAAAGCAATGCAAATGTCCAACAGTAGAGGGCTACTTAAGTAAAATACGGTAGATCCAAATACCTGAGTTCTTTGTAACCATGAAAAAAATAATAATGTAGATCATTATTAGTACTTACTGACACTGTCACTGCCACTGACATTGTATAAGTGTACTGACACTGACATAGTGGTACTTACTAACACTGAAGAGAGTACGCAATACAGTGTTGGGTAGAAAAGCTAGCTACGGAACAATACATATAGTTGTATACGCTTTTGTTAAAAAACAAACAAGCCAACAATGTGTATATTCCCATGGGAATAAGTGTGGAAGAAAATTCACCAAAATTCTATCTCTGACATATAGATTTGGGGAAATTTAATTTTATTTTTAATGTTTTAAAATTTTCCTTTGTATTTTTTAATATTTCTATAATGATTATACATTACTCATGTAATTAAAAAACTGCATGTACTAGGATAGATAATGTACTTTCTATGATCAACATTCTTTTTTAACTTATCAAAAATCAATTTATAATCAATCATTTTCCAGGATTTATAAACTGATGTGTATTTTTAAAATACAGCTTATCATTTTTGCTATTTTAAAAGTAAACATGTCCAATATAGAATATATGAAAGATAGGGGTGCCTGGGTGGCTCAGTCAGTTAAGCATCTGACTTTGGCTTGAGGTCATGATCTCATGGTTCATGGGTATGAGCCCCGTGTCGGGCTCTGTGCTGACAGCTCAGAGCCTTGAGCCTGCTTCAGATTCTGTGTCTCCCTCTCTCTCTGACCCTCCCCTGCTCATGCTCTGTCTCTCTCTGTCTCTCAAAAATGAATAAACATTAAAAAATATTAAATAAAAGAAAATGTGAAAGATAAACAAGAAAACAAAAGAAATTAATACAAATCCATATTTTCATTACCCAATGATAATATCTGTTAATGATAGATTTCTTTTTATTTTTTACCTTTTTCTTTATGGTTAATTTTTAATGCAAATAAAGAAATCTCTTGGTTACATAGTAGTAATTGTATTATAAATACAATATATCCTATTACATTTAAAAAACCCTTAATACCACAACATAAAATTTGCTCTTGGTATGAAACTTTGGGTAAACATAATTTTTAATAAAACATAATATTAAAATAAATGAATGTATCATAATTTAATGAACCACTTTACTAGTGTTGGACATATAACTGGTTCACCATTTTTAGCTGTTGTGATGAACGCTGCAACAAACATCTCTATGCACATCTTTTTTATATTTATGATCATTTATGTAGGAATCAGGCTACGTGCGTTCGAATCCCAGATCTAATACTTTGACCTTGAGCAAGTTACTTAAGTTCTGTAAACATTACCTTCCCAATC
This sequence comes from Acinonyx jubatus, assembly GCF_027475565.1. Taxonomy (NCBI): domain Eukaryota; kingdom Metazoa; phylum Chordata; class Mammalia; order Carnivora; family Felidae; genus Acinonyx; species Acinonyx jubatus. The sequence continues at coordinate 30,335,835 of NC_069396.1, read as the reverse complement.
TTTAAAAGGGAATAATTCTAGTATGATCCTAAGGTTATTGTGAGAATTAAATGAGTTCAGTGGCCATAAAGCATTTAGCTCAGTGTCTGACACATAATAAGCACTCAGTAAGTATTAGCTATTAAATACTGCCTGACTAGTAATTATTGAATTCATTTATTTAGCACATATATATGAAATGCACTGTATATGCCAGGTATTTTTTAAGCTCTGGGTGGTGGCTGTGTAGCTATTCACTGAGCTGTGTGCTTAAGATTCATGTCCTTTACCTATGTGAGAGATATGTCAATTACAAATAAGTTATTATTTTTTTAAAGTCCAAAAGACATGATGATGGTAACTCGAGTGGTGAGAGTAGAGATGACTGACTACGGGATATGTTTTGGAAGTATAGCTGACAGGTTTTGTGGATGAACTGGATGTGGGATGTGAAAGAGGAAATACCAAAGGGATGACTTTGAAATTTCATGATTGTGCAACTGGTGAACGGTCAGTCATTTATGAGAATGGGAAACAATGAAAGAAACATTTTGGAAGAGGGTTGGTGAGATGACATCTGGGTTTTGACATGTGAAGTTTAGGTTTCTACTAGACGTCCAATGCATATGAAATAAGCAGGAAGAAAATAAATCTGGAATTGGGCAGCGAGATCAAGAGTGAAAATACAAATATGGGAGTATCAGCATCTAGATGTTGTTCCAAACTGTGAGATTGGTGGTGACTGGGTGGCTCAGTCAGATAAGCATCTGGCTCTTGGTTTCAGCTCAGGTCATGACCTTGTGGTTCATGGAACAGCGTGGAGCCTGCTTAAGATTCTCTCTCTTCCTTTCTCTTTGCCCCTCGCCTATGCTTTCTCTCTCTCAAAATAAATAAATAAATATTAAAAAAAAAAAAAACCCAAACTATGAGACTGGATAAGACCTCTCAATGTAGATACAGACTGAGCAGACGTCTAGGTCTGCAGTTTAAATGTTGAGGCACCTCAATCTTGAGAGATTTGGTCCAAGGGAGTGAGAAAAATAACTGGTAAAGTTGGAGGGCAAGAAAGGCACAGTGTTCCAGAGGCCAAGCGAAGAGGAAGCGAGTATTCCACTGTGTCAGATGTTATGGGGAGATAAAGATGGGACTCAGAATTGACTATTGGCTGTGGCAAAGTCAAAGTCATCATGACCTTAGCCAGGGTGGTTGAAATGAGGATGAATTAGCCTAGAGTGAGTTCAAGAAACAGTGTGAAGAAAGGATGACAGAATTAAGACAACTTTTTGAAGAGATTTTTTTTCCCCATAAATGAGGACAGAGGATTAAAGCAGTAGCTGGAGACATAGATGGAGCCAAAGGAGGGTTTAGATCAAAGAGTAAGAAGAATTAACATTTCTAAACCGTGCCAAATTATTAAGCTAACATTTAAAGGAAAAAGAAGCATTTTATTCACTGGTTTCCTTTGAAATCAGGTAGAGTATATTATAACTATATCATGTATTTCAAATACTTATTATGGGAGAAAAAAATTAGTATTTTCAGTGTTTACTACTTACAGAACTCTGATGTGGGGTGATATCCACAAAAGATACTTTCTTATCTACAGGTGTTAAACGCTGTCTTGGTTTAGGTGTTGGTGCCTAAGATAAATCAATACATTAAAGTGAGTATGATAAACATGCACTTACATAAGACTTTAGCTATTTTTTTCTTTCTTTCTTTTTAAACGATTTCTTTAGTGCTAGAGTCACGGTTACTCACAACTATTGTGCTAATAGAGGATGTTGGAGGTAGTTTTTGAACAACTTTTGACTCTTCTTTGTGTATAAAATTTCCTAAGTCTTCAGTTATAGATCCACTTGGTGGAAGGTAAGCAAATTTCCATTTCAATATAACATGGATGGTTCCTGCAGGATGCTTTTTATGATCTGTTAACTCAAATATTCCTGTCAAGTTATGAAAAAAATTTTAATTAATGCTAGAGTGAAATTTTGTTACCATAAGAATTAAAGAAGAACAAAGAGAACTACCCACGACTTTAAAAATAACTTTGGTTTTTACTCACACCTCAAATGGCTTAGAGAATAAAGACAAAATAATCTATGATAGGTTCATCTCTCAAGCAGACTGCTTTCAGAAGTTAAGGTCTCAGTGATAATACTGACTCCTAGATGAGAAAATTAACTTATAAATATTTTAATTCAATGAAATTAAATTTGGAGATTATTCAGAGTTCTTAGCCTTCTGCTAAGATATTATCTAGGTGATAGTTCAAAAATCAACCTTCATCTTGACTTGAATATTCTTGCAAAAGACTTGTCTCTATAGAAAAATATATTAGAACTTCACAAATTCAAGTAATTTATATATCAAAGGAAGACTTCATATTACCATATAATTTTATGATAACTTTTTTTTAATTTTATGATAATTTTTATCATAATTTAAAATATATTTTACTGGGATTTGTTAAATTATTCCAAATTAATAGCAACACAGCAAACAAATGTCCATAAAATAAACAAACCATCTAAAATAGTAATTTTAAAAAGTATCACCTAGCTGTAACTGTAATATAGAGTCACAAATTTTAGTCATACTGAAAAATCTTGGACTTGAAAAAAACAGAACTATATTTCAAGTATAACTTTTTTCAGGGGTATCCTTCCTTTACTTACTAGAGTCTGTTCTGACTCAAGGGTTTCACACATCTTTTAATGGCTGGCTGGGAAAGAAAAAACAAAACAACTCTAGACCTTAGAACCAAAGAATAAAGATGATAGATGGAATAGAAGGAGATGATAAACTTCTATTACAGGCACAGGTGGGACTTCTAGAATGACCAAATGAAGAGCTCAGTAAATCCTTTCCACAAAAAGAAAGAAATAATAAAACTGGACCATTTAACGGCTCTGGAAATTAAACAAAGGTGTACAACAAATTGAGAAGCATTTATTTAAGAGAATCTACAGAAACTCAGTAACAACAGTAAGAGTCAGAACAGACTCTAGTAACCTACTTCCCTGGCTGAACACGAGAATTGTAGACTGCCTGAAGTTTGAAAACCCCTTACCTAACCAATTCCTTAACTCATAGACAAAAGGTGGAAAGCCAACCAGCTCAAAGTGTTTAAGTGCAACCTTTCATCAATCAATGACTGACCACTAAACTATGCTGACTCAAACTTAAAATTAAACAAACAAATAAAACCTTACCAGAGACATCAGTGGGTACAATGAGGGAAAGATACAGATTTAGTTCAGGCAAGTCACCAAACAAAAACAGCAAGAGAACCACCCTGTGGAGTAGGGGAGGGTTGAAATCTAGAGTTGCTATAATATAGTATCCTAAATGTCCAATTTTAAAGAACAACAAAAAATCATGGCACCTATGGAGAAGCACGAGTGTATGCTGCAAATATAGGAAAAAAGCCATCAATAGACACATTCTGAGAGTGTCTAGATGTTACACTTAGCAGACAGAAACTTCAGAACAGCTGTTATAAATATGTTCAAATAACTTAAAAAATTGACATTTAAAGAATTAAAAGAAAATATGACAATAACTTATAAAACAGAAAATATAATAGAAATTTTATAAAAGAGAGAACGTAATAGAAATTTTGGAGTTGAAAGTATAATTACTAAAATGAAAAAATTCAATAGAGGGGCTCAATAGGAGATTTGAGCTGGCAGAGGAAAGAATCAGTGAACTTGAAGACTAACCAATAAAGATTATCCAATATGCAGAGAAAAAAATGAATAAAAATGAATAAAACTTCAGAGAACTGTGGGACACCATTAAACACACACATGTATGTTTCTGCCCACACATTTTCTGCCCAAGAGGGAAGAAAAGGCATAAAAAAAATGAAGAAACAGAAACTTCCCAAATTTGGTACATAAGGTTACCCTACATATAAAGAAGCTCAACAAATTCCAAATAGGACAAGCACAGTGGGATCCACACCTATACACATCATCGTCTGTTTAAAACCACACACACACACACACACACACACACACACACACACACACGAAAAATCTTGAGAACAGTATCGAGTGCAAGGAAACCATAATAATATCAATAGCTGATTTATCATCAGAAACAATACATTCCAGAAATTAGTCATCTGATATACCCAAAGTACAAAAGAAAAAAATAACTGATGACTAATATTATACCCTGCAAGACTATCCTTCTAAAGATAAAAGCAAAATAAAGACATTCCTAGATAACAAATGAGAGAATCATACCAGCAGACCTGAGTTACAAAGCATAGTAAAGGAAGTCCTTTAGGCTGAAAGGAAGTGATACCAGATGGTAACTCAAATCAACACAAAGGAATAGAGAATAATAAAGGTAATTACATAGGTAATTATGTATTACAGTATAAATATGTTTTTTGAGATTTCTCTTAACTGATTTAAAAGACAAATGCATAAAACAATAATAGTAAACTCTTGTTTAACTTATAAAAAACTAAAAAGTATATGATAATAACAGCACAAAGGAGAGGGAGGCAATGGAGCTACATTGGGTAAGGAAACAACACCAGACAGTAACTCAAATCTACAGGAAGAAATAAAGAATACAAGAAGTGATGAATACATAAATCAATGTGAGAGTCTCCTATATATATTGTCCCTTCTCTTAATTTCTTAAAAGACAAAAAGTTATACAAAGCAATAATTATAACATTGTATTGTTGGGTTTACAACATATATAGGCATTCTATATATAAATATAGGACAATAATAACACAAAGGACAGGGAAGGAAATGGAATTATATTGGGGCAGTCTTTCTATACTTTGAGGGGAACTGTTAGTATTAATTTTAGACTGTGATAAGTTAAGACACATATTGTAATCTGCAGAACTACTAAAAAAAATAACTAGAAAAAAACCCCATAGGCCCAAAGTTGAGGATTATTTGAGAACATTAGGAAGATTAGTTATAGACAGACCATATCCATAACTAAAGTATAATTTAGGTTTGTTTTTACAATTTCATACATTCAAGAAATACACTTACCTGAGATACACCTGTCATGTGCCAGTGAAATCAGAGGCACATTGGCTTTTCCTATGTAAATATTTTCTTGAGTGTCACTATCATCAAACACATAAAAACTCAGAGACTCTGACTTAAGGTATCGGTCCAAATCCATATTCATTGGCACTGGGAAACACATATGATCATCAAACTGTGGATCATTGCTACTGGGAATGATGGCTGTATCGTGGTCTGCAAAATCAAAAAACTTGTACACAACATATGGGTGTGGCTGAAGGTGGTTTGCTCGGGACTGCAGACAGTTGCAACATCTTATTGTAATATGAAGTTCATTTAAGTTGCCCTCTGTGGAATCAGTAGAACTGAGCTGAGCAGTTTTGGGTGCCTGCTGACTTGACTGGAAAAAATACATATTTATATTATAGTAATAATACAGTGACAAGATCAACAGCAGCTGCCAAACCCCAAACAAAATAATTTTGTAAATGTACAAAGAACTGCATATTTGCAACTTCACAGTGAATTTCTCAAAACTAATACTCCCTAGAACATGTGTGAACAGGTTATCTTAAGTGATTAGCAATAAACATAGAAGACTGGGTATACATGGAGAGACTGCTGTTAAAATAAAAGATAAAAAAAAAAAAAACACCTGATATTCTTTAATTCTATTTAATGACTAATGAGTAAAGTTAACAGATGGGTCCAATGACAAATGTCCTCTAGTTCACTATTAAGAGCTAATTCTTCAACCATTCCAGCTATTCAGATCATATTCCACTCTTAAGTAAGAATCCAGTGAACCTGATGGAGTCCACCTAGAGAGATGATTTCATTACATTTGGATGGGCCCTCATCCTCAACCAATGGTGTTTGGGGAAGCAGATATATTAGCCCAAGACAGCAAGTATAGTGAGGTTCAACTGCTATAACAACAAGAGAACAGGGTGAGAGATAAATCTTAGAGGGCAGAAAAAGCTAGAACTGGGAGGACATTCTAGAAGACAGATGAGTGAGAAGAATTATTAGGCAGAGCTAGAAGTTACTCTATGGCCCCTTTTGGAACTATGGTTCAGGGAGCCTGTGCATAAGTATTTTAGCAAACAAATACACTAATTAATTGTTAAGTCCACCATAGCTGATGACCTGGGACAAAGAAACATTAGTGTTCCAGGGCCTTGTTCAGTTTAGTGTTGGAAATTTCTCTACTTTCCACAAAGAGGCCCCTCTTTCATAGCATTTTTGAATCTGGGTTGAGCATCTGGAACCTCTGACTCCAGAGAAGTTAACTGGAGAAGGTGAAATAGAACCAAAGTCATAATGCCCTTGGTAGAGACATCAGTGATGTGGAGAGGGCAAGCCTGAAAAGGGAATCACAATTCTGCTTTCCCAGGGCTGGCTTGTATTCAACTATAGAATGTTGAGTGGAATGATTTAAAAAGTATCCCTTCTTGGGGTACCTGGGTGGCTCAGTCGGTTAAGTGTTTGACTTCGGCTCAGGTCATGATCTCGCGGTTTGTGGGTTCAAGCCCCACATCAGGCTCTATGCTGACAGCTCAGAGCCTGGAGCCTGTTTCAGATTCTGTGTTTCCTCCTCTCTCTGCCCGCCCCCCCCCCCCCCATACTCATGCTCTGTCTCTCTGTCTCTCAATAATAAATAAACGTTAAAAAATTTTTAAAACAAGTATCCCTTCTGCTTCTCACTCCAAATCTACCCACAAAAGTTGGAATTCCAACAAATGACTCACCCAAGCCAGAAAATGGAAGTATAAAAACAAACTACAAAACTAAATAAATAACCTGGTCTCTCTATTTTTAATTCCTTTTTCCATTACAGCACTTTCTAAAGTATGTTCTGAAGAATACTAGTCCAGAAAGATGATCTCTGGGAAACAGGTGCCATTCTTTCTTAAGTTTGGGAATCTGTCATATTAGTCATAGTTCTTTAACTGAAAATTATAGAAACAAATTCTGTCTAGCAAATACAACAAAAGAGACTTTAATGTAAGCCCATATGGTTATTTCATCGAACTATAGAGCAGAGATGTGGGTGGGCCTTAGGAAGGTAATAGGACTGGAAAACCATCAGAATTTCCTCTCAATCTAGTCTTCATTTTTCTCTGTGTGTTTGCTCATTATTCTCTTTCTCCAGTCCCATTTTCTTTCCTTTGCTGCTTAACAGCGAGAAGATGGCTGCCCTATGGCTCTCAAGCATGTTCCAAGCATGGAGAGTCTTGCTTTCTCTTGAAAGGAATCTGATAAAACACCTAAGAATAAACCTAACCAAAGAGGTGACAAATCTATACACTGAAAAGTATAGAAAGCTTATGAAAAAAACTGAAGGAGACACAAAAAAATGGAAAAATAATCCATGCTCATAGATTAGAAGAAGAAATATTGTTAAAATGTTGATACTACCCAAAGCAATTTACACATTCAATGCAACCCCTATCAAAACAACACCAGCATTCTTCACAGAGCTAGAACTAACAATTCTAAAATTTGTATGGAACCAAAAAAGACCCCAAATGGCCAAAGCAATCCTGAAAAGGAAAACCAAAGCTGGAGGCATCACAATTCCGGACTTCAGGCTCTATTACAAAGCTATAATCATCAAGACAGTATGGTACGGGCACAAACACAGACACACAGATCAATAGAACAGAACAGAGAACCCAGAAATGCACCCACAAATGTATGGCCAACTAATCTTTCACAAAGCAGGAAAGAATATCCAATGGAAAAAGGACAGTCTCTTCAGCAAATGGTGTTGGGAAGACTGGACAGCAACATGCAGAAGAATGAACCTGGATGACTTTCTTACACCATACACAAAAAAGAAACTCAAAATGGATGAGTGACCTAAATGTAAGACAGGAAGCCATCAAAATCCTAGAGGAGAAAACAGGCAACGACCTCTTTGACCTAAGCTGCAGCAACTTCTTACTTGACATGTTCCCAGAGGCAAGGGGAACAAAAGCAGAAATGAACTGTTGGGACCACATCAAGATAAAAAGCTTCTGCCCAGCAAAGGAAACAATCAACAAAACTAAAAGGCAACCGACGGGATGGGAAAAGACATTTGCAAATGACATATCAGATAAAGGGTGAGAATCTAAAATCAATAAGGAACTTCTCAAATTCAACAGCCAAAAAACAAATAATCCAGTGAAGAAATGGGCAAAAGACATGAATAGACACTTTTCCAAAGAAGACATCCAGATGGTTAACAGACATATGTCAAATGCTCAACATCACTCATCATCAGGGAAAAACAAATCAAACCCACAATGAGATACTACCTCACACCTGTCAGAATGGCTAAAATTAACTCAAGCAACAACAAATGTTGGCAAGGATGCGGAGAATACAGGAGTGCTGGTTTGGAGGGGCATATGCCCCCCCAACATTTATAGCAGCACTACTGACAATAGCTAAAGTACGGAAACAGCCCAAATATCCATCAACAGATGAATGGATAAAGAAGATGTGGTGTGTGTACACACACACACACACACACACACACACACACACACAATGGAATAATACTCGGCCATCAAAAAGAATGAAATCTTGTCATTTGCAACATGGATGGAACTAGAATGTATTATGCCAAGCGAAATAAATCGGAGAAAGACAAATATCATGTGATTTCATTCATATGAGGAATTTAATATTTAAAACAGATGAGCGTAAGGGAAAAGAAGTGAAAATGATATAAAAACAGAGGGAGACAAACCATAAGACACTCTTGAGTACAGAGACCTGAGGGTTGCTAGTGGGGTGTTAGGTGGAGGGAAGGGCTAAAGGGGCATTGAGGAACACACTTGTTGGGATGAGCACTGGGTGTTATATGTAAGTGATGAATTACTACATTCTATTCCTGAAAAAAAAAAAAAAGGCAGAATCTGATTGGCTCAACTGGGGTCAGGTGGATATCCCTGAATCATTAGTAATAGTCGGGTGGATAGTAGGAGAGAACAGGATCACTAAACGTAAATCTGGCCCCTGGAGGCTCAACCCCATGGGTTGGGAGTGACGGCAGTCCAAATGAAAAAAGATAACTATGACTTGAGCAGACATTCCAAAATGTTTCAACTATATTTTATTCCTTTGTTACTCAACCCAAGTGCATACTTTATGCTTTCCTCTTGGGATTCTTATTATACATGAGAAGTCAAGGACTCTATTTAACTTTGCCTACTTTAGTGTTTTCTGCATTCATTGGATCATGGCATTCTTTTGGAAGTATGGCCAGTAAGGCTCCATAAAACATAGTTTGGGAAATGCTGCTCTGAGGAATTGCATTTAAACTTCCAATTCACAGAACTGCAATTCTGTTTTTCAAAAGTGCCCTGGGTAGCACAAGGGAGTTCTTTTGTGGTATTAGAAAATTCTGTACCTTGGTTGTGGTGGCAGTTACATGAATATATACACATGATAAACCTGCACAGAACTAATACTACACACACACACACATACACACACACACACACACACGAGTGCATATAAAAACTGAAAAATCTGAATAAGGTCTGTAGCCTAGTTAATGGTATTATACCAATGTCAATTTCCTGGTTTTGAGAGTGTACTGTAGTTATTTAAGATGTTACAACTGGGAGAAGCTGGATGAAGGGTACATAGAACTTCTCTGTACTGTTTTTGCTACTTCCTGTAAGTCTATAATTATTTCAAAATAAAAAGTTAAAAAGAGTCACTTGATGGCTATGAAAGAAAATGATTTTGGTTTAAAGCATGACATATAAAGACATATTATAAAATTTCTGTGTCATAAAAATGTCTTAAAGTCCAACCAGCTCACCCAATGCATTTGCTCTGGCCCCTTATAATTTGATGTTATATATCCCAAAGCTTTTGCTCGTTCTCGATAAAGTCGAATTGCTTGATCCATGGGAATTCGTAATCTGAACCAGTATTCCACTATGCCAAAATTTGGGACGTCTCCTTTAGTTCCTACAAACCAATGCATAACTCACTGTTAAAATTTTATACTGAGTAAAATAATATATGACTTGCATGAATGATGTGTGATTGGCAAAGAACAGAGCTGAAGAAAATAAAGTTACTTCTGCAAGCATGAGTTTCATTGTATGTTAAGTATTATTAAAGAACTATGTCAAATTATGCTTGAGATATTCCAATTTATATTGTTTCAATCCTTCTAAAATATAAAGAAAAAACTAAACACTGTCTTAAATACTCCACAGATTCTTTCTGATGCTACAGTAGCTTGTTTTTAATAAGTTGCACTCAATGTAGACTGACAGATAAAATATGAAAGCCCACAATTATAAATGTCATACTCCACATTGTGATTCAACTTCCAAGAGATCTTGGGCACCTCTCCACTTCTCTACTGTGCCACCAGTACAGGGATAAATGCCACAGCTGTGCCAAATATATGCAAGCCATGCTCGCATGATGTTTGCCCCCATACACCCTCAGTGCTCCTTTTGACTCAGGCAGCTCTTCATCACTCTTCCTCTGTGAAGATTTCCCCTATAGCTCCTGGGGGACTTAAGAACTCCTTCCCAGAGAAGAAGGATATCCTCTCATTAGAACATTGACTCTTTTCACATAACTGTCCATTCACCAGCCTATTTCTCTACCTGCACTCTTAAGTTTCTTGAGGGCCAGGGCTGTGGTTTCCATTGATACATTCCTACCAGAGGGACTAGTACATAATGGGTACTCAATATTTGGTGAACAGAGGATATTCTATATGTAAACTTTCCTAAACATACCTTATTATTAACATTATTTCCCCATTCTCTTCATTGGTTTCTGTCTCGCTAATGGATCATTCTCATCAACATATAATACTTCATTCAAATCTGCTATCATTAAACAAAAAAATCCTAAAACAAGAATATTTATGGATACACATATTTGCTTGTATATGCTTAAAATTTCTTTGTGAAAATTTGTAGCCTTTGGTGAGGGGGCCTAGGGTAGCTGAGGGACAGGAGTGGGAGAGAGATTTTATGGCAAAAATTTTCACTTTTTTATTTTTTGACTTTGATTTTTATGTTACCCCTGTGATCAATCAATAAAATAAAATCCTTCCCCGGAAGCTAAGTCACCCTCTTATCATTCTGAAATGGTTTCTTTACTTGGCCTCTAGGATACTGTATACTCTTGGTTTGCCTCCTAAGTGACTGGCTACTCTTTACTTTCCTCTGCTGGTGTTTCTTCTTCCTCCTGAACTCTAAATTCTGTGGTTTTCCAAGGCTCCGTCCTTGGCCACTTTCTCTGCTTTCTGTACATTCATTCTCCATGTGTTATAACCTAGGCTAAAGGCTTAAAGTATATTCAATATGGTAATGACTCCCCCTTTCATATCTTTATCCCTGACCTTTGGGCTAGTTAGTGCAGCCCATATGCCATTTCCACTTGGCTGTCCAATAGGCAGGTCAGTCTTAACTTGTTCAAACAGAATTCTTGATTTTCTTCCTCAGGCCTTCCTTTCTCAGGCCTACCTCAATAAATGGCCTCACAATTCTCCTTGGTGTTCGTGACAGAAATCTTAGCCCTCCACTTCTCTCATTACCTTACATACAATTGATAAGCAAGTCTTAAAGGAACAGTTAACTAAATATACATTGAAAATAATCATTTGTCAATGTTCTCATTACCTTCTTCTTCTTCTTCTTTTTTTTTTTAGAGAGAGAGAGAGAGAGAGTGTGTGCAAGTTGGGGGGAGAGGGCAGAGAGAATCTCAGGCAGGCTCCAAGCCCAGCTTGGAGCTCAATCCCACGACACTGGGATCATGACCTGAGCTGAAATCAAGAACCTGAAGCTCAACTAACTCAGCCAGGTTGTACCAAGGTGCCTCGCTCATTACCATCTGAATTCAAGCCACCATCATCTCTCCACAGATTAATGCAATAGCCTGATAATGGTCCTATTTTCTCTCTTGGCCCCTACAGACTCTTCTTCCTACAGCACCCAAGGCAGCTTTTCTAAAACCTACATGTGGGAGCACCTGGGTAGCTCCGTTAAGCATCCGACTCTTAACTGTGATCTCACGGTTCATGGGTTTGAGCCCCACGTAGGGCTCTGACCTGAAAGCATGGAGCCTGCTTGGGATTCTCTCTCCCTCTCTTTCTGCCTCTCCCCTGCTCGCTCTCTCTCAGAAATAAACAAACATTAAAAAAATAAAATCTATGTGTGATCATGTCACTTCCCCCCTCAAAACTCTCCAATGACTTTCATCACCGAGAGATAAAAACTCCACGTTCTTCACCATGACCTACAAGTTTTTACGGCATGACCTAGTCCTTCCATAGTTTTTCTCTTTTATTTAAGCTTATTTAGAGAGAGAACGAGCGAGAGAGCAAGGGAGGGGCAGGGAGAGAAGGGGGGAGGGGAGAGAGAGAGAGAGAGAGAGAGAGAGAATCCCAAGCAGGCTCCGCACTGTCATGGGGCTTGAACTGTGAGATTGTGACCTGAGCTGAAATCAAGAGTCGGATGCTTGACTGACTGAGCCACCCAGGTGCCCCTTGGTTTTCTGTTTTTCTTTTTATAGTGTATCTTCAAAAAAGTTTTTATTTAAATTCCAGTCAGTTAACATACAGTGTAATATTAGTTTCAGGTGTAGAATTTAGTGATTTAACACTTCCATACAACACCTGGTACTCATCACAAGACGTGCCTCCTTCACACCATCTCTTATTTAACCACCCCCCCCCCCAACCTCCCTGCTGGTAAACATCAGTTTGTTCTCTATAGTAAGGAGTTTCTTGGTTCGCCCCTCCTCCTTTTCCTTTTGCTCATTTGTTTTGTTTCTTAAATTCCACATAGGAGTGAAATCATATGCTATTTGCCTTCCTCTGACGGCCTTATTTTGGCGTAGTCATCCTTCTATTGTTTTAATCGCTTTCCTGCTTTAGCCGCTGGCCTTCTCGCTGCTCCTCCAATATGTCATGCTTGTCCCTCCACCTTGGTACTTGGTGTTTCCACTGCATGAAACATTCTTTCCCCGGATCCTGTCATGGATCTTCACTCAGGTCTCTACCAATGTCACCCATCAGGGATGTCTTTGTCTGAGTTCGCCATCTTCTCTCTCTCTCTTTATCCTGTTCATTTTTCTCCATCTGATGAGATATATATTTGTTTTATGGCCTGTCTTCCCCTCTAGAAGGTAGGCTACACGATGGCAGGGGCTCTGTCTTATTTAGCACCGACCCCTGTATTTCCAATGCCTGCTAACAGTGATAACAAATGATCTTACAGAATATTTGATGAATGTACTACAACATTTGATCAAAAAAGGGTATCGATACAGTAAATAAATACATGCACTTAGAAGCTTTTAAAAAAGTAATAGCCATCGCACTGATATCCTCAATGACATTTAGGATAGTCCAGTCTATTCTGGGCAGCTCAGTTAGAGAACACTGTCCAACAGCCTCAAGGGATCTTGAATCCGTACGAGAAAAGATACTAATGTAGAGCATCATAGTAACCTATACACCAAATTAGTGACTCACACATCCAAAGCTTATAAGATTGTACTTACCAACCAAACTTGCTGTGCAAAATATGCGACCACTTTTTTCTAGAATTTCATGGAATCTCAGCTGACAAGCTGCAAGTGTTTCGTAATCTGTGCTGTAAGCTTGGTGGACCTCAAGAGTGACAGTATTCTTCTGAATGTATTGTAAAAATAAGTCGTCAACATGAACAAGATACTGAGAAGTGAAGTTATATGCTGGGTGGAGGCCTTGCACTATGGGAGAGGTCTGTAGCTCAAAGTCATAGAAAGCATAGGTACAGAAAGTGACAGGCTCTTTATCTCCAGACGCCTGTAAAACTTCAGAAGAAAAGGTTACTTTGTTGATATGGATTTCAAATAGGTTTTCGCCTCGTTCTAAGTGAATGGTTTCATCAAATTCATCAACAGAGTCATCTGGCATGATTTCTGGTTTAAATTTATACTGCTTGGTGCCATAGGCAATATCCTTTAATTGGGCTGCAAGAGAAGACACACAGTTTAGATATTTTTAAATATTGACATATGAAGATACAAACTGGCTTTTGAAGTGGTAGGAAGCCGAAGTGCTTTTGGTGAAGTCTCAATCTTAAATTCTGTGACCGCACTGTTTTTCTGTGAGTAATACTGTATTATACAAAAATTCGTCCTTGGTTTTGACATCGCTTATTAACAACAAAATTACAACTCGAGTTAGAATATAGCCTGTACCAGGGAAGAGGAAAAAGAAAACAAGAAGAAAAGGCTTTTGAAAGTACAGCTGAGGTAAAGACTTGGATTCTTCCTGTTCCTCTGCTTCTGCTTTATTACCTTCTCTCCTTTAAAGTCGATTTCTCTTTCTGCTGGCTCCTTCCCTTCAGCTTATTGAAATACACACTTTCCTACTTTTAGGGGTGATGGATAATGTTTATTGTCTTGATTATGGTGATGGTTTCACAGTGTATCCATGGGCCCAAAACTCACCAAACTGTATGCTTTGAATACGTGCAGTTTAAAGTATGCTGATTATACTTCTACAAAGCTGTTTTTTTAAACAGATATATCTCTTTTTTTTTTTTAAAGTTTGTTTTGAGAGAGAGTGCATGTGCAAGCACGTGCGGGGGAGGGGCAGAGAGAGAGAGAGAATCCCAAGCAGGCCCCCCCACTGTCAGCTCGGGGCCCCACGGTGGGGCTCAGAGTCATAAACTGTGAGATTGTGACCTGAGCTGAAATCGAAAGTCAGACGCTCAACCAGCTGAGCCACTCAGGAGCCACAGATGTATCTCTTTCTAGGTACACATTTTATCCCCATGTTATATCCACATTTCTGGAAAGAATAATGTATACTGGAGTCTACAACTCCACATCTAACAGACACTCTTCTTCAACTTCTTGCGAATAGTATCTGCCTTACTTTTCTTAGGAAACTGCTCCAGAATAGGTCACCAGGAACGAATTAATTGCTAGATTGAATGGGCTTTGGTCCTTGTATTAGGTGGTTTCTATCCTTCCTTGACACTGATGATCACTTTCTCTTTTTTGAACCTCTGTCCTACCTTGGTTTCCATGTCATCATCAACCTGGCTTCTCCTTTTACCTCTCGTATCATTCTTTTAGGGTTTCTTTCCTTTTCTCATCATTTGCTGGGGTCCTGTTTTTATCCTCTCCTTAGATGACACATTCTCATGGGTAATCTCCCCCTTTTATGACTTCTGCTACTATAAATATGCTGAAGACTCTCCTCTTTCTATTAAAAAAAATTTTTTTTAGCGTTTATTTATTTTTGAGAGACAGAGAGAGACAGAGCAGGAGTGGGGGAGGGGCAGAGAAAGAGGGAAACACAGAATCCTAAGCAGGCTCCAGGCTCTGAGCTGTCAGCACAGAGCCCCATGGTGGGGCCGAACCCACGAACCCCGAGAACATGACCTGAGCCAAGTCAGACGCTTGACCGACAGAGCCACCCAGGCACCCTAAGCTTTCTATTTTTAATTCAGATTTATTTCCTGAATTCCAGACCCAGAGATCTGATGCCTTGCTGGGCCCTCTGTCTAGATATCCCCTTGGCACTTCAAACTCGATATATCCAAAATAGCATGCATCTAACACCGAAGAGTAGTCTCTTCCAGTTATTTCTGTACTTTGAATCTCAGGCGCTGATGTCAGCATCCATCCAGTTGCCCAAGCTTGATACCACGGGATCATTCTAATTTCCCTTTCTCTTAATTCTCCCCACATCACTAGTATTCAATAGTGTTTCCTAAGTCGTTACAAATTTGCCCCTGTTCATTCTCTGTCCACTAATGCTACCTTTCTTACACTCCCAGTGTTTACCACCCAGATTATGATGGAACCCAAAGTGCTTCCTTACTTCAGATCTTACTCTTCCTAGTAACTACAGCATAATCTCCCAAATGCAGTTCTGGTGTATTACTGTCTACCTTAAACACTGCTTAGTGGTTTTCTAGGTAGGTAATTAAGGTTAAAATTCTTCAGGGGGGGCAAGGGCACCTGGGTGGCCCAGTCGGTTAAGGGTCCGACTTCGGCTCAGGTCATGAGCTCACGGTTTGTGGATTCAAGCCTCGTGTCGGGCGCTGTGCTGACAGTGCAGAGCCGGCTTGGGATTCTCTCTCTCTCCCTCTCTCTCTGCGGCTCCTTGACGTGTGCTTCCTCCCTCTCTCTCTCTCTCAAAATAAATAAATAAATAAATCATAAAAAAAAATTAAAAACAAAAACAAAACTCCTCAGGGTGGCAAGCAGGGCCTGGATGACTTGGTTTTCTCCAGCCTTGCCGGGAGATCCTCCTCCCCTTATTAACCAGGAGTGGTGCCATTCATTTACAAATGAATGGCAGCCCTTCACATTAAGGGCATTTTTACCTGCCTCCTCTACTTCCTGGAAGGCCCTTCTTGCTTTTACTTAGTGGTGAATTCTCTAGCCTTCGGAGACTCCAAACCTACTGCGTGGCAGTCTTCCCCGAGTCTTCAGGTGTAAGTAGGCATCTCTCCTCAACGTATCCTCCGCATCTTTCGCGTTTCCTAGCTTCCCACTCTTCCTGGGAAG
Source organism: Acinonyx jubatus (assembly GCF_027475565.1). Lineage (NCBI taxonomy): Eukaryota > Metazoa > Chordata > Mammalia > Carnivora > Felidae > Acinonyx > Acinonyx jubatus. The sequence continues at coordinate 30,319,285 of NC_069396.1, read as the reverse complement.
GGATACTCTATTTACTTGCTCCATCTTCTGAGGTCGCTGAGGGTGGGACCCGAGCTTTCTTTCCTATTTGGCTTCTCACTGACCAGCACTTTGCTTAGCATGCAGGAAGAGCTTGGGCAGGTTTATGGGATGAATCAGTGAATATTGGGGACTGATAATATATATTGGTGAAGTTTTAGTAAGACCAAAAGGAATGAAAATCCCAAGCTACGTGACCTCCGTGTGATTCAGGAAAATTCTATTAAGCACATTTTTATGGAGTACTACTTGAAATAAAAGGTACATACTGCTCTTTGACTGCTGGAAAACCCTGTTCAGGCAGATCGAACCCTTCTGCTTAGAGCAGTGGTTCTCAAAGTGTGGTCTGGGAATGCTGAGGGTCCCTGAAACGGATTTTGGAGGTCTGTGAGGTCAAAACTATTTTTAAAACAATCCTGACATGTCATTTGCCTTTTTCATTCTTATTCTCTCACAAGTGTACGATGGAGTTTCCCAAACTCTACATGATGTGTGATATCATAACAGATTGAATGCAGAAGCAGGTTTAAAAACCCAGCTGTTTTCTATTAAGGTATACACCAAAAAGTTTGTAAAAATGTCAAACAATTAAAAAAAAAAAAGGAAAACAATTTAAAACAGTGTAACTTTTCTTACTATTTTTTTTTGGTATGGAAAATACAGCTTTTTAAAAATAAATACTGTAATTTATGTTAACATGTAACGGATTTACTACTGTTATTTTAGCATGACATAAAATAAATATTTTCCAAATTTCTCACTTTTAATTCTTACTAGAAGTATAGTAAGTATGACCCATAGAAGCAAGAGGCCCTTGGGATCCTCAGTGATTTTTCAGAGTGTAGAATTACTGCTGGCCTAGATCCATACATTAAACATTGTATGGCAGGGGACATGAAAGAGAGACAAAGTACTTGGCATCGAAGAACGTATCCTGCCATCACAGGGAACATGCAAAACTCCAACAATAAAGAACACTTCCATAATACAGTCCCCAAACATACTTTCCGAGTACATAAGAGGAAGGATGGTAAGTACCGAGGCAGTGTTTTTCAAAGTGTGGTCTTGCACCTGCGTCTGAGTCGCTTGGATTTCTAAATATAGCAGCATCATGGGCCCCTGGATCTCCAGGGATAGGGCCCAGGAAGCTACATTTGAAACAAGTTTCCCACATGATTTTCATACTTGCCTAAGTCTGGAAACCACTGTAAGGGCATTTCAAGTAGAGGCATGAATGGTTAAGAGTGATGAGAGCCAGCTTCCTGGCACAGGCATGCATTGCATTTGGTTAGATTTCGAAGCAGGGTAAAAAGGGCGTACGTTGGCTACAAAGGAGGTTTAGGTGGAACAAAGATCCCGTGGTAGGACCGAGAAAGGTGAATCTGACAAAGAGCAAGCAGACTTGTCTGGCTGCGAGGCATAGCTTGCTGAGAAGAGAAACTCGAAATGAGGTGGTAAAGTTAGTTCTGCCGTGCTCCATAAACTACTTTGAAATCTTGCCTGCAACACTGGATCCAAAAAGCAGTAGAAAGTTACTAAAAATTCTTGAGTGGAAAAGAATCAGATAAAAACAACCTTTCTGGTAAATTCTCCTTACAGCTATGAATTGGAAAAAAAAAAAATAGAGCAAAGAGAAATCGTGAGTGTAGATTTGGACGACATTTTCAACTGTCGTAAACTCTACTCGTCTAGTTACTGTAGACGAAGAATTGTGCGCATCGTACCTTCTAGTTTCTGAATGCGTGCAGCTCTGATATCAAGAAGATGAACATATTGTTCCACTTTGAGTTCATAATCTTGCTGCAAATTTTCCATCTTCTGGGTCACTGCTTCAACTTCCATCTAAAAAAGAGGAGATAACAAGTCTCAAGACTTAGGATTAGTTCCATTTTCATTTTTTAAAGCGACTATGACAAGCATTTTCCTAGATCTTGGAGATACCAGGAGCTGTAAACCATGGTTTTCTGAAACAGCTCACAGTTTAGAAAATTATGCTTGGCAATGTTCATAAATCAGAAGTAAAATTAACAAAACCCGAGATCCCTTCCCATGGAGGTGATTTTCCCGTTTGTTACAGGCTACAATCACAGGTGGTTGTGGCAGGACTTCAGGATAACTATAACCCATTTGCAGAATGTGCTAATACGAGCACAGGTGAATTCATTGCTGGTGTTTGGTCTCTAAAACCAGGGACTTAAAAAAAACATAGTTTGTTTTTCAACTACTGACTCTAAGTACCTAGTTACGAGGCCACATTCCAGGCATGTGGTAATAAATGATAAGAGATTATAACAGATGATAATACATAACACTGCTTAGAAAAGTAAATCATCGGTTGATTATTAAGGAAAATCTATTTTCCCGAGTTAGTGTTGCACCTTACCTGATAATCTTTATTAATTTTATGTTGCATAATTAGCATGTTTCGTGTCTTTTCAAGCTCTTGCACCGTTTCTGCATGAGTTGCTTGTAGCTCTCTCATGGAGCGTTCTAGATCTTTGTTAATTTTATTGTCTACTTTCTCTAAAAAGGAAAGGTCTCCATTTTTTTGTGACTTTTGAGCCTAAAATAGAAACATGTTTTCTTACTGAAATAAGAGTTGCTAAAATATAATCATGTGAATTAATATAGATATGGCATTGAAAAATCATTAATTGAAAACAGATATATTTCCATTTTCCATCAGGAATAAAACAATCCTGATGCAGAAAATATATTTAGATAGACATTTGGAACAATTACAGAGAATTCAAAAAACAGTTTATTACTTCATGACATAAAGAAGAATCATGTACATTTATTTCTATTTCTTCAATTGATTAAATGCTACACAGTGTTGATCTAAAGGGAAAGAAATGTATTTTCTCGTGTCTTCTTATAAATAACAGAATATCCTAGGACTGAAAAAACATCTTCTGGTAACATTTATAATTCAATATTTTACTTAAGATAATAGGGTGTACCAAGGTCTCTTAGGACAAAATTGTTGATTAGTTTTATAGTGAGGTGTGTAAAAGTGAAATATTTGTACAGTTGGAGAAAGTGCTTTAAATAAGAGTTTTTGAGGTCTATTTTAATGTAATTTTGATGTCATTATGAAATATGTATATGCTGTAAGTAAATGTCACCTGACCACTTTCCTGAATAATTTATTCTCCAAGTATAAGGGTTACAGACAAGGGTCATCATTATGCTGAAACAGTTATATGTAGACATGAAATTCATGGTGAAGTTCAGAAAGTTACCTTTATAAGCAGGAGAGCTTCACTCAATTCATCAGCATTAATATCACTGTCCTGCAAAAGACAGATTGAGTAAAAGCTCACAATGAGATATTAATGGAAAGTACAAGAGACATTCCAACTATGCAGATTATCCTCACGGAACATAAGCTGCCTGATAGCATGAATTAATAAACTAAGTAAAAGAGACATTCCGACTATTCAGAATCTGCTTCTGAAATGCAAGCTGCGTAATGACCATGAATTAATAAACCAAGTAATATATTTGTCTTCTTTTGCTTTGTAGTACAGTGTTTCCTCTGTGTATAAAATATTTAGATACAGATTTGGAGTTAATCTCCTAAATAAGAAAATAGTTCACCTGGTTGTAAAACTTCATGCGGTTTTTAAGTTCATCAAGTTGTTGCTTTTGTTCCAGATACTGTAACTGTAGTTCTCTATTTTCTTGGATGAGTTTCTCATTTTGGTCTTAAAAATAAAGTCAATGCCATTAGAAAGGTAAGAGAGCATGAGGTAAGAACACATTTAAAATTAATTTAATTCCTGATACACACCAAGCTGGATCTAGCATTGCTCTGGTCAGAGAGGAAATTATGCTAGCACCTAGACAAAGGCAGCAGGAGAATGAGGAACAAATGAACACGATCATGTGTCTACCATATGATCCAGTTTCTTATCAAAAACTGAAGACTGAAGTTCATAGTATTAATATAAGGAAATTGTGGCCTCTGGGACTTCAAAGGAACATTCTATCTAAAATACCTAAGAAAATATGTTTCTAAATCTATGATTTTTACTTACTTATTAAGGGTCCTGAAAGGCATGCAAAAAAAAAAAAGTTTTTTTTTTTTTTTTTGTCTTTTAGTGTTTTAATTGACTTCCTTGAGTTTTCTTTTTCCAATTTAGCATTAAGTCTTTTTATTAAAACAACATAATTTCTTTGGTAATAACGAAATCTGTAATTCTAATCAACCACACTTTGAACAAATCTGCTAAGATAGGAGGAATGGATTCTTAGCCAGGGCATGGTAGCATCAGTAATAATTCATGTGTGTTCTTTATTCATTGAGTTCATGCTGTTAATTAGTAAGACATGGACTCAGAGCTCTCGTTAAGGAATAGAGATAGGTTACATTCACCTAGGTTCTCATTTGCCTTGACCCACAATCAGGAGCACAGAGCAGAGCTACAGAAAATAGTAATAAATCCATGAAGAGACGGATTTTTTACTCCCTGCATTAAACATATGCTTAACTTAAAAAAAAAAAAAAAAGCAAGCTAACAAATCCATTCTTTGGTCTCATGTTCTTAAGCGTACTCTTCAACAGAGTTCATTGTCGGGGTCAGGTGTCCTCCTTTTTGGCTCCCCGTTCACTAACTCTAAACCATGTCATCCAAAGTGTCTCCACTAATTTCATCCTAGTTTCAAAGATTTGTGTTTACCAAAAGTCTTCAAGTTGTACATTTTTGTTTCCTTTTCTTAAAAAAAGCAAGTCAACACATTTGCCAAGAATTCTTTGCATAATACATTTGCACGCTGAATGCATGTTATACAAAAATACATTTCTGACTTTTATAATGCTTTTGTGTTCCCAAGATTTAACTTGGGATATATATACTACATGTAAGTAAAAATAGTAAATTACATAATTAAGAAGAAATGGACTAAATTTGGATATCTTTAATGTCACATATTTCCTGGAAAACTAAAAAGTAAAAAAAAAAAAAGTGACTCTAGAGTATGCAGAGACATTTTAATATCAAATATATAAACGTTTTTATCTTATCGATGAAAAGTTAAAAGGTTATCCTTTTGCTAATATTTAGTGACCTAAATAAGAGTTCACAAGTGTGAACAGTACTTGGAAATTTTGAAGGTAAAGGTCAACTATTTGTCTTTCAACTCAAAATTAGGATTAATAGTAAATATGAATTGTTAGAGGAGATAACTTGTTCAGTTACAGAGTACGGTAAGAATGCAGAACACTTTATTTTCTGTTGATTAGGTTAAAAAATCTAGATAGAAATGGTTAGGTAACAGAAAAAAGGTAAAAATAGTAAGAAAAATATAAAACTAAAGGTAGTTTCCTTCTTGGCCTGCAAACGGGTTAGGGGTTCTGATGACGAGGTAACGTGTAAAGGACAGGACTATTGCCCCTTCCCCCAGATAGAGCGTTTTCTGATTACTATTTTCATGTTCTTGTTTCTCTCTTCTTTCAATATTTCAGAGCAGGGTTCTGAGAATGAAATGCTAGTAGGTATACATGAACTTATTCAAATGTTTCTTCCTTTGCTGATTTCTATGTCAACAATGTCCCCGTTTCATGGATATTTTTTTAAAACTAGGGTGTTAGTAGTGGGAAAACAGCTTATTAGTGGGGGAAGACATTACTGAATATGAGTAACTTTCTCTCTACTAGATTTTATGTAGAATTATCCACGGTATTTTTCCTTTCTCAAACTGTTTATTGGGGACACAACTCCTGGGTCTTTAAGAAGCCCGGAGACGCTGTAGTTCAAACAAGAGATAGCCTTGCTGGATTATAATAAGAAAAATCAAAGCATCCTGTACAAGATGAAAAATAACCTCCTTACCTTATGATTTGACAAAAAGCAGGTTAAGCTAAACAGCATTTTATTCAAATGGGATAACATTTCACTCTTTTAAAATTATGTTCTTCAAGCACACCATTAATAAGCAGAGTGCGGAGAACAATCCAACTAAACAATTTTCAGAGCTCCTTTGTGCTAATATCTTCAGCTGTGATCAATATAACCATATGCATTATGCTGAATTATGCATTTCAGCTAAAGATAGAAAGGAACTTTCAAAAGCAGGGCCCTTAAACACATGCAGTTAATTTAAGCATTAACCAAATGCAAACTGCATTTACATATTCTTCCCCCACATATTCACACAATCTGAAACTAATTTGTACCTTGAATAAAGAGGTGAGTATTCTCTAAAAATAATTTGCCAGTTAGATGAATGAGTCTAAGAAGCCAGGGAAACATCTTCTGGCAAAGAACACTCGACAAATGAAAAGGTAAATGTGTGAAGAGACTTCAAAGTGGAATGAAACAATTTCAAAATCTGTAAGACAAAAAGGAACTTTCTACATATTGAAAGATTTCCTTATAAAGAGATTTTCAATTTTTTTTTGTTTGTTTAGTACTTCCCAGAAAAAAAATGGTTCAAGGCTGTAATATTTTTCTTATAATCCATTGTAACAAAGTCACCAAACGATCCCAAACTTCAGTCATTAGACTTATAAACTTTGGGTATTCAAGCAAAATAACTAAAATAACAGTTGACTTAAAAATAAAGATTCAGTACTAGCAATTCTTCTTAAGAAAACAACTGAATAAATGTGTAAAGATTTGTGTAGAGAGATGTTTATGATACTTAACAAAACTGAAACTCTTTAAAAATTCATCAGTTGAAGATTGTTAAGCAATTTTTTGTACATCCTCACATGGAAAACCAGGACAGACATTATAAGTGATGATGATGTGGGTTTATACTTATACTCAAGGAACGGTTTCGTAACATAGTAAAGATAAAAAGCACATTATAAAAACTGTACCTGTGCACATACAAACAACTCTGGAAGGACAAACATAAACATATTAATAGTGATTATCTTGTGGGGTGTGGGAGTGAGTGACTTCTAGAAATTTTTTTGTTCACTGGATTTTTTAATGGTATACGTGAATTATTTTTAATCTTTCAAAAAATCCAAGAAGACACAAAAGCTAGTGAAAAAATTAAGAATGGATTCGGTGGATTAAAATAACTTTGCAACTGTAATTTTAATAATTTAAAAGAATCTTTGGAAATAACTAAACAACAACAGATAGGTCTTAAAAAAAGACCACCAAGATTCTATTCCCTTAAGAGTTTCTTTCCAGAGACCAATGCAGATGTTTAGAGGTAAGAGTTTTGAAATTCTTGATATTTAGGGAAATACAGAAAGCACAAAAATAAGACAGGTTGTTTTCATTTCTCTTCTTTTCAGAGCAGTTTATATCTGTTTTTGGAAAAAAGCGGGAAATATAGAGTGCTTCTCCTTCCTTCAGTCAACAAGAATTTACTGAGCAACTATTAAACAAAAGTACTCTGTTAAGTACCACATTAAAATCAGGAACGATACATCTTTGACATCAAAACTTTTAAATACCTGCCCGGTCACCAATCATGTCACCATTTCATTCTCCTCACAATATTCTTGAGAAAAATTCACAAATAATTTTTCATGAAATTTAACCACTTGGCAAATAAATACTGCACATATGTTTCAATGAAATTAAGACTAAATCTATTGTAAGAAATGTTCTGATTACAGTCTTCCTAGACTGTTGGAAAAAGTCAGACCATAATTTTAAAATGTTATCATTTATAAGATGCATCCCAATTTCAGAGATGTCAAAATGGGAAAAAAACTCTCTCTTATAGTTAATAAAATATGGCATTGTGAGCTAAATCAATAAATAGAGTACTGACTACATTTGTAATTTTTTTTTTTTTTTAACAGAGCCTGCATTAAACTTTGAAACGCTTGCATGCAACAGAATTACAAATGTTCAAAAGAAGCAACCTTATTATCACATCACTTGGTTTGCGTAGTGGATGAACAACAGATACAACATTTGAAGCAAATAATTCAAGTCCCCTGTTGTGCACTTGTGTGTATAATCTAGTAAATCAGACATCTACTTTAATTATGATTATTTTATTTCCCTGAGATGAGAGGGGTGAGATCTGTGACATGAAACTTATTAATGATTATTATTTTAGCAGGGACATCTTGGCAAGTCTTCCTGGTATTTAAGTTCACTGTCACAGAGTAGATTTAGATATCTCATTATCACAGAGATCGTCCCTGTTTGACCTATCAAAACCAGTAAGCAACTATTTCTCTACTCTGTCATCTTACACTGCTTTGTTTTTGTTCCCACTGCCTTGCCACCACCTGACATGTGGCATGCTTGTTTAATTACTGTCAGTTTCTCTCTGTAGAATTTATGTTGCGTGAGGGCAAGGCCTTGGCTTTGCTCATTGCTGTACCCCCAGAACTGAGAACAGTGCCTGGCTCAAGAAATGCTTGTTGACTCCTGAACACAAGAAGGCTCAACAAAAAAATTAAAAGACTACCTAAATGACAGTATCTCTGACCAAAAAAAAATAAATAAATAAAATTCCTTGGGCTTCTACGCGAGGCCGAGTAAATGGAAATTTCAAGTGACCGCGAAACGCATGGAAGTGGATGGCTGTTGAGACAAGTCGGTAGTGGTTTTGTATGTACCTCTTTCGGTTTTGACTCTGTCAAGGATTTCAGTTTTGTCTGCTAGGTCAGACTTTAAGGCAGTCTCGAGTTGAGCGATCTGCACTTTGAGCTGCTGTTCCTTTAGCTTCCATTGCTCTTCGTGGGCAGCACTGAAGGCACTGCAAAACACACATGACATGCAGAGGAGAGCCTGGAGTTCGGCCTCGACCGAGAACGCGAAAGAGAAAAGCTTTTAGTGGCACAGAGACCACTGTCATCATGTCTTAGGAATTAAGTAAACATATGCTGGTCTGCTGCTGTTGAAACCAAGGCGCCTCTCTCAGGCTGCGGTTAGGAAACATGAAAGGCTTTGTGGGATGAGCAAAGGAACTGGCCTTAATTTAGAGCTCTCCAGTCAGAAAAGTTGGCAGCGTGCAGCTTTTGTGGGACTAGTAAAGGAATTCAGATACTGTACATACTCCAGAGGAATCTGCAGTTCCAAACCTCAGCCATCAGCCTCGGATAAAACTATTCTCTCCCACATACAAACCCTCTTAAAACCGAGAAAAAGGGGCTCGCCACCTGATCTCTACTTCTAGAATCTGAAACTTTTACAGAGTCCGTGCTAATACCATATTCACAAAATTTCAGCCATGAAATGATAACACGCCGAAATACAAGACGGCAACTCTGCTATTATGAAGTAGTGATAATGGAGTTTTTGTCCTAAAAAACTAAACCGCATTAACAGGCTAAGAACAAAGTTTTACTTGTAATGTGATTGGGATGAAAACCTGGTAAGAACACCCTGGTAAGAATGATGAAGATTTTAAACCAGTGTTAAAATCCACTCATGATTAAATCCCAACATTCATTTATGCCAGTGTTTTCCAAATGCTGATAAACTAAACACTGGTGCTGGACCAGCTACACTGAGCACTTGGGGAGATTTAAAAATGAAGATCTTGGGGCCCAGGAATCCAGAGTTTTATAAAGCTTCTGCAGGTGATAGCCAGGTTTTGGAAAAACTGATCTTGATCTGTATTTCAGCAGAAAACTATTATCTGTGAAGCTTGATATGACTGAATAATTATCAGCAGCTTTGACCCTTCTCCTTATTTTAAACCCAGTAAATGAAACAAAAATTTATAAAATCTGGTTTTGTACTGATGATGAAGCAAATGGAAGAAAAACTTATTATTGAAAATTGCCCTTAATGCTGCTCCCAGCTAGTCTTGAGGTTTTTATTCCAAAAGAGGTACTTTTCTGGGAGGCATAGCTTTCAAAGGAACAGAATTATGTATCTATTTTACATTTTGAATGCTTTTATTGCATTTAAAATAATATGAACTTAAAAATAAATGAAATTCTAGAAGTTTCTCTAAATATGACATCTGTTTCTTCTATCAATGTTCTCATTTCACATATGGAACCTTAAAAAATGCATGAACCTATATACCAATATTTTAAGTTAATTTGATCAAAGGTACAATTACCTAGACTTAAATGAAATCCAAACAAAATATGCACTTTAAATATTAAAGAATATTCCTTTACATTTTCATTTTTTAAAATAAAGACCAAATATAATTTCTGTGTCTAGTCAAATTATATAAACCAAACACACACATATGTATGTATGTGGGTATATGGGTGTGTGTGTATGTGTGTGTGTGTGTGTGGGGGGGTGCGCGTGCGCGTGGGTCTTGTATTATTAAAAACATGTACTACCCGGAAAAAAAAATTAGCATGATGAAATAGGCACAATTATACATTATATCAGACGCCAAAAATTAGAAACAGTAGTGTTCCAATAGCATTAGTACCAGCAAAAAGATCACCAACAGTTAATCTGGCAGAAACATCAGAAGCTGTATGTGTTTAAATTAAGAACAATTTAGCAGCCTGGTTTTTCCAAACCCACAAAATACTAGTGTAAATCAGCATAAGTCAATCTGAATTTAGTCCACTGCTATCTTCCCTCTAAATTTAGGATTACATTCCACTGGAGTTTCATGAGGAATTCCTTTTGAATTTACTGTATTCCTCTGTGCTTGGAGCCATCTGTGTAACTATAAATGGTGAACCACATCTGGCTCCATTTTGTTTGTAAAGGCTGTGTACATGATTAAATCTGCATATGAGAACAGTCTTTGAGAACCTTTTATTCATGAAAATGTTTTTGTATATTGCCTACAGTGACAACTGGGGGTGGGGTGGGGGGGAAATCATAGTTGGTCTGTGTGCACATTTCGTTTGTTACATTATGTTGCTGAAGGGAGAAAATGTCCATCCACAGCTGAATGTCCATTGGTGCCTGTGCTCACTGGCACGTCCACTGGCGGTCATGGGTCAGCTTACACACTCTTGATCAACAACATGATCAGACTGAAATAAGAGCTAAAGAATTCATCTCCACCCTAAGGCTTTTTTCTTGCAGAAGAAATTCTATGTATTCCCATGTTTAAGGGCACCCTAATGTGAAAGAGAGGGAAGAATAAGCTCTAAATCATCCATGAAGAAATCCACAGATACTTTAGTTAGGACCTAATGGAAATTAAACACATATTTACATAGGGATAATTCACTTACTGAAAGAAAATAATGCCCCGAATGTACTCAGTTTGATTTCTGAGAAGCACAAAGTGCTCATATTTGATCATATGGGCTTTCATGATTCCTAGAAGACTGCAGGGGACAGGTGCTCACTTTACAGAAAGGGAGCCCAGAAAATCTTGGATATTAGATGGCTACTACTTACATTGTAAAAACCTGATTTACCCAATTCTCAAAACTGGTTGATACCATCTTCAAAAACTAGACCAAGTCTTTTTTCTTCAAATAGGTATTAGTGTCTCTCAGGGAGTTAATGCCTTAAAACCACCTCTAACAGATTCTCTGGATCCTGTCCCAAATTGACTAAATCTGAATTGGATGGTGATGGCTCGAGGCTGGGGGAGGGAAGTTCCAAAGGGGTGGTAAAAGCTACATTTTGCTGTTTTCCAGGTTATTCATACATATATCCTACAGCTGAAGGACTATTGTATTCATGAGTGCTATCACCCTAAAACTATACTAACTTCAAAGATGGGCACAGCTTTGCAACATCGTAGCATAGTTTCTCTCTGACCACGTAGATTTAATTGCAAAAAAGCTTATTCTGAATTTTCAAATGGAGTATTTCTTAAATAAGGTTATACTTACTTCTTGGCATTGTATCAAAAATGTTTTCTCATATTAAAATGAGCTCATTCCAAATACTAACACGAGGGTTTTATCTTACCAGATGATTCTCTAATATTCTTGTCATATGTCAAGTAATAAACACATTCAAAATTTCATTTGGGAAAGGAAGACGAGAATGTAATCTGCAAATCATATTTTTCTCCTGAAAACTAGCCAGTTTTGAATAACAAACAAATGCTTTCCTTTTAAAAACACGCTATCACTATGACTAACCAAACAGGGAGTAAATTTTATTTAGTTTTTGATGAGCACTAGTTGTTGGCAATGATGGTAACAGTGCCATGGAATACAAGAGCTTTAAAGAATTTTAAAGATGACAATGATTTTTGTAGAAGTTTCTCCAACTGTTTCTGAAAACATATTATATTTTAAAAATTTGTGTTAGAGAATTTTACAGTTCTGTTTGCTATCATGTGTGCTTGCTGGGTTTTGTGCTTAAGTGACATTAACTTTTTTTTGGACACAAAATGTTTTGACACTCATTACACACATTTACTTCCATATACCTCACACAAAATTCAAGTGTAACCAGCATAATGAAGTCTGTTTTTAATGTGACAGGAAAAAATGTAGCTCAAGCATAAAAAAAAAACATTAAAAAAAAAACATTAAAAAAAAAAACCCTTCAAAGTCAGATTTACACTCTCAGATCATCTTCTAATATGGAAAGATAAAGTTTCACGGTGAGAAAGTAAATATGAGAAAAACATGTTCCTCTCAAAATTCCAGTTATGCATTATTCCCAGCTAAGTTTAATGTTTTGTATTCCCAGAAGGTATGTTCAGTAAATCCTCAAATGGGGAAGTAGAAAAAGTATAAGTAAGGGCCAAATGGCACTTATTTTCTTGTATTAAGACCATGTTAAATTATTTGAAATTACAAGATGTTGAAGATAAATATAAATCAATAAAAATTCCTGAATGTATGGTAGTTCTATTATTCCATGAATGTTTCCCTTCCACAGAACCAGTTTTCCAATGCAATTAAAATCAGAGAGATAGTGAAGCACAGGGGGAAAACAAATCAAGTTTTAGAGTCAAAAGAATTGGGTTTGGGTCCTTTACTGGAGTCTCAGCAATGCTGTGTGACTCCGTACAAGTCTCTTAATGTTTCTTGAGTCTCCATTCCCTCATCTCTAAAATATGGGGATAACATTATTTTCTCTGCCCTACAATGCAGTGGTTGTGTGATCTATATACTGAAATTTGGAAATTTCAAACACGTAACTACCAAATCCTTAGATATATATCAATATAAACCTTGTATTGTTCTATAGAAGTGAGAATATAGGGGCACCTGGGTGGCTCAGTCGGTTAAGTGTTGGACTCTTGATTTTAACTCAAGTCATGGTCTCGTGGTTCTTGGGTTTGAGCCCCACATCTGGCTCTGCACTGATAGCACGGAGCCTGCTTGGGATTCTCTTTCTCCCTCCCCTCTTCCTCTCTCTCAAAATAAGTAAACAAACTTAAAAACAAAAAGGAGGTATAATAAATGCTTTAGGTAAAATTAATCAGGGTTCATGAGAGAGGGGCCAGAACAAAGCCATAGGGCCAAATGATTTGGAAGGGGTCCAAGGCAGAACCACATAAAGATTTTTAACCAGTCTATCCTTGCTAGAGAGCCCCAGATATTATTTTAACTGATGTCTGAATCTGTTATTGATAACTGTTTTTTATTTTTTAATGTTTGTTTGTTTATTTATTTATTTTAACGTTTATTTATTTTTGAGACAGAGAGAGACAAAGCATGAACAGGGGAGGGTCAGAGAGAGGGAGACACAGAATCTGAAACAGGTTCCAGGCTCTGAGCTGTCAGCACAGAGCCCGACGCGGGGCTCGAACTCATGGACCGCGAGATCATGACCTGAGCCGAAGTCAGCCGCTTAACCGACTGAGCCACCCAGGCGCCCCAATGTTTGTTTATTTTTGAGAGCGAGACAGAGTGTGAGTGGGGGAGGTGCAGAGACAGAGGGAGACAGAATCTGAAGCAGGCTCCAGGCTCTGAGCTGTCAGCACAGAGCCCGACATGGGGCTCGAACTCATGACCTGCGAGATCATGACCTGAGCCGAAGTCAGATGCTTAACTAACTGAGCCACCCGGGTGCCCCTGCTATCGATAACTCTTAACATCATGAGCCACTTCGTGTAAGGACCATCAACACTAGTAGGGAAACAACATAGATGATCCGTGCCACTGGAATGATGCCTAACATTAATCTGTGTATCTTTTCAAAGTAAAAACAAATAACAGCCTATCTCTATACTCTTTAGGTATTTGTTTACCTTATAAAATGTAAATTGAATTTACAAAACATAAAAAAAACAAAACAAAACACAGTGTTAAAAGTGTGTCGGTACATCAGATGGCTATTTTGTGACGTTTCAGAATATTATCAATAGAAGCAACCTTTGAATATCTGCTCTAACATACATCTTCCAGTATGTATACTAAATTTACTTTCATGTAAGCCTGTATTTACCCTTTATCAGTTATCACATACTGAAAAGACTTAAAAATACACATATATACATAGACACGCACACAGATAGATATCTGTACCACTTAACTAAACTTAGCTGTGTTACAGAATTTTGTTCCTAAAATTATCAGAAGGGATTCATTTTTAAAATACCATAATTATGAAGTAGATTAAAAGACAAAATTGAAGTAGCTCTTAAAAATTTATCTTGAGGGGCGCCTGGCTGGCTTAGTCGGTAGAGCATGTAACTCTTGATCTCAGGGTTGTGAGTTTGATCCCCACGTTCAGTGTTGAGGTTATTTAAATAAATAAACTTAACATGGGCATTTACAATACCCACATTTCCAGGTTGCTCTGAGAAACTTTTAATATGAAGAATATTTAGCAAAGTGCCTGCTCACTTACGGTTTATGCTCAATAAGTGATATAAACTGATAACGGTTTTCTAGTCGTAGATTATTGCTCAGGTTAAAGAGCTTATTACAAACACTCCCCAAAAGCTTATTTTTCTATTTTTCTTTTATGATACATATATATTTTTCGCAATCACCCATTGCTAATTCTTTAATCAATATTAGATATTCTGACATCTGCTTTGATATAAAACATCTTAAAGAAGAGAACAAGAGAACACATGTATCATGATTTACCTGTTATAAAGTTTATCACAGTTCTCCTTTAAAAGTTCCCGTTCCTTTTCTAAGTCATTAATTCTGTCCTGCAACTAAAATGAAAAGAAAATGACACATTAGGTGATTATCATATCAAAACTACATGGGGATAAAATAACACGAGAGGAGGCTAACATGTTTTAGTCTTGATTTTTAAATTGCAGCTGCTAACTACTCAACTAATATTGTCTGCATTTAACTTAGCACTGATTTTTTCTAAGTTGTTAAGTAAACACGAAATTAATATTTGTTTTAATTTAGTAGAAACGTATGCACTGCTTTATGCTGACATGTGCCAAAACTCAATAAAGAATGTGTTAAAAGTTTGCTATGAAGTCTGGGAAACATATTTTTTTACTTCCCTCCCCAATGAATTCCATCATTGTATTAATTTTGTGTTAATTTCTAATTGGCCCATTAAAAACAAAAGGATTAACCTTTCTTTTGGTTCGTGGTTCAAATAAATTGCGTTAAGCACAATTTACTCTGAAGACCTAATTTCTTATGTTACCTGGAATTTACAAAGAGCTGGCAGCACATCTTTTAAATAAATGAATAAATGGATAAAATTGTATACCTTGCTTTATCCTGATGAATGACATTTTTAGAAATAAACTGAGGGTTATCATTAATACCTTTATGACTAAAATGTAGCTCTCTGTATTTCTTTCTAGCATTTATGTTTAAAGTTTTATTCACCAGTATATTGTGTAGTTACAATCCTTTCCCATGGATCAGAGTACTCTTAAAATTCATTTCCATTTTGATAATTCCCTTTTGATGCAAGTATGAGACACAGTAAAGATTCTCGCAAGATCAGAACAGAATGTAAGCATCTTATTTCATTGCTTTATTTCATTCTTTTTAAGAACAAATTTAAGAGACTACAGAAAGAGATTGTGCTCGCTGGGAGATGTGAGTCGTGATAATAATAGAAAGATGAGTTTTCAAACAACTTCCTAGGAAAAAAATTAAATAATTTCACAAAATTGCTGATGTTGCCGAACAGAATATCCTTCCTTCTCCCCAGAAACAGATGTGTATTCCTTTGTCTTGGTGTCTCAAATGGCTAATAAGATGTTAAGGCTGAGAAAGTTAGGTTCCACAGGTAAGTTTCAAAATGCGTTTTCTTTTTCCTCAAGAATCAACCCTTTAGGTGAACAGTGGATATCAGCATGTTGGCACATATTTTTAAGCACTGATGGGCCTTGCACATAACAGACGGACTATATTTTGCTGTGCTCAAAGCACCGTGTATGTAGTTTGGGATTTTTAAATAAATATACTGCTTAGAATGTCTCTATTTTACTTTTTCAAAACAGTTACAGAGAAGTTTTAACACAACTAATGGCTAATAACCTCTTGGGAGCTTACCTCTTCTATTTTTCTTTCAGAAAATGTCACGGAATGTAACTGCTTCTCAAGGCTGCAGCATTTTAAACGCTGCTCTTTGAGTTGCATATTTAGCTCATCTCCATTTGCCATCAAGGCGTCATGGCTGATCCGGAGACTTCTCTGCTTCTACAAAACAAAATCTTTTCGAAATTATTTTTGGATTCCATGTTAAATAAGTGATTGCAATTTTATAAGTGAATTTACTCCTGAAGTTCACATTATACAGTTTATTCTTCACCTCACAAACAATGTATATGTGCTACTTGTCCGTGGAGACACTCTTGACCCAAGTGTATAATTAGGAAAAGAATATAGTTTTCTTAGCACAGAGTCACATAATGCAAACTTTTTGTCTTTTATTTTACTTCCTTCTAGTTTTTGACTGGTTGATTAGTGACCAGTGAGTAAATTGGTTTCGGCAAATTTTTTTTCTTTCTGTTGTGGTTACAGTGGTTGGACATGCTGTCTAAAAATGCTGCCGCATGGGTCAAAAATAAATGCTGACCACAGATAATGAAACTTGAAAGGATTTGTCACCACAGCATATAAACAGCCTAACAGAAGGTTAGCTTCTAATTTTAATACAATTAGGTTAAAATTTTCAATTCAGTAAAATAGTTACTGAAGTTTTTTCAATTAAAGAATTTTTATTCTTATTTTAAGTAATCTCTATGCCCAAAGTGGGGCTTGAACTCACCAACCTGAGATCAAGAGTCACATGCTCCACCGACCATGACATGAGATCATGACCTGAGCTGAAGTTGGACGCTTAACCGATTGAGCCACCCAGGTGTCCCTACCTTTTTTTTTTTATAAATAAAAAAGGTGATGATATTAAAGTCTTTTCATAGAGACCATAGCCATAACATGTAATGGTTCATGTGCTAATTAAAATCACTTAAGTTCTGGGGCACCTGGGTGGCTCAGTCAATTGAGTATATGACTTTTGATTTTGGATCAGATCATGATCTCACAGTTGTGAGATCGAGCCCTTCATTGGGCTCTGTGCTGGAGGTGGCCATGCTTAAGATTTCTTTCTCTGCCTCTCCCTTGCCCATGTGCATGCACAGCATCTCTCAAGAAAAAAAAAAGGATAAAATCTGAAGTTCTTCAATCATTTAAAATAAACATAGCTATTGAGTAACTGAAGTTCAATTTTTGTTAATCTTGGTATTATAACACATTATCTTTAACCAGCTTTTCCTGGGCTTCCTACCTCATTCATTGAAGCTGTCGGTCTGAACCTGTCAAAACTTTCTTTACCCAACATCAGTCCTCAAAAGAGGAGCCTGTGCTATATATAACAGACACTTAACAATTGTTGGTACTGGAAGAAGTACCTGGCATCACTGTTAAATGGATGTCAGGTGGTCAAAGTGGCAGACGGTAATATCATTGTTTTTTTTGTTTTTCTTTCCTAATTCCCCATGTTAGAAATGACCCTCAGCTCCATGTTTTCTGAATTTCCCTCTTGTATCTATAGGTAGACAGGGCTATTGTCTCCACTCTGCAATTAGCCTTCTTTCTTTCATAAACCCTCATATTCATACGGAAGACAGTTATTACTTTGCATTTAAGGAGGTTCCTGCAGGATGGAAAGCACAAACCAGAGTACAAGTTTAAAAATATTTATCTAATTCAATGGTAAATTTAGGCTTCCGATGACCCTATGCTTTCCATCAATTTAATGCTTTCCTGGTCTCAGTACTTCAGAGAAAGTACTGTTTAATATGAATTGTGTTCATCTGGAATGTTCGGGAGTTCATTAATTCCAGAACCTATGTTAATTATGCAGTGCCAATCAATAGGAACCTTCTGATGGCACATTCATGTAGGGCCACAATCTTGTTAAAGCAACCATAGGGATGAAGGGTCCCAAGTATTGTCGATCTGAATGATCAAGAATTAAAAGAAGTACACTGATAGCTGCTGACATGACGAGTCTCAAATATTTTGTGATAATGGGAGACAGTGACAAAACAAAACACATCAGAGAAAGACTGAACAAAACCTGGCTACTGACCTATTTATAACTTGGTCTGTCTTGGCTATTTCATAAATGCTTAGAACTGAAGATATATGCAAAAACGTCTAACCCTTCAGTGCTATGTGCCCATATGAACTCAGAGAAGAGGAATTAAAAATAAATTTTCTTGGCATGAGATAATTTATGATAAATATGTTTATTATTTTGAGATGACACAGGTATTTATAAACAGTCCAACCGGTTAGTTATTTCTTTAGCTATTAAGTTATAAATTACAAATAACACATGAAGTGAAATAATACACGTTTAAGAATAAAAAGAGCATCTTTAAAAATAACCTTTTAGTGTTACAACCATTCTATTTAAAAAGTATAACCTAAACACTCTCTTTGAACCTTTGTGTCTATGTATCACCATAATAAGATAAATGATCACAGTACCTCTTGAAGCTGAATAAATTTTCCTTCCAATACTGAAAGAGCATTGCTTTTCTCCACGAGTTGTTTATGAAGCTTAATCATTTCTACATTGTCCCGAATGTTTGACCTTCAACAATGTGTTTAAGAAAAAGAGAGACAGAGTAAAAAATGCAAGGCAAAAGAAAACAACCTGTGGTGGAATCATAATTTTTCACTACAAAGTTACCTAGGAAAAATTTGCACACTTGCTTATCAGTCACAGGGTTTTTAGCTTAACATACACTTAGGACAGATGCATTATTTAAAGCCAAGCAATCGTTGCTCTTGAACTTTCATAAATTCATAGATTCTCAGGATTTGAAGGGAGACCCAAATTTGATGACTTGGGTCACCTCTCCGACATCTTGTAATACGCGCTTAAAACCATTTTACGGCATCCTGAAAGATGGTGCAAAAGGACGTCAGTCTATACAGCACAGCGATCGTGCCGCCCTGCACTTCGCACTTACTTGAAAGAGGACGATCCTACTACCACTTTCCCCTAAGACAAGAATGCGCAAGACAGCCACTCATCTTTCCACCACTCCCTTGAAACAAATGGTATCATAAGATTACCATTTATTGGCGTTTCCTCCTGGAGTTTCAACCTTTCAAAATATTTCCCCAAAAAGTGACTTAGCATTTTATACTAATAATGCCCAAAGCTGGCATTTAAATATGTTGCAGATGTGCCTTTAGCTGTAAGAGATCATTTAACGTCCACAGGGTATATAGAAACTCTATATGCTGCAATACTAGTTTGTATTTTTCCTACTGAGATTAAAGCAAATGTAGAATTTAACAGGAAGATCTTGTTAAAGGTTAATCATAGACCTAAATGAATACCCGTTTTCAAAAGGCACTTACTTGCCTGACAGAGAAAGGTTCTTTAATACGTTTTATATTCAAAAGTATTTCAAAAATTGTGAGGCCCAGTTTTAGACTTCATTCTTTTTTTTAAAAAAAAGTAAACGTAAAAATTTTAGATTCAGAAAATTATTTCAGGACTTCAAGTAAGTAATTTTACTTCCAAAACTTTATCTAGTGTACACATATTGGAAAAATTGTCACAATGCCCTACTGGAACCAGAAAATGGACTACAAAGCTCACACATCTGTAAACCAGCTGAGGACTTGAAATACTTAATTTTCCTCTTTGATATTTGAAAGTTCATTGTATTTTGGCATCGGACAGTTAGTTGTCCTCACACAGAAGATAAACAAGTCCAAGAACCTGGATCATACCCAGGATACAGTCTTAACACAATGTTAAAATGATTCTGTGCCGAAAACATGCTAACTAGTAGAGTTCTGAGCACACGTTCAGCAGTACCCCACTATGATTCCCAACTACGTGATCTGTACTCGCCAAAAACATCAGAACACGAAGGAAAAATATATTTTAAACAAGTCTAATAAAGACAGTATCCCCCCCTTTTTTTATAATTAGAAGTCAAAACATAGCTTAATCTGTTTTCCTCAGAATTACTTGGTTTGACCACTCGACAACGAGTGACAGTTATTCTATGCAAGGACAGAATCTTTTTCAAATAATTTCAAATCTTTTCTTATATTTTCAGTTGCCTCTGATATTTTATTCTTCCGGTTTTTAAGAATGTGAATATTTTCAAGAAAATATACATATATATGTTTGAGTAATAATACTTGCTTAATGATATTAGCAAGAATTAAGTCCCAATAACCCATTCAGCCACCTAGGGTCACAGAAAAATAGCAGGTTTTAATTTTGAATTTTCCTTGCAAGGCCAAGGCTGCTAAGCATCTTCCAAAAACGCTCCGGGTGGTTTAACTGGTGGATGCTTCCTTGAATATTTTCCTTAAACTCCTTGAAGATCAAACTTTTCATTCAAAATACTGCCAAGAAAAGTGACTTAGTACTTTATGCTAGTAATGCCCAACAGGTGGGCACAAGGATGACCGAACTAGTTAGAAAACAACAATAATCATGTGGTGCTTTACACAGAAATCAGTTTGCGTGCAACACCTGCAGATGTCTTTAAGAATTATTTTCAAGTGTCGGTTTTGGGGGCTTTATCCAGGAGTCATTACTATGATTAGATATTTCTGAGGCTAACAGGGAGAGGGAAAGGACGACTGGCTGTTCAGCTGCAAGCGCTAAGACATAAAAGATCAAAATCAACAATGTGATAAATGTGGTCTGGCCTCTAGGAAGGCATACAATGAAAAATTGTTTCCAACCTGACAACTGACTCAACATCCTTACACAGATGAAATGTGATAAAAGAATGAGGGTGGAAATGAGAGGGACAAGAGGGAAGGGAATGTCACAAAAAGCTGACAAGGGATGTGAGGATGATAAGAGGCAAGAGGGGGCCAGGGTCGGTGCTTAGAGGCTTGTCCTAGACCTCTTTGCACTAGGAGGAGGGCCTCAGGTTGGCTTCCTTTGAAGCACAGAGATGGGGCTCATTTTATAAGTGGTGTTTTGAGTGGCCACCACATCCTACTTTCTTGCTCTGTTTCACGCACTGTGATGGGAACATCACATCTTCAGGAGGATGACGTTCTAACAGAAAGAACAATCCACGGTAAAAATATTCAGAGGAACTCTTGACAGTCCTGAAGCGATTCATACATGCTGCATTACACATGCTGAAATGATCTGCAAACAGATATCAAGCAGACTAATTATGTGCTTTGTAAAAATAAATTTCTCAAATTTTTCAACAAGGATTTTGAAAAAACCGTGGGCAATTAAGTTGGAAAATGCGGTTTCTTTTCTTTTTCTTGTTTTTTTTTTTATAGACATATTATTTAGAATTATGATCAAATCTTCTACAACGGTTGGAAGAGATGTTGGCCCATCTCTAGATTAAAAACAAACTGAAATAAATTAGATTTTATGTTGAAAAAAGTAATCCAGTTCAACAACCTATGTGCCAAGTTTCCCTCATATAATTGGAAACAGTCAAGCAATAAACTCTGAAAAAGGAATTTCTAATGGAAGCCTTGAAAACACTTGACTCCGGCTTTGCTACTGGGTGCCATAATAAATCCAGAAACTTAAAACCTCAGATATACTGGAGAAGGAAAAACTTTCAGTGGAGCTATGTAATGTATAGTCTAATATGAAATCTTAAGAGGCAAAAATCTCCTCCAGTGAAAGTTTCTTATACTTCATTCCCCAGGCACATAATTCTCTCACTTCACCCCCCGAACCTCCATTGCCATTTCACTCTGTTACAGTAAAGATTATGAATGCTCAAGAAAGCCTCTTGATTTTTTTGAGGCAAAAATGTTATAATGTAGTATTTAACACCATTTAGAAGAGAGGGCTGTAGAATACAGAAGCTAGGCTACGAGATTCGGGACAGTAGTTGGGTAAAATATTTATGACAGAATGGAGAGGCTCTTTTTGAATAATAGTTTTAGGCTGACTGAACTTGGGGGATAAGGTTGAAAACAACCTTAAAATTAAAACACCTCTACAGTACATTTTTTTTTTAAACGGTGGCAGACATTATGTAAGTTTATTGTTACAAGAAATGTAGGTCATTTATAGCTTTTACTAGGGATACACAGACAACCATCACTAGCAAAGTAACAATACTGAGTAAGATTACAGAAGGTTGCTAGTAAACTAAATGGAATGGCTTTACTAAAACAGCTGAGGAAAGTCTATTTGAAATGCAACCGTTTTTGCTCTAAACTGCTACCTGCCTTCATAGGTGAAAATAATGCTCTCTGTTTTAAGATTGTATAAAGGAAAAAATTCATCTGTGTCTGTCTATTTGCCTCTGGATCATACCTTTCTCGTGGTGGTGGGTCAAAATATAAATCAGAGCTCAGTGTTTTCCCACTCTTGACACCCACAAGGAATGGAGAGAAACATTACGTCAAGCTCCACATGCATATAACCACTCTTTTATGAAAATGGAGGGAGGACTCTGAAGGACCGGTTGGAGGCGGGAAGACCTGAAATCCTGGCTGATTTTCTTAAAAGGATCATTTTGAAGATCAAGTTTAATGGATTCCAGCTAGTAATGGGAATCTGAGAATTATATTTAATATATCAAAAAGCCCAATGGGAAATAGAGATTCACCAGCAACTAAGTTGCAAAAGTGAAGGTTTTGTATTGTTTTTTATTAAAAAAAAATTTTTTTTTAACGTTTATTTATTTTTGAGAGACAGAGAGAGACAGAGCATGAGCGGGGAGCGGGCAGAGAGACAGGGAGACACAGAATCCGAAGCAGGCTCCAGGCTCTGAGATGTCAGCACAGAGCCCGATGCGGGGCTCGAACTCATGGACCACGAGATCATGACCTGAGCCGAAGTCGGATGCTTAACCGACCAAGCCACCCAGGCGCCCCCGTTTTTATTTTTTGATAGAATTATACCAAGTCAGTTCAATAAAACAGGTTATCTCATAATTATCAGAAGCAGTGATTGGCATGATATAAGTCTTTGATGAATAAAAAAAAGCACACTGAACTGAATTGATTAAATTAATAAATGCTGCTTATTCGGCAGACAAAATCTTTCAGAGACACGAGTTCCCTAGGGATAAAATTAGCTGCCGTTTAAAAGGTAGGGAAGAACCACTTGCCCGTTTCAATCGCTTCATTTCACAGTTGAGGTAGCTAACTGAGGCTTAGCGAAGTAAGGAATTTGGCCAGAGTCTTTATGTGAGGGAGCCGACAGTCAAATCCAATTCTAAAAGATCAATTCTTCCCACTCTTCTAAGTGGTCTCCTTCCTCTGAGATGTTCCTAGTTTTAGCGTTCTCTCCACTCTCAACTGTGCACTAACACACTAGTTTTACTATTAATTGTGACAATTTCTGTGGTTCAGATAAAGGGCTGAGAAAATACGTCAAGCTGCTATCACAGGACAATCTTAGATAATATTAATAATAAAAAACATGGGGATGAAAGAAATGGTATTTGAGTGTGATACTTTTCATTGGGCAAATTCTAAGGTATTCAAACAACAGTCCAAGCTTGGTGGATATATTTTGAAAAAATGACAGATCACCTGCCTGTAATAATAATGTGTGCGTGGTTATCCCCGGCCCCAGTTACCCTTCCATCCAAGGACCAGATGTGCCCTCTAAATTAGGGGGCCGGGCAATCAGACAAATACAAATTGAGGGGTGTTCTGCAAACAACTATCAATGGGCTGAAAATGGGGAACCACTCCAGAATAATGGAAAGCTAAAAGACAGGACAATTAAATTCAATGTATGATCCCTGAATGGATACTAGATCAAACCAAAGCAAAACAAACCACAACCAGCTATTGGGGAAAAAAAAAAAAAAAAAAGAGTTATAAAGGGATACAGTTGGGAAATCTGAATGTGGACTGTGTATTAGGTGATGCTACTGTATTGTTGAATGTCTTGAATGTGATAGCCATACTGTAGTTACGTAGGAGGATATCTTTGTTCCTAGAGGATACTTAGAAGTGTACACAGGGTGAAATGATACATGCGTCTAACTCAGATTGGGGGTGGGAGGGAGGGAGAGAGAGTAGAGAGGAGGAGGAAGAAGGGAAAAGGCCTCACGTGCAGGATGCAGAAGAGGCTTGTGTCATTCACAAATATGCAAAGGGGTGAAAGGTACGTGTGAGTGTTCACACGACTATCCTTAAGACTTTTCTGTAGGTTTGTAATTTTTCAAAATAAAAGGCTGGGGAAGAACTTAAGAGAGCTAGGAAGTAATCCTGCGTGTGCCTAGAGGGGAGAGATGGGGCCCTTAAAGCCAAGTTGTTTCTGACACTGCATGGCTGCAAAAGGATTCTCTGTTTTGAGATTTGACAGTCCGCTGTCAACCAAAGGGAAGAGGGCAAGTCAAGAGTGTTTGGAACATTTATAGGTTAAATTTCCTCCACTGGGATATTAGGGAACTTACATGATTTTTAATTAAGAAGGTAAACACTGTAACATTTACTTAAAAAAAACTACTTGGTACAAACTAGTTACACATTTGGTAAGAGTATAAATATTTTTGGAGTTGAAAAAGCCAATAAAAGGTAAAATCATTCTGATTTTAATGTTCACGTACATGTGTTCACTGGTTACTGCTTTGCATTTAATTTAAGACGGCCTTTTTAATAAGCAGAAAATGTGCATTTTTATATTGTTTAAATTTTAATATGGATTTTTGTTCAAAACAACACAGACATTCAGGCTACTTGTAAATGATACAAGATTTTTTGCTAATGAGGCATTATGTAGAACATATGCAAAAATCACAACTCAGTCTTCCAAAATAGACCACAATCACAGGAAAAAACATGATTTTAATAAAAAACAACAGCACTGGGCTTTTACTTCAAAGCAATTAAGGGCTTTGGATAACCAACAGTTTATGTCAAGTTGATGCCAAACCAAACTGGTCTATTAAACACATACTACGAAGAGTTTCTGTAATATTCTATGAAAAGGCTCTTTGCCATAAATATCAAGCACTGCACTCTGAAGATTACAACTACGTTAGGTTCACGTTTGAGAACAAGGAGCCCAACATCCTGATCAGACTTCTAGAATTTCAAATTTGAAATAATGTATCCGTGAAAGAGAAGTTTAAATATGTTTTCCATTTTGTGATTTTTCTTTACAGTAAATTATACCAAGTTTTATATTCTCCCCAACATTTTTTTCAACAGTTTTCCATTAGTCTCAAAAAATTGCTGTGACACATAAAATTTTGAGCTATGTGTAAACATACAAGAAAAAAAGACTTAAAGACCTTTATTGGAAGTCATTTCTTCAGTTTTCAACAACTGTATTTCAAGGAACAATACGCTATTTACTAAAGTTTATTTCTTTGGCCTCTGCAGCAAAAGTTCCTTTACCTGTAATACTCATTTTGTTTCTACTTCTACTTCTTGATGTGACAAAAGAAACTGCTACTGAGGGAGGGCCATAGTTGAGTTGTTAAGGTAAACTCGTCTAGGTGCATATGTTGGTGTCTCTTGCTGACAATATTCGTAGGAGAAAACATGCATACCTGTCTATCACTCTATTTCTTCTGCTGTTCTAGTCCTAGGATTGATGGACTTTTGGATTTCCATTTCAATGAACTGAACACTCAAGTTCCTAGGTGATCATATCCCTTTGGAAGAGGGAAATGGCCAACACAGTATCCATCCTACTCTTTGGGAATTTAGGAAGTATAACACAGAAAGTGGTCTCTGATAACCTTGCTACTCAGCTGTCGAGTAAAGGTGGTAAGGATGGGCTCTAAGCTTGGGCTTGGTCTAAGTATAGAATTTTCATATTTAGCTAATATCTTAAATATGGTTGTTGGCAATTTATTAAGATCATATTCAGTGTTGGGGTCTGGTCCTTTAGCACTGTTCCTCACAAGGAATCATGTCTTGGTTTTCCAATCAGACCAAGTCTAAACCACTTCTTCCTGGGGGAACATGGACGACTTCTAGGTATTCAAGCTGGTTCAGAATCAGGGTTCACATTACATCCCCTAATATAATTCTCAAAAAGACTCATGTTTCTTTTGCCCTGTCCTTAGAAGGGTATATAAACATCACTAAACATATAGAATTTCATTATATAATTTAATTAAATTTTACACATAACTTTTTAGGAACAGAAATTAAGAGAGAGAATACTAATCTTTTGAGTCTCTGAAATATAAAGCTTCTTGTATATTTTCAGCCCACTTTATTGTTTTTAAAACAAGTCTCATAGGCATATTTTCCTAGTTTTTTCAAATATTACCGTGTCAAGTTACTTTGTTAAAGGAGGACTAAACTCTGAATCTGAAATGAAAGACTAGAAAATCATACTGGTGTTTCTAAATGAGAACTTAGCCACATAAGCATGACATCATATACACTGGAGAGGGGAAAAACGAATAGAGGCTGGAGGTCTGGTTTGAAGGACACTAAGAGAGAAAGAAGAGACCTAAGAGATAGCAAATGCAATGTGTAGACCTCATTTGGATTCCAATTCAGACAAACAGGACAAGACAGCTTCAGGGAAGTTTAAATAGGGACTGGGTACTAGAGAATATTAAGGAATTACAATTAATTTTGTTAGATGTGATAACAGCATGGTGCCATGTTAAACAAATTCCCTACCAGAGATTTATATTAGAGTAGTCCTACGTGAGATGACATCCCATCTGGCTGAGGCTGATTAATTCAAGAAAACAAAGTTGAAGGGATAGGTTAAACAAGACCGGGAACATGGTAGTGATCATTTAAGCTAAGTGATGGGTACCTGGAAATTCAAAATACCACTCCCTCTACTTCTAGGTCTCCTTGGTCCACAAAAAGAAACAGAAAGGAAAGAAAAGGAGACAAAAGAAAAAAAAAAAAGGAACAAAGGGGAGAAAATAATTCAAGAAAGAACATGGTAAGAAGAGTCTTGATGGAAACACAGTGTGGAAATACAAAATGAGAGAGAGGAATTAGAACCAAACCTGACAAAGGAGGATGGAAAAGAACATTGTATACATTACAAAACATCAACACTGAAGGGGCAGGAAATAGACTACTGAAGGGCTCCACTGTCATCCATGACAATCAACAGAATTTGAAGCAGATTTTGAATATTAGGAGAGGTGACAAGCATCTTTTTGGGGTAAAACAACCCCAACAACTTGGTACCGTATTACGGAACTCACTTTTAGTGTTGAAAAAAAAGTTAAATGAGGCTGGACTTATTCATAAGACATGCCAACAGCTGGGTCCTTGTCACACACCTTTCTCTCGGTGGGTGCAACTGGATGGCATCAGAACTTCCTACAGCTATGGTAAATGCAGCAAAAGGGGCCAAAGAGTGGAGCAACAAGGTGAGCCAGAGTAGGTTAGGGAGAAACATCCTTATACAGAGTTGTTGATAGCAGTTAGTAGGTCTAGAGCGGCTTCTATGAAGAATGTTAAGTGAAAACATGATTTTTAAAATAGACTAGACTTATCCTTCCATGGCATATGATAAAGTATTTTAAACTAATTTTGACCTTATCAAAGTGAGATTTCTGTTTTAACATACCTTTGATCTGTAGCCTGCTGTTCTCGAAGCTGAAGAAGAGATAACTCAATTTCATTTTCTTTTCTCCTCAACTGAGTTTTCAGGATCTCAGCCAAGTGCTCTAACTCTTCTATCTGGCCTCTTTGTGACTGAATAACATTTTCTCTGAAATAAAGAACGTTTACAAGAATTTGTAGTTTGAGGAAAAATCTGCAGTATTTAAGATCAGGACAAAGAAAGTCCTTCATAATAAAGAGCAAGTAAGAGTTAAAAATTTTAGCTTAGGTGCCTCTGGACATAGTGAATAGTAGATGAAATGTGACGAGTTAGAAGTGCATATGGAACAATTCAAAATATTGCTTTTTATATAATAATATCCTACGCAATAACCTGAACTTTGGTTCACTTCAATTCAGTAAGTATTGTTATTGGGTTACCTACTTTGTCCTCCACAACCTGGTCATAGATAATTTATATGCTTTTGTTCTATCCTATGTATATATGCATAGATCACTCAAATTAACACTTCAGAGAGAGAGAGAGAGAGAGAGAGAGAGAGAGAGAGAGAGAGAGAGGGCGCAAGAAATTTGCAAAACAGAACAGAGGTTTTTTGCATATATTTATTTATCTCTACCATGGGTGGCAGTATCCCAGCGTATTGAGCCTCAGGAAACTGGTATGAACCTGGTTTTTCAGACTATTAGCAGGTAACAAGATTAGGTATAATCTTTTGGTTTTATTCCTTTACAGGATAGTCATGGCTGTAACTGGTATTTAAAATATTCAAAATAAAATAAAATAAAATAAAATATTCAAAAGAACTAGTTTGAAGCCCACACCATTCTTAAGCAATGGTCTAAAGTGTGATGCTTTGTTTTATGTTTTCTTTCCTCATTTAGAATGGTTACTTTTTGATGATCCAGGTAAATGCCTGTCGATAAGGTGGAGCCTTATCTTCATTGCTGTGACTCACAGACACTGAAGCCATGAGGCTTTCATTAACTGGAGAGGTAAGCTAAATGCGGCAGAAGTAACTTTTTCAAAACCAGAGTATGATGAAGAATGCAGTGCTATAGAATCACAGTGAAACAAAATCTGAAATCCATATGTATTTGATAACTCCAAACTTTTAAGCCACTCCCTCCAATTCTTTTTTTTTTTTTTACTGCAAAAAGGCTAATTAATTCGGGATTAAAAAAAAAAATTACCTGTAATTTTCTGAGCATGGATAATGCTGCCTCTAAAGCTTATACTATTCTAAATGACTGGGCTTTACGCCATTCCTTTGGGGAGAAAATTGTAATACAGAGACTATTCTATAAACCCCTCCATTGATGCAGTCGGTTAAGTTGCTCATTTGCCTCATTTTATTGGAAACATGTTCTATAATATCTGTTCTTACCCCACGGATCAAGAGGTATTTAGTGGAGCAAATTATTTGTACATAAGCCAATTGTGTTTAAAATAAAGGAAAGGGAGGGATCAAAAAAGACATGATCAATAAATAAAGCTCTAAAATGACCATAAAAAGAATACATACAAATTTCTTATTTCTCCTCTGGCTTCTTCAAGTAAACTGTTGCCATGTTTTGTAAGCATGGGTTGTAGAGTTTCTGCTACGTCAATATCTTGGAAGCGAATACCTAAAAGTCAATCAGCAAGATTATAAAAGTGAAATTAATAAAGAAGGACTCTTGATTTGCTATCATAAAGAAATATGTATATAAGAAAATTTCCTAAGTACTGAGATACAGGAGCTCTATAGTGCAGAGACTTAGAAATCCATTGCCCAAGGGAGTATCATTGGCATCAAGTGCACACAGCAGTAAGTATTGCCCATTAAACAAATTCTGCTATGGAAACCAAATGACCTAGAAATAATTTGACTCCACTTAGATTTATAACTCCTAAAGTCATTCTGAAAGAACCAAAGTCTTCAATTCAGGGCTTTACGATATAAACTCAGGTATGAAGGAAAGAGATTTCAATGACTTAACTTCCCCCCCGCCCCCTATATTTTGGCTAAAGACTTTTATTTTTATTTTTTTATTAAAAATTTTTTTAATGTTTTATTTTTTTGAGAGAGAGAGAAAGACAGAATGCAGGTGGAGGAGGGGCAGAGAGAGAGGGAGACACAGAATCTGAAGCAGGCTCCAGCCAGGTTCTGAGCTGTCAGCACAGAGCCCAACATGGGGCTCAAACCCACAGACTGCAAGATCATGACCTGAGCCAAAGTCGGACACTTAACTGACTGAGCCATCCAGGCATCCCTGGATGTAGATTTAAAAAATTTTTTTTCCATTAGCCATTCACATTCCTTGCCCTTACATTTTGAACCTGATCTTCATTTGTGAGACTCACAGATACTGTGAGTGTGAATCAAAATGTTCTACACTTTGGTTTATTCCATCTCAATAAGAAAATTCACATTTAAACAAAGGTAATTCAAGAAGTGATCATGAATGAGATTCCTTTAAATAAAAAATTTTGCTGCTGCCCTAAAAATATAGTTTTTCTTGTAAAAGTCGTTACATGCAACTTTACAAGTCTAGTCCCGTTGTTAAAAGTGAGACATGATTTTAATTACATGATTGGATTACACTTAAAAAATAATTAAGTAACTAGAGTTTCAAGTAGATTAAATATGACAAATAATTTAGATTTTTAGTGGAGCATAGTCTCAGATACGAGGTATAGATAGAAATTCTTTCTTGGGGCGCCTGGGTGGCTAAGTCGGGTAAGTGTGCGACTCCTGATTTTGGCTCAGATCATGATCTCATGGTCGATGGAGCCCCGCGTTGGGCTCTGCAGAATCTGAAGCAGCCTCTGGGCTCTGAGCTGCAAGCACAGAGCCTGATGTGGGGCTTGAACTCACAGACTGTGAGATCTCGACCTGAGCTGAAGTCGGCCTCTTAACTGACTGAGCCACTTAGGCGCCCCTATCCTTAAAATAATCTTAATACTTATGGTGTAATAGTGGTTTGCCAATGGTTACATTCTAAAACATGCACACTTGATAAAAATCTTTGTTCTACCGGTTCTTCACAGTAAGGATTCTTTCTACATTACAATGATCACACGTTAAACCAGTACTTTCCATGCTTTATCCTGACAAGGCACGCATAGAAAAAGGTAGTATTTGTACAGCAGCTTGAGGGCAAGGCTGCTCATAGCCAGAGAGGGTCTACTGTCTGCACCTGGCCACCCTACGCTGTGATATTTCTGACAAGTGTGGCCTAAGTCCCAAGCTCAAAGGCAGTCTTCGAGAGTCTATTCAGATTACTAAGGTATCAACCTTGATAATGGTGCCTGGAGTTTACTCAGAAAGAGAACGTATTCATCACCAGTTAGCACTTTGTGCAGCTTCTACCTCTTGGACTCTGTACCAAGCAGTGAAAAAGTTTGAATTAGTATGATTTTTTTTTTTTAATGTTTATTTATTTTTCTGAGAGAGAGAGAGGGACAGAATGCAAGTGAGGGAGGGGCAGAGTGAGAGACACAGAATCTGATGCAGGCTTCAGGCTCTGAGCAGTCAGCACACAGCCTGATGTGGGGCTTGAACCCACGAACCGTGAGATAAACGACCTGAGCCAAAGTCGGATGCTTAATCGACTGAGCCACCCAGGTGCCCCTGAATTACTAAGATTGTATAAACACAAGGAGAAATTCAAGCTATGTAGTCACACTGTAAAGACTGTGCAGCTCTTTTTTTTTGCCTCCATAAGAGAAAACTTCCATCAGACTCTCTTTTTAAACAGCAATTCATAGTACTAGATTAGTTTGCCATATTCATCTAAAATCTGGGTGTTGCTTTTTTATTTAGTATAAAAGACCTTACAGACCTTAGAGATCATCTTGCCCAGCTATAGTCACAGATGCCAAAACTACGTTTTGGAGTGGATAGGTGACTTTTGAAAGGTAACATATTTTACCATGGCGTTACCATCTCTCGACTCTTTGGCTAATCTGCTGTTATCACTCCATTCTACAGATAGGAAGAATGAGGCTCTGAGAGGTCAAGTGCTCTCTTCCATGTTAATTAGCAGCAGAATAATTTTCTAATTTATAATTCATTATGATTGCTTTGGTTATTTTCAGTCTGTTGCCAACCTCACAAGCTAGAGTAGCTAAGCCCTGCCATCCTGCAGCTGTCTCCTAGGTGGAGGCCTTGGTGACTTCCAGGGAACTCTGCCTGGGGAAGAGATAGTGTCAATAATCAGTCTGGAGAAAAAAAATAGAACAAAATTTTCTCCTTTTCTGTTTATATGGCATTTTTTTCCTCTCCTCAATGAATTGAAATGAAAGTTTTACATGATTTTTTTGTGTCCCTCAAAATGTTTGGTCTTGATGTGAAGCATGTTCCAAACAAAGATCAATTACGGCTATCATGTTATTTCCTTCCCTAGTTGATGAAATTTTAAAAATGTTACTTAAAATACATACTGATTTTTCGCTTCATCATAAATAAGTAAGTTCATCATGGGTGGAGAGAATTGGGGATTTTTATTAGAAGTATTTAGGTTCTTTTCATATTAAGTTTCATCTATGCAATTGAATTGCTTTGTAACCTGGGTATGTTTTACGGGACTCATTTTCAAAATGAGGAAAGTGATTGACCTATGATCATTTTTGGAGACAGAGGAGGCCTTTATGGTCACTTGCTTAAATCCTTTTATCCTACATGTAAAGATCAAGGTCAGAATGATCAGATGACTTGTCCAAGGTCACCAGACAGTAAGTAGAGGAGCAGGAACCCAGTTTTTGAAACCCTTAGTTATACCCATATTGCACTGTCATGCTGTTGCCATACGATGAAGGATTTAAACAATCCTGCAAATTTTATAAACAGCCTTCTGACAAAGAAATTAAGTGCGATCATAAATAAGCAAACTAGCTGGTTTCCTCGTTTGCCTGAGTCAATGCGATTTCCGTCTGCAACACAGAAAA
This sequence comes from Acinonyx jubatus, assembly GCF_027475565.1. Lineage (NCBI taxonomy): Eukaryota > Metazoa > Chordata > Mammalia > Carnivora > Felidae > Acinonyx > Acinonyx jubatus. The sequence continues at coordinate 30,286,598 of NC_069396.1, read as the reverse complement.
CCAACTCAAACTAAACTTCTATTTTATGGTTGCACATGTATCTCCCATATCAGGATAAAGAGTTATGTTCAAGGTGTTACCTAACAAATTTGGGTGTGATCTAGGGATTCTTGAATAAAAGGATCTTCATGTTAATATTAACATTTTATCAAAAAGCAAGTCAAAAACATTTTTCTTTCTAAAGTTACTCAAAACCATGAAAAATATGGAAATAAAACTCTGTGTGTGTGTAAAACAACCTATTAAAAGAGTTACATTTAGGATCTAATATAAGGCAATATAAGCTTACTTTACCTTTCCTGGGGCATTCCTGTGAGCCTGCATTTTCATTCACTTTTCTACGCCCCGTGTTAACACGAGATTGCACGTAATTGTACGGTGTTTGCCTGTAACCCTGGGTTTGAAGTTGCTGTTTGGTTGAAATGAGTCTGTTTTTGAGGACTTCATTCTGTCTTTCAAGCTCATGCACTTTCTCTTGCAGCCGCTCAATCATTTCTTCCATTTCCACATCTCGTCCCAGCCGCTTGGGGCCGCCACCACCCCGCTCATATCTTTTCTTGTCATTAACTAGCCGTATTAACTTGGTGGCCATTCTAGGGAAATAATAAAAAGATGAAAAGGAATGTGAGAAGTCAGCATAAAATGCATTCTGTTGAAAGGAACATAATCACTGTGAGGACTTCAGTGCAGAACCTGAATAATAAATTTCAGGTTTTGATGTAACTATTACTGCCTGTGAAGAATCCTTTGATGATAATTGAAACCACTGGGCAACAATCTGCTTTATAGCACTGACAAATAACAGTTTCCTAAGGCTTATCATTTAAGGTTAGTAAAGAGAGGACACATATTTACTCCATATGTTCCTCAAATGCAATTTTTAACGCATGACCTTATGTAGGAATGCTGTATGCACTTAAATGTAGCTACAGATTGTGGATGTGGTGGGTTATAATATGCAAGCCACAGTAAGTTACAGTTTTGAAAAGTGTTAAGACTGCAGCACTGCTAAGTTTTAGGCGGACTGTTTTCAGTTTCTCTAGAATTAAGACACACTACAAATACAAGGTTAGAATGCACAGGTACACATTTATAAAAAGCCCAATGAAAAATTCAGAGGAACCAAAATGTGCCACTAAATGCTGCTTCGAACAAGAAATCCTCGTGTTTGATGGCAGAAAGTAATCAGATGCAAGAAGCGTTATTTTAATGCTACCTTTAAATTTAGACATAAGTTGTGCTTTTGACATCTCAGGAGTTTATACCTTTCATTCTTTTAAGTTTTGATAAAAACTGGTTAGACAGAACAAAAGACAGAAAGGGCACATGGGGGTGATGTAATATACACGTACAGAAAACATGCCTGACAGTGAGTGGAAAAATGTTGGCAGGACAAGAAAGAAAAGGTGGCTTTGATGAGAGACACAAGTTCAAGACTTTACAAAATTGGTCGCACATCTTCAATAGCTGATTCTGGTTTATAGTGAATCTATTTTTATAAAGAGCCAGACGGAGATTGAAAATAAAAACTCACTTCATTTTTCTTTAAATGGGGTTTGCTTTATTTTACCATGGTTATGGACAGAAGCTTTTACTTAAGAGAACAAAAGTGAAATAAAAAAATCCTTAATAGCTTTGGGATGTCATAGAACAACCTTTTTTTGCCCTGAGCAGAGTCCTCTGTAAGAGCGGTAGTAATACAGGTCTATCTACACTTCTGGCTACCCGGCCTACAGCATGTGGCATCAGGGAGAGCTATGCATAACATAATCAGTTAAGATTGTTTTCTCTTTCCCTTGAGGCAAATCCATTAAACATGCTTTATAAGGGATATAGGATAATAAAAACCAAGATCCAAGAGTACCACAAACACTCTAGTAAAATAATCAATGGATTAGTTCCTTTTCCACCTAATCCAGAGAATGATATATCATTGGGAAATTGGGGCAGGTATCATAAGCCCAACAGAGCCACACACTCTATCTATCCCTTTAATGAGTTTAGCATCCTTAGCCCCGCCCAGTGGCTTAGCCACAGAAATATGGTAGCCATCCAACTGAGATGTCAAGCTAAATATCTGAATCTTTTGTTACCAAGAGACTTTCACAGAGATAGAGATTACATCCAAAGGACACAGGTTTAATATAAAAAGTCAGTCAACACGTGGAGGATAACAAATGACCCAAATTTTGAAGGAAAGCAAAGCACATCAATAGAGTGGCTTTAAATTCCTTCAGGGATGTACAAATAAACTTTTTGTCAAGAAACCTACGATCGCATGTTTGTACAGGAATAGCAATAATTTTCATGTTTCAGGTGATTATTTTGTAACATTAAAGAATCATAAGTGATCTGGTAAAGTTTGAGTACTTATTTAAAAAGGTGGTTTATCAAATCTACATTTATACCAACGTGATACTAATTCCATCTTAAGGATAAATTTAAAAGCAGTTCTGGACCGCCAGGCTGGCTCAATCGGTAAAGCATGTGACTTCTGATCTTGGGGTTGTAAGTTCGAGCCCCATGTTGGGTGTAGAGATTACTCAAAAATAAAATCTTAAAAAAATAAATGAAAGCAGTTTTACACATGTTTGTAGGTAGTGTCAGTGGCATAAAATTCAGAAAGGATTTAGAGCTTTGGGTCAAAGTGGTCCTTGGTTCACTACTCTCAGAGCTATATAAAATAAAATCCCAAGAGCTTAAATGGCTTCAGCCTAATACCATAGGCTAGTGGCAGAGAAATAATAGAACACATGTATACAACTTGACTCCTAGCCGAGTCCTTTTTCTGTTAAACTACATGGCTCGTTATTAGGTTGTTTTATATTTTCTGGCTAGGACAGATTACTAATGAGGTCAAGGTTGTGAATTCAATTATTTAACTGGCCAATTAGGCTTACAAAGGAAAAAAAATGGTTCTGTGGTCATAGACTGCATTCCTCATTCTGATAGGACATGTGTGTGCTACTGGTCAGAAAAGGAATCAGGTAAGGGAATCACAGGTCTTGAAAAACCATGTTATCAGGACTCAAAAATGAACTCAAAAGCCCCCCACCCAGCAGGTCAGTGAGTCATTAAAACAAAGCCCACAGAGTACAGATAAATTCTTAGCAGGATAAATTCTAATCAGAAAGACCTCCCCCCCACCCCCCCACCCCATACCATCATCTTTCTTCCATGGCTGTCCCACCTTTCCATTTAGCCTAGAACATGAATATGAATACAGGCCTGTGCAAGCTTACAAATGGGAATGTACTTCTTTGTTTTTAAGGCCATACATTCCAAAGATAGTAATGGTGTTTGTGAACAAGAAAGAATGAAAGAAAGTCTACTCTTAAGAAGTTACCCCTGCAAAAATTTCTTGCACACAAATCAAGTGACAATGTTTCTTTAGAAACAGTAAGGACTCTTTGAAATATAGGTTCTAGACTAATCCAAGCAAAGTTAAATATGTTCCAGACATTGAAGTGAGGTTTTCATTAGTAAACCCCCAATCTTAAGGGAACGTGTATCCTAACAAGTTAGAATAGCTAATTACTTTTTCAAACTTTCATTTTAAAACCAAGACATTTAAAAAACAGATGCTTTGGCCATTTGCTTATTAAACTATAAATATTAAACCAGAAGTTATTTATAGATATGATACACTTGTACTCTTAGTTATTAGCTCTTGCTTTCAAATAGCAACTTCAGACATAATAAACACTCATAATCTTTTTGGTTTATTATTCTATTTTGTAAGATTTTCCATTTTTAAAAATTGTATTTATTTACAACCTGCCTTGTTCCAAAAAAGATTCCAGGTGGAGTTTTCAATTAAGTTTATAAAACAGCATATCCTCCAAACTTTACAGCGTCAGGAAAAAAAGCTAAAAGCTTTTTATCATAACCTTTTAATTTTATCCTCTTGCTTGTGGGCATGCTGTTTAAGTAAAATGTTCTCATCATGCAAACGCAAAAATCTGTCTTCCAGTTCCTCACGACTGATACGTGACACTGCCTGGCGAGACTTCATTGTCCGTGTTGTTGAAGTTTCTGTAAAAATGCCAAGGTAATTAACAGTGGGATTACTTAACATAGTCTCTAAAAATGGTAACAGTTGATATTAATATAATCTCTGATGCACTCATCTTTGTTCCTTTCTGACATATAATTAAGATTGTTGTAGAAAATGTTATAACATTGTTTACGTCACCACGCAGAGGGGAGAATAAAAATCTTTGCTATTACAGTTTATGTGCAATCTTAAGGATTTCAGCAATAATAATATCCATTCAAATGATACTGAAATGACCATTCTTTAAGACTGTAAGAGAATTCTGATCAAATAAGATTTTCAATTTATATGCTCAATGTTGAAAAAAACAAATTAAAAGTCAAAGTATCTGAAAGTTTTTTTCTTTGTTTTTTACAAAAGAGTTGTAACAATAATTTGGTGAACACAGGATATATTTCAGAGCTATGTATGTGTTTTGGGTTACAGAACATAAACTGTAAAATCTGCAAGTCCACACAACGAAATCAACCAACCTTTACAAATTTATAAGCTATTTTACATATTTTAAAAGAACTTTTATATCTTTCAGCATGTATATGTATTTTTTTTATATATGCTTAAATTTGGTATTTTCCATATCACTGGCTAATTTTCATCAATCATCCAAAAGAAACAAAGAACAAATGGACAAAGATTAAAGCCCCTACAGTGCGTTCCTGAGGGCAAGAATTGAACTTAAAGTAGCAAATTCCAATAAATAGCTTTGCACAATTAAAATTTATTGGTATTTGAATACTTGGTACTCTACCAAAGACCTAAAACAAAGCTTATACATACTTTTCATTTTAAAAAATAGAATCTGTAGAGTTGGACGTATCTTTTTCAATAAAAAGCATACTGACCACCTTTCTGTGGTAGTTCAAGGTGGCCACTTGAACTGTTCTAACGAACAGGCGTATGAAGACACCTTAGTGGAGTGTATTTTACATCCCAGCCATCTCAATGACAAATGCACTGGCACGACATGCTGTATACACAAAAACATAGCTCTACACTCTCAATTGTTCCTCAAAGCAGTTATTTTACTTTTTCAATTTTACAGTGCTTTTTGAGCTCTACAGCAACCACTAAGTGATAAAAGGATAAAGAAAACCTTTAATGTATATTAATTTGATAAAACAAAGTCAATATCGCTTGGATAAACAAGCCATTTTGAGGTACTCTACTTGAAAGGCAAAAATTTTTAAATATGGCATTTCCTGCCATATAAAATTTCAACATAAAGAAACATTTTAATGGTGAATGTGATTTAAACCAGGCAATTCGGTTTGGAGGCTTGATACTCTCTGCGTAGTTCCTACTGATGTGTGGAATTTTAAAAAGATGATTTATAACAATTCTTTATCAGAACAGAGGGGGATTTTACAGTTTCTATGAGCTGTTGATAATTGATGCACGCAGTAAAATACCATATGTTGTTCTAAACTCTCCATGTGCCTGTTTAGTCCAATCAAGAGCTATATACTTATTTAAACGGCTTCATTGGTGAGGATATCAGAAATACTTTAACAGGAAAGAAGTTACTGATCAAAGTTCATAACGATAATAAATAACAGCTGGCCGTACCTTGTAACCCTCCCATTCCAGAGAGGTTTAGACCTGTATCTTTCACAGGCAGGTCTCCTGCCGTCTCATCAGTTGGACCAGACATGGCCTGTCTGCGGAGAAAAGAAAATTCAAATAAAATCTTCTCAACATACAACGTCATGCAATGGAATGAAACAAATAAAAAGAGTAAGGCACTATGACTTTAATGGACTTCTTAATGCTCACATGTGCTGCTTGAAGAAGATGAAAGCTTCATTTTAAAAGTAATACTACGTTCAATCATGGAGACAGTGTTCCTTTCAACAGTGTATTTCCTATAGTTTGCTTAGGAAATGAGGTAAGATTATCATTCTTCCTTCTCTCTTCTTATTTCTCTGTCTGAAACAAAAACAAACTCCCCCCTAATTTAAGAAATACTTTCCTCTCCATCCCCCTTTCCCTTTTGTGCCCCCCAAAGCAAGCAGGTACCTTGAAAAAAACCAGTCAGAAACTTGATTCAAATGGTTGTTCTATTATTTACTAGCTGGTGAAGTCACCTAGTCTGAGTTTCGGTTCCTTAATCTCAGTATTTCTTAAAAGGTCATCTTACTTTGTTTTACACACACACACACACACACACACACACACACACACACACAAACCCTTACATAGTACATATGTATGTATACATGTATGTATACAAGTAAACTCTACCCCCAGCATGGGGCTCAAACTCATGACCTGGAGATCAGAAGTCACATGCTCTACTGACAACTGAGTCAGCCAGGTGCCTCAGTTCCTTAACTTCAAAAATGGAGAAAATAATACCGATCTTACAGAGTTATTCTAAGGGTGAGATGGTAAATTAATAGCAGTGAGCACATTTGCCTGGGAGGTCAATACTACTTGAATATTAATTTCCAGTTTGGTGCGCAAATGAGTGGGTAGGTCCAAGTTTTGCAAAAAGATGCTTCATAAATTCGCCCACTGAGTTTTTGTTCTGTCTTGTCTCTGTCGCCACGAGGCCTAGTCCCAGGGCTTCCTACCTCAACATACAAGCTGTCCAGTTAATTCTGGCATCTTTACAGTTTCTATTGTTCACAGAGATGCCCCACAGTAACTCAGTTTTGTATGTGGATGTAAACGGTCCGTGCAATGTCTAGTATGCGGAAAAAGAAAGATTTCGTATTTTCATTTCAAATTACCTCGAAAGCCAAATGCAAACTACCAGTGAGATGCCCTAAGGCAGAGGTTCTCAATCTCTAGAATGGCGGGCCTAGAATGTAAAGTCCAAGAGAGTACCAAATTTGTCCTGTGCACCTCTGTCCTGTACTCTCAGAGGCTAGCACAGAGCTTGGCACATAGCAGGCATTTGCTAAATACTTGTTGAATGAAGGGAATCCATGGAGCTTTAGGGTCTGGGGACCCAAGAGATGGTTTATCAAATCTTGTATGCATATTTGTATATGCACACTATCTTTTAGGGAAAGGGCTCATAACTTTTACTGTAACTTACCGAAGGCTGAGAACCACTGCATTCAGTCGTGACACAAACAATTAACAGACATAGACCTGAGAGATCATCTCCTACTTCTGGAAACACTACTACAGAAAAGGTCGATTTTAGGAAGCAAATCATCAACAGTTTAAACACAGGACACTTGTGAAAACGGTAACGTTGCCATGACAGAGTTATGGTAGCTTTCGTGATCATGACGATGATGATAGTTAACGTTTACTTACTGAATGCTTACTAAAATGTGCCAGACACTCTTCTGAGTGCTCTGATTAGGAATTAATCAATTATCTCACAATATCCCTGTGAGGTTGTTACACAAATGGTTTTTACTTTACAAATGAAAAAACCTGGACACATCCTAGGGAGCTTGCCTAAGGTCACACACCTAAGAAGTAGGCGTCTGGTCACATTTTTGTCATGGCTGGGAAGGTGGAGGGCAGTGTTACTGGCATCCAGAGGCCAGAGATGATGTGAAACATCCTACAGTACACGGGAACCACAGCAAAGAATTAATTACCTGTCCCCACAAGTTAACAATGCCGAGGCTGAGAAATCCTGCACCATGCTGTAACGCCTCTCCATACCATCTCATGTCATCCCTCCTCGCTCACCATGCCCAATCACACTCCTACATTAGGTTCCTCAAATCCAGGGTCCCCTTCGCCTTGCTCAAAGCCTTTGCGTTAGCTGGCTCCTCATTCTCTGGGGCTCAGCTCAAATGCCACTTCCTCAGAGATGTCTTCCCTGATCATCCTATGGTTACTTTCCCTCCGGTTTCATCACTGTGTATTTCTGTTGTAGCAGTCATCTCTAGCTAAAATCGTCTTATTTGTTTACTAGTTGACTACCAGTTTGTCACCTAGTAAGTAAAGCAGAAGCATCTTGAGACGGGTATCAGTCCTGTTCACAGCTGTAGGGAACAGGGCCTGATGCAAGGCACTGATCCAAGACCGACATTAATATTTACTGAATGTTTAAATGAAAACCTGGCTTTGAGACTAAAATGGTAAACAAAATCCCCGCCTGTCTGTAGTTAACAGGCTATGGGGTAATCAAACCATAAACAAGTAATTATAAATCATTAAGCCAACAATAGGCCATTTAAGAGGCTAAAGGGGCTACCAACCAACTCTTAACCCAAGGTTAAGGAGCGAATTGTGTTTATGTGTCCTTCTATATGAAGGAGGACTTGGAAAGGCACGGCAGGCAGCATCAACTCTCATCAGCCTGGTTTAAGGCTGGGCTGTAAAATTTCAAACCGGTGCTGGGCGTGGGGATAATGGGCGGGCTGTGATTCAGGCCTGAGGATGTGGTGTCTCGTGCTGGGCTGCTTTTCACGCAAGCAGAACTCTAGGGCCTTCTCTAGGCCGTAGAGCGGATCCCAGGACCCCCACCCGTGCTGTAGGTAGAGGGTGGGGCCACCTCCGTCCCCCTCACCTCCTCCAGAGTACTCACCGCCACTGTCTCCCCGCAGCTAGCTACCGTTGCTATAGCGCCGACAGCGTGCTGGGCTGCTGGCAGTGAGGAGCACGGGAAAAACATGGCAGGCTCCGTTGCCTCCTGGGAAATGTAGTTTTCCTCCGGCCCTCGCCCGCCCTCTCGCTGCGTAGCTGTCGGCCCTGGGAAATTCTCCTGCCCCAAACCCGAGGCTCTCTCGGGCGTCGCCGCCTTGCATCCTGGGAAGGGTAGTTCTCGAGGCTCTGAAGGAGCATGGAGCTGGGCGGAAGCAGGACGCCGAGAGAACTACATGCAGGAGGCGGGGTCCAGAGCGAGGAATCTACGCGGCTAGCAGTGGTGAGGGCGGCTGTAGCGGCAGCATGAAGCGGACCCCGACCGCCGAGGAACGAGAGCGCGAAGCTAAGGTATGTGGGCTTCTCCAGAGTCTGGGATCTTTGGTGCACGTATAGCTAGGGGCCGGGAACCGGAAGGGCTTGGCTGCCTGGCGAACGGACGCACGGTCTTAAGCCAGGGGATGACAAGGCCTTGTCAGCAAGGGAACCAGAGACATTGGGGTATATTACATTCGTGCTGCTCAGGATGCAGGCCTAGCATCCAGTTGGATCAGCTCACCAATGAGAATCACGACATCCATTTCCTTTTCCTGCTTCTGCACTTCATTCCTTGGTCAGCTTTGTAGCTACCCTGTGCCTCAGTTTACCGGACTCTCAGATGACTGTGATCGTAACAGTTGTGCGTTCTCTTCGGTAATGATTTCTGAGGACGAGATTGGTTCAGATGAAATATCTGTGCGACCAGATGTATTTATTTGGAACAGTTGTCTCAGTGGTTGCCTGTTTTGTTCTGTGTCTTCAGCACAGCGGGTATGAATCTAACTACAATCCTATTTTCTACCTTTGGGGTTCAGCCTCAGGTAGTTGCCGTTCCATGGGATGGCAATAATAACATCTATAGCGACGTTTTGTTTTGTCATTTGTTATATGCATTTATTTATTGTCATTTATTACAAGCATTTATTACATGTCAGTTTCTGTGTTAAGTTCGTAAAATTTATATTTCATATTCTCACTGCAGCAGATTTCAAGATAGATATTATGCAGATGGAGTATCAACAGCCCTGTTTTACAGGTGAAGCCTTGAGTTTCAGAAGAATGGAGTGTTTTTCTGTCTCATTCCCCACATCAAGTCCTGTTGATTTGTTTAAATACGTCGGTAAACCGGTCCATTTTTTTAATCTCTGCCACCTTGGACCAAGCTACCATTATGTCTTTAATGGATTGTTGCATCAGGCTCCTTATTGGTCTGCACTCACTCTACACACTAACACTCCTTTGTCCCCTCATCCCCTTTCTCCCACACAACCAGTCTCTTCTGCACACTATGGAGTGTGATCTTTTCAAAATGCAAATCTGTTCATGTCCCTTTCCTTCCTCCCTCCTCTGCCAACCACCTGTTTAAAAGTTTTCCATGACTTCCTGTTGTTCTCAAGAGAGAGACAGAACTTCACATGGCCTCTGATGGTCTGGACATCCCACATGACATTCTGCCCACTCTTCGCCCATCGGCCACGTTGGCCTTTTTAAAAGGCCCTCTTTTCTGCTCTCTCTGGTTACATAGCCTTTACACATGCTATTATGTTGCCTACTCTATATTAGGCAAATATTAGAAGTGAGAACCAATTATAAATATAACACACAGTTCTTGCTCTTGTAGAATTTCGAATCCTACAAGTGAGTTTGTCTTAGGGAGTACTTCTATGGATTTAAAATATAAAATCTGCCCTATAATGACCTGAGTTATGACCAGGTTGCACTGGGGACCTGAAGTTTCCATGCTAGGGTCTGCCTGTGATATGGACAGAATACTGAAGATGGGTTCCACGGGGGGAAAGGGAGGGGAAGGGAAGATTCTTTTGCATTAGTCCGCAACAGTGTAAAGGAAGAGAGAAATGTCATCCAGTGGCATTGTGTATGATGTCTTTCTCACCTTTTAGCTTTACATTTGTGTTATCCATCTAGTCTGTTAAGATTTATTGAGCACCTATTATTTATTTGCTAGACACTGGGATTATGACTTTAACTAAGATAGAATCCGTGCACAAAGAAGCTTTTACTCTACTGAAACCATAACCGTTGCCTGTGAGATAGTTATTCATGTCTTCCACATTTTACAGATGTGGAAACCAAGGCTTAAGGAAATCATGACTTGCCCAAGGCCACTTGGTTGCTATGTGGAACTAGGGCTCAGAACCAGGTCTATCGGACTCAGAGCTTTTTTCTTTCCATTTTCTGCTGGTGAAACATGTTGAATTGATAGAGCAAGTTGTCTTCCTGTTTTCTTTAAAGAAGTTCTTTGATATTTATTTAAAATTTGCTTATGCCAGTATCATCGGTTAGAACAAAGTATAGGCAATTGAGTTTTTTTTTTTTTTTAATTTTTTTTAAATTTTTATTTTTTTTTATTTATTTTTGGGACAGAGCGAGACAGAGCATGAACGGGGGAGGGGCAGAGAGAGAGGGAGACACAGAATCGGAAACAGGCTCCAGGCTCTGAGCCATCAGCCCGGAGCCCGACGCGGGGCACGAACCCACGGACCGTGAGATCGTGACCTGGCTGAAGTCGGACGCCCAACCGACTGCGCCACCCAGGCGCCCTGGCAATTGAGTTTTAAATCTTAAATAGGAAATGTTCAGTTACTCATGACCTACTTTCTCATTTTCTAATCAACTTTATTAAGGCGTAATTTACGTACAATAATTTGCACCTGTTTATAATGTACAATTTGATGAGTTTGACAGGTGTATACACCTGCAAAACCACCATCATAGTTGACATAGAGAACATTTCAGTCCCTTCTAGAAATTTCCTCTTGCTGATTTGCAGTCAGTGTCTTCCCCACCTTGGCTCCCAAGCAACCACTGATAATGTTTTCTTTTGCTGTAGATGAGTCCATATTTTCTAGAATTTCATTCCAATGGAAACATACGGTATGAACTCGTGAGTCTATTTTCACTAAGCATAATGATTTTTGAGACTTATTCATGTTGTCATGTATATCAATAGTTCATTCCTTTTTATTGCTGAGTGATAGTCTACTGTGTGGATTTACCACATATTGTTTATTCATTCACCTGTTGCTGAAGAACATTTGAATTGTTTCTGGTGTGGGGCTGTTATGTAAAAAATGCTGCTGTGACTATTCCTGTATAAATCTTTGTCTTTCTTTCTATTGGGTAAACACTCAGAATTCCAATTGTTGAGTTCTCTGTTTAGCCTTCTAAGAAACTGCCAAAGTGATTCTGCCATTTGTGTTAGTTTTCTAGTGCAGCTGGAACAAGTTACCACAAACCTGGTGTCTTAAAACAAATTTATACTGTCTTAGTTCTAAAGGTAAGTCTGGATGCAAGGTTTTGACAGGTCATGGTCCCTCTGGAGGCTCTAGGGGAGAACCCTTCCTTGCCTCTTGTAGCTTCTGGTGATTCCTGGCATTTCTTGGTTTGGGCAACTTAACTTTATTTGGCTTCTGTGTTCCCCTGGCCACCGTCTCTGTGTTTCTGTGTGTCAAATCTCCCCCCCTCCTTTCTCTAGTAAAGACACCAGTCATTATATTTAGGGCCTACCCTAAATCCAAGATGATCTTAATCTCAAGATCCTCCATTTAATTACATCTACAAAGACCTCTTTCCCAGAGCAGGTCACAGTGACAACTACCATGGGTTAAGATTGGACATGTCATTTTGGGGAATGTTATACACCCCCAGTACACCATTTTGTATCTCCATCGGCCGTGTACGAGAATTCTAGTTGCTCTGTGACCTCCCCAATGCTTAGTGTTGTCAGTCTCTAAGATTTTAGCCATTCTAGTGGATGTGTAGTGGTATCTCGTGGCTTTAATTAGCATTCAGTGATGACTAATGAGGTTGAGTATCTTTTCTAAAAAGCTGTTGAGGTACAATTTTTGTACTGGCAAAACTCACCTATTTTAAGTAGACAATTCAGTGATTTCTAGTGTATTTACAGAGTTGCGCAACAATCAACATAATTTTATTTTAGAACGTTTTCATCATCCCCTAAAGAAGGTGTGTATTCATTTGTAGTTAATCTCCATTTCCACCCCCCATCCCCCCGCGCCGATCCCTAGGCAACCGCTAATCATTTATTCTCAAGATTTGCCTTTTCTGGAGATTTCCTGTGAATGGAATCAGGCAATAGGTGGCCTTTTGTGTTTGGTTTCTTTCACTCAACACGATGTTTTGAGCGGTTCATCCGTGTTGTAGCACGTATCCGTACTTTGTTCCTTTTTGTTACCGAATAGTGTAATATTCAAGTGTATGAATACACTGCATTTTGTTTAATCCATTCACCAGTCGATGGATATTTGGGGTTATTTATACATTTTGGCTATTATGAAAAATGCTGCTGTGAACATATACTACTTTTTTTATATGGACATATATTTTCCTTTAAGCTCTTGGATAGCTGCCTAGGAGTGGAATTGTTGGTCCCATGGTAAATCTATGTTTAACATTTTAAGAAAGTGCTGTACTGTTTTGGTATGAATCTCGGAGTCCTCCCCAATTTTTATGTTGAGATCCTAATCCCCAAGGTAATGAATGGTATTAGGAGGTAGGGCCTTCAGAGGTGATTAAGAATGGGATTAATGCCCTTGTAAGAGAGGCCTGAGAGAGCCCCTCACCCCTTCTGCCGTGTCAGGACACAACCAGAAATTTGGAGTCTGCAACCCAGAAGGAGGTCCTCACTAGAACCTGACCATGCTGGTACGTAGATCTTGGACTTCCAGCCTTTGGGACGGTCCATTTCTGCTGTTCATAAGCCATCCAGTCTGTGGTATTTTGTTACAGCAGCCTGAATGGGCTAAGACATTGTTTTCCAATACGGACCCACCATTTTATGTTTGCACTAGCGATGCTTGAGGGTTCCAATTTCTTCACATACTTGTCACCTCCTGTTACTGTCGTTTAGATTATAGCTATCTTAGTGTGCAGCGGCATCTCATTGTGGTTTTGATTTTCATTTCCCAAACGTCTGACGATGCAGAGCTTCTCATGTGTTTATTGACTATGTAGATATTTGTTTTTGTGAAGTGTCTGTTCTAATCTTCAGCTCATTTTTTTTTTTTTTTTGGCTGGATTGTCTTCTTAATATAAAGTGTTAGGAGCTCTTTATATTTTCTAGATATAAATTCTTTGTCAGCGATATGTATTGTGAACATTGTTTTCCAGGCTTTTAGTTTACTTAATGGTTTTTTGAGGAGCGAAAGTACTTAATTTTGATAAAGGTCCAATTTATTGATATTGCTTTTTATGATTAATGCTTTTTGTGTCATATCGGTGAAATCGTTACCTATCCCAAGGTCACAAAGATTTTTTGTTTGCTTTTTAAATTAAACTTTATCATCCCCATAATGGGTAATTACTTTTGGTTTTTCTTTTTGAAATAGCTTAGATTGTATTTTCTTCTTGTGATTGCTTATATACAGGCTTTTATACAGTTTCCAAGTTTGGAGGGTGAATAAAAAGGCTGGACAAATGTTATCTAGCTTTTCATGATAACATTTATTTAATCTATGTTCAAGGGTAAGAGAACAGCAAGGTATATTCATGCGTTTTTCTCGTAAGACATACAGTGGTATGGTCCAGATTAGTATTTGATAGTCTGAGTTGGAACCACGGCCTTTAAAATTTCCTTGCTGTTGGGAGGGAGGGTTGGCATGTGCTTCAGTTTCTCCTGACAGAAAATGGAGTCAAGAATGGTTGCTTCTGTCCAAATGGCTAACACACACATGAAAAAATGCACAGCATCACTCATCATCAGGGAAATAGAAATCCAAACCACAAGGAGATACCACCTCACACATGTCAGAATGGCTAAAATTAACAACTCAGGCAACAACAAATGTTGGCGAGGACGCGGAGAAAGATTTCGCACTGCTAATCTTTGCAGTGCAAGCTGCAAGCAGCCACTCTGGAAAATACTATGGAGGTTCCTCAAAAAATTAAAAATAGAACTATCCTACGACCCAGCAATTGCACTACTAGGTATTTATCCAGAGGATGTAGGTGTGCTATTTTGAAGGGACACAGGCTCCCCAATGTTTCTAGCAGCACTATCGACAATAGCCAAAGTATGGAAAGAGCCCAAATGTCCACTGACGGATGAATGGATAAAGAAGATGTGGTATATATATACACAATGGAGTATTACTCAGCAATCAAAAAGAATGAAATCTTGCCATTTGCAACAACACGGATGGAGCTAGAGTGTATTATGCTAAGTGAAATTAGTCAGAGAAAGACAAATATCATATGACTTCACTCAAATGTGGAATTTAAGATAGAGAGCAGATGAACATAAAGGAAGGGAAGCAGAAATAATATAAAAACAGGGAGGGGGACAAACAATAAGAGGCTGAAATATGGAGAACAAACTAAGGGCTGCTGGAGGGGGTATGGGTGGGGGATGGGCTAAATGGGCAAGGGGCATTAAGGAGGACGCTTGTCGGGATGAGCACGGGGTGTTATATGTAAATGATGAATCACTAATTCTACCCCTGAAATGATTATTGCACTATATGCTAACTAACTTGGATGTAAATTAAAAAAAAAAAAAAAAAGAGGAAAGAAAAGAATGGCTGCCTTTGTGGGTGCCGTGAGGGTCCAGTGTGATTAGGTTTGGTCACTGTGCCAGGGACACAGTAGGTATGGCCTCAAATGAGTTTGGTTGTCCAGAGAGCCCTCTGCTAATGCAGAGCTGCCCCCATGCTTCTGTTTTTTTTTTTTTTTTTCAGATGACATAATTTATTATTTTACAACGATTTAAAATTTATAGAAGAGCTGCGAGAGTAGAACAAAGAGCTCTGCTAGGCCTGTCGTCCGGATTCACGGGTTGTTAACGTCTTGCCACATTTGCTTTTTCACTTTCTCTCACCCTATACAGACACACAGGAACCACTATTACTATTTTTTTTAATGAACCATTACAGAGGAAGTTGGAAAACCTCAATCCTCTTTACCTCTGAATACTTCAGCATCTATTTACTAAGAACAAGGACATTCTCTTATATAGAAACATAGTGAATTGTCAAGTTCAGGAAAGTTAACATTGATAAAATACTCCATTTAATCCAAAGTCCATATGCAAATTTTGTGAATTGTCCTAATAATTTCTTTTCTAGCATTTTTTTTCCTGGCCCAGGTTTCAATCCAGGAGCACACACTACTTTTCATTGTCATGCATCTGGTTTCTTTTAACCTCCTTTAATCTGGTCTCCTTAATTTGGTTCCTTATGCTTTTCTTTTTCTTTCATGACAATTGACATTTGTGATGAGGAAGGCGTTGTTGACATTTGTGATGACTACAGGATATTTGTTTTGTACACTATCTCAGGATTCTTATTTGATATTTCCTAATGAGATTCAGATTATGCATTTTTGGCACGTATGTTTTTGCGGAAAGGTAGGGGCCATTCGAGTTCACACATTTACAACTCACGTATTCATCCTGCCTGTAGATGTGTTTTACTTGGCCCAAACTGTGTTTGAAAGTTTCTGAGTTATTTTCTAATACAAAGTTGAGATAAAAATCTGGATGTCTGGCTCTTCTGAAAGCTAGACTATCTGGCAACACCTGGCCCGCACTGTAGTAACTACAGCTGAATATTGGCTCCCCCTTTAGATGGGAAATGGATTTTCCATTTTGCTACACTCCCGCTTTGCCCATTAACAATAAAATTGTGGTGATAGTTACGGTCATGGTGAGAATTAAGTGTGATATATGTTAAGCACCTGGAACATTCTAGCATGTTTTCAAAGTAGATGTTGTTGTTACCACCATCATGTCATTGGCATCATCATTTCCACCTGTCTGATCCCCATAGCTATTTTAGCCTATATTCAGAAAAGTCATGTGGTAAAAACTTAGGTCAGCTAATTGGACAGATTTTTCTCAACTGGGGTTCCACTAACTTCTGTCCTATGCCTCTCAAATGGTATAAAGTGTGTACCACCTTTGGAGGAATTAAGAAAATAGTCATTCAAACCATTTTCTGTGTTTGTGGTTCAGATGAGGAATCTAGTTAAGTACCAGATTTGGTACTTTGGGGGCGCATGAGGAAATATGGCAGATTTGGTCAAATGGAACCGGCCGCTTTTCCATGAAAGGTAATAATTAAACAGGTACCAACAGTGGAGTGCCGTGTTTTATCATGGGAGCAGGACATGGTAGCAAGGAGGATCTATTGTGCTATGGAGGTTTTGGAATTCCTTCCTCAGGAAGATCTATTTAACCTGGTCTTGGGGTCACGGAATTCCTTCCTAAGATCTGTCTAAGGATGTATCCTTATAAGACACCTGAGACTCCTTTTGAAGTTGTCCAGAAATATTAGAACTGTTCTTTTTTTTTTATATATGTATATTCCAGTTAATGCAATGTTGTATTCATTTCAGGTGTACAGAATAGTGATTCAACAGTTTTATACATTACTCAGTGCTCATCATAAGTGTACTCTTTTTGTTTTTTTCCCCCTATAATAGCTAAATTAACTGCTTTACTATTATTTTTTAAAATTTTACTTACCACATAGCATAGCTCGAACTCACAAACCGTGAGATCGTGACCTAAGCCGAAGTCAGATGCTTGACTGACTGAGCCACCCAGGCGTTCCCTTCTATCTCTGTTTTTATCTTATTTTTCTTTCCCTTCCCCTATCTTCATCTATTTTGTTTAAATAATTTTTTTTAATGTTTATTTATTTTTGAGAGAGAGAGGCAGAGCATGAATGAGGGAGGGACAGAGAGAGAGAGGGAGACACAGAATCTGAAGCAGGCTCCAGGCTCTGAGCTGTCAGCACAGAGCCTGACACGGGGCTCGAACCCACGAACTGTGAGATCATGACCTGAGCCGAAGTTGGATGCCCAACCGACTGAACCACCAGGTGCCCCAATCTGTTTTGTTTTTTAAATTACACATGAGTGAAATCATAAGGTATTTGTCTTTCTCTGACTGATGTATTTCACTTAGCATAATACTTTCTGGTTCCATCCACGTTGTTGCAAATGGCAAGATTGCATTCTTTTTGATTGCCAAGTAATATTCCATTGTTTATATATATGTATATCTATATATCTATATATCCATATTTACATCTATGCCTGTATACCACATCTTTGCCCATTCATCAGTTGGTGGACATTTGGGTTCTTTCCATAATTTGGCTAATGTTGATAGTGCTGCTATAAATATTGGGGTACATGTGCTTCTTTGAATCAGCATTTTTCTGTCCTTTGGATAAATACTTAGTAGTGCAATTGCTGAGTCACAGGGTAGCTCTATTTTTAATTTTTTGAGGAACCTCCATACTGTTTTCCAGAGTGGCTGCACCAGTTTGCATTCCCACCAACGATGCTTAAGCGTTCCACCTTTCTCTGCATCCTTGCCAACATCTGTTCTTTCCTGAGCTGTTAATTTTAGCCATTCTGACAGGTGTCAGGTGGTATCTCATTGTGGTTTTCATTTGATAATGAATGATGTTGAGCATTTTTTCATGTGTCTGTTAGCCATCTGGATGTCTTCTTTGGAAAAGTGTCTATTCATGTCTTTTGCCCATTTCTTCACTGGATTATTTGTTTTTTGGGTATTGAGTTTGAGAGGTTCTTTATAGATTTTGGATATTAACCCTTTATCTGATATGTTGTTTGCAAATGTCTTCTTCCATTCTCTAGGCTGCCTTTTAATTTTGTTGATTGTTTCCTGCGCTTTTTGTCTTGAGATACCAGTAGTTCATTTTTGCTTTTGTTTTCCTTGCCTCTGAAGACCTGTTTAATAACTTGTGGCCAAGGTCAAAGAGGTTGTTGCCTGTTTTCTCCTCTAGGATTTTGGTGCTTTCCTGTCTCACATTTAGGTCTTTTATCCATTTTGAGTTTATTTTTGTGTATGGTGTAAGAAAGTGGTCCAGGTTCATTCTTCTGCATGTCACTGTTTAATTTTCTCAGCACCATTTGCTGAAGAGATTTTCTTTTTTCCATTGGATAGTCTTTACTGCTTTGTTGAAGATTAGTTGGCCATACATTTGTGGGTCCATTTCTGGGTTCTCTGTTCTGTTCCATTAATCGATGTGTCTGTTTTTTGTGCCTGTACCATACTGTCTTGATGATTACAGCTTTGTAATACAGCTGGAAGTCTAGAATTGTGATGCCTCCAGCTTTGGGTTTCTTTTTCGACATTGCTTTGACTATTTGGGTCTTTTCTGGTTCCATAAAAATTTTAGAAGTTTGTTCTAGCTCTGTGAAGAATGCTAATATTATTTTGATGGGGATTGCATTGAATGTGTAGATTGCTTTGGGTAGCATCAACATTTTAACAATATTTGTTCTTCCAATCCATGAGCATGTAATGTTTTTGCATTTCTTTGTGTCTTCAGTTTTTTCCACAAGCTTTCGGTAGTTTTCAGTGTGTAGATCTTTCACCTCTTTGGTTAGGTTTATTCCTAGGTATTTTATGGTTTTTGGTACAATTGTAAATGGGATCTATTCCTTGATTTCTCTTTCTGCTGCTTCATTATTGGTGTATAGAAATGCAACCGATTTCTGTGCATTGATTTCATATCCTGCGACTTTGCTGAATTGATGTATCAATTCTAACAGTTTTTTGGTGAAATCTTTCGGGTTTTCCACCTAGAGCATCATGTCATCTGGAAAGAGTGAAAGTTTGAGCCCTTCCTTGCCGATTTGGATACCTTTTATCTCTTCTTGTTGTCTGACTGTTGAGACTAGGACTTCCGGTACTATGTTGAACAACAGTGGTGAGAGAGGACATCCCTGTCTTGTTCCTGACCTTGGTGGGAAAGCTCTCAGTTTTTCCCCATTGAGGATGTTATTAGCTGTGGGTCCTTATATATGGCCTTTATGAGGTTTAGGATGGTAAGTGTCTCTTAATCCCCTTCACCTGTTTCACCCATCCACCACCTACCTCCCCTCTGGTAACCGTCTCTTTGTTCTCTATAGTCATGAGTCTGTTTTTTGGTTTGTCTTTTTTTCCCTTTGTTTCTTTGTTTTGTTTCTTAAATTCCACATATAAGTAAAATCATGCTATTTGTGCTTCCCTGACTTATTTTCACTTAGCATTATACGCTCTAGCTCCAACTGTGTCATTGCACGAGGCAAGAGTTCATTCTTTTATATGGCTGAGTAATATTTCACTCTCATTATATATATCTCATCATCTTTATCCATTCATCTATTGATGGACACCTGGGCTGCTTCCATCATTTGGCTATTGTCAATAATGCTGCAATAAACATGAAGGTGCATGTATTCCTTTGAATTAGTGTTTCTGTATTTTTTTGGTAAATACCAAGCAGTGCAGTAGCTGGATCGTAGGGTAGTTCTGTATTTGACTTTTCGAGGAACCTCCACACTGTTTTGCACAGTAGCTGCACCAATTTGCATTCCCATCAACAGTGCGAGAGGGTTCTTTTTTTCCCACATACTTGTCAACCTTGTTGTTTCTTGTGTTTTTGATTGTAGCCATTCTGAGAGGTATGAGGTGATATCTCATTGTAGTTTGGATTTACATTTCCCTGATGAGGAGTGATGTTGAACAGCTCTTCCTGTGTCTGTTGGCCATCTGGATGTCTTCTTTGGAGAAATGTCTGTACTTGTCTTCTGCCCATTTTTTAATTGGGTTATTTGTTTTTTTGGGGTATTGAGTTTTATAAGTTCTTTATATATTTTGGATACTAACCCTTTATTGGATATGTCATTTGCAGATACCTTCTCCCATTTGGTAGGTTGCCTTTTGATTTTGTGTATTTTTTCCTTTGCTGTGCAGAAACTGTTAAGTTTGATGAACTCCCAATAGTTAATTTTTCCCTTGCCTCAAGAGATGTATCTAGAAAAACGTTGTTACGACTGATGGCAGAAAAATTACTGCCTATCCTCTCTTCTAGGATTTATATGGTTTCAGGTCTCACATTAAGGTCCTTAATCTATTTTGAGTTAATCTTTTTTTATGGTATAAGAAAGTTGTCCAATTTCACTTCTCTGCATGTAGCTATCCAGTTTTTTCAACGCCATTTGTTGAAGAGACTTTCCCATTACATATTTCCTCCTTTGTCAAAGGTTAGATGACCCATATACTCATGGGTTTGTTTCTGTGCTTTCTGTTCTGTCCCATTGGTCTATATGTTTATTCTTGTGCCAGTGCCATACTATTTTGATTACTACAGCTTTGTAGTATAACTTGAAATCTGGAATTGTGATGCCTCCGTCTTTGTTTTTCTTCTTCAAAATTGTTTTCACTATTTGGCATTTTTTGTGGCTTCATACAAATTTTAGGATTCCTTGTTCTAGTTCTGTAAAAAGTGCCATTGGTATTTTGATAGGGTATTAGAACTGTTTTTCAGTCATGGAGTGAAAAGGTGTAGATGTTGAATTCCAAGTTAGTTTCAAAGGTTCCTATGGATAAGATCATCTTTTTAAAAAATACTGAAAATATAACTAGTTAAGATTTATTACTGAGAGGGCTGTACACTTATTAGGAACATGATGATTTTGTTTAAGTAATGTACACTTTTATCAGTGAAGGAACATATCCAGAATAAACTTGCTGTTTCAAATAAAAATCATTAACAAAGTCTTCTGTTTTGGTGGCTATTTTCTTGATATCATTTAATAAGATAAACCTTATGTTATACTGTCTAGTGAGTTATAAATATGATAGTGGAATAAAAGGAAGTTTGTGGTTTGTGTATGTGTTCATTGGGTCTTTTTACTTCAGTTTTATTTTATGTTTTTTGCAGTTTGGCATTTTAGTAAGGTTCTGGAAAGGTTTTTTTGGTCCCTACCTTCACTATGGACCATCCTGGATTATATTGCCGGTTTATCTGTCACAGATTTAGGAAACTGAATGTAGAACATTTTTGGTGGTGGCCAATGACCAGCCGACTTAAAAAATTAAAACTTCTCCTGCCGTATTCCAGTGTGTGATTCCCCCCCCCCCCCCAAACGTCTCTCTTTATCTTTTGCTTGATCTCTCTTCGAGTGTATGGCTCAACCTTTAATCACTATTTAGTAGTTTGGATTGCTTTCTCTAGATAGAAGGGTTAGTTTATTCATGGTTTCCAAAACACTTTAAGTATTTTTCCTTGAAAAGTTAACTAGCTAACCCACTGAGTCACATTGAATTCTTGTTACTTTGTATTACCATGTTTGTTTGGTTTTGAAAACTAAATACGCCATTTGAAAAGTCTTAGACGCTTTAGACAGCTTCTCTGAAGACTACAGTGGTGTCTTTCTTATTCATCCTTCCTTCTCTGTATTGTACCCAGCAGAGTATCCTGCACATAAGAGACATTGGTAAGTGTCTGTTGAAGATTGAATGGTTGAGAGCCTCCAGTATCTGATACAGGTTACATGTGACCCTTAATAATGATCGTATTGGCTCCCCGGCTGCCGATTGGATTCTATTGTGGTTAAGTCTGGCAATACAGGTATTGGCATTTAGACTGTTTGCTTCGAGAAAGTAGAGACCGTGGGTAGTTTTGTTCTTCACCATTGTATCCCTGGCACTTCACACTGTTCCAGGCACATAGTAAATATTGCATACATATTTATCAAAAGAATGAGTGAATTCCCCCAAAGCATCACCCGTTATTATTGGTCATTAGGCTTTGCCCTAGTGAGAGCTGAAGCTGGAACCTGAAAGAAAGAATGCAAAATGGTTACATATGGATTTTAAATTACTTGATACACCATAGGTATAGGTATTAATGTTGAGAAATAGGATTCTTCTCTTCGGCATGCTTTAGCAACTGCCAACAATTGTTTTCTAGTGCTCCCTTTAAATTTAAGATGCTAATTTACCCTGGAGGATTGGTGTATTTTGTCGGTGCTAGTTTATTATGGCAGATTTCTTGATAAAGTTACATTTAAATTATGACTTTCTAATCTCTAGAAGACAAGAACTTTATAGTTGAGGTGGTACTTTTGGAACCTTAAAAAATGGTGCAGTTCAGAGAAGGTAAATTTAGAGTTCTGCTAACCACATTTCTGTTATATACTCACTGTTATATACTCTGTTATATACTCACTGATTTTGTATTATTTTACAAAACTGTCTCACCAGTTGATTTTCCAGTGGAAGCTGGGAGGAATCTTGGGGATTTTTGGGCCGGGTTAGGAAACGTTCAGGAGATTAAGATTGGCATCGGTAGGAAGTTTCCACACCCTTGGCCTTGGCATCGTGTTTCTCTTGCAAGGCCAGTGCATGTTTGAAAGCTGAACCTTGCATAGGTGCTCTAGGCTCGCATTTTTGTTTGTGCTGTGAGCATCTGTCCTGTTGCCATTATGATCATTTATTTGCTCTGTAGTTTTGGAAATGACCTGCTTGCAAAGGGACCATGCCTTCCTTTATGTTAAAGAACTGCCATATGGATAAATGGCAGTTGAGATCCTTTACAGCTGGTAGAAATGAAGTAGAAAACTCAGTCTGAAGGACCAAATTGTGTTGCAGCTGATCTGAGGGAGAGAGATGTTGCCAGTGCATGAGTGTTTTCATAACCGTTTGTGATCAGAAAATTTGGTGCTCTGATTTCTGCATTAGCCCTAAGTCTGCCCTTTGGCGCCTTTATTTAGTGACTGGATCATTCAAGGCTGAGCCTCAAGGGCCAGCATTTCTCTAATAATCATATAAAATGAGCTGATGTGGCAACCTTAACTCACTGTTGAATTGGGCATGATTAAAGTCTCAAGGCTGTATTAATATGGATTTTCTGTTTCTGTGCACCGCAGTCCGTTATCTCATTGTTTTCCAGTTTGCCATTTTTTGAGAACAGAGATGGAACATTTTGCTGACGATTTTTTTTTCTTCCCTGTCAGCGCGAACGTTCTGTTTTTGTTTTGTGTTTGGCTAGAGACTATCATCAGGCAAATGAATGAAAACATTCCAGTTTACGTGGACTCTAGCCTGTTGTCACGTCAATCTTGTTATTTAGGTAAATAGTTGGCAGTTTTTTGCAGGATCAGCAGCCAATATGCTGCGAGCGGTTTTTGTTTTAGTCACATTATTGACTGGTAACACTATTAATGAGACAATAATTGGCAAATCGTACCGTGGCCGTTGTTCTCATGAAACACGATCCTCGTGTTGGAGGCAGCCAGGCCGAGGAGTTGCCTCTGCAGCCTGGAAGGAGAGGAAAGGATGAGTAGCCAGTGTGCCCAGCTTTTAAATTCATCAGACCCCTGCTGCTTAAATTGCCCCAGCTGTTAATGCTGGAACCATTACTGTAATGGACTTAGCAAATGAAGGAGAACGAAGACACGCACACTTTATTACCAGAGGGGCAATTTTCTCTTCATCTGTAATGGCAGCGGTGCCTCATATTGATCAGACCATCAAGATA
Organism: Acinonyx jubatus; assembly: GCF_027475565.1. Classification (NCBI taxonomy): domain Eukaryota; kingdom Metazoa; phylum Chordata; class Mammalia; order Carnivora; family Felidae; genus Acinonyx; species Acinonyx jubatus. Next base: position 30,262,619 of record NC_069396.1, on the reverse strand, counting down.
CTAATCCTCTGTAAAATTACTTGTTATAACTGAAAATGTGTTAATCCAAATCAGTCTGTGTCCTGACTGTCTACTTACTATTGAATACAGACTATCAGATGGTTTATTTTTCATGATTTAAAGCCTCTGCCCCGAAAATGGTTGGCGTTTCCCTCGCAACACTGAGTGCTTAATCTTAGCTGCAGCCCAGGGTTGTCTTTTTGTTTTAAACAGAACATCACCCACTTAATTAAGGAGTGAGTGTCTGTCTTGCTGTCTGAGTTATGCTGGTGTTTTATGTTCCCCTGGATTTATTAAGCGTCTTGTTTTACATTCAGTCTGTGGTTTGTGCTGTAAATAAAAATAGGCCCATCTTGCACATATTAGAAATTTGCAGGTAGCAAATGTCAATAAGTACCAGGGATGTAAGGTGCTTTGATTTATATTTCAGACACCACGTTGTGCTTTGTCGATTGAACCCATAGGCAGGATGCATCCTGGTGTCTTCTGTGTAGCAGATGTGTTTTTGCATCGTTGTCTGAGAAAGTTTATGGTTATTTCTGCATCCTTGGTTCAGTAGATTGCTTTTTAGACAATGAGGCATATCTACTCCCCCTCCTTGTGTTTTGTGAAATGACTATAGCTAGGAATCGTCCTAAGAAGACCTGTTAAAAACTGTTTTATCTTCCTTAATATTTAGAATTGTAAGAATTACTCCTTAAAATTTCCATTGTAGTCTCTACCTACATTATATGTTTACCTGTACACAGGCTCAGATGCTCTCCTTGTGGTATTTTTATTCATTCTTCTATATTGTCATTGCTCAGAGCACTTGTATGTATGGCATTCTCTTTAGAGTTCATTCAGAGATACTTAACCAGTACTCTTTGTTGTGCCAAGAATTGTGTTAGAGGCTGGAAATGCAAAGATGAGTAAGATACAATCTTTGCCATGGAGGACCTCGGCTCAGTGAGCAAATGATTACGGTAATTGCAGGGTAGCAAGTGGTGAAAGCCTCCTGTGAATGTAGTTCCTGGAAGCGGATACCAGGTATGGGTGCAATAGTAAAATCAGCCTCATCGATTTTTCTTGTGTTACCAAAAGCAGAACTGTGCAGTTTAATCACACTTTAAGACTCGCGGCTGAATGATTCCTAGCTGTTTGATAAAAATCTCGTCTTTTCTCACTTTTACTGCCCCCTGGAGACCGTCAAAGGAAGGATTTCCAAAAATGTTTTGATCAGTGACCACATTTTTGGATATGTATAGTTTCCCACGGAGACTACTTTAAAGGGGATAGTGCTTATTTGATTGTTTATGTTCTGACATATATATTGTAAATCAGTCTTGTTGCTTTATAGTATAGTTTATCAGGAGAGACAGTAGCCTGTTGTGTGTTTCAGAGTATGGATTTTGCACCCAGTTGGCCTTGTTTTCTCCCTAGCTTCTCTACTTACTAGATGAGCGATCTTGGCCAGCTCACCTCATCTCCTGGAGCCTCAATCTTCAACTGTAAAATGGAGATGATACTAATAGTCTAAGGATGAAATGATTTAATATATAGAAAGTATTTAGAATAGCGTTGGGTAAATATAAGTGTTTTGTAAGCATTAGCTGTGATTAATATTACCATGGATGTGACTTTAGGTAGTGAAATTATTTTTAACATGTGGCTAATGAAAGACAGCTTTGTAAATGTATGACAACAATATGTGGGGCACAGATAATTAAGCATTTCTTATTTAAAACGTTATTTTTCCCAATTACATGATAGTTTGTTATATTAGAAAAATTTAAAAATACAAAAAAATACCAAGCAGGAAAAAAAAAGCCTATAATTTTCCAGGGATAACCTCTGTGTTAGTATATTGGTGTATTTGTTAAAATACTATATTATTCTTATTATGCCTATTATATGCCCAATATATCACTGTGAGCCCAGTTTTATCTACAACATATTTATATAAGATATTTTAAACAAAACATAAAGTGTTTCATCATATGGATTTTCATTATGTACTATTTCATCATATGGATTTTTTTTTCCTGCTATTATAAATTATCTCTCAGTGACCATTCTTGCACATAAATCTTTGTGCAGACCTCTGGTATTTTCCACAAGGTAAATTAAAAAAAGGCAAATTGTCAGGTTAACATTTGTAAAGAGTTTTAGTTTGCACTGTCAGATTGCCCCCCAGAGAGGTGATGCCAGTTTCTACTGTAAGAAACACTGCCTGAGAATACACGTTTGTTATGTCCTCTCCAACCCTGAGAATTAGCATAAAGTAAAAATATATGCCAATTTGGAGGAGGTGAAGTAGGAGCTCATTGTAGAACTAATTTGAATTTTCTTCCCCCCATTTGTATTTTCTTAATTACTGAGTATATGGTTGAATTCCCTCTTATCGTGTTTATTGACCAAAAATATATTTCTTTTGTGATATGCTTGTTTATATAGCCTTTGTCCATTTTGGTAATGTGTGTTTGTCTTTTCCTGTTGATTTGTAAGACTACTTCGTAAGTATTAGGGATGTTATTTTTCGTTAATCAACTGATGGAAATACTTTTCCTAGTTTGTTTGTTGCCTGCCTTCTACTTTTGAATTTTTATTATTCAAAAATTTTTTGTTCTTTATGTATAGGGAAACTTTTCCCACCTAATTATCAGTTGAATTAGTCACTTATATGTCCTGGTATTTTGTGTTTTAATATTAAAAAAAAGTTTTTTTAATCTTTATTTATTAAAAATTTTTTTAAATGTTTTTATTTATTTTTGAAGGAGAGAGAGACAGAGCATGAGCGGGGGAGGAGCAGAGAGAGAGGGAGACATAGAATCCGAAGTAGGCTCTAGGCTCTAAGCTATCAGCACAGAGCTTGATACGGGGCTTGAACTCACGAACTGTGAGATCATGACCTGAGCCGAAGTTTGACACTTTACCGACTGAGCCACCCAGGCACCCCTAATCTTTATTTTTGAGAGAGAGAGAGACAGAGTGCGAGCAGGGGAGGAACAGAGAGAGAGGGAGACACAGAATCCAAAGCAGGCTCCAGGCTCCAGGCTCCAGGCTCCGAGCTGCCACCACAGAGACTGACGCGGGGCTCGAACTCACGTTTGTGAGATCATGACCGCAGCTGAAGTCGGACCCTCAAACGACTGAGCCACCCAGGCACCCCTATATTTTTATATCATTCTTGTAATGCATCTAGAATTTAGTTGGTGTATGAAATGGAGTAACTATCTAACTTTTCCTCCCAGGTGGTTCACCAGTTTCCACCTCGGAATTATGCAAATTAATTGACTGATTTGAATGCTGAAATACTCAAATCTGCTTTTTGTTTGTTTTTATTTTGTTTTATTGATTCTTTTGTTTTGTCTCTTGTTCTTGATACACCATTTTAATTACCAGAGCTTCATGATGCCTTCCAGTTTCTAGCAGTACAAGACCTGCATGACTGTTCTTTGTTTTTAGAAGTTCTTTGGCTCTTCTTTTTTAAGGAGGAGACAACTTAACAATTTTTCCAGATAAACTTAAAATATCACTTTTTTAAGTCTCTTGGGTACATCATCCCTTTAGTATTTTAATTATTACTGCATTAAATTTATAACTTAACTTGGAAAGAACTGAAATAGGGGCGCCTGGGCGGCTCAGTCAGTTAAGTATCCAACTTCAGCTCAGGTCATGATCTCATGGTTCATGAGTTCAAGCTCTGCATCAGGCTCCGTGCTGACAGCTCAGAGCCTAGAGCCTGCTTTGGATTTTGTGCCTCCCTCTCTCTCTGCCCCTCCCCTGCTAGCACTCTTTCTCTCTCTCAAAAATAAACATTAAAAAAAAAAATAAAACAAAAAGAAAGAACTAATTATGGCAAAAAATTTTTCTCATCTGAGTTGCCTGGGTGGCTCAGTCGGTTAGGTGTCTGACTCTTGGTTTCAACACAGGTCATGATCTTGTGGTTAGTGAGTTTGAGCCCTGCATTGGGCTCCACACTGTCAGTGTGGAGCCTGTTTGGGATTTTTCCTCTCTCCCTCTCTCTCTGCCCCTCCCCCACTCTCACTCGCTCTCTCAAAAATAAACTTAAAAAAATTTTTTTTCTCATTCCACAATGTGATTTGTCTTTATATTTATTTAAGCTCTCTTTCATGGTCCTCATAAAGTTTTGTAATTTTATTCAATTAAGTACTATTTATTACCTTTTGGGTTTATTACTGTATATTCTACATAATTTGATTACTATTTTTGGTTACTATTGCAAATGGGATATTTTTAAATTATATTTTTAGAGTGGTACATGGGAAAGCTTGTTTTATGTGTTGTTTTTGTAATTGGCCACAATATAGAAATATTCTTATTCTAATATTTTTTGTTTGATTTTTTTTGGGTTTCTAGGTATATACTAGGCATATAATTTAATCATCTGCAAATAAAATTTGGTCTTTCCCCCTTCAGTAATTATATTCTCCTCCCTTTTTTTTTTTTCTTGTGTTATTACTTTGTCTAAAACCTTTGAATAGAGGTGATAGTCATGCTTTTACTACTTATGTTTCAGGATTCTGGTATTGAGTGTAATGGTAATTACTGACAATAATCTTTGATTTTTAGTTTATTTTTTTCTAGGGACTGAGGTTGAATTCATGTTTAATATACATGTGCATATATATATGCATATATATTAAAAATGGCTTTTTTAGTTTTGAGAGAGAGAGAGAGAGAGAGCAAGCAGGGGAAGGGCAGAGTGGGGCAGGGTGGTGGTGGTGGTGGTGGTGGTGGTGGTGCAGACAGAGGATCTGAAGCTCTGCTGTCAGCACAGATCCTGACTCGCGGCTTGAACTCACGATTCGCGGCTTCATCTCATGATTCGTGAGATCGTGACCTGAGCTGAAGTTGGACACTTAACCGACTGAGCCACCCAGGTGCCCCTTGTTGAATATATTTTTGACATTTAGACATTTATTTAGATGGTAATGTCTGACTTTCATTGTTAGAATGTAACCTGTTAATATAGTTTCTAATATTGGTTTCTTGGCATAAATCCTACTTAGTCACATTATGTCTTAACATACTACTGAATTCAACCTTGTAGTATTTCAATTAGGAAAGCAAGATGGGTCTATAGCAGTGATTACCAAGGAAGCTGGATGGTAGTACCCCCAGGGTATATCAGAATCTTCAGTGAGCCATATTTAATATGCATGTTATAGTCATAATTCAAACCATAGTTAGTAAAATTTAATAAAACTCTTTTGGCTGATCCTCATCAGCAAATGGTAGAGGGAAGATAATTTACTTGTTAAAATGCTGGGAAACATTCCTTTTTGTGCTTTCTTTTGTCAAGTTTTGCTATCATAGATAAGCCTGTGTCATAAAATGATTTGTACCATTTTCCTCTTTCTGTGCTCTAGAGCCTTTTAAAAAACATTGGAATTATTTTTCCCTTGGATGTTTGAACTAAATTACTTGTAAAACTCTTTATGTGATGTTAGGGAAGGTAATTTTTGGATAACTGTACCAATATCTTTTCTAGTTAGTGGGCTATATAGTTTTTTCCTTTTGAGTAAATTTTGGTCATTATGCTTTCTCAGAAATTGAGGTTTCATATTTACTAGCACAGCACTAAACATAACATTCTCTGGCTTATAAGATAGAGTTGTGCAGTTTTATAATAAAAAATTCCATATTTTTTATTTTTTCTTTTTAATTTTAACTTTATGTATTCATGTAATGTCTTCAAAGCTTGATTCTGTTTGCTTGTGACCTATTTTTTTTTAAAACGATCTCTTGAATTTGTTATGCTAATTCATTAATTTTTACCTCAATCTTTATTGTTTCCTTCCTTCAGTTTTGCTTAAACTGCTTTTGTTTTTATTTTACTGAATTCTTGAGATGAATACTTAGTTCATTTATTTTTGTAATATGAAAAGCATTTCAAAATCTTAAAAATAATTTTCCTTTCTGTGTTCCTGTAGCAATTTGTGCATGTTTTTGTAGCGCTTGTCACTTAGTATTTCTTAGTTCTACAGATTGTATTTTGGTTCTGTGATGCATGCAGAGTCATGAGCACAGCACTAAAAATGCTATGTAGATACAAATATGATTTAAAATAGAAGGCTTTTAGTATTCTTGTCTTATCCACTACTCCCCCAGCTCTCTCTCCCAACATAGTATCAAGTTCTTTGGAGGAGAAAGTATTAAAAAATACATGTATATTATATACACACATATATATGTATGCACACGTCCTCTGAAATATGTAACACAACTTTGTTGACAGATATACAGTAAATATTTACTGATTGTTTTCTGAGACTTAATTTTCAAATGCTCATTATCGAGAGAGCCTAAAGTACACTGAGACCTAGGAGCCCTTCACCCACCTATAGAATTTCTAGTTTACTAGGATAAAAAAAAGCTTCTAGTTTATGTGGGGTGTCCTAGACTGCCGCATCACCACACAGTTGTGAAATGGATGTGCATTGCTGGAGGATGTAAATGTTGTGGTTCAATTGCATTTCCTCCGCAGAAGAATGCTAGAGACATTATTATGCTCTTTTCCCAAAACAAAGACTAAAAAGCTAGTGTAATTTATATAAACTGATAATAAATTATAAAATTGATAAAAATTCTTTTCCATTTTTATAGGTCTTAGAGCAGCCCTTTAAAAAAAGTATTTATTATTTGTTTTGAGAGAGAGAAAGAGAGAGAGAGAGAGAGAGAGAGAGAGAGAGAGAGACTGTGTGCACATGTGTGTGCACACATGCACCAGTGGGTGAGGGGCAGAGAGAATCCCAAGAAGGCTCTCTGTGCTGTCAGTGCAGAGCTGGATGCGGGGCTCAAACCTGAGATTGTGACCTGAGCCAAAATCAAGAGTTGGATGCTTAACTGACTGAGCCATCCAGGTACTGCACAGCTTTTTTAAAAAAAATTCTTATTTGGAGGAAAAATAAATATGTAGTTATTCCTTCCCTTTCAGTTATAGTTACATTACAATTTCATTGCTTCTCTAGCACTGAGATTTATTTTTATTTTTAACATGTTTTGTTTATTGATATATAGGGGTGTGGTATTGTATCATGGTCTGTTAAGATTTCCCATGGTTTTTTTTTGGAAAATGAATGCCATCTGATAAGTCAGTCCTAGATTAACAGGTTGATTTTATTTTATTTTATTTTATTTTATTTTATTTTATTTATTTAATTTTATTATTATTTATTTTTTTATTATTTTTTATTTTTTATTATTTTTTAGCAGGTTGATTTTAAATTGCTAAATGTGGGGCTCCTGGGTGGCTCAGTCTGTTAAGCGTCCGACTTCATCTCAGGTCATAATCTCATGGTGTGGGTCCAAGCCCCGCTTCGGGCTTAGTGCTCACAGCTCAGAGCCTGGAGCCTGGTTTGGATTCTCTCTCTCTCCCTGCCCCTCCCCCACTCGTGCTCTGTCTCTCTCTCTCTCAAAAATGAATAAATGTTAAAAAAGATTAAAAAAATAAATTGCTAAATGCCATACAAATGCTGAGTGATCGTTGTTTTCTGTGTAATTAGTAAATATTTTTTTACAATAATATTCATTGAAGGGCTTTACATAATCCCTGACATTTCAGTGTTGTGGTTTCTAGTAAAGCACGCCCCCCACCCCCATTTTTTAGCAGTTCATTGCTAGCAGGGAAAAAGGAGGGATAACTTTTTGAAAACAAAAATACCCTTTAGGCTATTTTTAAAGATTCCTACGAGACTTTATGTCTCAGATAATTGATGGTAAATTTTGTTTGGTTGTTTTTAATCTCAAACTGTGGGGATTTACAAAGCAAGTTTCATCTCCGCGAAATGAAAACTAATTCGATGATACTGTATAAGATCTACCAATCCCTGAGGAATTGCCTCAAGTTCTCCCTCTTTCATGAAGCTTTTGAGGATTATTTCTTTCATCTCTTTGCTGCTGACCTTATTTCCTATGTCAGAATGTATGGTAACAACAGTAAGTTTGCATATGGTACAATACCGTGCATCTTGACATTTGGTCATAATAGGTATCCCATCTTTTTATTGCTCACATCTAGTGGTGTTTCCTGTAATTCTGTTTTCCCTAGAGAGATTATAAGCTCCCTCTGGCCAAGAGCCATGTTACAAATTTGTTTTATGTATCGAGTAAGGTGCTAAAGATCTGGTTGCCTCTCACTGTTTCCGGTGAAATGGAATTGTGTATAAACCGAAAGTTGAGCTTTTTGTTTGTTCGTTACACTTGATAGCACATTTATTTGTCCTCGGCTCTCTATTTGTTCTCCATCCACAACAGAAAATGCTTTATTTAGAAATGTTTTGTGTAAAGCCATATGACGAATAGATCTCAGGAAACTGGATTTGTGGACCATAGGAAAATCTTAGATGTTGGTGGCCCTTTGCCTATCGCTGTGGTTTTTTAAAGCGCTGTATCTGAATCGCCTGTGTGTGTCCCGATTCATTTTGCCGTTTCATCCACTGCTGTTCCTCCTGTTTTTATTTAAGACTATAAAGTTACTTTAGTGTAACTGCTGCTGTCACCTTTGCCCTTAGCTAATCAAATAGTTTACCTTGAGGGAAGCATTTATCTCCCACTTTCATTATTATTATTTTTGTAGCTGTAAAGATATATATTTTATGTCTGCAGAAGGCTGTAACAGTGAAACGAGGTATTGATCTGCTGTATTTAGCAATTTCTTTCCACCTTGCCATCAATAGCATGTCAGCATCTGTCTGTACCGTGGTTGACCTCACAAATAGCTCTTTATGCTCCCATTGGATTCAAATGATAGAGTATGCTGAAAACTTAATCAATGAATGATTATAAAGTTTTTAGTATTATTTCATGACCCGGAGGCAACCGGTACTCCTTGCACTGAACAGTTCCGTGTGCAATGAATATGGTAAAATGAGTGTGTCTGGCTTTTGTTCGGCCGAGAGCAGGGCACCTGCTTGGGTTAGCTGGTACTTGTGTACTGATGATCTCAAAGCACTTAGGCACTTCGCCGCAGCATCTCGCCTTGCGGAATCGGACACAGAGGAGAGCAGTCCCTCCATTTGGCTTTGTTCCCCACCCTCCACCACCATGAGCATGCAGCAATATTTCTACACTCCAACAGTGAGCATCAGGCCTTTTGGCTTCATTTACAGAAGAAAAGTAAACAAAATTAGTTGCTATGTCACTATATCACTGAGGGCCTGATAAAAAGCCGCATGTTAAGAGGAGGGAGAATTATCATCGTCTCCGTCTAATGGTCTAATGGGACTTTCTGGAACAACTACCAGGCCCAGTTGTTGAGACCACGTTCTGCATCCCAACTCCCACTGTGGGAATTCTGTTCATCTCCACTGATCTGTGGAACACTGAAATAGCAGGAGTCATTGATTTGACTGAAATCCCATTTGACTGAATGTAGCAACATTTTTTTTTTTTTTGAATCTTGCTGAATGTATATACATGTGGGAGAACCTTTTAGATAGTGAAATTTGGTATAAATGGGGAAAGTGGAGCACAGTGGTTGTCCTCCTGATCTCTCCAGGATATGTGTCCAATGTTTCTCTCCAAGAAAATGCTATTCTGGTGCGTTCCCCTTACGTATCAGCCGAGTAGAAAGTTTGACAAGGGGTATTGAGTATTCATGTATCAATTCATTCCTCACACATTTATTGAGTATCTACTGTGTCCTGGGTTGGAGAGACTGGATATGAGGGTTGGCTCTTCCTTTTGAATGTGCATGAAAAACTCCTGCTCTACCTCGAAATGAACGTGCCCACCCGCCTTATTCCTACCAACTGCCGTTATCTCGTCCCCCCTGCCTCCAGGATATTTTGAAGAGGGGAAACGAAGGATGGATTTTATGACCACAGGTTGACGTCCAGCCAGCTTCTCCTTCTCTTGTCATCTGCATGAAAGGATCAAGTGGGGATCCCTTCATGCAGAGTCACAGAGCAGGAAGGCCTGAGGAGGGAATTCAGCCGAGCTCTCAGATCTGAGGGTGACAGAACAGATTTAGGCACCACACCCTCTTTTTCCTCCAGTATAATAATTCGAGCATTGGACTTAGCCATGCAAAATTTTTCTTGGGATCTGCCGCTCCTAAATTATTGGTTTCCTCTTGTTACCCTTTATGAGTCTGGGACTAATTAATCAGCTAGCCTGTTTTTTGAAGCCATTTAAGTTTTTGTTCTGTGTTATCCCGTAGGAATATGAATGGCATTAGTAGATTCTAGGGGTGTCTAAAAGGAGTACTTTCTTTTATTTGTCCTGTATTGGTTCACATTAAGCTTTGATGTTTGCAAGCCAGGTCTAAAATAAAAGGATTTGGGGAAGAAGTGCCTGTCTCTGAAATCAGTCTTTTGTGATTTCGTGGGCCATATATGCCTGAATATGAAGTAAAGAATTTTCCCCCTAAAATTATCCCTCAGGAAAGAGACGTCATTTCATATTCACATTCTTACCAAGTCTCTTACATTGCAGAATGCTCACTTAGCTATTTTGTTTTGAACAGTGTTATTTAAGTAGTTGTCCCAATAGTATGTGAATCAGTACTTGCGGCTTGTGAGGTTTTTCTTGATCAGAACTACGTATAGTAATCTGGGTTTATACACCGTAATTTCTGGTTTTGCTTGGGAATGGCAGGTTGATGCGTGCTCATACATTACTTAAAATAACTTGCGTTTGGTTTTCTCCATCTCTGTGTCAGAAACTAGCTGTGTTCTTTCTTATTGCTAGAGCATAGGGCAATTAGTTGACCTCAGCCTGTACAGGCTTTAATGATGGGGTGTTCTGGCTTTGTTCCTTATAGTTGATAGGTTATCTCCTCTCCCCAGGCTTACTTAAGGAAGAGTGGGTGATAGTGATCAGGGCTTAAAGAGTGACTTTAGCGCTATAGTTGGTATAGACCAACACCTTTATAGAAGGCTCATTTTCAAGTTCATTCCGCTAAAGGCTGTCTCTGATGAGGGCCACTTATGGCTCTATTTGTGGATAGAAATCCTATTGTTGGTGAAAAGGGTATAAGAAGACCTGTCCAACTTAATTCTTAATCCTAGCCGGTCACTTTTAGTGACAATCATAGGCTTCTAAATAAGATGAGACATTTCTTTTTGCTCAATAAAGATGAAATCTCTTTGTTAGTATATATTAACACACACGTCTGAGTGGGATCATGTCATTCCATTACAGAAAAAACAAGAAGATTTCAAAGTTAGAATTATGGAAGGATGTATTTCTGTCACATGTAAACCCTGAATAATCTGTGAGTGATATTCTCATAAAAAATTATAAAATGCATTGATAAATTACCGCATACTTAAAATTCTCTTGCTTTCATTAAATAAAATTCCGCACATATAGTTATAGTCTTATGCTCTCCTGGTTATATGGTAATAAGATGAAATCATTCCTTTTTAAGGTTATTTTCTTTGGTACACAATTTGTGAACTTTCCTAGAAACTGTCATCTGGGTTCTTCTGTGCCATGTGGCATTATATACTTTATTAGAAACTCCCTGAAGAATAAATTAATTTTGTGTTTTCTTTCCTTTTTTTAGGATCTGAGATTGTGTATGTGTCTGAGGCTACGAATGTGTTGAAAAGCATAGCCTGCTTAAAACCATGGCTGAGGAGTTATGCTTAACTGTATACTTTGCATGCATTTGTGATTTGAAATAGGAAAAAAAGTCAAATCGGAGACAGCTTGAATGGCATGCTGTCAGTTTGGCGCTTCATGAATTGGCGATGGTCTCATTTAGGACCTTCAGATGTGTCTCTGCCTGGACAGAATGAGAGCGTTTTGCATGTTCTGGAGGAGACAGCCACTCCTTGCTGCTTCACAATAGGCAGTGGTGCATGACAGTTGCCCTTCATCGCTGGCTTCTTGGAGCTTAACCTCTGACCCTCCACTTAGTCGCTGTGCAGCAGTTGGAGCAGGTTGGAGATGTTGGTGAATGACGGGCATTGGCCTGCAACGTGCTTGTCATTATTGGACTGTCAAAAGGAGCCTGCCATTGGTTTCCATCAAGATTTGAAACCTCTGTGCAGCAGTCCATATTACTTAACTTCCAAGGCTGTCAGCAGCATGATCAAATGTGCATAAAAAATCAGAGTGCTGAATATATCCTCAATCAGAAGATAGGAAGTTTTCCCTCTTCTTTCCTTTCTCTCTCTCGCTCTCGCTCTCTCGCTCTCTCTTTTCATTTTCCTTTTGGTTAAATTTATTCAGATGGCTTCCGCAGGGCCAAGAGGTTGAATCTGTTGCCACGGTGAAAAAAGTGCACTCTTGTCTCCTGTGGTCTGAGTTGCAGATAGCACAGTGCAGATCTGAGCACCTCTGCCAGTTAAACTCAGTCTTGTCTCGCATATTCTGTCAGCTTCCGGCCATTGGTTTAAGGGACTAGACGCGAGCCCGGTGGTACCTGGGGTTAGCTGACAGGATGAAACGTTTATTCTGGTCTTTGTGGGATGTTGCAAAGGGATGGGGAGGTCCGTTGATGTGAGTTGTGAGGCGTGAATTGAAATTTCAAATAAAGAACGAAGGGGGCATAGCGCAGCGCTGGATGGTGATTATCTCATTTAAGACTTTTTTCTTTTGGTCCTCCTCATGGTAAAGAAATTCCGACACAGCGAGTGTAATTGGCCGGGACTAAGTCTTAGAGACTTCAGAGGTCAGTCTCAGGCAGTACGTTTCCTAGATGCAGAGCATGATGGCAGTGGAAGCCATCTTTTCTCATAGATTTGAAACCCTGAATTCAAAAGCATCCCAACGTGGAGAAGGATGAGGGAAAGCTTAATAGTATTCTTAAAGTATATGAAAAGTTCTGGTCACTAACTCTGGTTTGCTTCTACTGTTGTGTAGTGGGTGGGGGCGCCCGGAGACTTGAATTTTCGTTTTGCTTCTGCCATTTCCCAGCTTGTGCCACCTTGGGTGAGTCAGCGAACACCCTCAGCGTCAGGGTCTTCAGATTATGTTTGCACTCGGAACACCCAAGAAAGGAGACCCTGCTTGAAAAGTTGCTCCAGGACCTCCCCTGCTACCCCTTGATTTCTCTTTTGTCTTTTTTTTTTTTTTTTAAGTGGGAGGGATTTATTAATGACTTCTCACAGTGCCATCCTTGGCCAGATGAAATATTCTAGAACTCAAAACAGTCAGTCTTGGCGTCTCTCATCTTCCCTCCCCGCCCCCCGCCCCACCCAGTACACTGATGTCAGTTCGGTAACATGACATTTTAGTCAGGTACTCAAACCACAAATCTGAGGGGCCTGCCTGCCTTCTCCCTCCCTCCCTCCTTCCTTCCTTCTCTTCCAGACAAGTGTCGAGCCCTCACTCAGCAAATATTTTTTGAGCCCTTCCCGTGTGCCAGGCCCTGTCCTAAGTTGCCGAATCCGGCCATGAACCAGGCAGGCAGCCCCTGTCTTCATGGAGCTCCGGTGCTGCAGGGAGAGACAGAAAATAAACACGTCAACACGGGTCTACTGTTGGTGGTTCTAGATGCTCTGAGGAGGAGTGAAGCAGGGTAGGAGGGCAGGCGTCCCCTGGGTTGGCAGCGCAGAGCTCTCAGGGGAGGGTTCTTCCCAGCAGACAGGACGGACTGAGGGAAGGAGCGAGACGGCGCTGGGAGGACTTGAGGAGAGGCTTCCGGAAGAAGGAGGGCAGTGCTTCTCCCCCCCGCACCTCATCCGGTTGGTTCCCACGCCCTGGCCCCCGTCCCCACGTCTTCCCTTCTCTCATCTCTTCATCTTGGCGCCAGCCCTGTGTTCGGGCCCTTTGGATTTCCTTGGGCTCTCGGCCTGCTGTTTCCCTCCCGTCAGGTTGTTCCTTGCCACCTTGCAAGGTGTGACGTGGCCGTGTCGCTCCGCTGTTCACAATTGCTCAGAGATTTACTCCTGGCTGCGTGTTAAGATTCCGACCCCTGGGCTTGCCAGATGAGGTTCCTCTTGTTTCAGTGTCATTTATTATCTGCGGCCGACCCTTGCCCCCACCCTCTCAGCTCCGCCACCTCACGCCTGGTCCTCCTGCTGTGACCGGGGGGCCGCTTCCCTGAGGACGCCAGCCTCCGTGCCTTTCCAGCTGTCCTTCTCTCCTCAGACCCCTCTCTTCCCATCTCAGGGCACCCAGAGAGGGAGAAGATGACAGTGTTTGCAAGCCATTTCCGCAAATGCCTCTTCCTCTGAGACTCTGTGCTTTTCCCGTCCTCAGTGTTTTAGACACTTCTTAGCTTTTACCTCACTATACCTGTTCATCTGTTCGCTTGACTGGTTGGCGAGGGCCTCGAGGACAAGGTCCGTGCTTCTATTCATCTGTTGTAGTCTTAGTATCTGGCACCGAATAGACAGTACGTCGTCGCCTGTTGTGGCGTAGTCTGTGGAAATATTTAGAGACACAATTTATCATGGAGTTGGACTTTAATGAGAGCAGGCATAGACCTTTGGAAGAGCTCTTGAAAGTCTTCCATTATTTCTAGGGGGACTTCCTCCCATAGGCCCACCTTAAGTCACCAACGTCACGGTCAAGGGAAAAGGAAGGTGGAACATGAGCACATTAGAAAATAGAATATCATACTGACTTCACAGTAATTACGGTAATGCCAGGATATAGTGTCTCCCAGCAAGTTAGCCTCAGATAAACTTTTATGTTGCCTTTCTTAGGATACAACATATACTATGTGTCTTCTGCCCGGGAAGGTGGTACTAAATTCACTATTCCAGTTCAGTAAGTAAATTTTGTAATTTGTCTATCAATCCATTTATATTGATATTTTCTAGATAGTACTATATAGAGTTGTCACAGTTTTTTTTTTTTATTTTTATTTTTATAATTTTGTTATATTAGAAGCATTGTAGGGGGTGCCTGGGTGGCTCAGTCGGTTAAGCATCTGACTTCAGCTCAGGTCACGATCTCGCGGTCCGTGGGTTCGAGCCCCGCGTCGGGCTCTGGGCTGACGGCTCGGAGCCTGGAGCCTGCTTCCGATTCTGTGTCTCCCTCTCTCGCTGCCCCTCCTCCATTCCTGCTCTGTCTCTCTCCGTCTCAAAAATAAATAAACGTTAAAAACAAAAATTTCAAAAAAAAAGAAGCATTGTAGGGCCAAAGCACAAGAGATGCCATCATATCTGTACTAACTTACTTAACAGTCCCCTTTTGTTGACCATTTAGCTTATTTCATTTATTTATTTATTCATTTTAGCTGATTTATTTTGAGAGAGAGAGAGAGAGAAAGTGTGCACGGCAAGGGAGGGGCAGATAGAGAGAGAGAGAGAGAGACAGAGAGAGAGAGAGAATCCCAAACAGGCTCTGCACTGACAGCACAGAGCCCGGTGCAGGTCTTGATTCCACAAACTGTGAAATTGTGACCTGAGCCGAAACGAAGAGTTGGGCGCTTCACTGACTGAGCCATCCAGGCGCCCCTTCACTTATCTTTATTAGCATAAATAATGCTGTGTTTAAGTTTGTTCAGACATCCTGACGTGCACTTTTTAGGAAATTTTTTTATGAGTAAATTCCTAGAAAGAGAACATAAGGTCAAAAGACAGAACGATTTTTTTTTAAGGCCCTTTGATGCATATTGCCAAATTACCTTTTGGAAAAGGTGTGTAAATCTTTGTCAGGGTAGGTTGTAGAAAGTATCCAGTCTTTTAGCGTGTTTGTTTCTTAGATTATCTGCAAGTGAATTTGGGGCCTCACTGGGGACTTTACATGTCAGAGGTGATCCTGAGGAACTAATGGCTGTCAAGAGCAGAAGAAAGGAGAGAGAATGAGAGAAAGAAGACTAAAATCTCAGGTTTTGCCCTTGAAACGGCGGAATGGCTGGTAGGGTCTGGTGCAGTGATTTGCACATGCGCTTGGGACCTGGGCGCCACATGGGCTCTGCTGCGGGAGCTGGGCGCCTGAGAAGAGCTTGGCCCCTTTTGTGTACTTTATATGCGTATACCTTTGGGTGAGAGTTCTTTCAAGTTAATTATTTAAATCTTGAAAAGTTTGGAAGCTACTGATTAACGGGTCTCTTAGTTTGCTAGGACTATTTTTCAGACTCGTGGTTTACCATGGATCTTGCTCCTGCCTCTGCTGGGTTTGTGTTTTTTTTTCTTTTAATTTAATTTTTTATTTTTTAAAATTTACATCCAAATTAGTTAGCATATAGTGAAGCAATGATTTCAGGAGTAGATTCCTTACTGCCCCTTACCCATTTAGCCCGTCCCCCCTCCCACACCCCCTCCAGCAACCTTCTGTCCTCCATATTTAAGGGTCTCTTCTGTTTTGTCCCCCTCCCTGTTTTCATATTATTTTTGCTTCCCTTCCCTTATGTTCATCTGTTCTGTGTCTTGAAGTCCTGATATGAGTGAAGTCATATGATATTTGTCTTTCTCTGACTAATTTCGCTTAGCCTAATACCCTCCAGTTCCATCCACGTAGTTAGTTGCAAATGGCAAGATTTCCTTCTTTTTGATTGCCGAGCAATACTCCATTGTATATAGATACCACATTTTCTTTATCCATTCATCCATCGATGGACCTCCGGGCTCTTTCCATACTTTGGCTATTGTGGATAGTGCTGCTATAAACCTGGGGGTGCATGTGTCCCTTCGAAACAGCACACCCCTATCCCGTGGATAAATGCCTAGTAGTGCAATTGCTGGGTCGCAGGGTAGTTCCATTTTTAGTTTTTGGAGGAACCTCCATCCTGTTACCCAGAGTGGCTGCACCAGCTTGAATCCCATGCCTCTGCTGGTTTTTTGGGAAGTCAGGGTCCTCATTCGTCGTTGCCTTCGTAAAAGAACTGTCTTGCTCGCCCAGAGAGCGGAGTGATCGCCAGAGTTAGGCGCCTCCGCTATCCCTGCGGCACTTTACAACAACCCTGTTACCTGCTTGAGGTGTGTGCAGTTAAGGCACTGTGGCGTCAGATCACTTTCCAGCTCCAGCTGTGGTGCAGGAACTGTGAAGTATCTGTTTTAGGCCGGGTACAGGCTCCGGCACCTTAAGGGCAGCTGCTTCTTATCTCGCTTTTATTAGCATTGGTGTCAACATGCTCTAAAACCCGATGAGCTGCTCTCCTTTCTGATAAAAAGAAAATGACCTGCCTGGCATGGATGGAGAGAGAGGTGCCTCAGGCAGATTACATTGTCACCTCTCATAATATAACAGCACGCGTTAAAACACACACACACACACACACACACACACAGGCCACTAGATTTCTGTTTACCCATGGAAGTGTTTGACATTTTTGGCTCCTGATGAAATGCGCTGGGTGCAGAGGAAGGAATGAATGAGTAAGGGGAAAAAGGAGTCTGGCTTCTTAAGAGAGATTTTGAAGACACAAAGGCACTTAAATCGCAACCCTGGAACCATCTGTTGGCAGAACCCTAAGACCTGAAACCCTAGAGGAAGCTCCTTTTTCAGGCTGTTTTTTATCCTAACCTACGTTTATTTAGAGCCAAGATCTCTAACATGGTTTGGCTGACTTCCCTAAAGGTGAACTAAACATAGGGCTACCTGTAGAGTTTAGAGTCTCCGAGGAGATGCCAGCGTGGAAAATTAGAGAGGTAATTACCCGCCCCTCAGCAAAGTAGGATTTTCTTCTCAGTTAAATATATTTACTTACATGCGTTTAAGGACAGAGTCTGAGAACTCTTGGAAGAAGTTGTAGGCATTTTGAGATGTTTGGGGTAATTTAAGTCTTTTTTTTTTTTTTAGACAGCAATTGTGTGGTTTAACCTGTCATCTTGAAATATAAATTATATAGGGGTTGCATAAAAAAAGCTGCCTGTGACACTTCTAGGTGCCTCAGAAAAAGTTTGAGTTTGTCTCATGTCTGTTATGGCAACACTGAGTTGTTACACAGAACGTCGTGTAAGGATGTTCTCTGCAATTTTAAATGACAAAATGTGACTTCTTTAGCCAGAATCGAAGTGTTTTATGTTAATGGAAAACTGATTGGCAAGAGGGTAGAACACACATAACAATAACAATAAAACAACAAAAGCCGATTCTACAAATTGCAAGTAGTTTTGGAGATTTGTTTAACTTCATCATTTGAGTCAACTCATGACAAACCATTTTTCAAAGAGCGTACGGAATGGAACCAATACTTAAAGCGCATTTCTCAGTGTAGTATTGTCGAATCTTAAGAGTGGCGTTCCTTGTCTGACCTTTCTTTCTCCTTAACATATGAAATTTTGCACTTGTTAACATAATTTGCAAGTGATAAAAAAGCTGGATATTACCACACCTTCAGTTTCTGGATTCTTGTCTATTATTTACGTTTCTTATGAATAAGAGATTTAATCTCTTATTTCTTAAAGGAAGTAATCTGTATTTCTCACTCTGGCTATTCTGTCCTGCAATGTTATGTATGACCCCTTGGTACAAAATTTGAGAGGAACAGAAACTCTCTGGTGATGTAGGGACTCTTTAATATTTCCAAAACGACAGGTGTCTTCTCCCAGAATAGAAAGAGTATAGTGTTCACTTGATTGCAAATCCCCGCTGTCTACAACTCTGGTTGGGTGGCTGAATCCCATTAGAGTGGGTGTGCGTTAAAGCGTTTCATGCATTTTGCTCAGTGTGAGTTTGAAAAACCCTCCTACGTGTAACAATTCCCATTTAACAGTGGGTTTAAACGTGACTTTCCTCACGTCGTAAGCTGCCCGGAAGAAGCAAGTTCTTCCGGAACAGTGGCTTAATAATTATAGCCCAGGACACTGGTACCTTCAAGTTTTCTGTTCTGTTATCTTTAACACGTGGGCCTTGTGGTCACTGGCGGGTGATCACGAGATGGTGGGAATGGTGCCAGACGCCATGTGCTCATAGAGCGGTGTTTAAGGCAGGAGGAAGAGGGTGGGAGGATGCAATATTATGATTTGTAAGAAAAACATATTCTTGGTTTTCACCCCGTACTCTTGGCTCACAGCTCCCCAGATTCTTCAGATTTCCTAAGTCCTGAGAGTGTCAGTGTATCTTTTGTAATGTTAATGAGGTGACCTTTGGAAAGCACCAAAAGATGGGACTGATTGTGAGTGGGGTGAGCCTATGGTCAGAGGGTTGGAGCTTCCGTTTGCAGCTTCCCCCCCCACTGCTGACCAGGAAGGGCAGGGGCTAGAGATGGACTTCCGTCAACAGTGACCCATTGTTTCATCAGTTATGCCTGTGTATTGAAGGCTCCATAAAACCCCGATTCAGAGAGCTTCAGGTTGGGGAGCATCTGGGGATCGGGGAGAGTGGCGTGCCTGGAGGGAGGGTGGAGGCTCTGGCCCCTTTCCCCCTACTGTGCCCTATGCGTCTCTTCCATTTGGCTGTTCCTGAGTTCCATCCTTTTATAAGAAACCAGGAATCTAGTAGGTAAACTGTTTCCGGGTTCTCTGAGCCATTCTAGCAAATTAACTGAACCTGAGGAGGAGGTCGTGGGAACCCCTGCTTTATAGCCCGTTGGTCAGAAGTACAGCTAACACCTGGACTTGTGGCTGGTGTCTCAAGCCCAAGGAGGTTGTTCGAACCCTCCGATCTGTAGCCGGTTGGTCAGAAACACAGGCAGTAATAACCTGGCCTTGTGACTGGCATCTCAACTGGAGTGGCCAGTCTTGCAGGACCAAACCCTTAACCCGTGGGATCTGAACTTCTCTCTAGGTAGTGTCAGAATTGAGATGAATTCTCGGGCACCCTGTTGGTATCTGGAAAATTCCTTGGTGCTCTGTGGGAGACCCCCCCCACCCCAATAGGAATTGGTACTGGAACCAAAAGAGAAGATAAGAGGGAGTCTTTGTATTAGGAGACTCTTTCCCCCAGGCCTCCTGGCAGACTGCTCATTATGTCCTGATGGCCAGGCCTGGATTACTTGGCCATTCCTGGTCGCAAGGCAGGCTGGGAAATGTAGTATTTGGCAAAAGGGAATGAGATTTCTATGTGTTACAGTCTGAATGTTTGTATCCCCTCACATTTGTATGTTGAGTCCTAACCCCCAATGTGATGGTATTTGGAGATGGGGTTTGGGGGGGGATAGTTAGGGTTAGATGGAGTCATGAGGTTGGGGCCCTCGAGCCGAGATTAGTGCCCTTAAGAGACATCAGAGTGCTCGCTCAGTCTGTCTGTCTCTTTCTCTCCCTCTTCCTTTCTCCCTCTACAAATACAGAGGTCTTGTGAGCATGCAGTGAGACAGGGCTGGCTAGAAGCCAAGAGAAGAAGCCTCAGAACAAAACCTACCTTATCAGCACCTTGATCTTGGCCTTCCCAGCCTCCACGCCTCCGAGAAATAAGTTTCTGTTCTGCCATCCAGGCTGTATTTTGTTATGACAGTCTGTGCTAAGGTGCCATGGCTGGCTTCGAGTGCTCATGGCATGTTCCTTAGAATCGTGTTCATTGCTGCCCTGTTCATAGGAGAAGGAAGAGCTGGTGAGTAGGTAGCCAGTGGTTTCTGCCACGTTCAATTAATGTACGACTAGAAAGGGGACTTTTATCTCCTATCCCAGGATGACCAAGGAATGTGGCCTTTGTTAACCATATAATACAACCGCTTGACACAAATACATATAAAAGCAGGATTAGAACTTGGAATCATTCATGCAACACATTTAATTAGCACATTCAGTGTTCCAGGCTGTTGCCCGAAGCTGAAGATACTGCACTGAATAAGAGGGACGACCCCTGAACTCGTAGGGCTTATAGACAAGTTGGACGCAGAGATTACGGGAGAGACGCTTACACAGTAGTGGCATAGCTTAGAATGGGGGAACACACAGTTTGCTGTGCAGTGAATGGACGCCAGCTAACACTGACTTGGGGGGGTCTGAGAAGGCCTCCTGGAGGAGGTGGCATCCTCACCCACATCCTGAGGCAGGATTCTGTTCGTCTCTGAAACTGATGCATCGACCACCCTCTTTTTTGTGTAGGTGCTCTCGAAAACTCCAGGCCAAACCAAGTCTGCTCTTCAAGTGGGGACTGGCCATGGGGATTCCACGTACTTCTTGGAGCGCAATTGAGTCAGCAGCTCCGGAAGCGGCACAGCACAGGGCCAAAAGCATCGTCTTCAAAGACAGGCAGATACAAGTTCCTGCCTCTGACTGGCAGTGTAAGAGAGGGTTTTCCTGAGCCTCAGTTTCTTATTTTATGAAACGGAGGGAAATAATACGTAGCTGTGTAGACATGTTAGTGGAAACAGCCAGCTCTGATGGGGCGTTGAATACCCGCAAGGCTCTAAGAGCTTTTACTTTAAAGGCTCTTACTTTAAAGTACATGTTACTCCCGTGAAATAGATCTTACTGTTATCACCTCTTTTCAGGTGAAGAGACTGGGGACAGAAAGGTTAATAATGTGCTTGGAGACCTGCAGCTAGTAGCTGGGAGAGCTAGGTTGAAACACAGGCTGCCTCGCTCCTGAGTCTGTCGTACCAAGGAAAGTCCACCAGACTCTTCTTCTCGGCTCTGCTGTGATGGGACAAACCAAGTCAGGCTCCTGGCTTCGTGTCTCTGAAATACTGCACCATCAGTGAATAATTTCTGCCTATACCCTGGTCGGTGCAGAGTCCTTTCTGGAAATCTTGGGATCACCCATTGTGTCACCATCTCTCTTCAGTCAGGCACGTGTCTTCCGGTCTAGGAGCAGCTCTAAAATCTGACCCCTCATTCCTGCCGCCTCTGCTTCAACTCAGATCCTCTCAAAATACCTCCTTCCAGCAAAATGGCAGCAGCCTCCTAACTGGTTTTCTCATCACTCTTCTTCCCTTCTCCCCCAGCATCTGCCCTCTTTGCTGGTCCATAGTCTACTTAGCTAATAAGATGGCTTTTCTTATTATTGGGCTGCTCTCAGTTCATCATGGGTCTTAGTTAAATGTGATCCTATTGCCTGTAGGATCAAGTGCAGGTGCCACAGGTGCGTGGGTGTCCTTTTATTTCCAGGCTGATATCTAACTTCCCTTTCCCTTCCCGGCCCTGCCCCCACCTGCCCTCCCCCTCCCAGGTCCCTCTGTTTATTTTGTCAGGGACACCCCTTCAACTTCACTTCATCCCTCCAACCCACTGTCCTCCGCCCCTCCCCCACCACGCCCCTGGGGGCAAGTCCAGCTCCTTCTTGAGATTTAGCTCTAGAGTTTCCACCTCTGCAAATCCTTCCTTCCGTTGTGCCCATTTACCAGTTCACTTTGTGCCTCACTGTTGCATTGGTGTCCTTGGTCTGTCTCTTTGGTGGCAAGTCCCTGGAGAGCAGGAACCCTGTCTGCATCTGTCCCTGCAGTGCTGAGTGCAGTTTGCGCCAACAGAAGGCCTCTCCTGATACGTATTTTTAATTTTGCATGATGGACACATTTTCCTGATGTCTGTGTGAGGGAGATTCATATGTGCGCGTGCACGCACAACCACACACACTCACACCCGCTCCCTCGCACTTATGTGTGTATGCTGGTGCTCCTTGTTACCCAGCGGCAGTATGAGCCTTCGTTTATTTTGCCTGCGTGGTGCCCTCTAGGGAAACATACATTGGTTCTGTCGGGCTGACTTTATGAGGAAAGAACGTGTATTCAGTGCGGTCTGCGCAGTTTTGCAGGTGCTTTTTCCAGCAATTTTTTAGCCACGTTAATAGCATGCTAGAAATCATCCCATTACACAGAGGGATTATAATGGAAAATAGCAGCTGTCCCCCTTATTCCTCCTCAACTTCCCCACTTTGAGATGACCACTCTTTCTTTTTCAAAAACAGCTTTATTGAGGGCGCCTGGGTGGCTCAGTCGTCTGAGCGTCCGACTCTTGATTTTGGCTCAGGTCATGATTTCATGAGCCATGAGATCAAGCCCCACTTTGGGGCTCTGTGCTGACAGTATGGAGCCTGCTTGGGATTCTCTCTCTCCCCCGCTCTCTGCCCCTCCCCTGCTCACACTCTCTCTGTCTCTCAAAATAAAACTAAATAAACATTTAAAAAAGCAACTTTATTGAGATGTGATTTACATACATAGTTTACCCATTTAACATATAGAATTCAGTTTTTTCCAGCTTATGCAGAGTTGTGGGACCATCACCACTGAAATCTAATTTTAGAACGTTCGCATCTCCGGAAAAAAACCCTTGTACTCGTCAGCTGTCACTCTCCAACTGGGAATCTACTTTCTGTGTTTATAGATTTGCCTGTTAGAGACATTTTATATCAATGGAGTCATTTAATATGTGGTCTCTCGTGACTAGCTTCTTTCACTTAGCATAATCTCTGTTTTCAGGGTTCATCCATGTTGTCGAATCTATCAGTGCCTTATTTTCACGGCCAAATAATACTCCATTTTTTGGATGTACCACAATTTGTCCATTCATCACTCGATGGACACGTGGGTCTTTCCACTTTAGGGCTATGCTGAATGATGCCGCTGTAAACATCCGTGCACAAGTTTTTGTGTAGACACATGTTTTCATTTCTCTTGGGCATATGGATAGGAGCGGAATTGCTGAGTCATGTGGCAACTGCTCGTTTAACTTTTGGAGGGACCTGCTGGACTGTTTCCACAGCAGCTCTGCTGTAGTACATGCCCAGGAGTAATGGAAAAAGGGTTCCAATTTCTTCACTCCCTTGCCCGTACTTGTACTTGTCCTTCTTTTTACCTCTCCGATTTAATTCTCACAATTCCTCAGTGTAGTCGAAGAAAAACATTCTTACTCTTATTTCATAGATGAAAACTCCCAAGTCATCAGACAGATGAAACAAGATGCCTAGTATACATGTAAATAAGAGGTGGAGAAGAGGCAGGGATAGTTCAAAACAACAGGTCATCCAAAAAGAATGAAAGAGGTTTGCCATCAGGTAGTTAGAGCTATGTCAGGGATATTTCCCATCCCCACATTTTCTTTTAAATCAGTGTGATTTTTTGTTTGTTTGTTTGTTTGTTTGCCTGCATTAAAAAAAATTGAGGTATAATTCACATAACATAAAATTAACCATTTTATGAGACGACTGCTCCTTGTCCGTGGGCTTTTCTAATGGTTATATTGTCTTGAAAAATATTTGCATGTGTTTAAAAGTACTTTGTTTATTTACAAAAAAAGAGGAAGAAATACAAATTCGATTACCAGAGAGCTATCGTAGATCTACAGGAGGAACAAGAATATAAGGACCAGAGGGCAAACCAAAAGTCACTTGCTTTGAAGGAATTAAGATAATTGGGTTGCCTTTCTTCCATACTTTAGATATAGTCTTTTCAAAATTAGAAAGATATGCCTGCCTTGTATTCTGACATGAATATTTAGCAGTGTCATCTGTAACCCTAGGATCATACGGTAAATGTTAACAAGAAACACCAGAACTTGTGTTTTTCCTGTCGTATTGTTTTTCTACAGGATTGGTGACAGCTAGAACGGCTTTATGACATTGTGCCTGCAAAGCTGAATATTACACGTGTAGCTACCTGGGTAGGTGTAGAGTGTATTTTTTTAAGAGCTGGACATACTGACTGGATGTCATCGGTTACATCTGTTTTATAACCCTGAAGAATTTTACATGCACTTGGACAAAAATTGGCGATAAGAATTTTATAATGAATTATATCTCCAGGGTGCATTTCTGCTAAGTGAATAGAACACATTCTGAAAACATGAACCTTCTGACGTGCACACACGATGAAGAAGTGCTTTATATAAAATTTTCAGTTTTTTTGTGTGTGTGTTTCTGCTCATTGTGGTGTAGTTTTATTTTTTTGTGCGGAAACATACACATTTCACAGTACGGTTTCTCAGTCTGTTTTGATTCTCCATCTCATATTGGCTCGTTTTCAAATAGATACATGGTTTCTGTCCACTTTGGAGCATCGTGAGGACCACTGAAAATGTTATCTGTGGCTTAGCTGACAGTTTTTATTGCTGATCTGGTGGTTACCTGGTCTGTCACTTTTTCAGTGCGTTTCAGAGTCTCCGTGTCTCCGTAGACACTTTTCCTCAGTCCCCTGCCCATGTCAAAGTGAACACAGTTTCCCTGTGTGTTCTAATTATAAAATACATGATGATACATTCAGACAGTGCCGAAAGGTTTGAAGAGAAAGGGAAAGGCATCCTTAGTCTTACTTCCCAGATAAACAGAACCACTGTGAACATGTTGGCCCTAGCCAAATGGGGTCAGTCACCTAGCTACGTATAGCCTGTAGGGCAAATCTGGCCTCGACCTGTTTTCTTATGGCCCCTGAGCTAAGAATGGTATTTATGTTTTTTTGAATGGTTGCAACAAAATCTAAAGGAGAAATACTATTTTGTGACATGTGAAAATAATAGGAAATTTAAAATGTAGTTTCCATAAATAAAGTCTTACTGGAATGCATTCACGTTTATGCTTCTCCATATGGTATATGCCCACTTTCATGCCAGAATGGTGGACGTGAGGAGCTCTGCCAAACCGATGGTCTCCAAAGCCTGAGGTATTTACTCTCTGGCCCTTTACAGAAAAAAATTTGCCGATCCCCGGTCTATGACCTTCAAGACTTTTTTTCCCCTGTGCATTTATGTGAATATCTTGTGTGCACGTGTTTTAAGCAATGGAGTCATCCTGTGTGCTTTTGTAATCCACCCTTTTTCATGGAATATTATGCTTACCAGGAACTTCCGCTAAATTCTTTTTTGTTTGTTTGCTTATTCCACTGAATTGAAATCTGAGGACCATTGCTTTTTTTTTATGTTCTCGTTATATAAACTCATTAGATGTTACCCAGGAATGGTGATCATAATAGTGATAACTTATCACTTAGAATTGGTTTTAACTGCTTAATGAAGTAAGGACTTTTTTTTTTTTTTTTTCACCTGACTCATGAGACAGGTAGTGGTGAAACTGCCCAAGGAGGTCACGAGGAGCCAGGATCTTTTTAGCATCCTGCTCTGCCATTCTCCGAATAGAATTTCATTGAAAGATGGCAAATAGACTCTGTCATTGCTATGTGACAGATTACCACAGAACTTCTTGGCTTGAAACGACAAGTATTTGTTATGTGACATGTTCTGTGGGTCACACAGATACAGCTTAGCGGAGTGCCTCTGGCTCAAGGTCTCTCATAAGGCTGCATTCAAGGTGGTGGCTGGGACTGTGGTTATTTTATTTTTTAAGTTATTTACTTATTTTTATTTATTTGAAAGAGAGAGAGAGAGAGAGCAAGCGAGCATGTGAGCGGGTTTGGGGCAGGCGGAGAGGGAGAGAGAGAATCCTGAGCAGGCTCCATGCTCGGCACAGAGCCTGACATGGGGCTCGATTCCACAACCGTGAGATCATGACCTGAGCTGAAATGAAGATTCGGACGCTTAACCGACTGAGCCACCCAGGCGCCCCAATTATTTTAAGACCAGAGCGAGGTAGGAGGGGATCTGTTTTCAAGCTCACTCTTGTGGCCGTTGGCTGGCCTGTTGGCTGCAGGAGACATCAGTCCCTCGCCACACGGGCCTCTCCTTAGGGCAGTTTGCAACGTGGCAGTTAGCTTCCCCCATGTTGTCTCTGTGAGTGTGTGTGAGAGAGGGAGAGACAAGAAGTTTCAGTCTTTTTGTAACCTAATCTTGGAAGTAACATCGCATCACTCCTGTAGTATTTTTTTTGTTGTTGTTGGAAGTGAGTCACTAGGCCCAACCTGTGCCCAAGAGGAAAAATTCCATGAAGGGTCTGAACACCAGGAATTAGGAATTATTGAGGGCTATCCTAGAGATGGCTTACATCAGTCAGCATGAGGTTTCACTTAAAGGTGATGGGTAGACCCTCAGCCAGTGGTCCAAGGTCCATGCAGGAAGGAGAGGGTAGAAAGGCTTTTTTTTTTTTTTTTTTTAGGAAAACAGTAGTAGGTTTACACTTGTGTTTCATCAGCTGGAACTATGCCACAAAGCTACCCTAGCTGCCAGGCAGTCTGGGAAGGCAAACTTTTTAGGTGGGCCCGCTGTTGCCCGAGTCAAAATCAGGATTTTGTTGATGAGAACAGTTGTCAAAATAGATGCTGGGTGGGCACCAGGTGGTATATCTACTATACCCACCATCTAAGGTGGTTGTAACAGGTTCAGTGACGTAACAACCGCACACTTGTCTGGTTTATAATATGCACTCAATTAAACAGTAGCTATGCTTATTGCTATTACTTATAAATTATAATGTCGCTTTGGAAGTTGGCTTGTTGAGATAATGTTCTCTTGCAATGATACTGAAAGAAGTAGCATGGAAAGAAGAAACTAAACATTTATTGATGGCCTGGTATGTGCCAGGCATTTTATTGATACGTTATCTGATTTAGTTCTCGCAGAGAACTTGCGAAGTGGGATTATTTGCCCCATTTCACAGATGAGGAAACCAAGGCCCAATAACGTTGAGTGGATTGTTCAAGGAGCACATCCCACTGTTGTGCCTTGAATGGGTCAGAGACTGTACGATCTGTAGTTAGCTCTTAGCTCTTGGAGTGAGCAGGTAGGGATTGGGGCAGCTGGATCCTCTGGGCCCTTCAGCTCCAGCCCAGCAGCCTCTTCTGGTTACTGCACCGCGCCTTGCAATTATCATTTTTTGCATGCCGCATGATGCGGCACAGGCTTGAAAGTACTGCTCTATCGGCGAGTAGGGAGCACAGCTGGAACTTGAACCCAGGCGTGTTTAAGTCCAGAAGCCGCCCTTCTTTCCGTGATTGGGCCCTCCCCTATGTCTAGAAACAGTGAATCTTAGGCTAACATAGGAGTTCAAATCCAGCTTCATTGAATACATAGTTCGATGTATTGAAGAAATACATTTCTTTTGTACTTACATGTCTCTCTTCCTTATATTTCTCTTTCTCTCGTGTTTCTCCCTCCCTTGTTCTCAATATACCATCGCATGCTTAAGAGGGGGTTTAAAAAGAGATTAGGGTTTCAGATGATAAAGTTAGTTAACATTATTTGCTATTAAACTGTAATCTGCATGGAAACTGACTTGGCCACTAGGTGTCTCCTTTTGGTTCTGTTCTGTGTCCTCTTAGAAGGCACCTAAAACGTATATAAGGAAGATTAAGCAACAGAAGATTAAAAAGTAAATGGGATCTGTACTCTGAGGATTCCAGTTGCCTTTTTTTTTTTTTTGGTCTTTTACTCTCTACTTCTGTTCCTCCTTGCTCATGGGCTGATGTTTAGATAATAAATCAGTTCTCTGGAAACTTAGATGAGTCTTTGATAACCTCCTTCTCGCTTATTTAACTATTGTAAAGTGAGCAGAAAGAACTTCGGGGCTCATCTAGACAGGTAGTAAAATAACCAGATTGTGTTGCCCTAATATTTTAGGGACAATTTTAATAACAATTTATTATCATGGGAATACTTGTGTTACGAGGCAAATAATGATTGTATTATTAATATTAATTTCCCTCTTCTGTAATACAGTAACATTGGCTGTAACCTACATGTGTTATTTTCTGCAATTCTCACAGGAGCCCTACATCGTCGCCATTTTCCCCCTGATGTTAGAGATAAAGAAGTTGAAGCTTAGAGATTGGTTAATTTGGCTTCAAGTTTAATAGAGTTTGGTTGCTTTCATATCGTGTCCCCTCCATTTGGAAGTGGTTAATTCATTATAGTAGTGGGGAGAGTTCAATTTGAGTCAATACAATTTAAAGTACTCAAGAAATAATTCCACCAAGAGCACTTCCGGAATCATGGTTTGGTTGCGAGCGCAGAACTCCTGTTTTCCGCAAGTTGCCTTGTAGAAGTGAGCAGTGTCTCTGGAAGTGGGCTCCCTTCAGGAAGGCTACAGGCTCTTTGCAGAATTACAAATTGTGTACACTCAGGGATCACTTCCTTTCACTTGCCTACAAATGCGGCACCCATTATCATAGAAACAGCAGGGCATTTGACAGCTCAGGTTCAGACCCCGAGCTTCATAGAATGGAACATTCTTCTTATGCAATTAGGGGCACACTAAAAAGATGGAAATGCAGCTAGGCCTAGGGTTTTCTGAGACTGCTGGCTGATAAGCTCTCTTTTACTCGAATTTCGATTCTGCATTAATTTCCCGCTTTCTCCAATCGTCTTAAAAAAAAAAAAAATCAGCTCACGCTAGGTTTTCTTTAGTCTCGAGTAATTTAATTGTGCTTAGTATCTCTCCAGTTGACTCCCCAGTTGTGGTGGTGATTTCTGCAGACCACAGGAAAATGTATAACAAATGTGAGATGAGAGAACGTTGTCAGGCAGGTAGCATTTTCTCTGGGAACTTGGAGCCCGGAGAGGGAGCAGTCCCCAGCGCTAACAGGCACACCCCCAAGATTTGCCTCCAACACTGTCAGTTCTCTCTCTTTGTTCCCTTTCCCAACTCACTTTCTGCCAGGGATTTGTGACATATTTTGTAGCAGATCAAATGAGCCCCTGACACCTGATTGCCGAGTGCTTCTTGTTTACAGTTGCTTTCCAAGGACACCTCGACAAGATGGAAAGCTTAACGCACAGTAATTAAATTTGCATCTGCTCTGTGACAGGACTCAAAGGAATTTTTTCCCCCTCCACATATGAATCTCATTGTGGAGCTCCTACTGTCTTTGACCATACAACATCTAAAAAGGCAAGATGTGGACAGGTAAACAAACATTGGTTCAGTCTCCTGCCTATCATTATAATGATGAATATTAATTAAGATCGCTGTTCCCCCTTTCTTACTTGATTTCCTACTCTTCACCTACTTGTTTAGCCAGATTTATAACCGGTCCTAAATACAAGAACTGTGGCTTGGAGGTGAGTTTTTCTTTTTAATCTTTTTAAAGGAAAACAAACATTGCTGAACAATCCGGATTGGTTTAACACCCTTTGGATTGTACATTTCTCACAAATGCTAATGAATAATTCAGTAAAGCCAAACACAATCTGCTGGTGGTATCCAGTGTTATTCACACTTGCTAATGAATAATTCCCTTTGGCTTTTAGAGAGCAGCTCTAAGGAGTGACTTCTGAGACTCAGATGGGTTATTATTGGGCTATTTGTCAGTGTCCTTGGGGCATTGTGAGCCAAAGTCCAACTTGGCTATCCACTCCACATCCCTTCTCTGATTCTTCTGGGAAACATGCCGCTATTTCTGTCCCAGCCTTTTAGCCCTCAAATGTTGCTGTGAAAGAGGCAATGCTATAACGGGATTCAGCTCCACTGTAATTTCATTGAGTCACTTCCTTCATTGTTTCATTCAAAGAAAGAAGTTTTTATTGAGCACCTTACGAGGCGCAAAGTACTGAGCATGACATTGTGTATGTGCAGAGTTAAAGATAGATTTTATGTGATAGGCCCTTAAAGAGAGTGTAGGGCATATAGGAGAGGCATGGGGTCTTAGAGGAAGATGCACAGGGTCTTTTTATCAAAATGATCAGTTACCACTTTCTCATTGTGTTCTCAGGTATGCATTTCAACACCTATTTGCTATTGATGGTGTTGTATGAGGGTTATGTTGCTTTGGATAAGCCTAAAATTTGATTAATCTTGGAACCGCTCATAGGATAAGCCCTATAACATGAGACCAGAGACAACGGGGTAAATCTTGTTCATTTCTGCTGCACCGAAGTCAGGAATGTGGTGTATGTCCTGGTTTTATTAGCCTGGAAAGTGTAAAGATGATGAATGTAGATTTATTTATGCCTGAGTTGTCTGTATACCTCACCTTAGCAATCATGCTGCATAACGTAAAACGTGAGATCAATGAGGCACACCTAGCCATAGTGAGATTGTCTCTGGCATCCCTGTATCTGCGTTAGCTTTTTCGGTTCAACTCCTAGTTTTTCCTCTTCTTCCTGAGCACGCTGGAAGATTATAACTCCTGGCTTTCTTATAGTGAGGTGGGATCATGTGGTTACTTCAGACCGATGAAATGTAAGGGGAAGTAGCAGGTATCATTTTCTGGTCAAGACATTTAAGAACTGGGGTACCATTTGCATATATTCGCTTTCCCTGCCACAGTGACCTTGGGGGCCATGTGTTCTAGATTGTGGAGTCTACATTAGGTTGGGTCCGTGAATGACTGTGGGGCAGAGCCCATCCCCTCCCCCAGTGGCCCATAGTGGACACGGAATTTGAGCAATGTGGACCTTTGTTGTATAGACCCCCTGAGATTTGAGAGTTTACTCACGATGGAGACTGGACCGTTTTTACTAACACAGAGGGATTAGTGCAGGAGAGGATGTGTGTGTGTGTGTGTGTGTGTGTGTGTGTGTGTGTGTGTGTGTATTATCCAGTTCCTGATATTCTGCAAGATTTCAGCTAGCTTTGCAGAATGTAGTTTCAATTGGGAATTGGAGGGTAGACCTGATATAGGGAGAGAAAGAGTTTATTTCATCAATGACCGAGGAATCTCTGGGAGAAATAACTTTGGTATAAATAGACTCATGGAAATGAGAGAATAATTACTAAGGAAAACCAGAGGTGAGGCTATTGTAATTCATGTAATTCAAAAGTAATGAATATTTAATTGTATGTAGCATGTTTAATTGGTAAGGTTACAAAACCTGTAATTTTTCTCTTTGCTTATAGTTTATACCGGAGGGTGGCCCTCGAGCTAAGAAAGGTTTTTACATTTTTAATAGATTGTAAAGAAAAGAAGAAGGAGGGTATTCAGTAAGGGGCTATATGTGGCCTACAAAGCCTAAAATATTTATTGTATGGTCTTTTGCAGGAAATGTTTGCTGACCCCTGTTTTAAAATCTCCATACATACACTATTACCAAAAAGTATCACCTTCACTAAAATGTGAGTTCCTCAAGAACCAGAAGTCAAAGGTTTTATTAATCTGTGTAATTAATTTGTAATCTGTCTTTCTGCCTAGCATGGTGCATAACACGGCACAAGGGCAGAAAAGTTACGTGATTCAATTTCGTACAGAAATGGGAGATATGACATTTTAGAAGATGAGAACTGAGAAGAAATCACGGAAGGCCATAGGTTTGAAGAAATAGAAGTTTTCCTCCTCTGTTCTCTTGGCTGGTGACAGTTTTGGATTTTTTTTAAACCTCATAGATATGGACATTCATTTCATTTTATACTCATTTTCAAAATAAATGTCCTATTTTGAAAGGTTTTAAAGGTATTAACTTCTGCTCTGGTATCACAGTATCGGTAGAGTCTTTTTGTAAATCTATTCATTGTTGATGTTTTCTCCTTTTCCCCCGGGCAACACCCAGGTCTCTTTTTCTTTTTTGATTATTTTCATGAGAGTTTCTATAGATTCACTCGCTCATTCATTTGCTCACTCACAGATACATACCCATGGGAAATGAGGGCATGTCCACACAAAAACGGTTACACAAATGCTCAGAGCAACATTACTCATTATAGCCCGGAGTAGAAACAACTCAAAATATCCATCAACTGATGAATGGATAAACAAAATGTCGTGTATCCCTATGATGAAATATTATTCTGCAGTAAAAAGGCGTGAGCTACTGATGTGTGCTGCAACACTGATAAACCTTGAAAACATTATGCTAAGTGAAAGGCAAACACAAAAGCCTACAGATTGTATGATTCCATTTATGTGAAAGGTCTCTAATAGGCAAATCCACAGAGACAGAAAGCAGATTAATGATTGCCTGGGGCTGGGAGTGGGGCAAGGCAGGAATTGGTGGGGGGGGGGGCGGGGGGACCGCTGGTGGGGGCGGGGGTTCTTTTTAGGGTAATGGTGAAGTTCTAAACTTAGATTGCCATGATGATTGCAAAACTCTGTGAATATACTAAAAACCGTTGAAGTGTATGCTCTAAATGGATGGATTTTATGTTTTGTGAATTATATCTCAATAAAGATATTAAAAGTAATTACACAGTGGATTGCTCATTTTTTGGTTATGCTGCTGATTATATACCCTCTTACTCAAGTAGCAGTTAGGATTTGAATCTCTTCTGTTGTTTCTTCTTGAATAAAATTTTTTTGGAAACAAATTGATTTATATTCAAATTCCCTCTGACCCTATCCTACATGAATTTATTCCACTTTGTGTACTGACAGGTGCACAAGGACATATGCACAAGAGTATTCACTGTGGCATTATTTATAGTGGCAAAACATAAGAAACAGCGTGAACTGTCCATCAGAAAGGGACATGTTAAAAAAATTCAGGAAGACGTAGCTGGTGAACTGCCCCCAGTACCTTTAAGAAGAGACACTTGTACATGTGCCAGTACGAAACCGTCTTCAAGATATTTAAATTAAAAAAGCAGGATGCAGATTACTTGTTACTATTTATGTAGAATGCTTGCGTAAAGATAGAGCATCTCTGGAAAGATTCAGGTACAGGTAGTTACCTTTTTAGGAGGAGAAGTTTGGGTAGGCCAAGTCATAGGAGAGAGCTTTGTGCAGGGTTAGACCTTTTTTATACACTTTTTTTTTTATAGCAGCATTATTCATAATAGTCAAAAAAGTGGAAACAATGCAGATGTCCATCAACTGATGAATGGGTGAGCAGGGTATGGTATATCCATCTATGCATCTAAGTAGAAGAGCTGGGTCAGAGGGGAGTTGTCTCTAAATCAGTTTTGTTTTGGGGAATTTTAACTCAAGAAGACAGTCTTCAAATATTTAAAAAAAAGAATTGTTTTTAAGTTAAGTTGATTCCTATACCACAGCTCAACAACCAGTCTAGCCCATGTTTATGCATAACCCCTTTTCAATCCACGTGGAATAATTTGTTTGGAGACTCATCCCTTCTCCAGCAGCAGCACCCCCCCCATCCCCCCCCCCCCCCCCCCCCCGTCAAAAACTAATGACGGAACAATTATGTGGTTCCACAGTGATTTTAACACCATCTTCTAACCCGGCTGTGTGGTAGCAGTCTATCTGCAGGGCAGGAATGTGGCTTGCAAAGGACAGTATCACATTGCCCACAATTATTTTAATGTCTCCTGTGAAATGATAAATGAAGTTTTATAGTTATAATAAAAGTAAACGCATTTCCCCCAAGGTATAAAGAGTTTGCAAGTAAAATTTGCATAGTCAGATGTGCTTCTTTTTTTTAAAGAATCCTTCTTTGAGGGCTTAAAAAAAAAAAAATCCCAGGATAGGTTTTCAATGCGGGCATTTATTTCATCAGACCCTATAAGGATGAATGAAGTACGAAATGTTATAAGAGTTGTATGAAAATGTTCTGAGATTTATAGCTGTCCCTCTAGGAACTTACAGTTTTTTGTTGGTGGTGTCATTGAAAAAGTCTTCCAAGTTTTGTATCCGGGTGCATGCTTCGTAACATTAACTTCATGTAATTTGCAAAATACCGGCTGGGATTTTTCATGGTCCTAGGAGGTCCCATAATTTGACTGTAACTCCTGCTTCTTATTATTTGGTGCCACTTTGGTTTGCGTCTCTCCTAATTATCGTAAAGCCTCCAGCCTACGCCCCTCGTTCCTCGGTGAGACCACCACCCTGAGAGGTGAGCAGCTCTCGTTCACGGTGTTTGACACAGTGCCCCCTACTGTAATTCAGAGGTCTCTTTGCAAAAGAGCTCACTGGGCTAAGTGTGGGGCTGTAGAAGCAACTCCCCTTCTCCCTACTTGTGCAGCTTTCTGCCGTCGCATGAAGCTAGGAGTCCCAGGCTGTCTTTCCAACCCCTGGAGACCTGGCTGCTGTGTTGTCATTGAAAAGAGCTTCCACTTTCTTCCTGTTCCTGCCGCTCGCTACCGCGTGACCCCCAGCCAGCGGCTGCTCCTGTTTGCTCACCGTTTGCGTGACAGGGCACCTCGCTTTGTGCAATTTTGTCTTTGTTTAATTTTTATATCTTCTGTGCCTTGGCCGTGAACTTGGGTTTGGAAATGTCTATGACTTAAACCCTGCTGTGAATCCTCCCATAATCCCCCCAGGTAGGCCCTCCATATGAGTTTTAGAAGTTGAGATCGATGACGGTGATGATGCGATGCCGCTTAGTGTGGGTTTGTGTAAGCCCATCCATTTGTACGGTTAACCTGTGAAGAACCATATGACTTTTTCTGAGTCAGTTTCCCTGAGTACAGCTGAGCCGTGGTGAGGCCCAGAGAGTTTGTTGGCTTCTTCGAGATTACTCAGCTGTTTAATTTGAGCTGAATCTGCAAGTTAGAATTTCAGGCCCGAAGCATTTTCCATAAACGAAACTGACTTACAGGCTCAAAGATACCTTGGACTCCAATGGGGGGAGGGGGCGGTGTCTAGAAATTGCTGGTGAGTCAGGACATACTATGCCCCATTAAAATACCTCAACAGTGAAATACTTTGGAAAAAAAAATAATGCTTAAGTGTTTAAAATTTTATCCCCCTTCATTATGATCAAAGGAAGTAAGAGATCTTCTTGGAAAATATTCCCGATTGTCTTTAGTCTTCCAGGTACTTCTACAGCTTACTGACAGCATGCCAATATTGCTGATAGTGATTCTTCCTCTTGATGGTATTGTTCGGTTAGCCTGGAGAGAAGCTTGTGCTGGCACAACTGTGCAGCCCGTTCTGATGGCTGTGGGCAAGCCAGGGGCCATGTCTTTTTGCCCAGGTAGAAGGGCTGACCTGTTACTGTGGCTAGTTGGCATGTACAACATGTGTTAGAAGAAGTAATTATTTTTAGCCGACTGACTATGACCAAGATTAATAGCTCTTGAAAGAGCTATAATGAAAGACTGCCCCAACTGGCTTCCACATTATTCTTTATTTATCCCGCTCTCATCCCTGTCACCTTTGGGTATCAGCCAAATGTCATTTATGTGAGATTTGCCCCTTAGATGTGAGAGGCTCCTCTTTCTTAATGATGGGAGGTGATTGGGCTGCAGGGCTGAGGCACTTGGGCAGTTGACATGACCCGGAGAGTCCCTCCAGGTCTGTGGGAGTCACAGGAACAGGACACTCACTCCCGAGGGAGGAAGAACATGAGAATGTTCAGCTGTCTGATGCAGATCATTGAGGTATACTTGAGGATTATAGGGAGTAGTTCAAGGGCTCCATTGTCAAGTCTCTATATTTCTGTGGCTCTTCTGTTTGGAACATTTGCAAGTTTCCTATTCTGAATTTTTTTTTTTTTTTTAAGTGAAATCATCAACAATTTCCAGTTTTATAAAACTTGGAAATCTCCTCATGGTAGGGACTTTGGAAAAAACCCCTAGTCCACGTTGCCTTCTCCTGTCATGGTTTTTCAAGTGTACTTAGCTACCCAGAATGCAGGCTGCATTTCCCAGTCTCCTGTACAGCTTAGGTGTGGTCATGTGGCTAATAAGAGGATGTATCCTCTGGTAGTTTCTGGGATGTTCCCTTAAGAGAAAGGTGCTGTGTATGCCTTCTGCCCTTTTCTTCCTAGGCCCTTCCTTTTATCTTGCTGCCTGGGATGTCGGTGCTGCATTTGGATCTTGGGAGCGAGGGCCAGTCCTTAGGGGTAGCGGAGTGGGTAAGCGGGCGGCGGTGGCTTGAGTCTCTCCAGACAGTATGAGAACTAACACCCCAGTCTGGCTGAGCCACTGTCATTTTGAGTTTTCTGTCACTTGCAAGCCAAACCTTAGGTGATACATGGTTTGTACGCATTGCAGCAGAGGAAAATAAATCCCGAGCCCTTGGACTCCTGCTCTCATTCTAAATCACACTGTCAAAATCGAAAGCTCCCTCACTCTTCCTTCTTTCAATCCCGCAAATTAAAGCAACCTACCAAAAAGATAATGCATTCATTGATTTAAGAACTAAAGACATGAGAGATACATGAAAGATACACGGGAGGCAAAATAGCCAGTGGGCTGGACCAGGGAGTAACTCATTCGGGGAAATGATCACCAGTCTTAGTGGCCGTCTCTAAGACTTAGGTCAGGGAGCCCTCACCACTTTCTAGTGTTGGTGGCAGCAACAGCCTCTTTTCTCAGCTTAGTAGAGCGCCTTAAGGATTCAGCTTCATTTGTTTTCGTAAGGACCCGGGGAGCTTTTGAAAATTTCAGGTTTCAAATGTCAAGTCTTTTCAGTGCTTTCAGTTCCCTTGTACGATAGCGCTGTTTATATTTTGCCTGATTCTGGTTTTAAGCCACAAGGTTTGCATGGGGCCATCCTTTCTCTAATATTATCCATATTAGATCAAATGTACTATATTAGCTACAGTGGGTTGCCAATTATTATTAACACAACCCTTTTAAAAGAGATGCTGAGACATGTAATTATTTTTCATGACTTTAAAAACTTTAGAAGGAGAAAAGCAGCTATTTGGTTCACTGTTTCATTAGCATTTGTAAAGTGAACCAAGAGAGAGGTTTTCTGTGCAGTGTTTTTCCTTGCTGTTTCTTGCCTTTTAATTTGGAGAATAGCAGGACCTTGTCTTTTGTTCACACACGGAAAAGTCCATTCAGCTGGAAAACAGAACAGTGTGCTCTTTGTGTACTCAGAGCCTTTGAATGCTTGTGGTCACACACTAGTTGCTGTTTAACTACAATAAAATTGTGACCAAAGGAGATAAACATTTAAAGGATAAATGACAGGGCTGTTAATTCAAAAGCAAGTTTTGTAGCATTGTTATTTTTAGCTAATAGGTATATAGCCAGGAGTCATGGGGATGGCTTTTAAGTCTGAAACTAGTGAAATCCTACTTTCTATCCAGTAAAAAAAAAAAAAAAAAAAAAGTCACTGGATATTTTTAATGGCTGATCATTCTGAGTTTTAGCAAGTCACTTTAATGCGTCTAAACTGTCTTTAGAAACTTCTAGGAATTTACCTGATGTGTTTGCTAAGCTTGGTTGTGTCATATATGAGTGTGTGTATGTACACACCTATATGTACATGTTTATATAATGCCAAGTGTATAATTTAAGAAAAGAGCCTTCAGGGCTTTTATAAGTGTATGAATTCAGAACTTGATCTGTCTTCATGCCTCTAAAGCATTATAATCTGCCTGCCCTTTTGTGGAAGAAAAGCATCTTTGAGAATTTCCCTTCCCTATAGGTATATAAAGGGTAAATCTCTGTTTCTGCCTTTCTCCTCTGTGTGGGTGTGTGTGTGTATGTCTTGCAGCTAAAATCTGGGTCTTTGGCATATGACCCTTTGAAAAGAGCTGATTTGGGTTGTAGTGAGGGTATTGAGGGGTTGGACTGCTGTTTATTTCCTGAGACACGAAATATACAAGGTCCCTTTTTGTTGCCTAGTGCTGGGATGTATTTTACCTAATCTTACTCTTCCTTTGAATTATCCATCCTTTTTCCAGGATACCCCACAATCAAATAAATCTAACTATATTTTGCACGTGTTTTCCTTTTATGAGTTCACATTTCATTATAGCAGGGATCTTAAACTTTGCCCACCTACATGGACCAGATAAGGAAGATGATTAATGAAAGTGGCAACTCTGTCTCAGTTTAGGAGAGACCACATGACTGGTGGTGCCAGTGGGGAAACCAGAAGTACATACACTGCCTAGAGGGGCCAACTATAACCTAGCTTTGGTGTGTCAACGTGGGCCTGGTATTTGCAGATACTTACATTTTTTTTTTTTTTAAAGAAGCTCAAAATGTGGATTTTTATTTGAAAGCTCTTTATTGTAAAGAGCTGTTTGTGAATTGAGTTGTAAAACTTATGTGGTCCAGAGGTGCCAGGGTGGCTCAGTTGGTTGAGCGCCCAACTCTTAATTTTGGTTCAGGTCATGATCCCGGGGTCATGGGATCGAGCCCTGCTTTGGGATCTGCAGTGAGTGTGGAGCCTGTTTGAGATCTTCTCTCTCTCTCTCTCTCTCTCTCTCTCTCTCTCTCTCTGTCTCTCTCTCTCTCTTCCTCTGCCCCTCTACCCCACTCATATTCTCCCTCTCTTTCTAAAATATGAATAAAATAAAATAAAATAAAGAATAAAATAAAACTTATATGGTCCAAATAAGCCACATTTACTTCCGCAGGCTGGAAGCAGCCTAGGGCCTGCCCTTTGTGATCTCTGTTATTTAGAGTAGTTACATAGCTGATGTAATCAGAGAAGAAAATGTGCTGATTCCTCTTCAAGGAAGTTGAGCGGCCTGAAGAAAAATATGCAGGTTGATATTTGGGGATATCTAAAGAAAAGGATAGGTTTCCATCATATCACCCTACAGCAAGGCCCACCAATTGACAAACTCAGTTTCTGCACGTATAGCTTCCAATTCCATTTGTGTGGTGTGGCCTCACTTGAACTTATAATTGATAGGCAAGGATCATCAAACATGGAAGGATGCCTCCAAAAAATAGGACAATACAAAGCAAAGAAGAAGGAAGGGAGTACAGAGAAGCAGTATGATGTAGAGAGTAGAAGACAAAACTTCAAAACAAGTTACGATATTCTTACGTGAGGAAAGGTGCTTCATGAAACAGGAACAAGAAGTTTGTAAAAAAGAATGTTCATACTGTTAATTCTGTTGTGATCATGTATTATGGTGATATTTTTAAAGAAAGGTCATCTTTATATATTAGAGGTACATACCAAAGAACTATAGTGGAAAGCTTATGATGTCTGAGGCTTGCTTTGAAGTAATTCAGAAAAAAAGGTAGGACTGGAGAACAGGTGAGTTAAGATGAGTAAAATGTTGGTAATTGTTGAGGCTGTGTAATGAGTACATGAGGGCTTACTCTACAGTTCTCTCTACTGTGTATTTAGAATTTCCCATTGTAAAGCATAAAAAAAAAAGAACATTTAGAGAGGAAGAAAGAACTCTCAGAAATCCAAAATATAATAACAAAAATCAGAACTCCAATAGGATTAGAAAACAAGTAGAACAAAAAAGTAACGCAACGGAAAAGAAGAGAGGAAGGGTATGAAAATAGAGAATCTGTCCCGGTGGTCCAGTATCTCAC
Organism: Acinonyx jubatus; assembly: GCF_027475565.1. NCBI lineage: Eukaryota > Metazoa > Chordata > Mammalia > Carnivora > Felidae > Acinonyx > Acinonyx jubatus. Next base: position 30,222,986 of record NC_069396.1, on the reverse strand, counting down.
TCTACAAGGTTGTAGGATGAGAACCAAAATATCAGAAGAGAAGAAATGATCAAAGAAATAATACAGGGTAATTTCCTTGATCTAAAAGCTAGGAATGATTTTTGAAATCAGAAGGGTCCACTGAGTGCCCAGCACGAGGGATGAGAACTGACACCTCCAAGTCCTTCATCATGAATGTTTGGAGCCCTGGAGAGAAAAAGAAGGTCTTCTTAGCAAGCACGGAGCCCTCACTTCTGTTCTCAGCTGGCTTGGGTACTCCAGGGTCCAGACTTCTGTGCGTCCACTGCTTTCACACCGTAAACCATTCATTCCTCCCTTGGTCAGGGTTGTGCTGGTTGCCTGGCTATTGGGATTGAGGGAAGGATGTGAGGTCTAACTTCTATTCATAGACTTCTGACCAGGCTGTCTGTTTTCACCTCTACTTCTGAAATGCACTCGCCTCCAGAGGTCCCTGGTTCCTGTGATTCCTGAGCCTTTCTGGAGATGGTGGCAAAAATCAGCTCACTATTTACTGGTCTTCCTCTTACCTCCCCCAATCCCTGCCCTACCAACAGGCTTCAACTTTTCCTGTTCTGTTGCGCTAGCTAGCAGTCCCTTTCTGCCTTCCAGGATGTGGGGTTGACATGTTTCATCCGCTGATATCTTCTCTCTCATTCTCTTGGTTTTGGGAGGGAGCCAAGTGTATGTTTTATATCTGCCATGTTTAAATGAAAGGCAATTTGTTGTGTTAATCATTAATTTGGCTGTCAGAGTTTCTTTTCCTACGATTGATTTGGAAATCAGAACAATAAAGCAACATTTAGTATGTAGAATATAATTTCTTCCTTAACATCTTCCTCGACTGCTGTCCCTCAGATATATCTTTTCTACCTTCTCTGAAATACCGTGGCCCTCAAAAACTTTGGCTCAGTTTAGCAATGAATTCTATACCGTTTTGGGTCTTATTCTGAGCATTCAACGTCTGCTTCGTCACCCAACTAGATTTTGTAGCTTGTGAACGTAGAGTGATGTATTAGTCTGCTTATGTATTCCCCGTGGCTCCCGGCAAATCTGAATTCAATAAATACTCGCTGATGAGAGTGTAGTACTCAAATTTTTATTACTTTGCTTGTATATGTGTGCTGTGTATTTCTGTTTCAGTGTCCTCAGAGCTTTAATGCTCAGAGATCAGTAGGAAGGAATAAGTATAACGAGTAGGCTTTGGGAGTAACATTGTTAAGTAAAAAATTGGTGTATGGCTTCGAAAGTCCTTTACTGAAATTGTAAATTCTCAGCTGTATTTAGAAAGAGAAGAAAAGGAGACCTGACTAGTCCTATGAGGAAGGGCCTGGAACTTGATTTCTGATTTTGGACTTGTGTAGATGGCCTGTTTCACAGTGTGTCTGCTTCCTGACTGTTCCCTGTAACAAGTCCTTGTGTTTATTTTAAGTTCTTGCCTCTTAGCACAGGATAGCTTCCGTTCGGAGTATGCCACTCTAGTGTAAGCAACAATGCTGTCACTTTCTCTAAAGTCACCTTCTTTATTAAAGAAACTCTTTAATAGTTCCACATATTCTGTAGTTATGCATTTCTGTGAGTGCTTACCGACCCCAGCAGTGTTTAATAAATTATTGAACTTTGAAGAACCTTTGAGAAGCAGGGGCTTTATGTGACTGAGCAGCAGACATGAAAAAACGCTATCCTCCAGAGTATCTAACAGACAGAAATAGAGGCTTGATCAGACAATATAAGCACCGAGTGAATGATGGTAATACCATGAAATATTTACATCCGTAGAGCATGCTAGGGTGGGGAGGAGAGAGAGTGGGGTTTTATCGTTTTGGGTTGAACCTGATGCCACACCACGCACCATTCTGTGATCTTAAAAGCAAAACAGAGAGAAAAAAAAAAAAAGAGAGAGAGGAAGGAAGAAAGGAGAAGGGATATAAAGAAGGGAAAGAAGAGTATTGATTTGGTGGTATTTTGTTGTTTGCAGGAGCCTTTCACAAAAGCGAGCCTCCTTTTGTAGACAGCCTTACTAAGAGCCAAGTTTTAATCAGTCCTTAAGAGAGACTAAAAAGTCCTGGTTTCTTGCCACTACAAGTTTAGAGTTTAATTTAATCAATATCTCATGATTTAACATGCCTCGAAAGCCCTCATTTTATTATCTGTAAAAACAGAGGCTTGACTAGCAGAAGCACCAAATAGCCTGATATGTTCTTACTTTCAAACACAATATGTGATGTATTTATTTTTTCATGCTGTGCCATTTTAAATTGGCTTGTGGTGAATTTAATAATGATCCACAGAGAAAATTAATATAATGGAAGAAGTGTCTGGCTTACTTAGGAAAGATCTGGAAGATATTTATGTGAGCTGATACAGTTAGAGAATTTCTAATATCTTCCAGTATAGAAAGGGCTAAAATGAACATGTCAGACCAATTTGTTTTGCCCTTCTACATGGAATTTTGTATGTAAATTTTTCTTTTAGAAATAAACCTTTTTAGATTTCATGGTATTATGGAGTGTTTTTGAAAATATGTATTGTTATGATGAATAAAGTTTGACAAGAAATAATTTGATTTATTAAATTTAATTTTACCTGTGATTTATATACAAAACTCACAGATTGTGTTGGGAAGGTGTTTTAATATAATGTTTTTGCTTTTGCTTTTTTTTTTTCCAGTTTCTTTTTTTTTAAATTTTAAAAAAAATTTTTTTCCTAACGTTTATTTATTTATTTATTTTTAATTTTTTTTTTTTTAACATTTATTTATTTTTGAGACAGAGCATGAACGGGGGAGGGGCAGAGAGAGAGGGAGACACAGAATCGGAAGCAGGCTCCAGGCCCTGAGCCATCAGCCCAGAGCCCGACGCGGGGCTCGAACTCAGGACCGCGAGATCGTGACCTGAGCCGAAGTCGGACGCTCAACCGACTGAGCCACCCAGGCGCCCCTAACGTTTATTTATTTTTGAGACAGAGAGAAACAGCATGAACGGTGGAGGGGCAGAGAGAGAGGGAGACACACAATCGGAAGCAGGCTCCAGGCTCTGAGCCATCAGCCCAGAGCCCGACGCGGGGCTCGAACTCACGGACCGCGAGATCGTGACCTGAGCTGAAGTCGGACGCTCAACCGACTGAGCCACCCAGGCGCCCCTTTGCTTTTGCTTTTTACTGGTAGTAGAAAGGATAGCATCGTGTATTAATAAGGAAGCTCAGATTGACCATGGACCTTGGCCTGTCAAGGGGATCATCTGACCTTGTGGGCTTTGGTGTCTGTCATGAAAGCCCTGGATGCTTGGCGTGTGTTATGCTGAACTAGGTTATTTGTTCCCCTGATCACATTGACCTAAAATTGATAATTTTCTGTCATTTGTAAAGTCAAGGTAATAATGTTGGAAGGGAAACTTTGGTGAGACACTCCTTTGCACCTGTAATATTTTGTCTGTAGATTACAAGAAAAGGAACTTTTTTTTAATGTTTGTTTTGAAAGAGAGAGAGTGCATGTGCGCAAGCAGGGGAGGGGCAGAGAGAGGGGGACAGAGGATCTGAAGGGGGTTCTGTGCTGACAGCAGCACGGGCTTGAGCTCATGAATCACGAGATCATGACCTGAGCCAAAGTTGGCCGCTTAACTGACTGAGCCACCCAAGCGCCCCATAAGTAAGGGAACTTTTAGAGGAGTTTACTGTTTGTAATGTAGGAACCCCTTATATACCAAGTTTATGGTCTAAGGACTCAGTATCAGTGAAATATGATATGGATCCATTTGTGAAGGGATGTATATATGCCCAAATCGAAACAGTAGAAGGAAGATAATATTGCTATGTTTCTTTTTTTGTTGTTGCTGAAAGAATAAGAAGACATGGAAAGAGTCAGGATTTTCTAGTTTGAATGGTGTAGATTTAAATTCTGCCTCTGCCACTCACTGGCTTCACTTCTGGAAAGTTATGGACCTAAGGCTGCATTTTCTCATCTCTAAAAATGGGGCCAAATATAATTTACTTCTTAGTGAAAAAAAAAAAAAAAAGAACCTTTGAGCATTCAGCACAATACTCAGCATATGGGAGTCACTGGATAAATATTATCTGTTTCCCCTTCATCTTCACATAGACCAAAAAGATTTTATCTAGGAAGTGAAACTTTTAGCAGCTCTTGATGGATGGAGTGAGGGAGGCAATGAACCAGAAGGGCACTTCAGGCCCGTGGACAACTACATGAGGTTGGTGAGGTGTGTGTGTGCGTGCGCGTGTGTGTGTGCGTGTGTGTGTGTGTGTGTGTCAGGATGGACAGAGAAAGGAAGGATTGAATCCATCGATTGGTAGAGGCAAGTGTGATGGTGGTGATTGGAGACCTCATCTGAGCTTCTGCCACCATTATTGCTGCTCAGATTGGGAGTGAAGAGCCTATGCAAAGCCGAGAATTTATTTCTTCTTATTGTTTAAAAGAAAATTTTTTTTATTGTTTATAAATAGACACAGAATCCTAAGCAGGCTCCAGGCTCCGGGCTGTCATCACAGAGCCTGACGCGAGGCTTGAACTCACGAACCGTGAGATCATGACCTGAGCCGAAGTCGGATGCTCAACCGACTGAGCCACCCAGGGCACCCCCTACCCCCTGAACAGCACAGTTTTCAAATGGAAAACGTTAGAAATGTTTGATCCCATATAGGGCAGTTCAGAGGTTTCTCTGTTCTTCAGTTCTGTCTCTGACCATAAGACTCTGAGGAGAGAGACTTTTAGCCTGACTGGTATCAGTAACAGATTTCCAGGTGCCACCGGGTATTCATTCAGCGGGTCTTAACTGAGGCCTATTATGTGCTCAGTGCTGTACTATATACTCTGGGGATTTAGTGGTGACAGACAGACCAAAGTCCCTCCTCTCACGGAGGTTAACATTCTCTCAAAGGCAGGAAATAAGTAAACAGTGTTAAAGATGATAAATACAGAGGGATAGTGGAGTAATAGTGGTGGGATGCCATGCTTTGATAATGACTGAGGGGAGGGGCTGCTGTAGATGGAGTGATCTGAGGTGGCTTTCCATGTGATATCCCAGGCGTAACGAGGATATTCTTTCTAGCCACGGGGACAAGGCTCTGCGGTGCCAATAAGCTTTGCATGCAGGAGGAACAGAGAGGGTCAGTGGCCAGAACTTAAAGAGAAAGAGATAACAGGGAGAAAGAAGGAGGCCAGGTCATGTTAGGGCCTTCTAGGCTGTGGTAAAGATACCGTTTTATTCCAAGCCTGATGGGAACCCATGGAAGGGTTTCAAGATGTAGAGCAGGTGTAGAGTGCCCGCATCGGATTTGCATTTTTGAAAGCTCACTCTGGCTGCTGTGTGGAAATATTGGAGGGTCAGCGCACAATAAGGGGGAAACATCAGGAGGGTGGCTCATGGCTTGGCCCAGGTGGTGATTATGGACGTGGAGAGAAGGGGAGGGATTTCTGCTGTACTTGGGAGGCAAAGCTGACAGGGTTTGAGAGAGTTTTGAAAGAACAGAGGAATCAAGGATAGCTTCCACGTTTTTGATGTGACCCACTGGATTGTGACCCCGTACTGAGACCAGAAGGCTGAGCGGGGAGCAGGTGCGGGTGCGAAATCAGGTGTTCTCCTTTGGACGTTCACCCACCTGCCCCCTGTTTGGCATCCGAGGGGATGCCGGGAGGCTGTGGGGTAGGGAGAATCTGGAGCTCCGGGCTGGAGATCTAACTTTGGAGAGTCATGAGCATGGAACTGGTGGGAGCTGGTGGGTTTAAGCCTCGGAGCTCCTCTCTGGAAGCTTTGCTGTTTGTTCTGTAGGTTGTAATGTATTTTCAGGCCCCAGCCTTTTCTGAGCTAAAGTGTTACTCCTTCACCTCTCTTATTTCTGGGTTGCAGTGCCAGACTATCTCCAAGCCCCACAAAACGAGTTCCTTGCAGGCAAAAACAGAAGATGACACACACCATGAGCCAGATTTTCCATGACAGACTTGTAAGGAACAAGATAATCTCATTGTTCCTCCTGCTACTTAAAATAAAGGTAATATTGATTTTATAGTAGCAGTTCAGGTCCTAAGGCATGATATTGATTAAGCGTCTGGCGAGAATTTGCAGGGTAGCCCTCTAGACCTACAGGCTACAGGGTATTCCCCCGCTGGGTCAGGCCTCTGCGCTGACCTGCTCTGTTATAAGTGGTGTTTTGCTTAGGAATTCTTGACCCTGGTAAGTCTAGGCACTGTCCAGAAGCATTTATTTTACCTGATAGATGGCTCAATCCAGCCTATTACCTTAATCTGACCTTAAAGATGGGAACCCTTTTGTTCTCAGTAAATATGAAGACTAATTTTGACACTGTTTAGAATTATTTTCTTAATCAGTAAGCAGTGGATTTCGTGTTGAACCTTTAGATGTGAAACTTCAATTAAAAGGCTATGATCTGACTTTCCTTTCCTTTTTTTTTGTTTTTGTTTTTTTTTTTCAGTGCTACTTTGGAGTAAGGCTCACGTTATGGATTTTTTTTTTTTTTTTAAACAGGAAGGTACCTCTTTTAAAGGTACCATTATCAAGCCCATGGGACTCCTCAATTTTAATGATGCATCCAGGAAAGTAATTTCCTTGTGGTTATTGTGATATGAAGTGTTCAGCATAACTCCATTTACAGGTTAGGTTTTATAATGTTTACAAGTCAGGGTCTGAGGGTATTTCGAACAATTTAATAATAATCAAGGGATAAATTGTTTACTGGCCTAAAGTATCCCCAGACATCATCCAAAAATAACAGTTTCATAGAAAAAGTTTTGACTTTCTACTGTAATAAGACTCATATATCCACCCCCGCCAAATGCCATGCCGAAGTTCTGGCTGGATTGTTCACAGGGTTGATTTGAGGTTAAATGAGTTGATACAGGTTAAGGCACTTAGTATAGTGCCTGATACATACTAAATGCTCAAGCGATGTTATTGTTAGCTGCTGTGGTGATGGTATTATCACATACCCAGCGCTGGCCTAGGCACATAGTGTATTTGGTAGATTTCTCAGTGACTGATACACATCTCCAACATTTGGGAGTTCCTTCCACACTGGCGATATCACAGTCAGTTTTATGCCTTTTCTAAAATGGTCTAAGTACATGACATCCTTTGATCCTTCACGTGGTTAGTCTCAGAAGAGGCTGCGTGAATTTTGACCATTTCCATATCTGCCTGTCTTCTGATAGAGCTCAAGTTTTAAATTCTTTGCATTTAGAAGAGGCAATAAATGTTAACATTCCTAGTACAGTACCAGGCACAGGTAAATGCCATTTGAATAGGTAAATGCCATTTGACTCAACAACATGACCGCTGGGCATTTCTACCCTTCCGGAGACAATGCTGAGACGTGGGGTTGTGGCTCCCTTTTAGGTAGAAGGGGAAATGGTTATTTCCTAAGCCAGAAGATGATGCCAAGGGGATCTTGCGCTTTTTTTTTTTTTTTTTTAGATTCTCTGACTGTTTCCCAGAGGGGCAATTCTGTGTAGTAGGACCCTGATGGAACGGGTAGGCAGCTTTGTAAATGGAGAAATGGCCTCTGTTTGGCTCATGAGCAGAGTCATTTTGGGAGTGGTTTATGAGTCATCCGAAATATGCATTTAATCTAGACTTGTGGCCTGCTGGTGAGGCTGTTGCTTTTTTATGATCTCGGATGTCTTGTCCATGTCAAAACTTGCCTTGTGTCTCTGTTTACTTTGAACCAGGAAAATGGTCACGACCACATTTGGAGCTCCTCCTCAAGTGTGCATTTGGTCACATCACCCCTGGCTACCACCAGTACATGACTGTTTATTTTGGATGTCCTTTTCTGATGTTCAGCTAATTTAACCCACAATGAAGTTAATCCTTGCTTCTTTGGAAAAGTACAGATTTACTTATTAGCTGCTCTCAGAGACATTTGCATTTTCATGAAAGTGCGTATATAATTCCACTGACTTTGGGACCCATCTACCCACATATGCAGGGGATGCCTTTTGAATCAGGATTAGGGAGAGCAAGAGAGCATTCAATCATAACTGTCCTGAGTTATCTGAACTTCTCTCTAAGGTTAATAATGAACATGTATATGACAAACACAGGCAGGTATTCCATTTGATCCATGTATCTTGCCTTCTTGTGAATGAAAGAGAAGAATCTGGGAATTCAGGTTAATACCTCTTTCCTTGTATGTATATAGCACACTGATTAAAAAGCACGGAGGCCACATCCATCCTGCTTGGGCTTGAGTCCTGGCTCTGCCACTTACTAGTTGTGTAACCTTGGGCAGGTTACTTAATTTCTCTGTACCTCAGTTTCATTATCTGCCAAGTGAAGATATGTATAGTAACTAACACTGAGAGTCATGAGGATAAATGCATTAATGTATGTAAAGCATTTAGAACCGATGTAGCAAACAACTAGTAAGTAACTAGTAACTAAATAACTAGTAACTGCTCTACAGTGTTAGTGGTTATTTTTATTACGTATTAGTAATGGCACAGATCAAAAGGCGAAGGTGTCATTTACCTGTGACATACTAAAGGCATTGTGTCTAGCCCTTTGGGTTTATATAAGGTAGGGTAGGTTACTGCTGTAAAAAAAAAAAAAAGTCATATCAAAATCCTATATAATGGCTTGAACATAGTAAACATTTGTTTCTTGCTTATGAAACAGCAAGAAGTGTGTAAGCAGGTTGCTGGGATGGCCTCCTCCATGCATGTGTGTAGGGTTGCAGATCGAAGCAGGTTCTATCTGCTGTGTCCAATACCTTGCTTGTAAGGTCACCTTAGGTTATCTCCATTCCGGCCAGCCAGAAGGAGAAAGGAGCATGCAGAAGTGCATTTAGGAGTTCTTTGTGGGCCAGACCTGGAAGTGACACTTAATCACCCTGGTCCACATCCTGGTGGCCAGAACTCAAGAGCTACCAGGTGCGGCCACAGTTTTTCTAGGCTCTGTACAAATGTATGAACCCTGAGAAAAATGTCTTGACTCCAAATCCAAACAGAAAATTGCAGAATTGAAATGCATAAGTAATGAATTAAATGTTTATAAGATGTACTCTTATACCTGTCCCCATAAGTTATTACATTTAATATTATTCTTACATTTGAAATTAATACGTTAAGTTAGGTTTTCTGACTTCTCAAGGATTTCCAAGTATGCCCAGTGATTACTGAGAAATTACAGTCAATCGTAAATGAGTTTCTTAAAGCCAAATGCATTCCAGTGCAAAATTATATAAATCCACTCAAATTTTTCTATTGCAGAGAAACTTTTTAATGTGATGTGGGTTCAATTTAATGTTTATTTTGATGTTGAGTGGGGCCTTCAAAAGTAGCCGTGATCCTGGGCTTACAAAAGTCTTAAAACAGCTCTGTTATTGAGTCTTAGTAGGTGCAGACGCATTTTGGTTGCTTTGAAAAGGTAGGTGGTTTTTGGGATGAGCACTGGGTGTTGTATGGAAACCAATTTGACAATAAATTTCATATATTGAAAAAAAGAAAAAAAAAAAGAAAAGGTAGGTGGTGGGAGTGACTAAACACATTTTGCATTTTGAGCTCAGAGCACCCCCCCCCCCCCCCCCCCCCGGGTCCTCTTTTTATCTCCTTCTCCTCTCTTAGTTTCCTTTTTAAAATTTTTTTAAAACATTATTTCATTTTTGAGAGTGAGAGAGACAGAGCACAAGTCGGGGAGGGGCAGAGAGAGGGAGACACAGAATCCGAAGCAGGCTCCAGGCTCTGAGCTATCTGCACAGGGCCGGACGCAGGGCTCGAACTCACGGGCCGCGAGATCATGACCTGAGCTGAAGTCGGACGCTTAACCGACTGAGCCACCCAGGCGCCCCTCCTCTCTTAGTTTCTTATGGAATATTTGCTGCTATGATATCTAAGAACATAAAAAAGCCAGGTTCTTGGGCTTGGAGATACTGGAGAGGAAACGTGCCCTCTCCTTTCGCCTGTCATGTTTGAAGGCCAGGGTTTGATTGATCCTTTTTTAGCCACCCCTGGCCTCTTCGGCCATGGTTTCCTCTTCCTGAAATCTCCTAAAATGAGATACTTCTGACCGGGCATTTGGGAAATGTAGTGTCAGAAACCTCTTTTTATGATGGATCTCGTCAGGGGTTATTTAATTATAATAGCTTTTGGTTCTTCTGTTTGTAGGTTAGCCCTGCCAACTGGAATTTGATTTGTTGACTACAAAAGCAGAATTTTGATGCAGGTTGGGGCTCTGGTACAGCCTTTCTTGTAAAGAATGGGCAAAATAAGAAATCTGCCAATTGCTTTTCTTCAGCACTGCAGGGGTCCTTGAAAGTAGAGAGAGGGGAGCCTCCAGAGTGGTCCTCTACACCCCCATACGTGACCACTTCATCTTTCCAATTGCCCAGGCCAGAAATCTTAGACACATCCTTGACTTTTCCTTTCATATTCACATCTCCCCTACCAGCAAATTCTGTCCCCTCTATCTTCAGAATATATTTAGAATCCAACCGCTTCTCATGACCCCTACTTCTACCATTCTTCTTTAGCTGCTAGCATCGCTCTCCTGGATCATTGCAATCTCAACTAGCCTCCCTAGTTGCCTTTTTCTGTATGCAGCAACCAAGGGAATCTTAAAAAAGTCAGAGCATGTCACTCCCCTACCCAAATGCTCTTACGGTTCCTCAAAACATAGTCACCCTCTAATCCAGCAGTTCTGCTCCTAGTTACCCAGGACAAATGAGGACATGTGCCCGCAGAAACCTTGTACATAAATGGTTATAACAGCATTACTCATAATAGCCCTCAAGCGGAAACAACCTACATGTTCATCAGATGACAACGGATAATCAAATTGTGGTATATCCATTCAACGGAATATTATTCGGCAAGAAAAAGAGGACGTGGTGAGGCATGCTGCAACGTGGGTGAATTTCGAAGACACTCTACTAAGTCGGAGAGGCTAGTGACAAAAGGCCGTGTGTTGTATGACTGCATACCCAGAATAAGTAAGTCCCTAGAGGCAGAAAGTACATGAGTGGTTGCCAGGAGCTGGGGAGGGGAGGGTGCAGAGTGACTGCAAATGGGTGCAGGGTTTCTTTTTGGCGGAATGAAAATGTTCTGAAATTAAGTTGTGGGCATGATTATATAACTCTGAATATACATTCTGAATCGTGTACTTTAAGAAGGTAAATTGCATGTTACGTGAAGTGTGTCTCAATAGAGCTCTTCGAAAAAAAACACACCCCTCTGATCTGTCCCCCAACGTGTTCTCTGACTTCCCCTCCTGCCATATTCCTGGTTTCTCAACCACCCATACTGGCCTCCATTCGGTTCCTTAAACAAGGCAAGTGCTTCCTGCCTCAGTGCCTTTGTACTTGCTCTTGTCCTTTGTTAGAACTTTTTTTCACCCCAGATACCTACAAGGCTGGTTCCCTCACCTCCTCTGGGTCTTTTGAAACATTACATTCTCAGGAGGGTTTCTCCGATTACCTCAAAATAACACTGTCTATTCTCATTGCCTGTTGGTGCCCTGTATTCCCTTTGCCCTGTCTTATTTTCGTCTGTCACTTACCATCATCCGATATAGATCTTCTTGTTCGTTTTTTTTGTCTGTCTTCCTCTATTAGAATGTAAATTCCAGGAGGTGACTTTGCTTTTGTTCATTATGGTATCTGCAGCAATGTAGGCCAGATCTCTTTTCACCATACACACCATGAACATGAGAAAGCCGTGGGTTTCTGTGGCATTGGTGCTATTTGGGGAATACAACCGAATTTGTGTGGAATGTTCAGTGTATCTATCTGATGCAGCGTTAGCTATCAGCAGCCTGGAAACAGTCTCTGCGGGAGGGATACTTTTGGTTCCAAGGTTGGAATGGAACTTCTCAAGTTTCCTACTTTTCTAACCATTTGCATTATGCTAATATATTATGTAAAGGGTGCTAATTTTCCTCTATGCCTTGCAGATTCAAAGCCTTTAGTTCTATTTGGTCTTTTTTTTTTTTTAATTTCAATTTATTCATTTATGTACGCAACCTCTATGTTCAACATGGGGCTCGAACTCGTGACCCCAAGACCGAGAGTCACATGTTCTTCTGACAGAGCCAGCCAGACGCCCCTAGCTCCATTTAGTCTTAATTTACCACCCCTCCGCTATCTTATGTTGAGACCCACTGACTCTTATTTCGGAATGCCCATAGCTATATATGCCTTAAAAAGCAAGCACTTAGTTTGACGAGCTGTCAAAATGCCATTTCTTCTGTTTCCTTTTCCTGCCTCCAGGCTTAGGTTAAAGATAACGGTCAGTTGCCCTCACTCCGCGAGTTACAATGTGTAAGTCACTAGGTGGCACTGACGCGTCACAGTCGAGCTGGAGAACACTCGTCTTGCTCCAGCTGGCTGGATTTCTAGGTGTCAGGGAAATTGTTTTATTGGTAAAGGGCATAGTGTAATATATGCATCTCCACCCTAGGCAGCTATTTAATGCCCTGATACATGCCCCTCTTGTGGCCATGGCCTGTTAACTATGCTTATTTGGTGTAATAATTAGCAGGATTTCTCACTAACAGGGGTACTTACCAACACCTCACATCTTCACTGTGCTTTCGTACGTGATGGATCGGACATTCTGTGGAAAAAGTTGGGAAGGTCGAAGCTTAACCTCTGTCCACCAGGGCTCCTTTCCGCACATTTGTTCGGAACAGGTTTATATTAACTTGCTTTTGAGTTTCTTCAAACCAGAGCCGTGAGTAGTGTAAACATATTTGAGCTTTTACGTAATGGCCTCGTGAAGGTTTGTAAACACAACACTGTTAATTTTCCAACTCCTAGAATGATGGGAAAATAAATGAATAGCTGCCCGAATAATTGGATGACACTTGCTCCTCGGACTGTGTGTGATGGAAGCGTGTCATAGGAACAGTGGGTCCGCCACAGGCACCGCATTTTTGGGTTAAAATCGGAGAAGAAACTTACACATGGAATTTTAATTTTTTTCCATGGTTGTAAGTCCAGCCCCATTTAATTCTTTGTGGTTTTACAAGCCCTCTTAAGCTCCTAATATTTCTGCACCAACAATTTTAACATTTACTTTAGAACATGGCTGGAGTTAACTGACAGAAGACCAAACAGGAGAAAATAGGTTGAAAGCAGGAAATACTTTAGTCGGACCACCAGCTTACCCTCTGTGACCTTAGGCGAATTGTTTACTTTCTCAGTGCTTTGGTTCTCTCATGTCTTAAAATTCACTCTAGGGTACCCACCCTTTTGGTATGCGATGCCAGGTAAAATGAAGTGAGGACTCTTCAAAATACCTTTGTTCGTATTCAAAGCTCTAGATAAATGACGGAGGTTGTTGTAATTACTTAAGAACGCTAAAAGAGTTTTTCTTTGTTGATTCCAAAACGAGTGGTAGAAGTTTTAGGGGATGGATTAACATAGTTTGGGGTCTCTGACTGCCGCGTCTGTGAAGGTACTACCTGTTTTTCCCTGCACTCTGTCCTGGCTTTGTTTCCAAGTTTTATGTCCATTCTTTTTTCACTATGTACAAGTAGGTTGGTCTGCCTTTATTTAAATCCTCTTAGGGGTGCCTGGGTGGCTCAGTCGGTGAAGCGTCCAACTTTGGCTCAGGTCACGATCTCGCGGTCTGTGAGTCCAAGCCCCACGTCGGGCTCTGTGCTGACCGCTCAGAGCCTGGAACTTGCTTCAGATTCTGTGTCTCCCTCTCTCTCTGTCCCTCCCTCACTCGTGTTCTGTGTCTCTCTCTCAAAAATAAACAAACATTAAAAAATAAAAAAAGAAACCTTTTATATGTCTGGATTTAGTTGCAAGAAACAAACTATGTAAGATAGGAAAATCGAATCTTACAGAGTCATTGGGAGAAATGGGCTCAACGCTGAGCCTCTAGAGGTGGGCTTAGGAAGCAGTGGTACGGACCGGACCGCCCTGCCAAGTTGGCCAGTAATGTGTCGCACCCAAGGCGGACAGGAACCAGGAAGCCTTTACTAGAACCATTGATTTTTTTAAGGACGTTGCACAGTAGCTGCTGTCGGGAGAACAGGAAGTTACCACCATCGCAACCTGCATTTGATAACCTCAAAGCTGATAGCCAGATCCTTGGGAGATTGGCGCAGAATCTCCAATGTTTCCACGACTGTGTTGCCTACGGAAAAAGTTTAAACAGCAAGAAAATGGTCTCCATTTTATTTCTGCCTTTTAAATCTCACATGTGGCCATTTAGTGGGCAGAACCTAGTTCTCACCCAGAGACCTAACTGCAGAGGGGTCTGGGAAATGTAGTTTTTAACTTTCCATCTTCAGCTGCATAGGAAGGCACAGCAATAGCAGATTGGAAAGATCCTGAGTTCCATCCAGTCCATCACGTCCACCCCTTTCCCTCGACATGTGTAAAATCACATACCTGTCTCCAGATGAGTATATCATTGACTGCCTAGCACAGCAACAAGCTTAGTAGGCCCTCAGTAGATGTGTTGTTAACGACCTTGACTTCTTTACTTCTGTGTATTGTTCCACTTTTTTTTTTTTTTTTTAAACAGTTTTGGCACCGTATTAAATTCCAGATCTATCTACTGGTGTAGCTCTCGATTCTTTTTCATTTTCATCACCATCTTCTTGTTCAGGCCCAGCTCATGTCTGCTCCAGCTTTCTAGTAGTCTCGGTATGTGGTCCCTTAATCTCTAGCCTTGGTTTCTTTTAATGCCGCCATAGTATTAACAGATTAGTATTTAAAAAACAAAACAACATAATTAAATAGCATAATTATGTTTTTATCCTTCTCAAAAGCCTTTGTTGGCTCCTCGTTACATTGAGGATAGAATTCAAATTGCTTAGCTTGACTTCTAGGACCTTCCATAACCAGGGTACAATCTATCATTCTGGCATTATCTTTCATTTTCCCTCTGCGGAGACTGATTTTTAGCCAAAAGGTCTAATCGCAGGTGACTGGGAGTGTCTTGTCCTTTACCAGTGTTTCAGCTTTGCTCCCCTTACTAACCTGTGTTTGATTTTCGATTTTATTCCCATTTGGTCACGTTGGTGCAAAGCTATTTTCTCCGTTCTTCACACTTCTATAGCACTGTTTACTCGGACATTTTTTTTTTTATTACCTGTATTGTTAGTTTTCCTTTTATGACTATATCCTTTTTTTTTCACATAGACAGTATAAATATTTGTTATGGACTGATTGGCCTGTTGATTCTTCATGGTGTAGACATTCACTTGCTTGGGGAAAAAGGGGCATGTTGGGAGGGCGAGGGGAGAGGTTGAAGCAAAACCCTAGCTATGTGATTTTTGTCCTTTTGATTTCTGGTGAAAGGACAAATTAACTATTTGCTTTGAGCAAGCTAATGCTCTGTTTTGTGGATTTTCGTGTTTGAAAAGGGCCCTTGGCTGGAAAACTCTGGAGTTGATCTTCATGTCCCCGTTTGCCAGGCTGGATGAGCTCCATGTCTATACCACTACGTTGCAGTTTGCTTAAGAGCGGGTTGTGAAATAGCAATGGAATTTGTCTGTGGTTTCTTGCCAGAGAGGAGGAGGAAGAAAGGATTCTGAGTAAATCAGACATGCAAATTAGCCAGGCCCCTGGGCCTTAAGTAATTTACACAATAAACCCAAAGAAATTCAGTTTGTCTTCTTTCTGCTTTTGCTTTGTGTAGGGTGTGTGTGTGAGAAAGGGAGCTGTTATGTATTTGCTTTAAGCCAAAATTCTGAACTTTTTGGCTCCAGGATTCTTTTTTTTTTTTTTTTTTTAATTTTTTTTAATGTTTATTTAGTTTTGACAGAGAGAGAGAGAGAGAGACAGAGGGTGAGAAGGGGAGGGCAGAGAGGGAGACACAGAATCCGAAGCAGGCTCCAGGCTCCGAGCTGTCAGCACAGAGCCCGACGCGGGGCTCGAACTCACAGACCGCGAGATCGTGACCTGAGCCGAAGTCGGACGCTCAACCGACTGAGCCACCCAGGCGCCCCTTCAGGATTCTTTTATACTTACATTGCTAAAAATTATTGACGACCCCAAAGAGCTTTTGTTTTTATGGGCTGTATCCATTAGGATTTACCATTAATTAATATTTAGGAACTAAAATGAGGAATTTAAGAATATTCATTAATTCATTTAAAAATAGCAAAAAATGTCCACCACATGTTAACATAAATAATTTTTTAATGGAAAGTAACTTTACAATACAAAAAAATTACCAAGAAGAGTGGCATTGTTTTTACATTTTTGCAAATCTCTTTAATGTCTAAGTTAATAGAAGTTGGCTTTTCATACCTACTTTTGCATTCAGTTGTTGTTGGACTGTGTTGGTCTGGTTGAAATATATGGACAAAATTCAGCCTAATACAGATAGTAATAGAAAAAGAGACTATTTCAATTGCTTCTTCAGCTATTAAATGTGGATATTCTTCTTTGATGTTACACCGGAATTCAACACATCGTACTTTCTTACAGGTTTGTTGCAGTGTAGAATCTTAAACCATATCAATTGTCTTCTCCTATGCTTTTATATTATTATCTATTGATCTAGTTTGTTCTCTGAGTGGATCTCCTACTCATGCATGATTTTATACCATGCTTTTGTCATTTGGAAAATTATTGGTTCACTGAGTTATTCAGATTTTCTCAATGTTGACATTTCATTATACAGTGGTCAAAAATCACATTCTTTAATATCGTCACTGATCTTGTCAGAAAAGTCTTTAAGTATTAGGTAACTGTCAAGTGCAAGGTCTCAAATACAGATTTTCCAGATTTTTAATTTTTGACTGAAAACTCACATTTTATCATGGGCAACAAATATGGGGAGTTGAAGTGACAGGCTCACTTCATTAAGTGAGGGAAGGGCGAGGTAGGGAAAACATCTACCATATACCAAAGTCTGATTAACTGTATATATATTTTAAAACGGTATTCCATGAAAAAAGTGGCTAGTTCAGTCTACAACGTGAATAACCGTACAAGTGCTCTCCTTGGAGACCATTTTACTTTGATACTTATCAGAAGTGCTTTATACTTCCCATTTTGTCACACAGGATAATAAAAAGACAGCTACTTAACATTTGAGATTTAATAAAATTAATAATGTTTACTGCTTCATCAGGGACATCCTTAAGTAAAACTGACTTTTTTCTTTTTTTCTCTCTTTACCGGAACGTGTGGTAGTGAAGAACTCGTGACTACTAGTGCAGTTTGGTGCCTCTGGCTCTAGTTGTGCCAAATCACTTGCAATTTTACCCACCATCTTTCAAACCATCAGTGCAAATATCAACACAATGAAAAAAGCAAATAATAGTATTATTATGAAAAGTGTTGATCTTGCGGATCCTTTGCCCGAACCACTACCCTAGAGCCGTTAGGAACATTTGAATAGTTAAAAATTCAAAGAATGGAATGAGAGTTGTATTGGTCCTATCTTTGGGGCCAATCTGCTTCAGTGAGGCAATCCAGAAGGGGAAATTTCTTTCCTATTTTGGGCTTGTTCCTGGCCGAGGGTCTTATTCCTGGGGCTTAGTGTTTTTTCAGTTAGGGAGCACGGGAAAACGCTCTACCAGCTTTTAAACGATCGTTAGTGTTTAATAGATCACTTGCTTATGTCTTTGTTTTGTTGTTGTTGCTGTTGGTAGAAAAAAACAATGAGCGCGGTTGTAATGACTGAGATTACCACGGGACCCCCTGTGTAATGACGCGGGTGCCACAGGACCACCTGTTTGGGACATTAGTGAGGAAAGGCTTCTCTAAAAAGAACCTTTTTTGGGGCACCATGAAAATGATTTCAGTCTGTGGGCCGCAATGTACAAGCGTTTGATCGTTTTATTAGTTTGGTTAGTTACTATTTTTTTTTTTTTAAGATTTGGAAGGCGAATCTCCTTTCTGCTGCTTCACTCGCTGCCTGGCTGTCGGCTCTCCCAAAATAGCATCACCCCTTCACTGATGTGACTAGAGTCTGGACTTGAGGCAGCAATTAACTGATCATGTAATAGAAGAATCCCAATTTTGCCGTTTCTTTTTTCCATTTTGTAACTTCTTGGGTGGTTGGGGCACACCATTGAAACAATTATTACATTTACTCAAGAGTTTGTCTTTTCTATTAAAAAAAAAAAATTCCATCTAAGTGCCTCGCGGTGAAGAGGAGGAGATTGTGTAACCAGAGTCTCCTCTTAACTGGTCTTTATTGTTGAAGAAGACTGATCCCTTTGTGTCTCAGCTTGGCACGCAGAAACGGTTTTAATTGAACAGCCCCGCTCCTTTAATAGATCAATTCTCCATTGTGTTTTGACTGGTGCATTCCCAGTTTAGTCTCTAAGCTATGGGCTTCTTTGGAGAAATTGGGCCGGGGTGTCAGAGAGGCTTAGTCCTTCTGGGTATGATTTATAGTTTCATCCCAAGCCTCTTCTTAATTGATGGTAGACAGGGAAGGTAATTAACATTTGTAAGTGCCTGTTGTGTGTCAGATGCCCTGCCAGGGCTTTTGTCCATCCTCATCGGATCCTCAAGGTGACCCTGATGCGTCCTGAACCTTCTCGCTTTTCTCCACCTCTGTTAATGCTACTGCTATCGGCCACGTCACCCTTACTCTTGACTGGGCGCCCACACCCTCACTGGACTCCCTGCTTCGACTTTCCACAGCCCCTTCCTCCTCCTCACCCAGTCACATCCTTTGGGCTCATGTTTTAAAAATACAAACCCAACTGTGTCACCTCCCTCCACGAGGCCTTCCGTGACTCTGCAGAGAATGAAATCCTTGTGCTCTGGCCGCACAGGCCCCCCACGACCTGCCCTCTGCCTGTATCTGAGCACTCATCGGCCGCACTCCCCCAAGCCCTTCCGCTGTGCTCTAAGCTCGCCGGCCGTTTTGCTATCCCTGGGAGCCACCAGGCTGGTTCTCTCTCAGGCCTTTGTACCAGCTGTTCTTCCTACTTGGAGCACTCTCCGGAGATTCTTAGTCTGGGCCCGGCTTGGCCTGGCTTCTCCTTGTGGTTTGTGTCTTACCGAAAATGACACCTGCCAGCCAAGCTATAGCAACCTCTCTCTGCCTGTGTCCCACTCATTTTATTTTCATTAGGTCACTCAGTGCTCTGTGGAATGAGGCTCTGTTATCCGTTTATCTGGGTTTCAGTCTTTGCCCTTCCACTTGACTTGCTGTGTGACTTTGGGCAAGTTTGCTTAACCTTCAGGGGCTGTAGTTTCTCCTCTGTAAAAAGGATGTATGTAATAATGGTTTGTCCTTTCCTTATGAGAACTAAGTAAGTTAGCTCTTGTTCCTCATAATAGTTTCTGACACATTGTTTGTGTTCAAGAACCGTTTGTTCTTATTCTTTTCATGTGATTGGTGTTATTAAAGCTATTTTATATTTTCTTATTTATCTGGCTGTTTGTGTCTTCTATCTAGAATGGAAGCCTTATGAAGGGAGGAGCCTTATCGGTCACATTCACGAATGTATCCCAGAGCCTAGAGCGGTGCTTAGGCCTTCCCTAAAAATTTGTTGGCTATTAAAATCTGAAGTATCAATATCTCTATTTTAGAAATAGAGCAATCAGGGTTCAGAGCGATGAAGTAACTTGCCTAAGGTTCCAGAGCCACGAATA
Organism: Acinonyx jubatus; assembly: GCF_027475565.1. Lineage (NCBI taxonomy): Eukaryota > Metazoa > Chordata > Mammalia > Carnivora > Felidae > Acinonyx > Acinonyx jubatus. Next base: position 30,203,438 of record NC_069396.1, on the reverse strand, counting down.
GCAGTCTTGGGATTTAGGCTGAATTCTGATTCCAAAGACCATGTTCTTTCTGTTACACCACAGTATATTAGTGGATGTTTCTTTGCTTCAAATTCTGTCATGTTCGACCCATGATTTAAGTAAAAAGGCAGTCTTTTTATATAAATCCTGATATGGCTCATGAAATGGAAATAGCCATTTGTGTGACGTCGAGGGGTCAAGGTCAAGAGTTAGATCCAGACGGAAGTTCAGAAAGTGAGGTAACACCAACCCACCAAATTCAAGAGGTGGAATGAGAGTTCCCCTGAGTCCTGCCTCGGGAATGGGTAAGATAGTGTCCTTGGGGTTGGGCTGCCTGAGGAGATTCATGTACTTGGACTTCTGGAGGGAAAGGATCCCTGAAAGGGATCCCTAGCTTGGGTTCTTGTATTTCTGTCATCTTACTCTAGTGGGGTAGAGGCAGAAATGGAGAAGTTGAAATTTGGGCTCTTGTAGCTTCTAGGACATAGGAGCCTTGAATCTGCCTTTGTCACTGACAGCACATGATAATGGTCCTTGGTCTGTGGGGGCTTCACTGACTCATTCTTTTCAACAGCCATTTTTTTTAGGGGGTGGAAAGGTATGGAAACAGTGTGAGAGCACATGATGAAGGAGAAAACACGGGCTTTGGAGGTTGGCAGATAGGGGTTGAGAGTTCTGCTGTGCCACTTTTTGGCTGTGTCTTTGGCACATAACTTCTCTAAACCTCAGTTTCCTTGTTTATACAATGGGGGTTTGTATGGGAAGTGAAAGAGAGACTGGCCTAGACTATCTTTTGTGGTGTCTCCAGTTTGGATCATTGACCCTTTAGAAAATTTAATAAAAGCTATGGATTCTCTCGCCAGAAATGTGCTCACGCAACCAGAATTCGGCATTTAATGTTGTGGGGTTCTCAGAGCCTCTGACTCAGGTTATGAATACCCACACCTTTTCTTCTTATGGGAAAAAAAAAATCTGCTTTTTTTTTTTTTTTCTTTCTTAGGAACTAGACTAGTGCTTGGCTTCCTGTGGTCTCTTATTAATGTTTGTTGAATGAGGGAATTTAACTAATTTCTGGATTCCTTAATCACCTTGAGCTTGGTATTTGGTTTCCTTTGCTGTGGGGCCTGTGTCCGTGCCAGCTTCATAACTTAGTCTGGGCTTGCCAGTAGCCAAGGCACTGTGGCAATAAATATCTGAGCCTGTGGTTTTGTCTTAGGTCAGCCGTAGAGGCGGGCTATGAAATGCTCGGGAAATGTTTTCAGTTTATAATAACTGAATCATTGAGGGATGGGGACCTCGGAGCATTTGGACACTTAGGTTGGGCATGACCATCACAGCGTGTGAAATTTTTGCTATGCGTCTTTACTAATAGATCATAAAATCTTAGGGCCAGAAAGTCTTAGAGATCGTTGAACTGAATTCCTCCAGATCGATTAAGTGATTTGTCCAAGGTCATTCCACTAGTATAGTGGCAGAGCTCAGGGCATGTAACTCTCAACTTACACTCCCTCTCTACCTGCCATCAAATTATTCTTCAACTCCTCCGAAACCAATAACTTCTCCTCACTTCTCCTCGCTTCCCCAACCTCAGAGACTCAATGTAGCCATTTTAATGCTGAATAACTCTACTCTGAAATTGGCTTATTTATTTATGAATGTTAATACCCTGTGTCCTCTTCTGTCCTCTCCAAATGTAAACCCCATATGGAGTCCTGTCTATCTTACTCAACGTAGTGTCCTTAGAGCCTTCTATGTAGTAGTTGTGTGACAAACTTTGCTTGAATGAATGATTGAGGAGTGTTCCCTGCCAGGCAGTTCCCTTAATAGTGTCAGAAGGGTTGAGATTTCCCCTTATTTTTTATCAGTAATTTAGCAACCATTGATTGAACCTGCTGTATATCAGCCACTATACTAGGCACAGAAATGAGTGAAATGTGGTGCCTGACTTCAAGAAGTAATAGTCCAAATAAAAAAATAATAAAGTCAAGAGAGGAGCTGATCAAATCTGGTTTACAGTATATTTTTAATTTTAGTCTGAATGCACATGTCATTGATTCCTTTATCTTTTACCTACCTACCTGCTCTGTTCACTCAAGTGCCTAGCTTCCGATGGTATGTGAGTGCGAATTTTAGGTTCTGTCCAGCAGTGCTGTCTGTATATGGTTGATCATCACTTCACCTCAGGGGCTTTAGAAATGATGTGCACACACTGGCATCTCTAGGCCCTACTCCTAGAGATTCCGAATCAGTAGGGTTGGGCTGGCATTGGAAGCTGTACTGTAACTCCTTAAGAAGTTGTAATGAGCAGTCAGCTCTAGCAGGGTACCTCTGCTTTTTAGGTGAGTACTGAGCATGAGTTTTTCCTTGGTCTTAAAACCTGGGCTGGATATTCTATTTCAGCGCATTCCTCTTCCTCAAAAACATTTATGTTCTTTCCCGTACATGCTTCTTTTCCAGGGGGCTCTGCAAGTCAAGCAACGTGTCTGCTATCTATACACATACACTCTGAAAACATCCTGAAATCGTGTAGGTAAATGAGTGTGAAACCTGAAACAAATAATACCTGAACTTGTAATAGTCCCATTTGGCTCTCCGTGTATCTTTTCGTGTATGCGCGTGCGTGTGTGTGCGTTAACTCTTTTTTTTTTTTTTTTTTTTTTGGAACAAGGGAGGTGGATTTGTGTTTTGCTGGGATTCCTGTTCCTAGACTTGGCAGAAAGAGAGCCAGGCGTATCTCAGCAGACCTGAGAATAGGTGAGCTGTCAAGGTGTTGGCGGCGATAGGCTTCTCTGGGTGGGACTCAGGGCATCCTACCAGCAGAAAGGAGAGGCAGCTTAAATGATTTCACATTTGGGCTTTACTTACTATAATTGCTTGAAGTGCTAAACTGGGTGTGACAAATCTAACAGGTAATTGCCAAGTAGGTTTCATTACCAGCCCTTGGCTAGATAAATGATGTTCCTTATGTTAAAAAAACCAAACCAAACTAAAGGGGGAAGAAAAAAGGAGACTGTATTTGGAGTTAGAATTCAGATATTGCAGATATGCTCACACGTATCAAAACTGTGCCAGTGAATTCAGTTTAGATACTGTTGTCAAGGTTGGGGAGTGCAAAACAGGGAGGAAACAGGGAGGTGTTGGGATTTATGAGAAACTGTGAAAGAGTTTAGGATTGGTAGGCAGAATTTTTTCTTACAGGAGTGCTATATATTAAGTGGCCTTTGGACAACACTCAGCTCTACATACCTGTGTTAGAACTAAGATTCTTCTTCTTCTTTTTTTTTTTTTTGTAGAAAGAGAGAGAGAGCGTGCAAACGTGTGTGTGCAAGGGAGAAGGGCAGAGGGGGAGGGAGAGAGAAATCCCAACCAGGCTCCACACTCAGCGCAGAGCCTGACATGGGGCTCAATCCCATGACCCTGGGATCATGACCTGAGCCGAAATCAAGAGCGGGACACTCAGCCAACTGAGCCACCCAGACACCCCAGACTAAGATTCTTGACACTGGTGTAGACTCCATTGTACTTCCTTATATGTCACCGGTCTCAACACATTTCATTCATTGGTAATTTGGTGATTTTTTTAAAGTTTATTTATTTATTTTGAGAGAGAGAGAGAGAGAGAGAGAGTGAGCACAAGCAGGCGTGGAGCAGAGAGGGAGAGGGAGAGTCCCTAGCCGGTGGGAGCCCGATGCGGGGCTGGAACTCATGAACCATGAGATCATGACCTGAGCTGAAACCAGGAGTCAGATGCTTAACCAACTGAGCCACCCGTGTCCTCTTGATTATTGTTTTAAAAAGATTTGTAAAAGGCATATTGAACCACACCAGTAAATCTAGGGTTGCATCACTGCAGTGTTCGATTCATTCAACAAATACTTGTTGAGTGTGTACTTAGTCCTGGGGATTGAACAGGCACTGACAATAGGCAGGAGAGCAGGGCAGAGAAAAGGGATTTGTGCCTCCTTGGTTTACTACTTAATCCTGGTAATTAGGTGCTTTGCACAAAGTAGACACAAAGTAATTACTGAATGAAAGAAGGAAGGAAGATATACTTGATCTCCACTTTCATGGAGCTTACATTCTCGAGGGGAGACAAACAAGTACAAACAGGAGAATGTATTTGAGTGAGTGTGACTGGAGTGAGGGCCCTGACTTAGATAGGATGGCCAGGGTTGGGCTGGTCTGAGCTAATCGATAAGAGGTCGTCTTGCAAAGCTGGGGGCAGGGAGAGTATTATTTAAGGAACCCAAAGAAGACTTGCATGACTGGAGAATGGTGAGCGGGGGGGTTCTTGCTGGGCCTGGGGAAGGTAGACTGGGGCTGGGTCATGCAGAAGAGTTTGGATTTTATTCTCTGCGCATTGGGAGTCCATTAAGAAGGTAGATGGTTTTCAGCAACAGAATGACACAACCTTATGTCCTTTTTTTTTTTTTTTGAATGTTTACTTATTTTTTAGAGACCTAGAGTGAGCGGGGGAGGAGCAGAGAGAGAGAGGGAGACACAGAATCTGTGTGTCAGCACAGAGCCCGATGCCTGCGGGGCTCGAACTCATGAACTGTGAGATCACCACCGGAGCCGAAGTTGGATGAGTAACTGACTGAGCCACCCAGGTGCACCAACCTGGTGTCCTTTTTTAAAGAGGTTGTTCTGACAGCTGTGGAGAATACATCATAGGCAGGGGAGGGAAGGAAGACCAGGAGGAGGCTATCAGAGCATTGTAGGGGTGAGGTGATGGTAGGTTGCCCCAGGGGATAGCATTGGCGAGGGAGAGAAGTGGAGGGATTGAAAATGTATCTGGAAGAGGGAAGAACCGGTTAGTGATCTCGGAGAGTCGCATTCAGAAAGGTGACACACACATCAAACACACACACACACACACACACACACACACACACACACACTCTTTTCATGATGAACCTTTTTTAAAAAGTCTTTGTTGGATTTTGAGATTATGGACCATAAATGAGAAAACCTCTGTTTTTGAAGCCTGGGGAGCACCAGGAGAGGAGGAAATGCGACGTTGCGTCCCTCCGGGGGCCGCACCGCTATGGTTCTGTGGTTCTAGGCATTTTTACGGTGTGGGTTTGAGGTGGAATGGCAACACGCACCATATATCTTTTGGCAAATCAAAGCATAATGAAAATAAAATCAGAGAATTTGGCTCCACCTCCTGAATGAAATAGGATTCAGAAGAGATTATCTCAAATCTAGTTTATGAAATAATGTCCTCTCTTACAAACACAGGCATCAGTTACGCATTTAGAACATCTGATTTATTCTTCCGGATTCTTTGTGACTACTGTGAATTCAGTGATCCACTTGGATAATCTCTGTTACTGTGAAGTTTTAATAGGTAACAGTCAGAAACGGAGAGGAGAACATGAAAGCAAACCAAAATGCTAATAGCTGGTACTCTGAAACCATTAACTTGAAGCCGGTTATTCCTGACCTAATGTGGGAGCGTAAGATGGCAGAGAGGCTGAGCGGGGCTGAACACTGGTTCTTTAGAAACGTCGTCCTGGTGCAGAGCACACACGGTCAGTTTCCCGGGCAGTGGCATTTGCCGTATAACCTGTATGTCTTTGTGAGGAACTTGCTGTCCACACTGCCGTCACCTCACAGATCAGAGGAAGAAGTCAGGTGAACCCGGCTGTAATGTTGGAAGAGGCGAAGCAGGACAAGGGGTTCCTTTAAAGGAAAAATACAACCCAATATTCACTAGCTTATTTTGATTTCGGTAGTCGTAGGATCACCCCAGCAGCGACCCTGTCTAGAGACCATCTGCTACCGTGCATTTTACACATAAGGAAGCTAAACATTTGCCTGACATTAAACACCCATACCTGTTGGCCCAAGGAGAATCAGGCAATTAGAATTTGGAAAAAAAAAAAAAATTAACTTCCTTTTGTGTTAGGTTTCAGAGTAATTGTTAGTAGGAGACACCTGCTTGTTCATTTCAGACTAACTCGTATAGTCAGAGCAGATTAAATTTGAGACCTGATGTTGAACAGACAGGAGAATGACATAGGTGAGAATGGATGAGATTAATGCTATGCTGGCAGGTGAAATTTCTTTTTTTTTCCAGGCTTTTTTGAATCCCCCCCCCCCCCGTCTCATCTGTAAGTCTGGTATATTAAAAAAAAATTTTTTTTTTAACGTTTATTTATTTTTGAGACAGAGAGAGACAGAGCATGAAGGGGGGAGGGGCAGAGAGAGAGGGAGACACAGAATCGGAAGCAGGCTCCAGGCTCCGAGCCATCAGCCCAGAGCCCGACGCGGGGCTCGAACTCGCGAACCGCGAGATCGTGACCTGAGCTGAAGTCGGACGCTTAACCGACTGCGCCACCCAGGCGCCCCAAGTCTGGTATATTTAACTGATCCTGTAAGGATCTTTCATCTTAGACTATATAGTAATGTCCCTGGCAGACTAGGTGAGTCAAGTGAAATTATAGGTGAATCAAGCCAAAAACTGGAATAGCAGAGAGAAGGCAAACGAGCCTAGACTCTAGAGTGAGTGGTGGAGTTTCAGAGCCGTCTAGGACACACAGCGATTCACCGTTGCTGGTTTATGATGAAGCACATCCAGACGCGTGCTTCCCTGATTCTGTGTGACTGGGTAATTCCAGGGCTGGTCCCTTTGCATCCTGTCGCACGCAAGTCTCCTTCCTTCCTGTAACCATGAATTGTGGGTGCTCAGAAGTGCCATGCTTTTGTTCACAGGGGCGGGATCAGTGTGAAGAGTAGCAAGGAGCAACATGGGCCCTGTTCCTTTCCCAGGAAATGATGTTCTGTCCACGTTTATAGAATATGTGCCCTGAAGTAGAATTAGAATGGTAATGTATAGATTCCTGAGTTTGTAAATTCCTTCTCTTTCGTCTCTGCTTTTTCTTTACCCTTGACCTCCTATTCTTTTTAAAACCACGTGGGCTGCGTCCTACTCTGCTTTTGATACAAAATGGACATTTTCGTGCTTAACCTCTATTTCCATTTTTCTGTCTTTTGGGAAAATACTTGGTACCAGATGCTGCTTTGGTCTCATGGGGGCAGGTCCCTCCCGGGGAGTAGGGAGATCTTGGGTCAGTTCCTCTCACCTGTCCATACATGCTGCTGTATTAGTTAACTGGGCAAGTACATTGTATTTTCCCATTCCAACATATCATGTGAGTAAGAAGAACCACGTGTTTGAGTAAATCCATCACATGCCAAATTTCGTCTTGGAGATGAAATGTTTTAGTTGAAGACTGTGGTACATTTGTAAAAGCCACAATATATTTCAGTGATGAAAGCGTCTTAAAGTCTGTCATGGCTGTGCATCTTAAAATTATCATTACCTGTGTTTTGTGTGTGCATGCTCATTTACATACATATAAATATATGTGTATATATCTGCTCCTTTATGTACATGCAGATATAAAGATAACTGTCTGGGCCAGGACTCTGCAAGCCAGATTTTAGCCCGAATTGGATTTTATGGGCGAGAGAGATACCCTGAAAATGAACCATTGGCGTAACCTTGTGTATAATCTAACTAGCAGGCAGAGCCATAATGGGCTGCAGCTTGAGCTCAAGATCCACAACGGATTCAGAGAACACAGACAGAAGCATTTTTTGCCCCCTCCCCTTATTAGCTAGGTTGTATTCCAAAAGCAACAAGCACCACTTATCTTTCAGAGGGCTGTCGTGGAGCCCTGAGACTCTTTTTGGTTCAGACTTCATGTAAGACTTCTCTTCACCCTCGATCTAGAAAAACTTTACAATGCTCTTGGAATCCGATGAAAGTCTCCTAACTTTGAAGCTAGAGAAGGCTCTCATTTCTGATTAGACAGTTGTTAACATTTTTTTTTTTTTTCTGGTCTAATTCCGTGATGCCCCCAAATCATACCTGGTTACTTTACTTGGGGAATAGTATATGACCTCAGACTCTTAGGATCACGTCTAGTTTAGAAATCAAGGCAACTGCATGTGTGTGTTTTGGTCTTTTCTCCCCCAGCCTTTCTCAACTTCTCGATTGCTTCAGATTCTCCATGTTCTTGTTTTGCTTTCTAACTTTGTTCATAGCTTTTTTTCTTTTTCAAATGTTTATTTATTTGTTTTGAGAGAGAGAGAGAGAGAGAGAGAGTGAGCGAGCCAGCAGGGGACAGGCAGAGAGAGAAGGAGAAAGTGAGTCACAAGCAGGCCCCTCACCGTTCAGTGCCCAGCCCGATGTGGGGCTTGAAGCCATGAACTGCGAGTTCATGACCTTAGCCGAAACCAAGAGTTGGACACTTAACCGACTCAGCTACCCAGGCGCCCCTGGAACTCTTTACAAAAATTGTGGTAAAATACGCATAACTCAAAATTTACCATTTTACCTGTTTTGAAGCATTCAGTTCAGTGGCCCCAAGTACATTGTGATAGTAATGCAACCATTACTACCATCAATCTCCAGAACTTTTTCATCATTCCAATATGGAAACTCTTATACCCGTAAAACACTAACTTCCCATTTACTTCTCTTCCCAGGCCCTGGAAACCATCATTGTACTTTCTGTCTCTGTGAATTGGACTAGTGTCTCATGGAATTGGAATTATGCAATGTGTTTGTCCTTTTGTGACTAGCTTATTTCACTCAGCATAGTGTTCCTCAAGGTTCATTCATATTATAGTATGCGGGAGAATTTGCTACCTTTTTAAGGATGAATAATCTATTGTGTGGAATATACCACATTTTTTGTTTATCCGTTAACAAAGAGAGCTTGCTTCCAGGGCTTCCACTTGGGTTGCTTCCACTGTTTGGCTGTTGTGAAGAACCCTCCTGTGAACATGGGTGTACAAGTGTCTCTTTGAGACCTAGCTTCCAATTTTGGGGGGTGTATACTCAGAAATGGAATTGCTTCCGTTTTTGAGGAATGGCCAGACCCTTTTCCATTAGTGACTGCACCATTGCACATTCCCACCAGCAGTGCCCCAGGGTTCCAATTTTGCTACATCCATGCCAACTCTTTTTGTTGTTGTTGTTGCTGTTGTTGTTGTTAATAGTCCTAATTGTTGTGTGAGAGTATCTCTGGAACACTTTTGGCCAGTGTTTCTCTCTGCTTGGCTCATACCCACTGAAGTTTCAGTTCTCAGTTTAGATGTCACTTCTTATGGGAAACATTCCCAAGAGCTCCGTATCCTATCTCTTAAGTTAGTTGCCATAGTAGCCCTCTTTGCTTCCTGTATCATGGAACTTCCTGCATTTGATTGTAGTTCGCTTGTTTAATTGTCTGATGCTTCTCTCCGGTGTTGAATTCCATGAAAGCAGGAATCTCTGTCTTGAAATGTCTGTCATGATCACTCTTCTCTCCTTGCGACCTGGCTCTGAGTAGAGGCAGTGGTTGGAATGTGCACCTTTAGGTTTAAATGAGCATTCCCATTGTACTGGAAGGTGCAGCCTGGGCTTTGTAGATAAAACGTGTGAAATCAAATTCCAGGGATGAGATGTACTAGCTTCTGGATTTTGAACCAGGTATTTTATTTGTCCCAGTCTTGATTTTCACTTCTTTAAAATGGGGATAATGATATCTGCCTCGTCGTCCTAAGACTTTTGTAACAATTGAAAGAGCATAGATTGAAGAGCCAGTTCTAGCCAATAAACATGAATAAAATGAGTGAGAAGAAAGGGGGACAGAACTTTCAACATTGCCAGTCTGGTTGGCAATGGCATTGATTTAAGATTAAAAACAGGAGAAACAGACTTCAGGAAGTTCGGAATGGAGAATGTTGACTTCGATTTGGGGCTTATTGAAGGCCAAGTGCTATGTGTGTGGGGGGGGGTGCTTTCATGTTGTGATATCCTGGAGACAGTTTGAAATGTCGGTTTGGGCTGGAGATGAGGATTTGGGTGTTATCTTTAAGGAGCCTGTTATAAGAAGATGAGATTGCCTAAAGAAAGACTGCTTTAAAGAAGCAGGAAGAGGAAGAAGGGTTGAGAATGTCTGCTATTAAAGAAAGGCCTGAAACAGACTGGGAAGGAGGGAGCATAGGCTAGAGGAATATAAGGGAGGGGATGTTATCAAACCCAAGGGAAGAGAGGATTTTAAGAAAGAGGTGCAGGTAACTATGCCCACTGCTTCCCAAAAGACCAAAGAGGATGATGCTGCATTTTAGTAGGTGGAGCTGGTCACTGATCTTGGGAAGAATCGTGTCAGTAGAATGGCAGTGATAGAAGCCGCAATCAGAGTGGGGGTCAGGGCAGAAGAACCATCGGACTTCTCGGCATTTTCTTCTGTGGTTCATCAGGAGGTTTGGTAGGGAAAGGAACGATGCAATGGGACGATAGATGGAGTGGGAAGTAGGAAAAGCCACGGAAGAGTTTTAATAATTTTTTAAGGTGGCAGGATTTTTTTTTTTTTTTTAAAGTCTGAGATAACATAAACACACAGGACGAGGAGAAGAGACCCAGGAAGAGAAAGAGGTCGCTTGCAGATGTAAAATAGAACTGTGGTGGCTGTCACATAACTCCAGGGACGGCAGGAAGGAATGAGGCCATGAGGACAGGCAAAATTATGTGTCTTTTTCATCTATTTGTAAACTTTGGTTAAGGTGTAATTAAATAAAATGTATCAGACACCGATGTGGTGTTTTGTAATTGTACACACGTTTATTTCTCTACAACTCATAACCCATTTAATTTAAACTTCGAATAACCTTGTGAGCTGGGTACGATTACTCTATTTTGTAGATGGGGAAACCGAGGCACAGGGAGGTTTCAGTGGACACAGCTAGTAAGTGGTAGAGACAGGATTTGAACCAGTGAAATCTGATTTTAGAGCCTGAGCTCTTAACCATTATTTTAACCTATGTTCTTTTCCCCCTGTGTTGGGAGGCTACTTAAAGAGATACCTAGTTCATCTGCAGATAAAATCTGAATAAATAAGTGGAAAGCCTGATCTTCTGGTTATTGCATCTTGGATGGGAGTTGTGTATTTTACAGCATAATGAAATTATACACTCGATGCTTGAGTTAGGTTGCAAGACTTAGCATATTTGTAGAAGAAGAATAACTTTATTAGAATTATGATTCCTTTTTTATCAGAAAAGCCAGCAATGGTGATTTTTTTATTAGTGATCTAATTGGATGAGGAACCTTGTGAACAAACGATGCGCATATTAAAATAAGAGTAAATACGTGCTGATGAAGTTAGAGAGTTTTATGCAATGCCTCAATCAGGAAATTTTGATAATAAAGAGTGTGTATTGTGCTTTCCAGAATCCTGGGGACGGATAAATGAAAACCTAAAGAAACATCGGCTTTGCGTTCTAAAACTCTAAAAGAGTTGTGAGATAACTTATTCTTTCAGGTATTTGTTCTTTAACTTTTCATAACTGTTAGGCAAAACTAATAGTTGATATAGCTCTGTCAGCAGCTAAGGGATCTTTCTTGTTGTTGTTGTTGTTGTTGTTAAAGAAATATATCGTGTCTTGTATAATTCACTTGTGGCTCCACAAGGGAAAGTATTTAATGTGTGATTATGCAGCACTGGCTGTGCAAACAGCGGAGAGTCAGAAAGGGACGGTAGAGAGCTAAGTATTATTAAATGGACAGTCACAGAGGTCACTTACTGATGTCTTTACTGCAACATTGTGTACATCTCCTTTCCCATGGCAGGTTGTTTGATCATGGTTTAATGGCTAAAGCTTTGTAAAATTACAAAGAAGTCAGAAATCCTACTGGTCTCAAGTGTTATTATTTACAATTGGGCTGCTAGCAAGAAAGTGCTTAGTTTGATCATACGGATGCTAAGCTGGGCAAGACACAAAGTGAAATCTCATGGAGCTCTGTCCTCTAACCTTTGAGTAGACTGGTAAGGTGTAAAATTTCAAGGTGGAAAGTTCCTTGAAGATTGAAATGTGATTGAGGGAATGTGACTTTTTCATCTAAGCAGGTGGAGAGGGGAATTGCTCTCCTCTTGGAAATGTAAGGGGTAAATTATTAGGTCCTTGGAGCTAAGAATGTGGGTACAATGACACTAAAGGAGTCTTAATTAATCTGTTACCTCTCTTTTGTGGTTTGGATTTGTACTGCCTTTGTTCTTGTATTCACCTACAAAATTATGGGCAGGATTTTGATTGTGAAGTAGATTATGGTAGAATATATATATATAGATATATAGATATATATAGATATATATAGATATATACACACACACATATATACATATATGTGTATATATGTGTGTGTGTATATATCTATATATATCTATATATATATGTATATACATATGTATTTTCAGTAGAATACTTGGAGGTGGCTCAAGGAAACTATAGTTTATAAGGTAGTTCTTTTTGAAGCCAAAAGAAGTTAGAATTGTTCTTTCTAAGCCATTATCCTAAAGAGTCCAACATTTTCTTTTGTTAGAGGTACTTATTGCTTTGATATTAATAATTTATTCTTTAGGTGTGTAAACTGCTCTTCTTCCAAACTTCCAGGCCTTTCCACAGTCAGTCCCCAACCTTTATGCCTTTTTAGGTCTTGTTAGCTGATTTTCATCATAGGAACTTTTTTCTTCATGAAACTTTCTTTTCCTTTTGACACTTGGACTACATGCTTAAAATTGATGGTTGTAGGTGGTTGGAACTTAAGATCAAGTTGGTGAGACAAATAGGTTTTGATACATATCTGTGTGGAATACTTGGGAAAGCATGAATTATAGTGAAAGGTGCTGTCTTAGGGAGGACAATGTAAAAGTGCTGAAAAGCATAGTGTTACAGCTTGATGCAAGGACCAAGTAATTTGTTAGAAAGGTGCTCATAATAAAAGAGTGAAAGAGAAGTGAGAATTCTAATTAGTGAACTTGCATAAAGCCCAGATTCATCGTCTTTACATGGACACCAAGTACAGATTCTTCGATCTGGAACAGGCAAAGATAAATACTCCAGCAAAAAATGGACAAAAGTCATGAACAGGCATTTCACAAAAGAGCTACTGCAAATGGCAGTTAACATATGAAAAGTTATGCAACCTGATTACTCAAAGAAATGTAACTTAGAGTGAACTTGGTTTTTCATTTATCAACCTGTCAGAGATTGAAAAGTTTGATAATAATTGATGTGTGAGTAAATTAAGAAATGGGTATTGTCTGTTAATGGGCATGAAATGGATACCGTTTCCCTGGAGGGCAATTTCACAATATGAATCAAGAGTCTTAAAAGAGTACACCTTTTGACCTAGTGAATCTCCTGCTAAGAATTTTTGTCATAAAGAAATCATCTGTGCCTTCTTGTCAGATGGTGCAGTAGGCTTATAGCTTGTGTATGCCTTTTGCTCCAAATCCATGTCAGTGACTGATAGCACATTAAAAGAATAAAAGATAAAAGAGAGTCATAGTTGGGCTTACAGACAGGATATTGTTGTGGATCAGAAAGAGTACCAAACGAAAAGCAATAAGCTGGATTGAAGGCATCGTCCTTCAAAGCCTCCGTCAGGTATGGAAATAAAAAGCAGCCATTTGTGAATTTAGGTCCTGTGGGGTTATGGGAACTAAAAGTTTACTCCTTGAGGCGGAGCCAGAACTAGGTTCACGGTGTGCAGTGGGGGGTGGGGGGTGGTGGAGAGGAGGTGAAGTTGTATTGCTCATAAAAGGAGACTCAGAAAAGACTAACATGTCGGGGATGGGGGGTAGCTTAAATGGGGCTGTGGGTGTTGAGTGGGAGAAGATAGGTAGACCTTCAAGAATAGAAGGTTTGGTACTTTACTCAGTGTGGTCATGAGTAATGGGGGAGGCAATGTGGTGCTTCAAATCATTATATGAACTTGGTCTTGGCCTGGTGGTGGTAGGGGTGCTCGTGGAGGCAACTACAGAATCACTGTGAGGGAAAGGTGAACACAGATGGAGAGAGAGAGGAAGGGAAAAAAGAGCAAAGACAAAAAAAGCCATCCATGGAGAATTAGCCCTCCAATCAAAGTACTGAAATACATACAGACAACAGATGCTACTAAAGATAGCTGATAGATGCAACAGTGAGGACAAAAAATTCACTGCAGAGGAGATTAATTTTATAGGAAAGTCAATGACTAAAATAAGCATGTTCAGGAAATTCAAAGAGATAAGGAGATGCATCACATTAATAAAAATGAAAATTTGTAAAGCTCCCAAATATGGAGAAATGGAATAGGGACAGCTATACATGAAAAAGAGCTAGTTCTAAAATTTGGAAATGAGAAGTGATGCCATAGAAGTAATAAATGCAATAGATGGGGTGAACTTTAGATAGAATTAAAACGAGAATTGGTGAAGTGGAGGAGAGTACTAAGGAATTCACCCAGAAGATAGCATGAAGAGACAAAAGATTAAGAGAGGGAGGAAAGGGAGAGAGAGAGAGGGAGACAGACAGGACAGAGAGAATGAGAACATGAGAACAACACATTTAGGAGACTTGCAGGATATATTGAGAGGGTCCAACATATGTCTATTAGGAGTTCCAGAAAAAGACAGTGAAGGTCATGATGGAGAAGCAAAATGTGTGGAGCTAAGAGTTGAGAATTTTCCTTATATAAAGAAAGACATGAGTCTTCAGATACTTTGAAGCAGGACCATCATTTTGAAACTGTAGACTATAAGAGATATAAAGAAAAAAAAATCCTTGAGATTTGCCACCCCCCCCCCACCATCCCCAAATTCAGGTTCTTTACAAAAGAAAGATTCATATTAGAAACACTAGAGGCCAGAAGACAGGAGAACAAAATATTCAAAGTGCTAAGGGAGGATTATTGTTAATTTCAGGTTTTTTTTTTTTTTTTTAACTGAGGTAGTCTTTGATTCAAGAATAATGAAAAGAAGATAATTTTGGTCATAAAAAAGCTGAGGAGAGTTACGGTCCTTGGACTCTCACTTAGAAGTGTTAAATGTTACAATTTAGTAAGAACAAAAAAGCCAGAGGGAAAGCTTTTGATACAGCAAGCAAGGGGGAGCATAGAAATGGATGGAAAAGTCATTGACTTATTGATTTAAAATACTACTTCCCTGTTTTTAAAATAAACAGAAAACTATAACTTGAGATGACAATAATTGATGAGAAGGTAAAAAAGGAAGAAGTAAGCCCTGTGTGATCTAGCATTAGAGACTAAAAGAGGATACATTCCTGATTTCTCTGACTGATTAAAAAAAAGATACATTTGAGAGCTAACTTAGGTGAAATGGATACATGTTTAGAAAAATGCGAACTACTTAAATTGATCACCTCCAGAAGCAGTAGGACGTTTCCCTAAAATGGTTTGTGAGTGAGATCGAGCCCCACGCCGGGCTGTGTGCTGACAGTGCAGAACCTGCTTGAGATTCTCTTTTCTCCCTCTCTCTCTGCCTCTCCTGGGCGTTCTCTCTCTCTCTTAAAATAAACTAAAACCAAACCAAAACAAAACACCAGTTTATTGAGGTATA
This sequence comes from Acinonyx jubatus, assembly GCF_027475565.1. Classification (NCBI taxonomy): domain Eukaryota; kingdom Metazoa; phylum Chordata; class Mammalia; order Carnivora; family Felidae; genus Acinonyx; species Acinonyx jubatus. Next base: position 30,188,040 of record NC_069396.1, on the reverse strand, counting down.
ATTGACGTAAACTGTACACATTTAAATTATGCAACTTGACACGTTTTGACACATGTATACACTTGTTACTCCTCCACAAAAATCAAGATACTGCACATGCTCCTTACCCCTGTGGTTTCTTTCTGCCTCCTAGTGATGCTTCTTCCTTCCCTCTTCTTCCCTCCAGCCGTGGACCCAGTCAGCCACTCATCTGCTCTCTGTCACTATCGATTAATTTACACATTCTAGAATTTTACATGAATGCAATCATACAGTAAGTACTTTTGGTCTGGCTTCTTTCACTCAGCGTAGTGAGTTTGAGATTCATCCATGCTGTGTACAGCAATAATTCATTCTTTTGATTGCTCAGTAGTGAATTTTTGTATGGATACACCAACTTTCTTTTTCTTTTTTTCCCCAGTACACTCCAGTTTGTGTGTTCACTTGTTGATGGACATTGGGCTATTTCCAGTTATTGACTATTACAGAGAAAGCTGCTTTAAATATTGATGTACACATTTTTGTGTGGACCTGTGCTGTCTGGTAGATGTGTGTCTGTTTAAGAAATTGGCAGATTGTCTTCCAGAGTCGTTGGACCATTTTATTCTCAGGAGAGTAGTGTGTTAGCGTTCTAGCTTTGAGGGTTTTGAGAGTGGAAGTTCTTGAATTTGATGAAGTTTAATTTATCATTTTTTTTTTATAGATTGTGCTTTTGGTTTCATATTTAAGAAAATTGCCTTGCCTAACCTAAAGACTCAAAGAATTTCTTATGTTTTCTTCTACTAGTGTTATAGTTTGAGTTTTGTATTTATATTTATAGTTGGGTTTTATATTGGTGTATTCATTTAGAGTTAATTTTTCTATATGGTGCAAGATGTGGATTAAATTTCTTTTCCTATTAGTTTATTTTTTAAACATTAAGTTAAAAATTTAATGTTTATTTATTTTTGAGAGAGAGGCAGAGAGAGAGAGAGAGAGAGAGAGAGAGAGAGAGAAAGAAAGAGCGCAAGCGAGCTTGGGTAGGGGAGAGAAAGAGAGAGACAGAGACACAGAATTCGAAGCAGGCTCCAGACTCTGAGCTGCCAGCACAAAGCCCGACATGGGGCTCAAACTCAGGAGCCACAAGATCGTGCCCTGTGCCGTAGTCAGAAGCTCAAAGGACTGAGCCATCCAGGTGCCCCTAGTTTTTATTTTTTTAATTTTTTAAATTTTATTTTAATGTTTATATTTGAGAGAGAGAGAGAGAGAGAGAGAGAGAGAGAGAGAGAGAGAGAGAGGAGGGGGAGGGGTAGAGAGAGAGGGAGACACAGAATCTGAAGCAGGATCCAGGCTCTGAGCTGTCAGCACGGAGTCCGGCGTGGGGCTTGAATTCCTGAACCGTGAGATCATGACCTGAGCTGAAGTCTGGTGCTTAACCAACTGAGACACAGGTGCCCCAATAGTTTTTTGTTGTTGTTGTTTTTAATATGAATATATTATTCTTCAAGAACTGTTTGTTGGAAGTATTTTCTTCCTGCACTGAAATAACTATGAATCTTTGTCAAAAATCCAATGACCACAAATAGATGCGTCTGCTTTTGGATTCTGTTTTCTTCTATTTATCTATTTGTTTGCCTTTATGCCAGTACCATAGTACCTTGATTTCTAGTTTTATATAAGGATTGGGGGTAGAATGAAGTCCTTCAAGTTTATTTTTCTTTTGCAAAGTTATTTGCCATTTTAGGTCTTTGCATTTCCATATACAATTTAGAAGTATTGTGTCAATTTTTACAGAAAAAGTCTACAGGGATCTTGAATTGGGATTGCATCATTTTGGGGACAGTTTGACATTTTATTGAATCTTCTGACCTGTGAACATAGCGTATCTACACATTTATTTAGAAATTCTTTAATTTCTTTTAGCAATGTTTTATTTTATTTTATTTATTTTATTTTATTTTATTTTATTTTATTTTATTTTATTTTATTATTTTATTTTATTTTTTTCTTGTATAAATCTGGAAAACATTTTGCCTGATTTATCCCTAACTAGCTTTTAATTTTTGATATTATTGTAAGTGGTATTTTTAAAAAATTTCAATTTTATGTAGCTGGTTGGTAGTTTTCTAGAAATATAATTGACTTTTGTATGTTGATCTAGCCACCTCATCCTGCAGCTTGTATCCTGCAACCTTGATTAACTTATTAGTTCTAGTTGCTTTTTTTTTTTAATAGAACCTGTGTGATATTCTATACAGGTGCTTCTGTTATATGGAGATAAAGACAGTTTTATCTGATCTGTATTCTTTCTAGTCTGTGCCTTTCATTTCTTTTTCTGGCCGTACTGCACTGGCTAAAAACCTTCAGTACAATCTTGAATAGAAGGATGACAACGGACATCCTGACCTTTTTCCTGATCATAGAGTGAAATCATTTAGTTTCTCATTGCTAGGTACAATGTTAGCTCTATGATTTTACAGATTCTGTTATCGGGTTGACGAAGTTCTCTAGTTTGCTGAGCATGGTTAGCGGGATGGATGTTGGGTATTGTCTAATGTTTTTACTGTATCAATTCACATCACCATGTGGTTTTTCTTTCTTTGCTGTCAGTAAAGCTGATGATTCATAATATGAATTATGTCGATTTTAGAATGTCAAACCTCTGGCATTTCTGGGCTAATGCTTGCTTGGTGATGATGTATTATTTTTTTATGTGTTGTTGGATTCAGTTTGCTTTTTTATTAATAATTTGTATATTCATATTCCTGAGGGATACTGGTCTATAATTTTATTGTAATAATTCTGCTTGGTTTTGGGATTGAATTTCATTAACGTTTTGGATAAGTTTGTAAAGAATTGATATTTCTCTATGAAATGTTTGGTAGAATTTGACAGTGAAGGTTCTGAGGTTAGAGTTTCCTTTGTGGGAAGCTTTTAAAATACAAACTCAACTTCGTTATTAGATACAGTGCTATTCAGGTTATCTTCTTGACTGAACCTGGGTAATCTGTGTCTTTTTCAGAGTTTTTCTGTTTTGTTTAAGTTTTAGAATTTATGTTCGCCAGTTCATAATATGTCCTTATTTACCTTTTCATTGGCATGTCGAGACTTAAGTGGGCTTCCCACCCCCCACCCCCCACCCCCCTTTATCGGTATAGCTAGAGATTGTAAATTTTCTTTCCTCAAAGAACTGGCTTCAGGTTTCATTGATTTTTTTTTTTTTTTTTTTTTTTACTTTTCTGTTTTCTATTTCATTGATTTCTACTCTGGTCTTTTATGATTTTTCTTTCGTCTGCTTACTTTAGGTTTCATTTCCTCCTCTTTTTCTATTTTCTCCAGGTGGAAGCTGAGGTCATTGATTTGAAACCACTTTTCTTTTTTTAGTATAGGCATTTAGCTACAGTTGCATCCCAGAAATTTTGAATTTTTTTTTTTCATTTTTGTTCAATTTAAAGTAGTTTCTAATTTCTTGTTTGGTTTCTTTTTTGACCCATGGATTATTTAGAAGTGGACTATTTAGTTTCCAGATATTTGGGGAGTTTTTAGATCCATTTCGATTATTGTTATCTAGTTTCATTTTGTTCAAGCACTGTAGCCCCCCTCCCTCTCCCAGCTTTATTGAGTTATAATTGGCATACAACATCGTGGAAGTTAAAGGTGTAGACTGTGCTGATTTGATATATGTAAATATTAAAAAATGATTACCACAATACAGTTAATCCAAACCTCCAACCTCTGTATCTTACATAATTACTTTTTTTTTTTTTTTTTTGGTGAGAATATTTAAGATCTACTCCCTTAGCAACTTTCAGTATTAACTAGAGTTGTCATGCTATACGTTAGATCCCTAGAGTTTGTCTCATAAGTAGAAGTTTGTACCCTTCAACTAACATTTTCCCATTTTCCACCTCCCCACCCCAGCCCCTGGCAACCACCATTCTGCTCTCAGTTTCTATAGTCTGGCCTTTTTATGTTCCACATATAAGGGAGGTCATACAATATTTGTCTTGTATCTTCCTGACTTTGCATAATGCCCTCAAGGTTTATCCATATCATCCCAAGTGAAAGGATTTCCTCCTTTCTCGTGGCTGAATAACATTCCATTGTGTATATATATTCACCACATTATCTTTACCATTCATCCATAGATGGACACTTAGCTTGTTTCCATATCTTGGCGATTGTAAATAATGCTGCGGTAAACATGGATGTATAGATACCCCTTTGAAATCCTGATTTCATTTTGGATTTTGTTTGGACATGTACCTAGAAGGGGGATTATTATATCATATGGGAGTTCTATTTAAAAAAATTTTTTTTAATGTTTATTTATTTTTGACAGAGAGGAGGAGGAGAGAGAGAGAGAGAGAGAGAGAGAGAGAGAGAATCAATCAGAAACAGGATCCAGGCTCTGAGCTGTCAGCACGAAGCCTGATGTGGGACTCAAACCCACAAACCATGAGATCATGACCTGAGCCCAAGTCAGATGCTTATCCAACTGAGCTCCCAGGCGCCCCGGGGAGTTTTATTTTTAATTTTTTGAGGAATCTCCGTATTATTTTCCATAGTGGCTTTATCAGTTTACATTCCTGCCAACAGTGCTTAAGGGTCCCCTTTCTCACCAAGACTTGTTATCTCTTCTCTTTTTGACAATAGCCTTTCTCAAAGATGAGAGGTGATACCTCATTGTGGATTTGATTTTCATTTTCCTGATGATTAGTGATGTTGAGCAACTTTTTATGTTCCTCTTGGCCATTTGTATGTCTTCCTTGGATAAGTTCTGTTCAGGTTCTCTGCCCTTTTTAAAATCAGCTAATTAAAAAAAAATTTTTTTAATGTTTATTTACTTTTAAGAGAGAGAGAGAGAGAGAGAGAGAGAGAGAGAGCAGGCGAGGGGCAGAGAGGGGGAGACACAGAATCCAAAGCAGGCTTCGGGTTCTGAGCTGTCCGCACAGAGAGCCTGACATGGGGCTCCAACTAATGAACTGCAAGATCATGACCCAATCTGAAGTCAGATGCTTAACCAACTGAGCCACCCAGGCTCTCCAAATCAGGGTTTTTAAAAAAAGAAAAAAATTGCTATTGAGTTGTATGAGTACCTTATATATTTTGGATAATAACTCCCTATCAGAGAGATGGTCTGTAAATACTTTTTCCCATTACATAGGTTGACTTTTCATTTTGTTCATTGTTTCTTTTGCTGTGCAGAAGCTTTTTAGTTTGATACAATCCCACTTACTTTACTTTTTATTTTTGCTTTTGTTGATGTTGCTTTTGGTGTCCATACTCCCAAAATAATTGCCAAGACCAATGTCAAAGAGCTGTTTCCTGATTTTTTCTTCTGGGAGTTTTATGATTTCAGGTTTTATTTTAAAGTATTTAATCCATTTTGAGTTAATTTTTGTGGCCTGTGTAAGGTAGAAGTCCAATTCCATCCTCTGCGTGTGATTATCCAGTTTTCCATTAATTGGTGATTATCCAGCACCATTAATTGAAGTGACTGTCCTTTCTCCATTGAGTATTCTTGGCTACTTTGTCAAATATTAATTGGTCACATATAGGAAATTTTATTTCTGGGCTGTTGATTCTTTCCCAGTGCTCTCTGTGTCTGTTTTTATGCCAATAACATAGTGTTTTTATTTCTGTAGCATTGTAGTATGGCTTGAAATCAGGAAAAATGAGGCCCCCAACTTTGTTCTTTCTCAGGATTGCTTTGACTGTTTTCGGGTCTTTTGTGGTCCCTTGTAAGTTTAGGATTGCTTTTTTATTGTTGTGAAAAAAGCCAGTAGAATTTTCATAGGGATTGCATTGAGTCTGCAGAAGGCTTTGGGCTGTATGCACATTTAGCAGTATTTTTCTCATCCATGAACATGGGATACCTTCCATTTATTTCTGTCTTCATTTTGTTTTATCCAAGTCTTATAAGGTATACAAATCTTTCATCTCTTTGGTTAATTTAATCTTAAGTATTTTATTGTTTATGTTGTTATTATAGAGTTCTTTATTTTTTTCCCAATATTTCATTGTTAGTGTAGAGAAACATGATAAATTTTTATGTGCTGATTTTGTATCCTGCAACTTTACAGAATCTATTCTAACAGTTTTTTGCTAGAGTCTTTAGGATCTTTCTGTTCATAAGATCACACCAGCTACAGCAAGAGACAACTTTGCTTCTTCCTTTTTGATTTGGATGTCAGTTATTTCTTTTTCTTGTCTAATTGTTCTGAGTAGGACTTCCAGTAATATGTTGAATAAGAGTGATGAAAATAGACAGTTTTGTCTTGATTTTAGAAGAAAAGCTTTGAACCTTTCTTCATTGAGTATAATGTTAGCTGTGGGCTTGTTCTGTATGGCCTTTATTATGTTGAGGTACATTTTTTTTCTATATCAAAACTTTTATCATGCCAAGGGTGTTGTGTTTTGTCAGATGCTTTTTTAAAGCATTTAATGGGATGATCATATGATTTTTATCTTGCATTTTATTAACGTGGTTTTTTAACTTATTTATTTTTACTAAACTTCCATGTATACATGGTATATATACCACTTGATTATACTGTATGATTCTTTTAATGTGCTGTTGAATTTGGTTTGCTAATATTTTTGGTAGAATTTTTATATCTATATTCTTCAGGAATACTGGCCTGTAGTTTTTTGTTGTTGTTTTGTTTTCTTGTAGCATCCTTACTGGGCTCTGGTATCAGGGCAGTGTTGTTGGCCTTGTACAATGAGTTTGGGAGTGTTCTTTCCCTTTTAATGTTTTGGAAAAATTTGAACAGCATTTACATCAATTCTTATTTAAATGTTTGGTAGATTAACCAGTGAAGCCATCTGATGCTGGGCTTTTCTTTGTTGGCAGGTTTTTGATGATTTATTGAACCTTTTTACTTGTTATTAGTAATGCTCAGATTTTTTGTTTCTTCATGATTCGGTCTTGGTAGGTGATTGTTTCTAGTAATTTATGCATTTATTATAGATTATTCAATTTCTTGGCATATAATTGTTCATAGTAGTCTCTTATAATCCTTTCTATTTCTTTGCCATCAGTTGTAATGTCTCCTCTTTCATTTCTGATTTATTTGAGTTTTCTTTTTTTTTTCTAGTTGGTGAGCTAAAGTTTTGTCAATTTTGCTTGTCTTTAAAAATAAAGAAGCTCTTAGTTTTGTTGTTCTTTTCCATTGTTTTTTTGGACTCCATTTCATTTATTTCAGCTCTGATCTTGGTAATTTCCTTCTTTTGCAAACATGGACTTAGTTCTTGTCTAGGTGTAAAGTTAGGTTGGTTATTGAAGATCTGTTTTCTTAACGTAAACATTTATCACTATAAATTTTCTTTTCAGAGCTGCTTTTGCTACATACCATAACTTTTGACATGTTGTTTACATTTTTGTTTGTTTCAAGATATTTTTGAAAGTCCTTTTTGGGGGTGCCTGGGTGGCTCAGTCGGTTAAGTGTCTGACTTTGGCTTAGGTCATGATCTCGCTGTCCATTGAGTTCAAGCCCCGCGTCGGGCTCCGTGCTGACAGCTCAGAGCCTGGAGCCTGCTTTGGATTCTGTGTCTCCCTCTCTCTACCCCTCTCCCTCTAGTGTTCTGTCTCTGTCACTGTCTCTCAAAAGTAAATAAACATTAAAAAAATTTTTTTTTAATCTTTTTTGATATATTCTTTGAACAGTTGGTTGTTCAGGAGTGTGTTATTTAATTTGCTATTTGTGGATTTTTCAGCTTTCCTTTTGTTATTGATTTCTGGTTTCATACCATTCTGGTTGAAAAAGATGCCTGGTATCATTTTTTTTTTTTTTTTTTAATTAGCTAAGACCTGTTGTCTAACATATGGTTTGTCTTAGAGAATGTTCTATATGCGCTTGAGGAGAATGTGTATTCTGCTGCTGTTGGATGGGATGTTCTATATATGTTAGGTCTATTGGGTTTAAAATATGGTTCAAGTTTAATGTATTCATATTGATTTTCTAACAGGATGATTTATCCATTGTCGAGATGGGGTATTGAAATCCCCTACTATTATTATATTGTTGTCTATTTCTCTCTTCAGGTCTGTCAGTATTTGCTTAATGTATGTAGGTGCTCCAATGTTGGGTGCATACATATTTATGGTTGTTATATTCTCTTGATGAGTTGACCCCTCTATCATTATACAGTGACCTTCTTTGTCTCTTGTAACAGTTGAATTAAAGTTTATTTCTTGTATATATAGCTTTCCCTTTTCTTTTTTGGTTTCCACATTGCATGGACTATCTTTTTCCATCCGTTTGAGCCTATGTGTGTCTTTAAATCTTTAGTGTGTCTCTTGTAGGCAGCATATAGTTGTATCTTTTTTTTTCAAGTCCATTTAACCACTCTATGTCTTTTGATTGGACAATTTAATCCATTAACATTTAGAATAACTATGAATAGGAAAGGACTTACTAATGCCATCTTATTAATTGTGTTTTGGTTATCTTGTAGTTCCCTTGTTCCTTTCTTCTTCTCTTGGTGTCTTCCTTTGTGTATTGATGCCTTCCTATAGTGGTATGCTTTGAAATGCTTCTCTTTATGTTTGTGTATCTATTATAAGTTTTGGCTTTGTGGTTACTGTGAGGCTTCCATAAAAGATTTCATAGATATAATAGACTGTTTTATGCTGATAACAATTTAACTTCAACTGCATACAAAAACTCTACCCCTTTATTCTTCCTTTTTTATAAAAGTTTTTGATGTCACAATGTATCTCTTTTTATATTGTGTATATATTAACAAATTATTGTAGCTATAGTTACTTTAATGCTTTTGTCCTTTAGTCTTTTTGCTAGAGATCACTGGCTAGCACAAATTAGAGTTATATTACAGTATAACTGTAATAAAGTTCTGAATTTTACTACGTACTTTAATTGTACATTGTATATTTTCATGTTACTAAATAGCGTCCTTTCATTTCAGCTTGGAGTCTTTATTTAGCATTTCTTGTAAGGCATACCTAGTAGTGATGAACTCACTCAGACTTTGTTTGGGAAAGTCTTTGTTTTTTCTTCATTTTTGAAGGATGTCTTTGCTAGGTAAAGTATTTTTGATAGTTTTGGTTGGCATTTTTTTCAGTATCTTGAATATAACACCCCACTTCCTCTTAGTCTGTAAGGTTTCTGCTGAGAAATTCACTCATAGCCTTGTAGGAGTTACCTTGTAGGTGACAAGCTTCTCTTGCTACTTTTAAAATTCTCTCTTTGGGGCACCTGGGTGGCTCAGTCAGTTAAGTGACTGATTCTTGGTTTGTTCAGGTCATGATCTCATGGTTCATCGGTTCAAGCCCTGAGTCAGGCTCTGCACTGACAGCAGGGAGCCTGCTTGGGAATCTCCCTCTCTTGCTGTCTCTCTGCCCCTTCCCCATGTTCTCACTCCCTCTCTCTCCCTCTCTCTCTCAAAATAAATAAATAAATAAACTTAAAAAATTCTCTTTTTGACTTTGACTTTTTGACAATTTTATTATAATGTGTCTTGGATTAGACCTTTTTGATTTGAATCTGTGTGAGGACCCTAAGAACATTGTGAATTTGGATGGATGGCCAAATCCTTTCCCAGATTTGGGAAATTCTCAGACATTATTTCTTGGCATATGCCTTCTACCTACTTTTCCTCCTCAGAGTCCAGTAGTTACATACTGCTTCTCTTGATGGTATCTCATGGTTTACATGGGCTTTCCTCACTCCTTCATTTTTTTTTCCCTTGTTCTCCTTTATTTGGATAATTTCAGGGTTCCTGTTTTCTCCTTCACAGATTCTTCTGCTTGATCCGTTCTGTTGTTCGTACTGTTGTTGTTGGTTTTTTTGTTTGTTTGTTTTTTTAAATTTCATTCATTTTGTTCTTCAGCTTCATACTTTGTTTGGTCCCATATCATTTCTGTCTCTTTGTTTAACTTCTCATTTTGTTTATGTACGTTTTTCTTAATTTCATCGAATTATCTTTCTCTGTATTCTCATAGCTTATTGAGCTTGCTTAAAACAGCTACTTTGAATTCTTTAATGGGCATATCACAGATCTCCATGTCTTTAGAGCTGGTTACCAGAAAATTACTGCATTTCTTTTGATAGTGTCACGTTTCCCTGACATTTCATATTCCTTGAAGTCTTGCATTGCTGGATCCTCCAATATTGACTGACTGACTTCCAGAGAGAAATACCTTCTGTCAGCCCTACTAGGGATTCTGAGGCTTTCTCGAACCTTCTACGGATACCCCTGTACACTTATTGGTCTCTCTTGTGATGCAATTGTTGGTCTTGTATGTCTTCTCTCAATCCTGCAAAGCACCGGACTGAGTACTGACTGCTTCCCTTGTGCTTTTTCAAGGGAAGTGCTAAATACTCAGGTTTGTGATCTCTCCTTGATCCACAGATTTGGAACGGCTTTCTGTGCATACTCCCCAGCTGTCTGGAATGGCTTCTTCTTGTCACTTTTAGGAGTGTGCACAGGGAGCGTGCCGAATGGAGGTTTGTGGGTGAGGACTGTGGAGCACTGTGGGTTCCCATGGGCCAGTTGGAAGGATCAGATCAATGGGTGGGGCGACCCCAGCACCTGTGGTTTGGCCTTCCAATGAAGTCCATGGTATGGCTAATAGCAATTGTCCCTTTATTATGTGTATTTTAAGCCTTGACTATTGTCCTCCCAGGTGCTCCCTACCCCCCAGTTATAAAGGTCACCACTTGGTACTCTCAGTGAGATGAGAGAAAAATAGGCCTCTTTGGCAGCATCCCATAATACCTGGAGAAACTGGGTGCTCGTTCACCCAGTTTCACTTGATACCGTGGGAAAAATCATGGCCTAACAAGAGTATTGGGTACTCTTCGCGCTAACTTGTGCCCCACTGTGGGAGAAATAATGTGGGTAAAGTCAAACAAATTGTGCCTCTTACCCTTTTGACGTGTCTAGCCATGGCTTTGTCTTGCTCCAATGGTGTGCTGGAACTTCTCCACTGGACTCTTACACTTCCACAAAGGTTGTCTTTTCTGTGGATAATTGTCTAAGTCAGCGTTCTTCAGGGTTTCCTGGATCTTGGCCTAAAGGGACTGGAGCCCATTCATGGGCCACATTTGGGTTTATAGTGAACCCAGGTCTGTACACCTATTACTTGCTACACAGGTGGGCGAGACTCCTACAGGGAGTCTTGGTGTATGATGAGATCCTATAGCTCTCACAAAGTCACCTTTATTTGTGAATGGATGCCAAATTGTTTTTGTTCAGGGGGTGTATACAATTGAGTGATGTCTTGCTCAGCTATGTTCTTGACATCATTCTCCCCCAGAGAGCATTTTTTTTTATCTTAAAGTTTATTTATTTTTGAGAGTGAGAGTATGAGCAAGGGAGGGACAGAGAGAGAGGGACAGAGGATCCCAAGCAGGCTATAGGCTGGCGCAGAGCCTGTTGCGGGGCTCAGACTCACAAACGGTGAGATCATGACCAGAGCCGAAATCGAGAGTTGGCATGTTACCAACTGAGCCACTGAGGTGCCTCAACAGAACATATTTTTTAATGACCTGATTCAGAAATATGTATTCATATTTAGACCTGGTCTGTCTTGCCAAATGTTCTGTGTGCATTTGAGACAAATGTGTATTTTTCCATTGTTTGGTTAAGTGTTATGTAAATGTCAATTAGGTTAAGTTGGTTTATAGTGTTGTTCAAGTCTTCTATATTCTTACTGAGTGTTCTGTCTGCTTGTTCTACTGACTGTTGAGGGAAGGATATTTAAATCTTTGACTATAATTGTGAAATCACCTATTTCTGTTTGCTGTTCTATCCGATTTTACTGCATGTATTTTGTAGATCCGTTGTTAGTTGCATAGATATTTAAGATTACTATGTTCTCTTGATGAATTGACTCCTTTGTCATTATGAAATAACTCTCTTTACCTCTTCTAACATTCTTTGCTCTCGAACTCATTTTGTCTGGCATCAATATAGCTACTTCAAATTTCTTTTGGTTAGAATAACTGTGGTAAATATTTTTTTCTATTCTTTTACTTTCTTAAATCTTTTATTGTCACAAAATATGTGTAACAAACATTTTACGTATACAACCTAACATTTTTAAGTGTTCAGTTTTGTGGCATTAAGTACAATCATTGTTGTAGCCATCCTTTTACTTTATATTTACTTTATATTTACTTTTACTTTATATTTACTTTATATTTACTTTATATTTGAAGTCAGTTTGTTATAGGCAGCATATAGTTGGACATTAACTTTTTTATTGTTATTTTGAAAATTTACACCCAAGTTAGTTGGTGTATATTGCAATAATGATTTCAGGAGTAGAATCCAGTGATTCGTCCCCTACATATAACACCCAGTGCTCAACCCAACAAGTATTCTTAGTGCCCCTCGCCCATTTAGCTCATCCCCCTACCCATAACCCTCCAGCACCCTCAGTTCTCTATATTTAAGAGTCTCTTATGTTTTGTCCCCCTCCTGGTTTTTATATCATTTTTGCTTCCCTTCCCTTATGTTCATCTGTTTTGTCTCTTCAATTCCACACATGAGTGAAGTCATGTTATTTGTCTTTCTCTGACTAATTTTGCTTAGCATAATACATTCTAGTTCCATCCACGTTGTTGCAAATGGCAAGATTTCATTCTTTTTGATTGGTGAGTAATACTCCATTGTATATATGTACCACATCTTCTTTATCCATTCATCCATCAATGGACATTTGGACTCTTTCCACACTTTGGCTATTGTTGATAGTGCTGCTATACACATGGTGGTTCATGTGTCCCTTCGAAATAGCACAACTGTATCCCGTGGATAAATGCTTAGTAGTGCAATTGCTGGGTCATAGGGTAGTTCTATTTTAATTTTTTGAGGAACCTCCATACTGTTTTCCAGAGTGGCTGCACCAGTTTGCATTCCCACCAACAGGGCAAAAGGGTTCCTCTTTCTCTGCATCCTCACCAACATCTGTCATTGCCTGAGTTGTTAATTTTAGCCATTCTGACAGGTGCGAGGTGGTATCTTATTGTGGTTTGGATTTCTCTTTCCCTGATGATGAGTGATGTGGTGCATTTTTTCATTCCCTGATGATGAGTGATGTGGTGCATTTTTTCATGTGTCTGTTAGCCATCTGGATGTCTTTGGGAAAGTGTCTATTCATGTCTTTTGTCCATTTCGTCACTGGATTATTTTTTATTTTGAGTATTGAGTTTGATAAGTTGGGTATTGATATTTTTAAAACATAATCTGATGGTCTCTTCCTGTTAATTGAGTTGTTTAGACTATTTACATGTAATGTGATTATTTATATGGTTGGATTTAATTTTACCATTTTGCAATCTACCCTTTTTTTTTCCTTGGTTTTTCCCTTTTGGATTGATTTTTCATGATTCCATTTTATCTCCCTTTTTGGCTTATTACCTGTAACTCTTTGTTGTTATTTTATGGTTGTTTTAGCATTTCTAGCATATATCTGTATCTTAATAGAGTATATTTTTAAGTAGTACTATTGCACTTCAAATGTAGTTTAAGAATCTTATAACAAAATACTTCCATTTTTCTTTGACCATTGGGGTATTGTTAGATGTTTCATTTCTACATATATTATAAATCCCACAATATACTATTGTTTTTGCTTTAAATAGCTATCTTTCATAAAGATTTAAATGGTGAGGATAAAGTCATTTTATTTCCAATGTAGTTTCTATTTCTGATGTTCTTCATTGTGTCAACTCAGCTTTCTATCTAGTATCATTTTTTTTCTGCCTTTTTAATCATTTCTTACAATGAAGCTTTGCTGGTATTCCATTATTTTTATTTTTCTGTATCTGCAAAAGTGTTTATTTCATCTTTGTTTTTGAAAGACATTTTGGCTTGGTATAGAAAGCTCGTTGACAAATACTTTTGTCAGTTCTTTGAAAATGTTGTTTTCACTGTCTTCTGGCTAACATTGTTTCAATAGGATATTTCATTTTATGATTTGTTTTTGTGTAGATACTATTTCTTTGACTGCTTTTAAGCTTTTCTCTTTTCACTGAATTTAAGTAATCTGATTATATTATGCTATAGTGTTATTTCTGTATGTTTTTTTGTGCCTAGGATTCTGTGAATACCTCTGTTTAAATCTGTGGATTTATAGTTTTCATCAAATTGGGAAAATTTTTGGACAAGCCTTTTTCCTTTTCCCATTCTCTTGCTTGTTCTTTAGTGACTCTAGTTGCAAGTATTATACTGCTTAAAGTCATCTCATAGTTCGCCGTGATTTTTTTTTTTTCCAGTGTTTCCTTCTGGATAATATCCACTGATATGTTTTCATGTTCGCTCTTCTGTTCTCTGTGATATCTAATCTGCTTTGAAGCTTATCCTTTATATATTTCATCTTGAACATTGAGGTTTACCTGTCTAGAAGTATGATTCAGTTTTCTTTATTTCTTCTGTTTCTCTCCTTACCATGTTCAGTCTTTCCCCAACTTTTTGAACTTATGAACTACAGTTATATCACTTTTTAAATGTACTTTTCATTTTGTCATTGTACCATTTTGGAGCCAGTTTCAATTGACTGATTTTTCTTTCCGTTATAAGTCACATTACTTTGTCTTGCTTTCCATGGTTGTAGTTTTTGATTGGACACAGTTTGATCCTTTTAGTCTGATTTAAGATTTTTAAAGAAAGAGCAGTCTAGGACCAATTTTGTGTTATCATTGAAAAAAAGTCCTCCTGAGAATTTTTCCTGATGTTTTGTGGGTTATGTGATTTTTTAGTTTGGCTGGATTTTTGGTCTGCAATGACATTGGCTCCCATTATTGGCAACAACAAGAAATCCTAAGAAAATTTCTTAGAAGAATTTCTTGGAACACTGTAGAGCTACCAAAGCAGCTAAGACTTGAGTGTCTAAAAGTTGTGGTAAAAGCATTTGTTTTATATTAAAAGAAAAAAAAAAGGATGGCTTTTAATTAAAATTACTTAAGATTTTGTGTTTATATGTTCTTTTTAAGTTAAAAATTGGGCAATTCTTAAAAGATAAAATTTTTGTTGCCTCTGAATTGATATGGTGGAGTATAGAGAAATGACCTTGTATTTGAAAATGAGAATGTGAGTTGTGATTTTCTCATGATCAGCCGTGTAATCTCTTGCCAGTCACTGTATATCCCTGGATGGGTTTTTGTTTCTTCATCTGTTCTAAAATTTTACAATAATTTTTATTTCTGTCACCAGTATAGCTAATTGAGGCATTGTATATGTGTGTGTGTGTGTGTGTGTGTGTGTGTATACACATAAACTTTTATGAAGAGTTTTTATATGTTTCTGCTGTAGTTCACCCAAGCCAATTAATATCTGAATTTCCCATGTAGCATTAATCTGTGTCATAAAGTATTCTTTTATAGATAGCTCATAACTGGTAAATAAAACGTATTTCCCAGAGATGAGCAAATAACAAGTAGTTGTCGAAGTTTATTGAGGGTTTTTTTTATGTGCTAGGCACTGTTCTTCCATCTCTGGATGTGTATCTTCACTTACGCCTCACATGGAGGTAAGAGACTAGTTCCAAGCCATTTACCTAGTTGGGTAGAACTGGTATTAGAACTAACTTGTGGCTTCTTAGCTCATGCTTTGTCATACAAACGTCTCCCCCCATTTGAATGCCATTTCCCAAATATCTGCATAGGTTATTGCTTGTAAAACACACTAATACATGCAACTGATTTTATTTCCTCTTCACAACACTCGGTGAAACAGCGTTTTACAGATGCGTAAACTAAAATCCGGAGAGGTGTACCACATGTTGGAAGTGATGAGTCCGGATTCAGATTCTCTTTTCTCCCAAATTCGGTTTATTTTCACCATGCCATTATTTTCAGCGAGGATAGGGAAGCGAATACTAAGTTTCTTCAAGTGGTTGAACTACGGTTTTTTCCCTTGCATGTACAGCAAGTATGGCATATGTGGATATGAAATATTTATTTATGCTGCTTTCGGTTTAGCTCTTTCTTACTCCTCTTTGTGGTATTAGTTTTGATGCGTCTTCCTCAGGGAGGTTTTACTTACTCACACCCTGCGTAAGGACGAGGTCAATTTTCCCAGTTTTATTTGAAACCCTCAGAAGATCGGATGATTATTTTTACACTGAACACTCATAAGCCTTTTATTTGTGACTGCATTTCGAAAAGAATCAGAGAGCAAAATTAAATTTTTATTGAACCTGACACAATATGATTCACAGGTTGAAAATTACGTGGAAAATGAAAAATGGATAAAGAGTTAAGAGTCGTTAGCAGCATAATCTGACGAGACTGCAGAAAATACGCTTTATTTGTAGGTGAGACACCCCCTCATATCTGGTTCATCTTTTTATGTAACTATTGTAAGATTCTCAAACCATAGCTCTCTAGGACAAGATTTGCCAGCTCAGATACAGCTTCCCTTTTCACAGCGAGTCAGAGGCTTAGGGTTGAAGTTCGACCTCTAACTTAAAAATTTTTTTTGTAATGTTTTTTTATTTATTTTTGAGACAGAGAGAGAGACAGAGCATGAACAGGGGAGGGGCAGAGAGAGAGGGAGACACAGAATGCAAAGCAGGCTCCAGGCTCTGAGCTGTCAGCACAGAGCCCGATGCAGGGCTCAAACTCACAGATGGTGAGATCATGACCTGAGGCGAAGTCGGACGCTCAACCGACTGAGCCACCCAGGCGCCCCTAGACCTCCAACTTTAAATCTTTGTGGTTTTGAGTTGCAGTGTGTTTTACCTAAGGCCTTGTGTTCGCGTTGTCTTTACTCGCTGGAAGGGTGGAGATGGGTGTAGCCCCTTACGGAAAGGTCTTTATACGCTCCTCCTACCGGGTGGGAGTGCTTGGGTTTTGCACTCTCTGGCCTTCCGTGCGGCATTTGTGAGCCGCCTGATGCATTTGACACCAGCGTGACAGCAAAGAAGCTTGTGAGCCGAGCGGTGTGCCGTGGGGCCCAGCTGTGTGGATTTATCTGTACATCAGGCCGGGGAGCGGCAGTTAGCCAGATCTGACAGTCGGCCAGGAGCACCCTGTTCGTCCACTCCAGAGTGCATTTTAATGTGTGTGCTCGCCGACTGGTTGGCCTTTGACACAGAGAAATTGTCAGAACCGGGTGGTTTGTTTTTGCCTCTTTACTCTTTGGTGTGCAGGTCTGTGAGAGTTTCCTCCCCGTATGCTTCATGTGCATCACAAAAATATGCACTTTCTAAAACAGAGTAAAAAAATTCAAGGCATCGTGCCTTTTCACACTGAATTTTACGTTAAGAATCAGTAGGCAGTATGTTCGAGGTAAAAAGAGGTGATATGTTGAATAGGCCACCTATTTACCTAGTTCAAAAAGCAAAAACAATGCAAATGGACTATTTGGAACAGTCTTGCTTCACCCATGTCCTCTCGTGTTCATTTCCCACCTCTGCCCTGACAGGTAACCACTTGAATAGTTTGTCACGTATCCTTTATGTTTCTGTATAACACACAAGCACATGTCCGGCCCGTTGCCTTTTACTTCCCGAGATATTCTGGAGAGCTTTTTATTTCACTAACAGGCGAACTTCCTCATCCTTGCTTACTGTTGCATTTTATCTCATTGTGTCGATGCACCATAGTTTAGTTAACCATTCTCTGTGGGTGGATCCTTGCTTTATAGCTAATCTTTTTGTTTAGTCGAGCTAGAACATACATATCAAAACACTTACCCTTTTAAAATCTACAATCAAGTGGTTTTTAGTACGTTTCTAAGCTTTTGTTCTACAGATAGTGGTCCAGTGGGTAAACTTGGACATACATTCTTCCAAACCCCACACAAGTACAGTAAAACCTTGGTTTGCGAGCATAATTCGTTCCAGAAACATGCCTGTAATCCAAAGCACTTGTATGTCAAAGTGAATTGCAAGAACCATTGGCTCCGTTGTGATCATGTGATGCTCGGTATCACGTACTATTCATACTGTAAGGCATTGCTCATTTATCAAGTTAAAGTTTATTAGAAATGTTTGATTGTTTTGTGGAACTCTTACAGAACAAGTTACTCGCAGTCCAAGGTTTTACTGTATATCCATAGAAAAGTCCTTAGAAGTAGGATTTCTGAGTCAATGGGCAGATGCATTTGAATTTTGATACGAATTGTCAATTGCCATCCATTGATTGATATTGTACTCATTTGCACTCTTGAATATGAGAGGACTTTTTTTCTCCATAGTCATGCCCAGAGTCACTTTGCCTTTTTATAAAGCAGTGCTAACTTTAAAAGATTTTTTTCATGTTTTATTTATTTTTGAGAGAGAGACAGAGCATGAGGGGGGAGGAGGGGCAGAGAGAGAGGGAGACACAGAATCCGAAGCAGGCCCCAGGTCTGAGCTGTCAGCACAGAGCCTGACACGGGACTTGAACCCGTGAACTGTGAGATCATGACCTGAGCTGCAGTCTGCCACTTAACCAACTGAGCCACCCAGGCGCCCTGCTAAAGCAATCTTAATTTTTTTTTTAATGTTTATTTATTTTTGAGACAGAGAGAGACAGAGCATGAACAGGGGAGGGGCAGAGAGAGAGGGAGACACAGAATCTGAACCAGGTTCCAGGCTCTGAGCAGTCAGCACAGAGCCCGACACGGGGCTTGAACTCACGGACCGTGAGATCATGACCTGAGCCGAAGTCGGACGCTTAACCGACCAAGCCACCCAGGCGCCCCAAGAAATCTTAATTTTTAAGGAATGTGTGATGTTCATGAATTACCAGTTGAATCTAATATTAATTCCTGATTGATTTCACCAAGGCAGATAGGACCAGAATTTTTTTTAAGTTGATAAATGTTCTTTTTAATTGATCTCATTAGTTAATTGGTAAAATGGTAGGCTGTGAATGTACAGAGCAGATTTCATATGTGGGGTCTTAAGTTCAGTGATTGCTGGACCTTCATTCTCTCCTGTCATATAGATATGACGATGCTCACAGTATCAAAATTGAAATTTCCAGTGGACGGAGACCATTTATATTCAGCTTGCTCTGTAGTAGGCACATTCCTATAGAATTTTATCCTTTTGATACAGCCCTTCCAAATTCTGATGTTTTATACCTGTCTGATACCCTGGACTTCAACTGAGCTGGGAAATTGTTATTTTTATAACAGAGCTAAAGTATTAATTATAAACAGAATTTCAGCTTCCATCAATCCTTGTTGACCTACAGGACAGGTCTATTGCTTTTTAATCTCATTAAGGTAGAATATTTAATTCCTTAGAGGTATTGTGCCTCTGTCCTCCTCCTTATACACAAATTAGCTTCATAGACTCGCCTGCGGAGATCTTAAGGTGGTATTTCCAAGATGGAGTCATTTCAAGGTTTGAGATATCATATGCCTTTGAATTATTCAAGGATTTTAACAATGGGTTAATTTTTTTTCTTTTTTTGGCATTTAAGTATTCTATCTATAAAAAGGACTGGTAAAAGATTCATAGGAAAATGCTTTCCTGAGGTTGAAGTGAAAATTGAGGTATGGATTTTGATTAGATCTGTGGTGAAGTCATAAATGTGTAAGTATATGCCTGGAAATATCATTAGTTCTTTCCGTGTCCCAAATAATGGCTAATGTTGAAAATAGATGAACCACTTAACCAATGATTAATCTAATGGTTTGTGTTAGTAGATAGGTTCTTCATAAAGGAAAACTGTTCCTTGTTTAACTGGTAAACCTGTCTTATCATTATGGATGAGAATAAAACCTACAGTCCAAGCAGAAAGCTTTCACTAAATAAATAAGACTAGGATTTTATATGAGTAAGATTTAGTGTTTTGTTTCTCTTAGATCAACTGGTTGCTATATTTCGATTCCTTTTTTCTTTATTTACCTTGGATAATTTGCAAAAGACCCAAAAAGAATTTAGGTTCTGCCCTACGGGTGTTTTCTCTGGACTACTCTGTGATGGGTTGGTGAGAGACAGCTGCTTTCCTGGGAGAGGGGAGGGTGATAGTCAGGGCCCCCATGTCTGGTTGAGCAGGTTGGTCACTGCATAAAGATAGTGTCCACTGGAGCAGGTAGGGGCTAAATTCCAGTTAGTGTTCACCAAGCCATGCCCTGTGGAATAGGGCTGCAATGACTCAGAGCAAGGCGTGCCCTTTTCTAATTCTTTTTTTAATTTATTTTAATTTGAGAGAGAGAGAGAGAGGGAGAGGGAGAGAGAAAGAATCTTAAGCAGGCTCCACACTCAGTGCAGAGCCCAACGTGGGGCTTGATCCCACGACCCTGGGATCATTACGTGAGCCAAAATCAAGAGTCGGATGCTCAATCGACCGAGCCACCCAGGCAACCCCTCCCCCCGCCCCATTTTCTAATTCTTATAAAGTTGCCGATAACAACCAGAATATGCATTTTATTGCAGTTTTATTTGAAAATCTGTTGTTTTTCTTTTGTTTTTTTTCCCTTTGAGAAATTTTCTGTAGTATGTAGATAATTCCTATGTGTATGTCTATGTGTATACACACACATATAATGCCATTTAAGCATACACACATACACGACACATACCCTCCGTATATATTTGAATATAACATTAGGTATTCTTTGAAAAAATCCTTCAGAAGGAAGGTGTCACCTTATATGTCTTTGATTCTTTATAAAGCACTTTATAATATGGGGTCTTCTCTTAGTTACTTTGTTTGAACAGCGTAGTGCTATTTGGGAAGACATAAAAATGACCTCAGACAGGGCTAGCTGTGGATGCTTTACAGACTTTTGCCATAAAATTGGAAAAGAAAAGTGAGGATGCTTTTATTAGTAATTAGTCTAGAGGTGAAAGATTACTTTCAAAAAGTAATACATAAGTAGATATGATATCAAATTAATGTTTATAGGATGAGTACATCTTCCAAATATCTTGACACTGTGTAAATGGATACTATAGTTTGCTTTGGTATTTCCAGTGTTTAGTGTCATAGAAGGATTTTCAGAAAATTCTGTGTCATTATACAGACAGGAAGATTTGCTTTAGAAAACTGTATTGGATGTCTCAAAAGGTGATTCCGGTGATGAGAAAGACCTTGAGTTGAAGAAATATGTCAAGATTGGTGAATTAAATTGTAAGAGTGAATAAAATCATGATTGCTAAATTAATGCTTTATCCAATGTGTCATTTAAGTGTATGTAATTAAATTAGTACATTAAATAATAGGCATTCAGCTCATTTCTGTCTGTAAAAGTTTACACATTCAGGTTGGCTAAGTTTTCTGGGTATTGTTTTACTGGCAAAACAAGGGATTGTCTTATATTTTGGTCACTTTATAGTCAATCACCTACAATCATTATTATTTTTGAACAGAAACTGAGGCTTCTTGAGGAGCTTGAAGATACCTGGCTTCCTTATCTGACCCCCAAGGATGATGAATTTTATCAGCAGGTAAGATTTTTTAATATTTGTGTCAATTTGTATTTATTCATTCTGGTCTAAGAAGCAGCTGTGGTCTGGAGAGGTTAAATGAGAAGTGAAATGGTCTGATCTGGTTATGGAGTGACTCCTTATCATCCCCAGAACGTACAGACTCCTTCACGGTCTGCTCTCTGCCGTGAACTTAGGGCTTTAGCATAGTGGACTGTTTTTTCTTCCCCAACGTTCCATGCCTTTTGTACTTCCTTGCCTCTGCTCATTGTGTCTCTTCTGCATAGACTGTCCTTTTTGCGCCTTTCTTGTTGCCAGACGGCTAAGTCTTCAAGACTTCACTTAGGGGCGCCTGGGTGGCTCAGTTGGCTAAGCATCTGACTTCGGCTCAAGTCATGATCTCACGGTTCGTGGGTTCGAGCCCCGCGTCGGGCTCTGCGCTGACAGCTCAGAGCCTGGAACCTGCTTCAGATTCTCTGTCTCCCTCGCTCTCTGCCCCTTCCCCGCTTGTGTTTCTCTCTCTCTCTCTCTCTCTCTCTCTCTCTCTCTCTCTCTCTCCTACTCTCTCAGAAATAAATAAACATTAAAAAAAAAAAGACTTCGATTAAACATCCCCTTACCTACAAGTAGAGTTGACTTTGCTTTGTTGTTCTGAGCTTCTTGTACCCTGTGAGATACCTCTCTGGTGCCTATCACATTGTGTTGCAGTTACGGGGGTTCTGTGTTTCTCTCCCTGACTTCATCAGTACTCTTTCAATTACAAGTGACAAAAACCCAAACAAACTCATTGCAGCAAAAAAAGGGAATTTACTGGCCTTCTTAACGTAGAGGCCTTGGAGTGCCCGGCTGAATCCAGCCTCTCAAAAGATGGTATCTGATCACTGCTTTTCTCTGTGCCGTGGTTTGATTCTGCACCCCTTGTGACTTCATGCTGGATGGGCTCTGACCTGCTAGCATAGGAGGACTCTCACAGCCCGAGGGGCGTGTGGTTTGAAGCATATGGAATCTTAGAAGAAGGCAGTAATTTCTTTTTTTTTTTTTCCGGGGTCCATCCAGTTCTCCTGGGAGTGATCTCGTTGGCCTGGTTAGAGTCCTGTGCCTATTCCTGAACCAGTCACTGTGTTCAGGTGGGTGAGATGCTCCTGTTTGCACAGCCCAGTTCATGCACCCGCTCGTGGAGTTGGGCTCAGAGAGGACCATTTCCACTCAAAGTGCATGGGCTGTGAGTCAGAGATGGATGGTTTCCTTAGGGGATGATCGGAGTCCCCGTCCCAAAGGAGGGGAAGGCGTTCTGGGCAGGCACTGATAGTGTACGGTCACCTCTGCTTTCCTCCTAGGATGTAAGCTCTTGGGGGTAAGAATTTGACCCCCTCATCTTTGTTTCTCCAGCGTCTAGCGTGCACTTGGATGTGGCTGATTCTCAGTAGCTGCAGAAGGAAGACAGGAAAGAAGATGTTTACCCATCTAGAATCCAGGTCCCTTGACTTCCAGCTCACTGTCCATTCCAGGACGTTATCTATCATCTCCCTTCTCATTAGATCTTCCCTGTCTTTCACCGGATGAGTCCTTTTATGGACTAGTTTTTCCTCCGTGCACCTCTTTCTTAATCCTTAGAGCTCTAGCACATATTCTAACCAAGACATCAATCTGCGCAGGCCAACCCCCTGCTTCAAACCGCGCGGTGGCTGCTCGTTGCCTGGGTCTTGCATTTGTAGCCTTATCTCCCCGTCTCTTTCATCTTGTTACGTACGCTGGACTTTCGTCGCAAGCACCTCAGACCAGCTGCGCGGTCTCATGTTTTGGGCCTTCTTGCTCCATCCCCAGCTGACGTCCCTTCGTTGGTGAACTTCTGTTACCTGTGAGTAACGTGTCCTCTCTTGTACGGTGCTTCCCTAACACCTCTACAGCGCGGAGAATTGTCTCTGCTTCCTGTCGTGTGCACCCGTTGGACTTTACGTGCACCTTTACTACCTCCGTGTATCTCACTGATTTTATTTATATGCTCGTCTCCCTCATCCTTCGTGCTTTGTACAGGGCCTGGCACCTAAGTAGGTATTTAAATAATTTGCTTGGCCGGATGAATGAATTAATGCACCAATTAGTTAATTTCAAAAACCAGTCATATCATAACGTTTAGTGTGATTTTAATTTTGTTTTTGTCCGTGCACGCTCCTCTCTGGGGAGGCGGGATCTGGAAAGGTCTGCAGGATTTATGCAGAAATGTTCTAGGCCGGCGTGGTAGGGTTTTCGATCCTTTGAGCGTTTCTGGTTTTCCAAACTATCTTGAATGAGCATGTATTCTTTGGTAATCAGAAAAAAAAAATTATCCAAAGCACTTTCCTTAAAACAAGTAAACCCACAAAATGCAATCAGTTCTTAAATCCCTATTGCTATTTTCGGAGACCTGATTACGCACGTTGCCGTAAAGCAGCTGCTGAGCCTTTCGGCTTTGGCATGGTGCGAGCGGTGCTGGTACACGACGAATTAAACACAAAGGTTATCAGCCGCGGTGCTCGCAGCCAGCCCAACACTGGGGGATAAAAGGAAACTCAGAGGCAAACAGAACAACTACCAAGGTGGCCCTTTTATCTTTCCAAGACCCACAACAAACCCGATAACAGGATCTAATCACTTTAAGTGCGCCTTATAATAAGGGCTAGTGCTTCAGCAGACCCTTCCTAAAGCAAATCTTTTCCCTTAGAAGACGAAGTGTAAGGACATGAATAAATAGAAAGTTCTGACCCGACTCCGGGTCTTTTAAACAGGCCCTGGCCACAAGAATGCCAGTCCAGCTGCCAGTCCCAAAAGCAAGGCTTGCTGTAGCTTCTCTGTTGGGTCCCCTCGTTGACCCCACACCCTTAAGTGGGCCGCGTTCTTGCATTCGGCCCTCACAACCGCCCCGTTCACTTATGCCACAAAAGTGTGTGCAGCAGCTACTCTTCTTCAGGTTTGCGGTGTTGGGGGGGTAGGTATTATCTTTCTCTTTTAGAAATTTCTCTTTAGGGGCGCCTGGGTGGCTGAGTTCGGCCCAGGTCATGAACTTTTAGTTTGTGAGTTTGAGCTCCGCATCGGGCTCTGTGCTGACAGCTCAGAGCCTGGAGCCTGCTTGGGATTCTGTGTCTCCCTCTCTGCCCCTCCCCTGCTCACGCCCTGTCTCGCTTGCTCTCTCTCTCTCTCAAAAATAAGTAAAGATTAAAAAAATTAAAAACAAAATTCCTCTTTAGATCCAGACCAAGCTCCGTATCTGAGCAGCAGAGGTGGAGTTCAAGACCACATTTATCTGCCTCTGAAGGCCCACGCTCTTCCTGCCATGCGGTGCGCCTCCCAGTATCCCATACCTTGCTCAAATTCGAAACACCTTCAGAGATGGTTTTTGGTTTCTTCTGATTGGACCAGAGAGAAGAGAAATAAAACAACAACACACTCAAAGGAGAAAAGCGGAGGGAACTTCTGTAGGTTCACTACAGAGGATAAGGAGAGGAGGGGCTACGTAGTCTGAAAATAAACCCTGGCTTCTTACCCCTGGTGACAGGGGGGGGGGGGGGGGTTACCTGGGGGGCTTAGTCGGTCAAGCGTCCAACTTCGTCCCAGGTCACCATCTCACGGTTTGTGAGTTCGAGCCCCTCTGACAGCGCAGAGCCTGCTTGGGATTCTGTCTCTCTCCTTCTCTCTGTGCCCCTCCCCTGCTTGTGCTCTCTCTGTCAAAACAAATAAAATAAACTTAAAAAAAAATGTTTAAATGTTACCCCTCTTATCCAGAGAAAATGCCTCTCCCGTCAGTATGACCCCTTGCTTTCATTTCCTGTGTCCCTTTCCGTGTGCCAGGCTTTTCTGGTACTGTTTGCTGTCCTCTTTACTTGTATTTGCTTCTTTAAATCTTAACCCTCTAAGGCAGTTTTTTTTTTTTTTTTAAATCCCATTTTGCAGATGAGAACACTGAGGCACAGAAGGTTTTAAAACTTTGTTCAAGGCTTATATAATAAGCAAGAAGTATCAAGACCAGGATCTGAGCCCAGGCTGTCTGACTCCTGAGTCTGAATTTTAGTATCATCCTACCGTAGCTCTCGATGCTTCTGGGGAATTGCTCTGCCTTCATCCCCACGATCGCAAATCTCCGTCTCCATCCCTGCTCTCCCTTGCGACTTCCAGTGCTCCGGTCCCAACTGCCTATTGGGTGGCTGTGCCTGAACGTCTCACAGGAACATCTAACCCGACATGATCTGTATTAGTTCATTACCGACTTCATTAAACATGTGTATTTAGCTCCCTTACTCTGTGCAGGAACTGTTTTAGGCATTAGAGATGAAGTTGTGAAAACTGACAGAAGACTCTTCCTTCTTTGAGCTTATTTCTTATGGGGTGGGATGGGAGTGGGGAGGGAAGAGAAATAAACAGGAAACTGAGAAATAAATGTCGGACGGGAACACTGGTATGGAGATAAAGTCCGTGAAAGGGCACTGTAGGTAGGGGATTGCAAATAAGGGGATCGCACAAGGCCTTCTCATAGTGACATTTGAACAAAGACCTTCTGGAGGTTTAGGAACAAGCCGTGTAGGTCCTTGCAGGAAGAATGTTCTGGACATAGGGAACAGCAGAGCCTCGGTATGTTTGAGGGGGAGCCCCAGACCCCAGCATATCTGGAGCGGAATGAGAGAGTTGAGAACAGAAGAGACGAGGTCAGAGAGCCATGGCCCCATGATACGGGAACTTGCTGTCTATGCTGGCCTTGCTGGCTGTGACTCCGAATGACTTGAGAGGCCACGAGAGGGTCTGGGGCACAAGTAGGACAAGCCATGACGTACATTTTGGTGAGGATCTATTTTAGGGGATCCCGCCGTTCATCCTCTTCCCTAGCGGCCGTCCCCTTTGGCCCGTTCATCAAGTCAGACACCTTGCCGTCCTCACTTCCTGCCTGTTGCTTCGAGCCCTCATTCAGGCGCTGGGCCCTGGCAGTTCTGCCTCTCTGTACTCCCTCAAGGTGTGTCTCCTTTTCCATTTCCACCGACACAGTCTTCATTCTGGCCCTCGTTTATCGTTTTCCACCAACACAGTTTGGGGACTTTCCAACTTGGTGTTACCTGTGCCCTCTCCGGTGCCATCAATATTGTGTTCCTATTAACGTGTCTGACCTGTCACTCCTTGCTTGATAAATTTTGCTCGGTCTCGCTTGCCTGTAAGGTCAAGTTCACCCTCCTCAGCGTAGCCTATAAGGCTAGCGACGGCCTCTCTGGTCGAATCTTTGCCCCTTGCCTAACGTGGAATCCGTCCAACCTTAGACTCCTGTCCTGCGGGGTTTCTTGCTACACCCTGGATCTGCTGTGTCCTTCCGTCCTTCCGTGGCTTGGTGCCTGTTATTCCCTGGGTGTGGAGTACCCTTATCCCCTTTTCTGTCTGGTGAGCATCTACTCACCCTTGAAGACCTTGCTTAACTACGACCTCTTCTGTGAAGATACCGGGAAATCACACTTGGTTTACTTTCAGGGTGTATTAAAAATCTAGCCACTTCTTACCACTTCTGTCTTCTACACAGTCGCCAGGCTACCGCCCTCTCTTTCTCAGGTGGTTGCAGAGAGCTTTCTGTCTGTTTCAACACCGCATCGGTAGCCCTGCTGTTTCTGAAGCTTGAGTCGGCTCCTTACGCTTTTCATGCTCAGAGCCCTTACATCGCTCCCCGCCTAGTTCGGAGTGAAAGCGTGGGACCTGACGTTTGCCCACAAAGCACCCTGAGTTCTGGCCCCGGAGCTTCTCTCTGCTCATTTGCTGCCTCTGCCGCCCCTCCTCCTGCCCCTCTGGCATTCTCGCCCTTCGGAGAATCAACCCTAGCACACTGCTGCCCCCAAGGCTCGCACTTGGTGTTCCCTTAGTCTGGAACTCTCTTCCCCGCCCAGGCGCCCGCGGGGCTTGGATCCTCATTTCTTGCATTCTTCTGCTCAGATGTCACCTTATCAGAGGCCCTCTCTGACCAGCCCCTGTATAATAGCATTTCTTTCCTACTTACCTTGGATTTTTTTTTCCATAGCACTGTCACAATCTAAATAAGTGAATACTAAATCCGTAAAATACTATGTATATTATGGGCCATAGATACCAGGTGTTTATATGCCGTATGTATATATGGGAGCTCCTGGCTACCATATTGAAGTTTTCTTCTCTTCGTATTCCCAACACCTAGCGCTTTGCAAATAGTATGTGCTCAATAAATATATACTCAACAAATGAAAAATTTCCAAAGTCCCTTCCTGCTCGTTTATTCCCTGCTCCCATAGTAGTATATTCATATTTCCATGTTGATGAGCGTTCTTTAGCTAGCGGTTTTTATTTCTATCTGTACTGTTAAACTACAAGGTGCTATAAAACAGGAGCTGCCTTGTTTTTATCTTCGTACTTATGGCACCTTGTACGGTGTCCGGTACATAGCAGGTATCCAGTCATTTTAAATTAACACCCAAAAGACGAACCATGCAGTGAGTGAACAAACACCTCTGAGCCGCTTTGTAGCAAACCACACGTCATCACAAGACCGGTCGCGAAAGCTGTGGCAAGGCCTATGCAGTAACCTCAGAAGAGAGCCTCCTCTGGGAGACCGCTCAGCATCGTGCAGCGGGAGGTTGGGCCAGATAAGTGTCCACCCCATTTGTCTCAGGATACGGTTGCCCAGTCATGAGCATGTTACAATGAAAATTATACAGAAAATATTATGACTGGTAATGTGTATATACATTTCTGTGGAGTGCAAAATATAAAGTGTTACCAGCAAACTCTACTAACAGCCAGATTAGAAATACAGTCTCTTGGCATCACAATATCCTAACACTTTTTAAATGAAGTACCTTTCCCAAGTCACTTGAAGACTATCGGTTTAATTTCACTCTACCGAAGGTTCAGTTCCATTGGCTTCGTTTACGCGAGCCTCCTGCAACACTGGTATCTTCTTCATTTAACAGCAGGTCTGTCCTCTCTGTAGGACGACATCCTTTCAGAACTATCCCTTGATGTGAGAGGAGAAGCAGTAGAATTTTCACATAATGGTGTCAAGTAGGTGGAAAATAAAGCGTATTCTCCAGAAAACCTACCGTTCATTCTGCATCTGTCAAAGATTGATAAAAGCCCCGGCATGTTGGCAATTTATATCTACGATGCCTTTCCAGCTGCTTATTAAACTATATAATTGTCATTTAGGTGACGGAATCTTTTGTAGACCTCAAGAAATATATTAGGTGACCAGACAACTATTAATATAATTGCATGAGTGCATAATCCCTGGCAAAACCTTCATGGGATTAAACAACAAAAAAATTCTAACATACCTGAAAATCTGCCGACGGCAGTTCCAGATCATTGTGTGATATCTGATGTTTTACATGTACCTGTCCAGAACGGAAAGTAAACTTGCTTGTTTGGCAGAATGAGTTAATAGTCCATTATTTAACGTTGAGTTCTTTCCCAGAGTTACTTGCGCTCGTTAAAGAAAAATTTAAGAAGCACTCCGTGGTGTTTTTATGTGTCAGGCACTAGCCTAGTTACTTTATAAATAATTAGATCAGGCATTTAGGATGGAGGACTTTTCCCTTGGATGTTTTTTTTGAGATAGTGACCAAATGAGCCAGTTCGAATATACTATTTGTATTTATTGCATTAAAATCATAATTTTCTAGAGCCTTCAACAGCGTTTTATATCAGATCTAAATTAGTACAGGAAGTTATATTGAAACATTTTTGAAAATTCAGGGTCATCAAAAAGAATCTCTTGGCAAATATAAGAAATGTCATGAAAATTAAGAATTTTTGAACACGACATTTTATCCTCGATTTTCTTTTTTCTAAAGTGTATTTATTTTGGTGGGGGAGGGGCAGAGAGAGAGAATCCCCAGTGGGCTCCACGCTGTCAGCACAGAGCCCGACACGGGGCTCAATCCCATGAACCGTGACATCATGACCTGAGCCGAGATCAAGAGTCAGACGCTTAACCGACAAAGCCACCTGGGCGCCCGTTCCTTGACTGTTCTAATTTAAAAGGTATTTTAGATTTATTTTGGCAAATCTGAAAAATATACAGATGTCTAAAGAAGAAAATTAAAATTATGTCCAGGTTCACCACTTAGAGATAACCACCATCAATTTGTGACCGTATTTTCCCCTAATTTTTTTTTCTGTATTTACATGTCTACATTTGTTTTCTGTTAAAGCTGAGATCCTATTGTCTAAATATCTGGTTATTAAATTTCTTGTTTAATAGTATTTTGTTATGTACGTTTTTCACAAAACAGTACAGATTTTTTCCTAAAGTGTGTTACTTTACTATTCCATCTTGTATGAATATACCATTTCACCTCTAATCCCTGTTGGGCATTTGGTGGTTTTCAGCTTTTAATCATAAATAATAGTATGATGAATATCCTTATAATCTTGGTACGTTTCTCTAATTCTTTCCCTATGATAAATTCTTAAAAGTAGGAAAACTGGATGGAAAGATATGAGCATATTAGGTTCTGGTAAATTATGTCTAACTGGCCATAGCAAAGTTGTAATAGTTTGCATTCCTGATTGCAGACTATTAGAGTATTTGGTTTTGCCTCACCAGCAATGTGTATTACTATGATAAAATTTTGTTTTTTGCAAATTTGATAGGCAAAACTAAATTAAATATAATATAATACAAATTATGTTAATTTGTATTTTTTTCTGACTTTGGGGCAGTTCAATATTTTTCTGTATTGAAGAGCCTTTTCCATTAATTTATGTGATTTTCTTTATTGATATATATATATCAATATATATAGATAAATAGGTAGTTGTATGTGTATATGTACATATATTTAAATTTGAAAGATTATTTATTAAGAATATTGTCCATTTTTGCCAAATAGATGGCAAATAGTTTTTTCCAGTTAGTGTTTGCCTTTTTATTTTATAATTCTTTTCATGTAGAATTTAAAAAATTTTGCATATTCAAATGTATCCACCTTTTATTTTTTTATTTTAATTTTTTTAAGTTTATTTATTTTGAGAGAGACAGAGAGAGCGAGAGGGGGAGAGGGACAGAGAGAGAGGGAGAGAGAGAATCCCAAGCAGGCTCTGTGCTGCCAGTGCAGAGCCTGACATGGGGCTTGAACTAATGAACCATGAGATCATGATCTGAGCCAAAACCAAGAGTCTGACACGTAACTGACTGAGCCACCCAGGCGCCCCCAAATGTATCCATCTTTTAAAAGCTGCTTATTGATGAGCTGTGTATATGTACAATTTACCTACCATACAATTCACCTTTTAAGATTATACAGTTCAGTAATTTGTGGTAAATTGGCAGAGTTGTGCAACTATCACCATGGTAGTTTTAGAACATTTCCAGAATGCCCAGAAGATCCCTCCTGCCTTTTGCAGTCAGCCTTCTTCTCCACTCCTAGCTCAGACCCCCACTTATCTGCTTTCTATCAGTCTCAGACCTTTTCTTCTTTTACTCTTAGAAACAAGTCTTAAGCACTTATATTTGAGCCAGCTGAGGGCTTGGAGATAAAGTGGAGAATAAAGCCACTACCGTGTCCTCCTTCTGGGAGATTCAGGCTTGCAGGAGAGATTTTAAACAAATGATCCAGTGAAGAAATGGGTAGAAAACATGAATAGACACTTCTCTAAAGAAGACATCCAGATGGCCAACAGGCACATGAAAGGATGCTCAACGTCGCTCCTCATCAGGGAAATACAAATCAAAACCACACTCACATACCACCTCACGCCAGTCAGAGTGGCTAAAATGAACAAATCAGGAGACTATAGATGCTGGAGAGGAGGTGGAGATACGGGAACACTCTTGCACTGTTGGTGGGAATGCAAACTGGTGCAGCCACTCTGGAAAACAGTGTGGAGGGTCCTCAAAAAATTAAAAAGAGATCTACCCTATGACCCAGCAATAGCACTGCTAGAAATATACCCAAGGGATACAGAAGGGCTGATGCATAGGGGCACTTGTACCCCAATGTTTATAGCAGCACTCTCAACAATAGCCAAATTATGGAAAGAGCCTAAATGTCCATCAACTGATGAATGGATAAAGAAATTGTGGTTTATATACACAATGGAATACTACTTGGCAATGAGAAAGAATGAAATCTGGCCCTTTGTAGCAACGTGGATGGAACTGGAGAGTGTTATGCTAAGTGAAATAAGTCAGACAGAGAAAGACAGATACCATATGTTTTCATTGTTATGTGGATCCTGAGAAACTTTACAGAAGACCATGGGGGAGGGGGAGGGAAAAAAAACAGAGAGGGAGGGAGCCAAACCATAAGAGACTCTTAAAAACCGAGAACAAACTGAGGGTTGATGGGGGGTGGGAGGGAGGGGAAAGTGGGTGATGGGCATGGGGGGGGGCACCTGTTGGGATGAGCACTGGGTGTTGTATGGAAACCAATTTTCCAATAAATTTCATATTAAAAAAATAAAAATAAATAGTTGAAATAAATAAGTAGTGACGGATTGGCACGTGCTGTGAAAGCAGAAAGAGAAGTGTAATGAAGGGGAACGGGGATACGTACGTGAGGGTGGAAGGATTCTTTAGAAAGTGGCCTGGAGGATGAGAAGGTCCTGGCAGGTATAGATTTGGGGGAAAGGGCCTGTCTGAAGGGAGTTGCTGAATGCTGGCCCCTTGAGACCTGTAGGAAAAGAGGCAGATGTGGTTAAAGGGGAAAGGCAGATGAGAGATCAGTGCAAAATTTGGGGGGGGGGGATACTTTCCCACATCATTTGTACTGTTTTATTTTTGGAATGCTTTTTTTAATGTCAAGGTATTTACATGTGATACGCATATGGTTGTGTGAGTTTCCCAGGTCTTTAGAATTATTATTCTCCTGTGTTAAATACCTCTTCTGTAGTCTCCAGCCCCACTGTCTATTTGAGCAATGGCAGCTGTAGGTAGATGTAGATGTGTGTTTGTGTATTATTTCCAGCCTTCCTCCTCTCCCAGTCCCAGAGTGGGTGTGTTCCCAAATAAAGTTCTTGGGAATTCTCTTATTTTGTTTCATATCTTATACTGAGGATTGTTTAGAAGAACCCCAGAACTGTTAAGACAGTATAGAGAAATTTCCTTCTGAACCACTGCTGTTGGTTAGATGTGCTTTGAACATACCGAGTGTTTGGGGACTTGCTCAGAGAATAATTAGTTTAGTGATAAAATTAGAGTGACTGCTCTTGGCTCCAGAATATTCTGTTGTTGCTTACTAGCTTACATCGCTCCCTTCACGAGCTGCATGAACAGAAAGTATGAGATTTCTCTTCTTCTTTTGCAAATGGAATAAGTGAGTATAGAAACTATAAATCCTAAATGCATCCCTGACAGTCTCAATGGCAATTCACAGTGGTGTGCCCCATAAGTCTGCTCTTTGTCAACTTTAAGTTTATGATCCCCCGCCTCAGATAGGCCCTCTGAGAAGCAGGGCAGTCCTACTGTCCCTTCCTAGTAAGGTCATTTTTCCGTATGCAGACTTGACTAATTCATTTTTCTTCCGCATACTTCCAGACTTCCTCCATACCTTCTGTTCCCTGCATTCTGGATTAGGCAGAATAGGCTAGATAATGCTGTAGTGACAAACAACCCTCAAATCTCAGTGGCTTCCCCCAACAATACTTCTTATTCACTTTACATATCATTTGTGGGTTGGCAAAGAGTCACTACCCATTAAAGTAGTAACTCAGAGATCCAAGCAGCCACTAGCCGGTTACTGTGCCAGAAAGAATGTTCTAGAGGGTCTGGCACTGGCAGTGAAGTGCTCCAGGCTGGAAGTGGCAGCCAGCATTTTTCACTGGGCAGAAATAGTGACATGTTTCATCCAGCATGAGGCGGGCTAGGAAGTGTAAGTTCACATGGGCCCCAAATCCTGGATGATAGGGGAGAAATCCAGAACTATTTGGCAAACAACCCAAATGACCGGCACACATTCTTAGCTAGTGATTTGTTTGGCATTTTCACTGTGAAAATTGGAAGTGCTCCCCTCTCCCCGCCCCCCCCCCAAAAAAATCCCAAAACTTAGTCGTTTGCATATTATCAAGTTTATGGCCCTATCTGAATTTACATCTTCTTTCTCCCAGTTTATTCCGATATAGGAAATATCTTTCCTCTGATCCAAATGTTTTCTGACCACGTACTCCTGTCCATAACGCATTTCAAGCGTACACAGTGGTATCCTACTAAATGTTTAAGAATTGGTTGTCTGAAGGGGCGCCTGGGTGGCTCAGTCGGTTGGCCATCTGACTTCGGCTCAGGTCATGATCCCACGGTTTGTGAGTTCAAGCCCCGTGTCGGGCTCTGTGCCGACAGCTCAGAGCCTGGAGCCTGCTTCGGATTCTGTGTCTCCCTCTCTCTCTGCCCCTCCCCTGCTCATGCTCTGTCTCTCTCTCTCTCTTTCAGAAATAAATATTAAAAATTAAAAAAAAAAAGAATTGGCTGTCTGGGAAAACAAAACGAAACAAAACAAAAAAAAACCTTCAGCGTTGACTCAGTGTGTCCTGATTTCTTTGGTGTAAATACTTCCCCATGGCCAATTTCAAGCTACCAGGGCGGCATTACTGAACACACAGTTGGGAGGAGATGTATGCAAGAGCAGGCTTTCTCAAGAGGGATATGAAATGACTCCAGCCCTGGGAGGAGGACGAAGGTCTAGATTCGGATAGGGCTGTAAACTTGATAATATGCAAATGACTAAGTCTCAGGGAGTTTTTTGGCGGTTACTCATAAAGTAGACGTAAGTACTACTTGTATATGGTGCCTTTTTTTTTTAAATTTTTTTTTTCAACGTTTTTTTAAATTTATTTTTGGGACAGAGAGAGACAGAGCATGAACGGGGGAGGGGCAGAGAGAGAGACACAGAATCGGAAACAGGCTCCAGGCTCCGAGCCATCAGCCCAGAGCCTGACGCGGGGCTCGAACTCACGGACCGCGAGATCGTGACCTGGCTGAAGTCGGATGCTTAACTGACTGCACCACCCAGGCGCCCCATATGGTGCCTTTTTCATCACAGTACTCATATTAAACGTGCGTGTATGTGTCCATCTATCACACGTATGTGGACACATATTTTGGTGCAGCTCGGTTTTTGTTTTCTTCAGGTTAAAAATAAAACAGTGCCACCATCTTCTCCCCCCCAACTCCAGTGGGTTGCCCCACAGGGTACGTTCACACCCCTCACCTGGGAGGCTCCTGCCCTAGACACCCAAGGCCTTTGCTCCTGTAGTTCGTCACCCTGTGTTGTGCAGCAGCATCCTTCTCCTCTCGTTTTGTTCCCGGGAGTATCCTCACAAGCCCTGGTTGTACCCTCCCGTCTTCCAGTCCTGAAGGTTGGTGCCTCGAGTGGTATCGCCCTTCATCAGCCGCTGTGTTTTTCTGTTCCCCTCCGTAGCACGACCCCTGAGACAGACCTTCATACGTGCCACCTGCTTTCATGCCACCACCAGCCAACTCTCTTCGGACTCTTATCGCCAGCGGCCTGTTGAGATTGCTCACGTCACGGGCATCGATGATGGCCATGCTGCCGCATCTAGGGGGTACTTTCTGGCCTCATCTTGCTTGGCCCCCCGGGGGCGGCTGCCTATGCCATCCTTCTTGAAATGCTCCTCTCTTCTGACTTCTGCAGTAATACCCTCTCCTGGTATTCTCCCCCAAAAGTCTCTTTTGCTCCTTTGCTCTGTGGCTCAGGCAATGGCTGCGGGCCCCCTTCTGTATTTGTGCTGTTGCCTTGAGAGAGCTCATCCATTTCCAGGTGTTTCAAAACCAAAGATGTGCCGGGAGCGCCTCCTGCTCTTGATTTTGGCTCAGGTCATGATCCCAGGGTCGTGGGATCGAGCCCCCTGTCGGGCTCTGCACTGAGTGTGGAGCCTGCTTGAGATTCTCTCTTTCTCTTGCTGCCCCCCTTTCCCCACTCGCGCACACACTCTCTCTCTCAAATAAAAGAAATCAAAAATTAAAACCATTAAAAAACAACAACAACAAAGGTGTGCCGACAAATGCCACCTGGATTTCCCTAGCTCCACTTGCCCCTCTGAGCTCTGGGTGTGTCTGTGCAGTTGTCCCCTTGCTATTTTTACCTCAAGGTTTCGTAGGTATCTTTTTCTAAAAAACTAATTTTTAATTTTATTTTTTATTTTTTTAAATTTACATCTAAGTTAGTTAGCATATAGTGCAAGAATGACTTCAGGAGTAGATTCCTTAGTGCCCCTTCCCCATTGAGCCCATTCCCCCTCCCACACCCCCTCCAGTAACCCTCAGTTTATTCTCCATATTTATGAGTCTCTTCTGTTTTGTCCCTCTCCCTGTTTTTATATTATTTTTGTTTTCCTTCCCTTATGTTCATCGGTTTTGTCTCTTAAAGTCCTCATATGAGTGAAGTCGTATGATATTTGTCTTTCTCTGACTGGCTAATTTCACTCAGCATAATACCCTCCAGTTCCATCCACGTAGTTGCAAATGGCAAGATTTCATTCTTTTTGATTGCCGAGTAATACTCCATTGCATATATGTACCACATCTTTATCCATTCGTCCATCGATGGACATTTGGGCTCTTTCCATACTTTGGCTATTGTTGATGGTGCTTCTATAAACACGGCGGTGCATGTGTCCCTTCTAAACAGCACACCTGTATCCCATGGATAAATGCCTAATAGTGCAATTGCCGGGTCGAGGGTAGTTCTCTTTTTAGTTTTTTGAGGAAACTCCATACTGCTTTCTGGAGTGGCTGCACCAGCTTGTATTCCCAAAGATTTTGAAGGTATCTTAATGGCTACGGCTCCAAAATAGAGCTCCTCATTCCTTCCAATTCTTCCACCTACTATTCCTGTTTTGTCCCAGTCTTTCTTATTTAAAACAAAAAATGGTAAGTTGTTTATTTAGTCATTAAATCCAGGAATCTACTAGTCGCCTGTAATTGCTTTCCTTTCTTTGCCCCTCACATCTAATCCATAAGCACTTCCTTTTGCTCTGCCTATAAAGTATGTATTTTACCCGTCCATTTGTCTCTGTCTCTAATTCAGACCATCATCTCTTTCCCCTGGGATGGCTGTGATAGCACCTAATAGAATTTCCGCTTTCACATTTACCTCTTTCCAATCCATGCCCGATATTTTAACTAAGAGTGATTTTTATAAAAGGTCAATCAAATTACTCTTCTCCCCTTGAGCCCTCCAGTGCACTTTGAGTAAATCCCGGTTCCCTGCTTTGACCTCCTAGGCTTCCTGTGGTCCAGCCTCTGTCTTCCCTTCAACCTCACCACGTCACTCTGCTTTGGCTCTTTGGCTCAAGTAAAACTTGCCGCCATTTTGTCTCAAGATTGGGCTGGTGTCCTCAGCGCCAGTGTAGTTTTTGGTCTCTTCCCCGGAAAGCTCTCTCCCCAGCTTGTCACATGGCTGATGCGGCCTTTTCCTGAAGATCCCAGCTTAACTGCCAGCTCTTTAGAGAGTCTTTCCTCATCTAATGATATCCCAGTGGTTTGTTTCTGTCCTAGTACTTAATGCATTTTGAGATTGCTTTTCCTTATTTATTACCTGATCTGCTAGAAAACTCTGTGAGGGCAGGAACCTTATCTCTGTCTCATGTGCTCTGTAGACACAAATGAATGAAAAAATGTATGGAGGAATAAGTGGTCTCACCCTGTTTATCATATAAATGGTAATTATTAAATGAAGACATAGAAGAAATGTGTTTCTTTTTTTTTTTTTAATTTTTTTTTTCAACGTTTATTTATTTTTGGGACAGAGAGAGACAGAGCATGAACGGGGGAGGGGCAGAGAGAGAGGGAGACACAGAATCGGAAACAGGCTTCAGGCTCTGAGCTGTCAGCACAGAGCCTGAAGCGGGGCTCGAACTCCCGGACCGCGAGATCGTGACCTGGCTGAAGTCGGACGCTTAACCGACTATGCCACCCAGGTGCCCCAAGAAATGTGTTTCAAAACTGGTTAGCAGTACAGTAGTGGGAAGGTACCGATCAGATTAAACTTTACAGGGGTAAATGTAAAATCCTGTGCTTTGGTTAAAAAAAAAGTTCACTGCATTGTGTAGAATCCGGGATCTCTGTTTTGTCACCCGTTCATAAATCCTAGAAGCCAGAAGTGGTCGCTGACAGGGTAATGAAGTCCTCTACTGCATCAATAAATCCATGCATTTCCATATTAGAGGAAGGATTATCCTACAGTATTCTCTCCCAGTGACCCCAGTGGAATTATTACAGCTTTCTGAATCACAGTAGAATACCTCATTTATTCACTCATTCATTCAACATTTACTGGATCCATTCTGGGCGCTAGTATTATAGTTGTAAACAAAAGTCTCATGGTTCTAGTGTTCATGGGACTTGTTATCTAATTCCCAACGAGAAGTGATTTCTCTTTCAGTGAAAGTACTAAAGCAGAAACCAGTTTGGCACTTACTGGGAAGCGAGGCAGTCTCGTCTGCCCTGGAACCAGACTCTGGACCCTAGGCCTTCAAATCCCAGCTCCAACACGTATCAGCTACGTGACTTTGGGCAAGTGTTTAAAATGTCTCTGTGCTTCTGGATTCTCATCTAAAAACTGGAGATAATAACGGTGCTGCCACATAATGTTGGGAGCAGCGAATGAGTTACTGTGTATACATGATTTAGAATAGTACTGAGCATTTAGCTGGCACTTAAATAGGTGTTAAAGCGGTTAATTAATAAAATCATGTTGTCTGGAGGGCCAAAGGTTGGAAGACAGGTTGAGGGCAGGGAGAAGTGACCGTAGAGGGACCCTGGGAGATCAAAGCACAAATTATTATTCTAGTACTTTATTTATCTTAACGATTGATTGTTTTGAGCTTGGGCCTGTAGAAGCTAAAATCCAGACTGGACAGCCGATGGTAACTGTTTTATTTAGTCTTCCACTTGAGGCTGGAGAGATGTGAATCCTGTTTAGAAAGGCCACCCGCTACCTTGTGTTGTTTTTCCTCCTGATGCTGCCGACAAAGAAACAGACTTCTGGAAATGATAAAATCATAGCTGTCCATGAACACGTATTTTTGCTTTGGTTTTGTTTTAGTGGCAGCTGAAATATCCTAAACTAATTCTCCGCGAAGCCGGCAGCGTCCCCGAGGAGCTCCATAAAGAAGTTCAAGAAGCCTTCCTCACACTGCACAAGCATGGCTGCTTCTTTCGGGACCTGGTTAGGATCCAGGGCAAAGATTTGCTCACTCCGGTATCTCGCATCCTCATCGGAAACCCAGGCTGCACCTACAAGTACCTGAACACCAGGCTCTTTACGGTACCCTGGCCAGTGAAGGGTGCTAGTACGAGATACGAGGAGGCTGAAATAGCGGCTGCTTGTCAGACCTTCCTCAGGCTCAATGACTACCTGCAGATAGAGACCATCCAGGCTCTGGAAGAACTCGCCTGCAAAGAGAAGTCAAATATCGATGCCGTGCCAGTGTGTATAGGGCCAGACTTCCCCCGGGTCGGTATGGGGTCCTTCGATGGGCAGGATGAGGTGGACATTAAGAACAGAGCGGCGTACAATGTCACTTTGTTGAATTTCATGGATCCCCAGAAAATGCCATACCTGAAAGAGGAGCCTTACTTTGGCATGGGGAAAATGGCCGTGAGCTGGCATCACGATGAAAACCTCGTGGAGCGCTCAGCGGTGGCGGTGTATAGTTATAGCTGTGAAGGTACAGTCTGCCCTGTGAAGATGCAGCTCTGAGTGTAACACGACCAGAGTTGTGTAGGCTCTGGAGGTGTGCGCGTGCGCGTGTGTGCGCGTGTGTGCGCGTGTGTGCGCGTGCATCTGTGTGTACACGGTGTTGCCTGCCCTCTTGAGGTTTGCCGCACCCATGTCTCTGCAGAACATACCTCTTTCTCGTCTCGGGGCGCTGCCCACCTCTTTGTTACACGGGACGCAGATGGAGTATTTTCGCGTGTAAGCACCACTGTCATTCCGTCTTTCTCATGCCCAGGAGAACAGATCTTGGTTTCATACAGCCAACCTCCTTTCTCTAAAGCTCAGGGTAGACGGTGCAGTTGCTATAATTAACTTGCTGATAAAGGGCTAGGAAAACAAAAATCTGTCAAATTTTTCCCGGTTCCCACAGGTGCACGCTGCCCGTCTTGCCAAACTCCTTTATTGTGGTTGACATCACTGTCTTGATGGGAGTGATTTGTCAAACATGGACTTGTTCTTGGCTTCATACAGATTTGACTACTGTCCTTCCTTGCCGGAAGCGGTTGGAGTAGGTTCTGTGAGCAGACAGTCCTCTATTTTTAGGAGACTCTCCAGTCCCCTATAAGCGCTGCTGCAGTTCGAGTCCTAAAAGGGGTGCTGTGGGTGAACTTGTTCTTGCAGTTTCCGAAACCTGGTCCCCTTGGAACAGAGACCCTAGGCTACCTTTTCGCGGCCTACCGGAACTTTCCTTCCTGTGTTGTTCAGTTGCTCTGGGTGCAGGGTCTCCGCTGTTTTTCAGCACAGGCTCCTAAGACAATTGGGCAGATCCAGGATGGCGTGACCACGCTGACTTCGTTCTTTGCCTGATCATTTGACAGAGGGGTACAAGATGCGGTATTAACCCTGTTGTCTATCTCTTCGACCTGTTTACTGGAAGATGCTTGCAAGAGCAGAGTTCTAGATGTCCCATCAGGGAAAGACCTGGAACTTTTAAGGGTCAGTGCTTTCTGAAAACGATTTTTTTCATTGGATGTCGTTACCGCTCTATGCTTTTCGTTTACTAACATGGCCGTTTTTGGAAAAGGGACCTTAAAAGGACGTTCTCGTGGTTCTCTTCACATTTCTTCCCATTTCCCAATCTCAAACACTGCCTCGGGGTGGCTAAGACATTTTCCAACTTTCACCTTACGTCTTCAGCCCGGAACAAGTAACTAGTTGAGCATTTGGAAATTTTAGCAGTTTCTCTGGCATCGTAAATAATGATGCCGACCTAAGAAAATTGCTTGAAGGGGATTTGATGCTGTCCTAATGGAAGGAATGGAGATCCTCTGATCTCTAATAAGGCGTTGCCAAGGATTTAAGAATGATCACATCCAAGAACTCTGATGTGAAGGAACAATGGAGTTTGTTAGTTTCCTTCTTAAGGAGGCAACTCTAAAATTGAGGCAGTGGTATGTGATAGCTCAGGCTGCTACAAAGGTGTCTTTGTGTTCCCACCTCCTCTCAGCCCCACAGTTTTAATAGTCCTTTTGTGCTCCCAGAGCGTGGGTGATCAAGTCTTTTTTGAAGCCTAGAATGTCGTTCAGAAAGGAATTTAAATTTTTAATGAGTAGTTTCTGTGGTCTGGAGTAGTTAAGACTGATAAAGTATACAAGTCTACATAAACATATGAAGGTTTAGCCTTGCAACTGACTGTCGTCTGGAGGAGGGAAGTGCAGAGTTCAAATCCGTAAGAGCAGAGGGATTCCTTTGTTCTCTTAGCCCCCCGAGAATCCCAGAGCTCTCATGGTTATAACAGCAGCAACACCAGGAGCTCTCATTTACTGAGCACCTACTGTGTGCTGGGCATCGGTATAAACATTTGACATGTATTGACCCATTTTATTCCCGTAACAACGCTGTGAACCAAGTGCTGCTGTTCTCCTCATTTTACGGATAGGGAAACTGAGGCACGGGAGGATGACTAACTTTTACACGGTTGTACAGCTATTAATGAGCAAAGGTGGGATTTGAACCCAGACATTCTGGCTTCAGAGTCCTAACAGTGAAGGCCAAGTGCCTTATGAGCAGATATTTTCTACCCTTGCAGTACAGCTCCCTCTGGGATTTGGGTTTCTAAAGTGTCCACCTCTGGAAAAGTGAAGGGAATATTCTACTTGCTCCTCCTCGCAGGTCCTGTATCCTCTCCTCTTCTTCCCGCCACCTCACTTCTCTTCCCCCACCGCGACATCCGCTATAGCTTCCTACACATGCTCTCAGGTGATTGGAATGCATTAGATAAGCTTATTCTATGAAATGGAACCTCTCTCTAGGTCTCCGGCTGTGGTGTTGGGTCAGATGGCTTACAAAGCATGTGCCTTGAACCTGTTTTCGGTGGATGCATTTCTTCCAGACGACTTTTTCCAGGTGACAAGGGATATGTTTACTTCTCTGGACTCCTTGTAATCCTGCCAGAAGTATGGTAAGGGTGGACTTTGAAAGAGAGCCACTTGGGTTAAAATCACGACTAGGGTTAGAAAAGGCTTTAAGGGAGTGAAGAGAAAGGAAATTTCAGCCAACTGTACTGTTTTCTGGATCCTTGAACACGTTTGTCAAGCAGCTGCTCAAGGAGGTTCAGTTAACTGTTCTAGACACTGCAGAGGATGCGGAAGTAAATCAAATGCTCTTCTTGTGTTGAAAAGATGGGTGAAATAAAGTGCGCCCTTGTGATTATAATTACGAAATGAGGAAACGTCAGGTCTGGAAGAGACTTTTGAAGTCACCTAGTTCAAGTGTCTCATTTTATACATGAAGACACTGAGGCAGGGAGAATGGCAGTGAGTGGTCCAAGGTCACATAGCTATTTAGTGATAAGAGAGCGTTTCATGCCATAGGAGCTCCTGCAAATGCATTAGGAGTTCAGAACAGAAGTGATTACTTCCTGCTGAAAATTAAATTCAGGTGCAGCTTAAGATCCTTCAGGACTTTGTTCTCAATGCCTTTTCCTGGAGAAATCTTCATGTGGATTTATAATGAACGAGTCATGCCTCTTTGGTTTATTTCTGTGAGTAGAGGTCATCGAGAAGTAATTTGTATAGGGTACGTGTAATTATATGATAAATTCATTGGCTTCACAAGCAGTCCTAGTTAATAGATATCTCCAGTAAGAAGATTGAAATGGTACAATATTTAATCAGGAATGGCTTCAGGGAATCATGTGTAAATAGGCAGAGTATTTGATTTTCCTATGCTAGCTTTGCTGGCAATTGCTTGTTACTCCTAGATACAAACACACACACACACACACACACACACACACACACACACACACACATTTAGCAGGGAAGGCATTAACAATCTATTGTTTAATTCTCTGACGGGAATACCTTCAAAAAGATCAGGTAAATAATTATTTGTTACCATTTTTGGTCATTTGGAAGGAAACATTTTCTGCAGCGTTGTCTTTATAAAAAAAATTCTTAAGAATTTTATTTTATTTATTAAAAAAAATTCTTTTAGTGTTTTTTTCCTTATTTTTAAAAAAGAGAGAAACAGAGCCAAGTGGGGGAGAGGAAGTGAGAGAGAGAGACACAGCATCCCAAGCAGGCTTCAGGCTCTGAGCTGTCAGCACAGAGCCCGATGTGGGGCTCAAACCCACAGACTGCAAGATCATGACCTGAACTTCACCGACTGAGCCACCCAGGCACCCCAAGAATTTTAACTCATGCTACGTATAGAAGATTCCTATTTTTCAGATTCCTGGGAAGGAAAGGTGAGGAAGAAAACGAAGAGAGACCAGTCCATGATTCCTGTTGAGTATGTGATAGACTAGAAAAGCAGGGACTTTGTAATACTTATCTTAGAATTCTAGGATTCCCACTCATGTCTCTGACTAGGAAAAACTGAATTCACTTAAGGATGGAAATTGGTTGCCATGATTCTCTCTTTTTTTAAAGATGTTATTTTTAAATAATCTGTACACCCAACGTGGGGCTTGAACTCACAACCCCAAGATCAAGAGTCACCTGCTCCACCAAATGAGCCAGCCAGTCCTCCCATGTTGCTGTAATTCTTAAATCTTTACTTTTAAACGAGTAGCTTTGTCTTCCTTAGCTTGTCTTTGGGAGCATGAAAGACTAGACTGTAATTGAAGCTAGGAGCTTGGGAGCATTCCTAATTTTTTTAAATGTTAGGATTTTTCTTTCTTGAGAGAGAGATCGTGAGCATGCAAGCAGGGGAGGGGTAGAGAATCCTAAGCAGGCTCCACCCTAAGCAAGAAGCCTGACCTGGGGCTCCATGCCACCAGCCCGGGATCATGACCTGAGCTGAAATCAAGAGTCAGATGCTCAACCAACTGAGCCACCCATGTGCCCCCCAAATGCTATGATATTCAATGTTTGTCTTAGTCTTCCCCCATTCCTATCTGAGATCTCAAAGCTCATTTGGCTTTGTTTGTTTCATTGTATCATGCCATGTTTGTTAGTTTTGTTGTTGTTGTTTTTAAGTAGGTTTCGCGCCCAGCACCGAGCCCAGTGTGGGGCTTAAGCTCGACCCTGAGATCAAGACCTGCGCTGAGATCAAGAGTCAGCCACTTAGCTGCCTGAGCCATCCAGGCACCCCTGTTGTTAGTTAGTTTTGAAGTCACTTCTACCGCTCAGTAAAACTTCTTTGGTCTACCAAGTCCTATTTTTTAAAATCCCCATGGAATTATTTATGCACTTAACAGTAAGCATCTACTGTTTGCCAACCACTTTTCGAGATGCCGAGCATCTAAGCATGAACAAAAATCCCTGCCCTCATGGAGCTTATATTTTAGCAAAGAGAGACAGAAAACGAACAAGAAGTTTGTACAGGGGTGAGGCACAGGCGTACTGTTTTAAATAGGCTTCCTTCAGAAGGTCACATTTGAGCCAAGGCTGGAAGGGAGTGAGCGGGAGAAGAGCCTGGGTAGAGGGAATATTGAAGGCCTAGAGATGGAACCCGATGTTGGGATATTTCAGAAGCAGCAAGTGCAGATGCCGTAGTGGAGTGAGAGAAGAGGG
Organism: Acinonyx jubatus; assembly: GCF_027475565.1. Lineage (NCBI taxonomy): Eukaryota > Metazoa > Chordata > Mammalia > Carnivora > Felidae > Acinonyx > Acinonyx jubatus. The sequence goes on along the minus strand of NC_069396.1, from coordinate 30,144,064 downwards.
AGAGTAACAGCCGTGAAGACAGAGAGGAAAGACGAGGAGCCGAGAGTGGGCAGCAGCTAATACGGATGTAATACTGTAATACGAGGTAGCGGGCTTGTACACAGTGTGGCAGGAGATGGGAGCCATTGTGGGTTTGAGTCGAAGGAGGGAGGTGGCACTGGAAGCAGCAGAAAGAGACTATTGCAGTAATCCAGATTAGAGAAGGGGGGCCGGTTTAGAAGAGGCAGAGGTAATCCAGATTGGAGAAGGGGGCCGGATTAGAAGAGGCAGAGGTAATACAGATGGGAGAAGGGGGGCCAGATTAGAAGAGGCAGAGGTAATCCAGATTAGAGAAGGGGGGCCGGTTTAGAAGAGGCAGAGGTAATCCAGATTGGAGAAGAGGGGCCGGATTAGATTAGAAGAGTCAGAGGTAAGGAGAGGTGTTTGTATGATGGCACCCATCTTTTCCCTGGAGAAAAGGGGCAGTGTTCAGTGCCGGTGAGAAAAGAGGACCAGCAGTGACATCTCCTAATTGTCAAGAGAAGACCAGCCAACAAAAATGGCTGATTTTTGCCCCCTTCCCTCAATAGTTATATTGAGGCATAATTTACATACAACAAACTGCACATACTTAAAGTTTACCTTCGTAGGAGTTTTAACACACCTGTGAAACCATGACCACACTCAAGATAGTGAATTTTCTGCAGAAGCTTCCTCGATCCCTGATGATTAATGATGTTGAGCTTTGTTTCATGTGCTACTTGGCTATTCGTGTATCTTCTTTTGAGACATGTCTCTTCAAGGTTTTTTTTGCCCATTTTGAATTGAGTTGTTGTTTTAGTTGTTGAGTTTTAGGAGCTCTTTATAGGTTGTGGATGTTAACTTCTTAACAGATAAGTGATTTGCAAATACCTTCCCCAAGAATGGCTGAGTTTTTTTTTTTTTTTAATTTTTTTTTAACGTTTTTATTTATTTTTGAGACAGAGAGAGAGCGTGAACAGGGGAGGGGCAGAGAGAGAGGGAGACACAGAATCCGAAACAGGCTCCAGGCTCTGAGCAGTCAGCACAGAGCCCGACGCGGGGCTCGAACTCACGGACCGTGAGATCATGACCTGAGCCGAAGTCAGACGCTTAACTGACCAAGCCACCCAGGCGCCCCTGAGTTTTTAATGATGTATTCATGTGATGTGCAGGGAATAAGAGGACAGGTTAGAGTGGAACAAGTTTTATTGTCTAAGACAATTTAATTCTGTATTACTGAATGACATCATTTATATTAGCACCTCAGAAATGCTTCCTTCCAGTGTATTTTCCCCCTTGAGCAGTAACCACTGTCCTGCCTTCCAGGGCCATACATTAGTTTTGCACATACTTGAGCTAGAATTGTAAGCTCCTTAAAGACATGGTTTCTGTCCTTCTTTGTGCAGATAATGGTAGAAGAGTAAGTATTTGTTGCCTAAAGTCAGTATTTCTAGTTTTGAGTAGTTTATGCTGTTCATCTACATTCTGGCCACTGCCCAATAACTCTGATTTCTATAACTACAATTTCTGTTTAGTATCAGGATTCTTTCGATTGCAAATAGCGGATACCTGACCTAAACAGACTTCATTTAAAAAGATAAGGAATTGTGTTACTTCATACTAAGCCCAGCGACCTCACTGGCTTCAAGCAGTTATTTCAGTAGTTAATAGTGTGGTCAATTTCCAGTTTCTTTCCCTTCATCTTTTGGCTCTTCTTAAGCTGTTGCTTTCCTCTCTTGGGACCAACAGTCTCATGGTCCCCACATGCCTGCCCCTTGCTGTTGTGGCCGCTCCCTTTCTTTTTCATGAACTTTGAGAGGGAGAAAAACTGAGTCTTGGACATGTACTTTGAACTCTGGGTAAAGCTTTGCCTGAAGCTAGACGGACAACAAATTATCCTCTTTTGATTAATCCAGTTTGGGTTCTGATCTTCTATGTTGTTTACAACGTAAAGGTTTCCTGTAAGTCTCTATGACTCTTTGTCCTTTCCCGAGACTGCCCAGGGAGTTACAGCCTCTGGTGTTAGGTCTGGTTTGGAGAATGTATTGTTTGAGAAGTATTTCTGCTTCCTTTCCCCATTTCGTATTATACTTCAGATAATGGAATGGTTTTGAAGCTTTAGCCAAGAGCATCCAGATCCATTTTTCTCTCCTTTTCTCACTTTTACTTTTTCCCCGCCCAAGCCCATGAAACATGATGTAATGAGGTTCTCCTGTGTATGTGGATATTTATATGTTAATTTTTTTTTTTTTTTTTTTTCAGACGCTCAATCTGAAAGCTGACAGAGCCAGACATCATGTTGAAAGGCTTTAGATTTTTCGGTAAAGAGTTAGCAATATTTCTCCTGAAACCCCAGATAATTTATAATTAATTTTAGAATTCATCTGTGTCAAGGGACTACGTTTGTCCTGAATTGCTTGTTTTGAGGCATCTGAGAGCAGGCTCCAGTTTCTTATAGACTCTGAGCTGGGACTGATTTGGTACTCCCTGGTGCCCCCCGCCCTTCAAACTTCTCTGAATTCATTTCTTCAGACCATTCATTCCTCAGTGGCTGGGAAGGAGTTTGCTCTCTGTCAGCCCCAGGCTTGACTGCTCATTCCTCACGACCAACCAAGGACTGTGTCTCTAAGTTTAGAAATCTTCCAGGGTGGCTTCTCCTTGGCTAACCCTCCTTTCCTAGGGAGATGCTCTTGAGGAGTGTTTCCCAAATGTTCTCTGGCTTATGCCATTCGCCATCACAGTGGAAACCAATCCAGAAAAAGTATGCAAAGACTGCACATAGAGGTGTCTACCTTTCAGGGAGACCACTCTGAACAACGCATCTGAGCTATGAAAAAGTCGTTAGTGTCCATCACTGCCCTCAGTCTTAAATTGCTTACCACGGTTCGCAAAGCCGTCCGTGTCCTGGCCTCTGCCCACCTCTCCAAACTCTTCACTTGCAATTCCGTGTCCTTCATTTGATACATTGCAGCTCAGAATTGCACCCATCTTGTACATCCGTCATGCCTTATCCCTCCCAGAAGGTATCTTCCCAACCCCACATCTTCCCCTCCCCCCTCTGACTCTCTCCCTTTTCCAAGACAGATTCTCCGTCCCAGACACTGCAGTGTCACAGATCAGCACGGGACAGAGAAAGCACCATGAGCTTTTGTATACCAGCTGACTAGCTGCAACTTCTGGGTTTCTCCTGCCTCAAGATGTAGGACGTGGTTAGGAAGGAAGGGACCTGCTGTGTAAGCCCTTCTGGGGGTGGGGTTAAGGAGACAGAATATAATTGCCAAGGCCAGAGTCTTAGAAATCTTAGTACTTGGCCAAAGGAATAGAGAATAGGAAATATATTTGATGGCATTTCTCTTTCACCGAATGGGAATTAATTGTTCAAAACCTAGTTAGCATAAAAGAATCAAATTGGCTAATTTGGGAGGGGGGATGTTTTAGAATTTTAAACTTGACGTTTACACTTAGCATTCTTTCGTATTTTGTCACGTCTTTGACTTCTTGAACGGTTTGGCTGGTGGGAGCCAGGAATGCATGAGACACGAGACACTTGCAATCCTCTCAGCGTTCCTGGGGTTTAAAGGCAACTAGGAGCCGATTGCCTCTGCTTGTTTCCAGAATAACATGAGGCAGAGTAATCAGCTGCAGTTGCCATAGATAATTACGAGTTGATTTTATGGAGTAAGTGAGCAACGCTATACTTACACAGTAAAAAATTTATCAGACACAGAGCTTCCCTCCCTCCTCTGGACCCAGCCCAAGGGGGAAACAAACCTTCCAAGAAAACCTTATTTTAATGAGCACATTTCAGAGGTGCTGGATTTATGGGAGACATCAGGAAACACCGATCGCAATGACTGTCTCTGTTTGTCGTTCAAGACTTTATTGGTGCCATACTGGGACGAGTGGGGGATGGCAGAGAGAGGGGAGAGTTGTCAACTAGCCCATTCGCCTACAAAGACCACCACTTAGAAGAATAGCCGTATTCACTGGCTTGAAGCCACTGTAGCGTCATTGTCACTGTAGTTTAAAAATCATTTCTTTTTAAAGTTCAGTCATAGTGGATTTCACGAGAGAGAGAGAGAGAGAGAGAGAGAGGGAGAGACATATGAAAAGCCTTCATAGAATATTTCTATTCTTTCTCCTTGTGCTGCTTGCTACATCTGTTATCATTAAGGCTCTCTAGAACGAAGCCGCTGAAAGCCCTAGGGTATCGCAAATATAAACATACGATTTCTCATGTCAGTATTCTTTTGCTAAATGGGTCTGGTTATCAAATAATTTAGCATTAATTACTTTATTATGTCGTATGCTGGTATTCATCACGTGACATCATCATTATTTTATAAAGCCTGGCTTCCTCACTAACGTGCACAGTAGACATCTCTATCAAATCAAAGATATCAAGACTCCAGAGCAGGGGTTTGTCAAACATTTCTGAATACGGGGCTGGCCAGATGATGAATATTTTCGGCTTCATGGGCCTTATGCTCTGTGTCTTTGCTACTCAGCCTTGCTGTTTTAGGTGAAAGCAGCCTCGGACTGCTGTGTGAATGAATGGGCTGTGACTGTGTTCCAGTTACTTTAAGCAGGTGATGGGTCGGGTTTGCCTGTGGGCTAGAACAAAGTTCAGAGACTTGTAAATGGCTGTAGGGGCCAGGCAGCTACTGCAAATGGGTGAAATGGCTGACGGGGACTGCCACTAGCCCAGAGGACATGCCTTGTCTCAAAGGGGCAGTAACTTCTTCGCCTGTGACTGCCTCAGTGATACCAGATCTTGTAATTCAACAATAGCTGGACATTCGTATTTTTATGCAAAGCACCTGTATCAGTTGGCAGCTAACTTAGTTTTGTTTACAATTTTTGTGATGTTCATTATTTATTTTTGAGAGAGAAACAGAGCATGAGTGGGGGAGGGGGCAGAGAGAGAAGGAGACAGAATCTGAAGCAGGCTCCAGGCCCTGAGGTGTCAGCACAGATCCCGAAGTGGAGCTCGAACCCACGAACTGTGAGCCCAAGTCAGACGCTTAACCAGCTGAGCCACCCAGGCTCCCGCTAACTTGGTTTGGTTAAGAAGATGTTGTGCAGGTCAAGTTGTACGCCTTTCGTGGGCTCTTTTCTGGTCCATGAGCTCTAGTTTTCTAGCAAAGTCTAGAATTTTCAGGTGTAACTATTATGTATAAATAAGACATGCCTAGAGAGCGCCATCAGACGTGTATAGCAAATGATCTGTCTCTGCTGCTGCTAACGACCCCTTCTAGTGCCAGTGACAGACATCAGTAATTGATTATACCACTCTTTCTGCTGAGCTTGGAGAGAAATTCAGAATAATTCTGTACCAGGGGTCACAAAAGCCACAACCGATGAATTAGTTGTGTCCTCTGATATGTAAGATATTTGTCATTCCTGTTCTAGAGGGTTCTCTTTTAAATGGTTTTGGGATTACCCTAGAAAAATGGCTTTAGACTTTTTACTATATGACTTTATTCGTAAAGAAAACTAGCTTAGAGTTGCTCCTAACCACAGAATGCTTGAGAAGACATTTATCAGAAATAACAAATAGGAAAACAAGATAAGATTCTGTTCTTATGGCAGTATCAGATTTGAGATTCAAACTTAAGGAATTGAAGAATATCTAGAGCTGGATGGGCCCTTGGAGGTCATTTAGTCGCATTCCTTCCTTGAAGTTGGATTTCTGGTCCGGTTTCTTTCCCCACCATTCCGCAGAGTAATGTGAATTAATAAGTATAAAGGGGATTTCTTCCCCCTTTCCCCTTCTTTCACGGCCTTTGACCCTTGTGTACAGTTACCGCAGAGTGGGGTGTTCAGAACGAGGAATTTCTGTGGATGGGTCCGTGCCCTCTGGGATGCATGTACTTTTGGGCTGTGGATGTGACACGCACCTGATGCAGCCTGCGTGAAACCCGCTTTATTGCCCATTGTGACCACATGAAACTTTGCATCTTTTTGTCTTCCTGCATCGTTTCCTCCTCTACCCGCTGAGAGACTGTACTTGTCTTTCACATTTGATCTTCTCCAAGAATTCTGCTCTACCCATTCTAACCCTCACCGAGCCCGTCTCTTCTCTCAATTTCTTCACTGTTAAGAACAGTACTAACTTAGCAGCGCCACACTTTATTATGTTATTTGGTTTAATTCGTAGTGTTTCCTACTCCCCCCACCCCGGAATTAACATTTTTTCCCTGCCATCTAGTCCAGTAAGGATTGTGAATGGCGTGAACTGAAAGAGCATTTTTTAAAAAACTTGTTTTAATGTTTATTTACTTTTGACACGCTGAGAGAGACAGAGCGCGAGTGGGGGAGGGGCAGACAGAGAGGGAGACACAGGATCTGAAACAGGCTCCGGGCTCTGAGTGGTGAGCACAGACCCTGATGTGGGGCTCGAACCCATGAACTGTGAGATCATGACCTGAGCCGAAGGCAGAAGCTCAACCTGCTGAGCCACCCAGGCGCCCCTGCATTTTGTTTTGTAAGTAAGCACGTAAGTACAGCCATTCACTGAATGCCTTCTATGTGCTACTTAGTAAGGCTCTAAATGCAGATGAAACAGGAAATTGGACCCTCCCCCTTGAAGACCAGAGACTGGTGTCTAATGGAATTTAAAATGTCCTTTGAACATTTACAACTTCGCTAGAAAGAAAGCTCCACTAGGGCAAAGCTCTTTGATTCATTTGTTGATAGATCTCAAGTGCCCGGGTCAGTGCCTCATGTATAATAAGTGCTCAATAAATATTTCTTAAATGAACTTTTATACATTTTTATATAGGGCCATCCCTGCAGGACTGTTCATGTAGGCAGATTATATTCCTTGCCTTTCACTTCGTTTATGTGTTTCTCCCCTCCTGGACCCCAGCCACGTAGTTTTCCCAGCCACATGTAAAAATAAATCTTGAGTATCCTTCTAGAAATATTACCTGTACATGTATACACACGTGTGTGTATGTGTTTGTATTTTACACAAACTGTGGCCTGTCAGTTTCTTTCCCTTAAAAATATATCACATAGTTCTGTGTCAGTGCATAGTCATTTTACTTTTAGTGGCTACAGAATATTTTATTGCCTGGACATTTCATAATTCATTTAACCAGAAACTTATTGATGGATATTTGGGTTATTTCTGATCTTCTAAATGGTAATACAGTGTGCATCCTTGCTCTAAAGTCATTTTGCAGCCTTTGCAGGTAGGAATTTGAGGATACATTTCTGAAAGTGGAGTTGCGGAATTCCTAGAAGTTCAAAGTGTTGAAGCATTTGTAATTTTGATAAGGATTGCCAGATTTTTCTCTACAGAGAGTGTGAATATGCCATTTTGCTATACTCTTACTGATACCATATTTTATCAAAGTGTTTGATCTTTTCTGATCTGATTAAGTTACCAAATATCTGTTGTGGCTTTAATTTGCATTCCTCTTATATGAGTAAGTTTGTACATCTCTTAAATGTTTACACACTTACTTCTTTTTACGTGTTCTGTCTCCATAACTTTGGTCTGTTTTTCTGTTTGATTATTGATCTTTATCTTATGCAGGAGCTCTTTATGCATTAAAAAAATTCCCTCGCTATGCTTGCTTGTTTATATTTCCATGTGATTTGTCGAATCAGCTTGTCTAGTTACCAGCGCCACTTAACTAAAAATCAGTCCTGTTGGTATTTCTATTAGGTTTGTGTTATAGATGAATTTAGGGAGAACGGACATTCCCATGGTGTTCAGTTTTATTTCCCCAGAACATAATAACATCTTTACATTTGTTTAAATTTTCTTTTGTGTCCTTCAATAATATTTTAAAGTTTTTTTTTTCTTATAGACAGTATACACATTTAAGAATCTTGCTGGATGTTTTAATATGCACACGTTTGTAACTAGCGTTTTTCTTAATTTGACTATCACTTGGGATATATGTTTCCTGGTTGATTTGCACACAAATAATAACATTATTTGTAAAAATGCACTTTTTCTTCTAAAAAAATCTTTTACTTCTTTGTTTTCTTTTGGTCTAATTAGGGCTCCTCTGTTAGGCAACTCCAGAGAGCACCCTTGTGTTGGTCATTCCTTCCAAAATAGTGATGAGTTGTGCTGATAAAGGACATTGTTTCCTAATTCTTAACTTTGGGAATATTTTTAATGTTTCTCTATTAATATATGATGCTGGCTTTGATTGAGAGAGGTCTGTATTTATCGTGTTAAGGAACTGGCCACTCATTATTTTATTGATATTTTGGTTTTGAAAGGATGTGTTTTATTGAATTCTTTGTGTGTATCTGGTGACTCTTTGTTTTCACCTGTGAATATGATAAATTTTAAGTATAACACTTTGCATATTGAGCTATCCTTGTATTCCTGCGATAAGTTCAATTTGGTCATGGAATGTTATTCTTTTAATATGCTGCTAGATTTAATTCTATTTCCCTATATTTAGGAGTTGTGCATTGGTTCTCAGATGTGAGATCTGTGTGTGTATGTATGTGTGTGTATGTGTTTTCTTTTTGGGTTTTGATACATATTATCCTATCTTCACGAAAAGAATTCAGAAACTTTTCTTTTTCTATGCTCTTAAACAATTTAAAGTATATTGAAATAACCCATTCCTTACTTGTTTGGTAGAATTCTTTGAAATTCTTGACACATATGTTTTCCTAAGAGATAGTTCTCTGACTTTATACCTTTTATGGTTTTGTTAACTTTTTGACCCCTTCTGGGGTTTTGGTAGTTAATAACTTCCTTAAAATCTATCCATTTAATCCACATTGTCTAATTTATTTGCATGGAATTAATTAAATAGTCTTTTATTCTCCTTGAATAAAAAAAAGAAAGAATGTTTTTTTAAGAGACGTAAAAGGAGGATATAGTTCACTTACTATGCATATTTTATTAAAACTTAATTATTCCTGAGATCACGTTTATAAAGCCCAGAAGTTGAGATGAAACATTTCCTTCCTGATCCCTCTCTTCTCTTTTTGACAGGCCCTGAAGAGGAGAGTGAGGATGATCCCCAGCTTGAAGGCAGAGATCCTGATACTTGGCATGTTGGTTTTAAGATCTCGTGGGACATAGAGACACCCGGTCTGGCAATACCCCTTCACCAAGGAGACTGCTATTTTATGCTTGGTAATTAGGAGGGTCAAAACTATATTGATGCTCTGGTGTCTAAATGTTAGACTGTTGGCTACCTATTTTGAATGTGTCTTTTGGAATAAGCTTTTCAGGTATTTTATAGTAATAATGAATCTTCTACATGTAACTAGTTTTTTTCTGTTTGTTTTTATTTCCTTATTCTTTTTTAGCTATCGCTCATTTTTAAAAGCTGCTTTTTTTTTTTTTTCCCTCCTCCCATTCTGATTGTTTTTGGAGTTTCCCAAATGTGCTAAAACAGTTTTCAGGACTTTCCCTGAGTTACTCCATCATCCAAATCAACTTATCAGTGTGAAGTATTCAAATGATTTCCCTCTCCACACTGGGAGTGGAGGCTACTTAAAATGATATCCCTGTCTGTATAAGTTCTTAGTGAAAGTTTTTTTTCTAGTTCTGAATTTAGTTTCTTCTCAGGAGGAGCTGACCTGACAACGTGGCCTTTCTGTGCACTTGTCTTTGAGTTCTTTGGGGAGGCAGCATCTCAGGCTTAGGCTAACCGGAGAAGCTGCAGGATTTGAGCAGCTTTTGCTCTCAGTTCTTTGGTTTTTTTTGGATTTTCTGCTTGTCTTCCAATGCATTGCATGTAAACTGTATCCTTCTATACTCAGAAAGCTTCCCTGGGTTTATTCTGTCACTGGCTTTAGCTCCTGATTATCCAAGGTTTATCTCACTCTTACCTGCCTGGGGGAATCTACTCATGTATTGACTTTAGAGCTGGGGAGCCCCAAGGCTCAAAGCCGGTATTTATGATAAGAGTTGCTTCTCAATCAATTGAGTATTTATAGAGGGCCCGTGATGTCCTCCATGCTATGTAAGGTTCTGGAGGAGATGCTGGAAATAGGTAAAACTTGGTCCTTGCCTTCTGGAAATTCAGAGTTTGGATTAGCTCTTTAGGGCATTACCTCATTAAGCATTCTCCAAATTTCAGGCATCTGCACATCAACTTCAAGATTCTTGCCATATCCCTGTGCTACCTGTACTATTACTTATGTAATATTTTTCTCTCAATAGGCTCACTTTCTTTGTTTCACTGAGATGGGTTCATTTTAGAAGGAGATTCTCTATCACTATCTTAAGTGGAAGACCAGTATCACTTGGCGTAATTAGAAGAGGTTTATAAATATGGAAAGTAAAACAGTATTAAGTGCCTGCTGCCTTTGGTTGCTGCAGATCCTGAATCTGAGTCCTGTTCTGTCTTTATGAAAAAGGGACACGTGTAACTGTTAGAAACGTGTTAACTGTACAATGGTACCAATCTGGGACTTTCTCCTTGTCAGCAGCAAGATGGGAAGGTCATTATGTAGAGAATGACTTTCCCGCGGTGCGTGATTTGCTGGTGCTTAATGCTGTGTCCCTTCACCTCTTCTCATGGGGTGATTCCCACATTTGCCCAACACTGATCGAAGTAAGCCCTAAATCTCTTCCCTGCCATTTGCATGTTGCTTTATAATTTATAAATCAGTTTCACTTAAGAGTCTCAATCACTCTCCAAACAAGTTTGTGAGGGAGATTGTATAGAGATTGTTCTTTTCTTAAGTATTGGCCTAACGTCGCTGGGTTGATAAAAGGTACCAGGATAGTTTGCAGGTTGCATATACGGTGCTCTTCCTGCTCTAAAAGGGACAATTTAGTCTCAATCCCAATACACTGAAATCTCTATGTGGGCATATTTTTAGGCTGAAGGTCAACTCTTACTGAGAGAGCCTCCCCTGCTTGCCTCAGGAACTGAGTTTCTAGTTTGAAGTCTCTGCCCCATCGACAAGCATCATTTGTAGGTAACAGATTGTTCCTCATTTTTAATGTACAACCCACACATGGGTATTTACCTCGAGTATACATGGGTTTTAATTTCAGCCAATAAACCACTTTCCTCTGGATGCTTTGTTCACGAGTTTCTATTTGCAGTTTGTATCTTTAAAGGAAGCGAGAGTCAGTTGGGGCCGTTTTAAATTGCCATATTAATTTTCTGCATTTAGAAATGGTAAAGATACATTTTAAAAGTTCGGCTAGCTTCCATGTATTTAAGAACAATCTTGTGTGTTCTTTTCTGATTATGAAAGTAAAGTACATGTTCGTTGTAGAGAAAAGAAACACTGAAAGGTATGACGATAGAAGAATATAAAAATCAGGTTCATTGCTGTTTTCGTATATTCCTTTTCAGTCTTTTTTCTATACATACATGCATCTGGAAAAATAGTAGTATGGGAATGACAGCCACATTTAGTGGGGATTAATGACAGGTCAAGCATTCTTTTAACTGTCTCCATAGCCCTAAAAAGTAGATGTTAGTTATATAGGACAAGAAATGATTCAGGTTAAATTGATGTAGTGACATAGCCGTGGTTACACAGTTAGTAGGGCGCGTGGATTATAACTTGTCCTTTTATCCCATTTGGGCTCTGACACCCACATGAAGCCCGCCCTTCTCTCCCTCCTCACTGACCCCTGCTCTGGGCTCCTGGGCCCCCCTCTTGCTCCCTCATCACGACGCCTATGCTTCACCTAAAGGCTTTAGGACTAGATTGTTCAGGAAGGAAAGAGAAGATGATGACAAGGGTGTTCTGGGTGCTTCCTCCTTTTCCTTTTCTTTGTAAAGTTCTGTTTCTCTTGCCCGGAAATAGATTATAATGAAAATATTAAGTAATTACATTGCCCCCTTTACCTATATGTTGCAATGAATATACATTTCAAATATACATTTGTCCCTTTAGCTATTGTAGGTGATAAACAGAAGTGAGTGTTATTATTTTATTTGTTTATTTTTCTTTAAAAAATTTTTTTTTAATGTTTATTTATTTTTGAGACAGAGAGAGACAGAGCATGAACGGGGGAGGGTCAGAGAGAGGGAGACACAGAATCCGAAGCAGGCTCCAGGCTGTCAGCACAGAGCCCGACGTGGGGCTCGAACTCACGGACCGCGAGATCATGACCTGAGCCGAAGTGGGACGCTCAACCGACTGAGCCACCCAGGCGCCCCACGTGTTATTATTTTATAGGAGCTGATGCCCAAGACATAGTATCTATTCCTGATTTCCTGACTCCTGCCTTTAGCTCTAGGCGAAGTAGCTGGTACCCTATGGACCTGGGCCAGCCACAGCACAACGTACCCAAAGCGCACCGTTAGATTGTATTCATGTAGAATCCACTTATTCCTTATTATTTATTATTACTCAGGCAAATTCTTATTGTCTTGATTAAGAACGCATGTTCAGAATTTTCTACAAATGAACGTTCCCCCGCCGCGTCTTAAGCAGCATAAAACAAAACTAAAAGCAGCCACGGCCTCTTGCTACCTTTTCTCTTCACTTTTTAAAATCCAAATCCTATACTGAGCCCTGCCGAGGGACCTCAGCCCTGTGCCGATATCTGAAATCTGAACTTCATAGCACTTATGAAAAGGAAACAGTTTAGCTCAATTTATAATAATATATTGGTCTGCAGAGGAAGTGCAGACTGAACCCTGCTGTCTCAAGCAAATACTCCAGGGGTGTCTGATGGGGAACGTGTCGGGTGCCTGTAATAAATCCACCGCCTGTGGAAGTGAGTGAAGGCCCTGCTGGCAGTGCCTGAGGACACGCTTAACTGGGGTTGTCACGGTTTACTTTTAAATTGGAATCTTTGCCCTAATCTCAGAGTTAGACATGACCAGATTTGCAAACAGATTTACAATTTTCACTAATTTTCCAACCAGGACTTCAAAACACACTTAGAGGGGGGACAAAAAAAAACACACTCTGGTCTTTCTCAGGGTAGGATGATTTACTTTGCCACAGATGTTTTCCATAGACTGAATGTAACCAGGGCGTTAGGGACTTAAAAGTGGCTCGGAGACAAACTGCGGGTTTGTTTTTTGTAGAAAAGATTATACAGTTCAAGGGACATCAACCAAATTATGTTCATTAACCAGGAGCCGGGTGTGGAGATGGGATGTTTCAGGACAAAGGTGAGGGTGCTGGGTAAACATTTGGGGCAGACCTCCTCCCCTGCCCAACCCTTCATTTATCCTTTTGTTTTTTACATGTTACTACTCATGACTCTGTTCTGTCTGGTCTCTTTATTTTTGTTTCCTTCAATCCAAACTCAATTTCATTTTCAAATAGCTATCTCCAAGCTTCAGTTACCAAGTAAAATTTCCATGGCGAAAAGAGAGAGAGAGAGAGAGAGAGAGAGAGAGAGAGAAAGCAACGTCAGTTGAAATGCACGCTGTTTCTTTCTCGTTTTTCTTTTTGGTTTTGCTTTACTTCACCAACAGTGTAGGGTAGAATGATGAAAAGGCCATTTCCTGTCAGGTGACCAGGTTCCAGACTCACTGCGGTGACTATTGGCTCTGCCTTGTTAGTGTTTGTCTGAGTCTCTGCCTCCCCCGGAGAACTAGGGCTTCGTGGTACCTGCTTCTCAGGGCCGGTGGGAGGCCAAAGAAGAAAGTGCTTTGTATGTGGGGGCCAACCAAGGTTGGGAGCCGGGCCCTTGCATTCCAGGAGAACCAGTGAGGCGGGCGGGTGACAGAAGAGCACAGAATGTTGTGTTCTTACCCTGCTTCAGGCCCCGAGTTTTGCTAGCTTCGTACCTCCCTGTCCCATACCTATCTTTGCACATAAACGACCTGCAAGACGGGGGCAGCTCACCAATTGACTCTTGAGGGGGAGAAGAGTTGCCGTCTGGTCAGGGTCGAATCGGAGCTCTGTGGGAACCACGCTCTTGCCGTGGTTGAGGGCCGAGTTTACCTGTGGAGCCTGGTCAGTGGTGTTTTCCAGATCAGGTTCACCTTCTTTAAGATACCTCTGGCTTGGTATTTCACAGAGCACTGTGAACATCTGATGTGGTCTAACCCGAAAATGTACCATGCTTCTATTTTGGGCGTCAACATGAGCACTCCAGTTGGAGTCTGTCGCTTCTAGCCTTCTAGAACAGAGGCTTCTAGGAGTTTAAAGCCTCTTAACTGGGGTTCCTCTGGGACCTAACTTGGAGACTGTGGTATCTTTGTAAATCCTCCAGGTGTCCCTCAGTCCTGCCCCGATTTAGGCATTTTATTCAAAGGAAAAGGCTTTTGTTTTTTCTTCCTCTGACCCCATTCCCTTCCTCCCCCAACTCTTGACTGACCAACTGAAGTTAGAAACTTCCTGTAATTTATGGCTTAATCATAAATTCTAAATAATTATACTTTATTACCTCTCATGGGCCTTGAAATGTAGGTGCTATGTTCTGCTTTCTGCCGAGGCAAGGGAATAATACAGAAACAGTAATAAATTATAACTTGAGGCTGCAGTCGGTAAGCTTGAGGAATTGCCATTTAAGTGGAAAGTGCTCGAACAGCCAAATGAGCACCTGTCATGTTTGTTTTCACTTTGAAAAGTAGAAACATGACAGTATAGTTTCAACTGCTCATCCAATACGAGCTCGTGGTGTTCTTCTTACCTTCTCAGCAAACTACATTATTTGCCCCTTGCTAGTCATGTTTTTGCAGGACGTATCTGTCCTCCTGAAACTTTCACTCTAAACCGTGCCCGCAAATGCTGACATTTTCAAACTTGTGCTTTTTGTCTTGATAGCCTGATTCTTTTGTATTCAGCAGAATTAGAGAGAGGGCCACTCTTGCGGAACTTACTCTGTGGAGAGGATTCCTGGGTCCTTCAAAGGGTTTGTCTCTCTCTTACACTTTCTTATCATTTCCATTCTTTGTGCTTATTTTCGGTCATTGATGTCTTGAACTTTACCTGAAATGCATGAGCACCTACTGAGGGCCAGGGACTGTGCTAGAGGCTTTGATATATTTTCTTTCTTTCTTATAAGTAAGTCCATCAGGTAGGTAGTCCTCTCTCTCCAATCCCTATTTTTTGCCAGAAAAGAAAATTGATGGGGATTGCCTGCTAATGGGTATGTGGGTTTTGTATTTTTTTTAGGAGTCTGAAAATGCTTTAAAATTCATTTGTGGTGATGGTGGCACAATCCTGTGAACACACTAAAATACATTGAATCATATGCTTTCAATGAGTGAATTGTTTGGTATGTGAATTATATGTCAATAAAGCTGTTTTATAAAAAGGAAATAGAGGCGTAAAGAGGCAAAATAGCTTCTTTAAGGTGACGTACCTAGTGAAGCTTGCGTTTGAATGCAGGTTTTTCTTTTATTTCTTAAAAAAATTGTTTTAATGTTTATTTATTTTTGAGAGAGACAGAGAGACAGAGAGAGACAGAGTGTGAGGGAGTGAGGGGCAGAGAGAAAGGGAGACACAGAATCCGAAGCAGGCTCCAGGCCCTGAGCTGTCAGCATAGAGCCCGACGTGGGGCTCGGATCCATGCACCGTGAGTTCGTGACCTGAGCTGAAGTTGGACCTACTGAGCCACCCAGATGCCCCTGAATGCAGGTTTTTCTGAGACCAAAGCTGTTCTTTCTTCTGCTGAATCATGCAACTCTACTAATTATGTAATCATGGGATCTTTCTTCTTTCGAAATGTGGAAAAAAGTAATTGAACTGATCAATACACATATCTTCTCATTGTAGAGGACTCAAATAGTATGGAATTATATAGACTAAAACTCGGAACTTCTTTTATTTTGCTATCAGGTCCTTTTGTCGACATTAACGTAAATATAGTTATGCCAATATTTTTGCATATATATTGCTGCTACTTTATTAAAAAAGCACACAAATGCAACCGTTTTATTCTAGTACTTGCTTTTTTTTTTTTTTCTTAATATATCCTGGAGATCTTTCCCTGTCAGTACCTCATTCATATTATTATTGTTATTATAAAACAACATAAAACTAGGAAATAAAAATTCAAGCAGTTGAGGACTCCACATTCAGCATGGAGCCCAACATGAAGCTCAGTCTCACGACTCTGGGATCATGACCTGAGCAGAAATCAGGAGTTGGACACTCAACTTACTCAGCCACCCAGATGTTTCCCCCAAGTTCCATTTCTTAAAAGTGACCACTTTTTAGCATATTTGCATTTTATTCTTTAAGTGATTACCTCCTTCACTTTTATTTTATTCATTTATTTATGTATTTTATTTAAAAAAATTTTTTAAAAAATGTTTATTTTTGAAGGAGAGAGAGAGACACAGTGTGCAGGGGGCGGGGGGGGCAGACAGAGAGGGAGACACAGAATCCGAAGCAGGCTCCAGTCCGTCAGCACAGAACCTGATGCAGGGCTCGAACCCACAAACCATGAGATCATGACCTGAGCCAAAGTCGGACGCTCAACCGACTGAGCCACCCAGGCGCCCCACCTCCTTAACTTTTAAACACTTGCTTAATACTTCTCTCTCTTCATCCAGCAAATTGAGGCACTGGCTGTCCCTCCGTTAAGAAAAATGTGAAGAAAAAAGAAAAATGGAGAAGTGGCTTTCTTAAACTCCCTCACTTTGCTGAGTTTTATTACATAGCATTTACCTGTGTGTGTGTGTGCGCGCGCGTGTGTGTGTGTTTGTAGTTGATTACCTTATAACCAATATGTAGATACACTCTTGACTTTTAGAATGTAAAATGGGGGGTGTAAGTTCCCTTTGAGCCATATCATTACTCTGACATCATTAAGGTTTATATCGTTTACACACTAATCTATAATTTTGATAAGACGACTATGCTTTCTCTGTTCACTGAATCTGAAATTTGAAAGCCGGTACATACCAGTGCTTATGTATGTGTCCCTTATTGTAGAACCAAATAAAGTGACTGGATCCCGTAAATAGAATATGGAGTCCACAGCAATCCCTGACGTTGTTCCATTGAAAGGGAATGTTACAAAGGTCAGGTCAAGATTTTATACTTCATCAAAGACCCAGAACTGTGCTCCATTTTAGCCTACTTTGTATTTGAACCATGGCTTTCTCGTGTGGCTCTCACTCTCCCCCTGGAATTCATACTTGCCTTTCCTGATTCTTATTGAAAGAATAACCATGCCATAGTGCTATCTCTGTGTCACTTGATGTTTTGTCTTACTACCAATTTCATGTTTTGATAAATACTGACTTCTTCCAGTTATCATACTGAGATTTCTCCTCCTTGCAGTCCTTTGCTATTCCATTTTTGAAAATCTGGATCTTAAGTCTTTCTCTTACTTGGAATTTTCTAAAAATGTCTTCTATCTACCCTCTTTCAGGTTTCTAAAAATGTGTAACCTCTGTGTCACCTAACACAGTACTGTGAACGTGGTAGGTGCTTTACTAAATAATTATTGAGTTAATGAGTGAATGAATAAACCAAGGATTGGTTCCTCCACCTCTACCCCATTTCATGGCAACCATGGGCAAAAGGAAATATATAATCTGTCCTAGAAAACTCCTGATTGGGAAGTTTTTGAAGTCCCTCCCCAAAATAGGTGGCCATTCATTTAATACTTGGGGATCTCCAAGAGATAGCTTTTAGAATCTTCCATGGTCGTCCATTCCTTCGGTGACCCACGCTTTGCTTTCTAATATCTAGTCCAAGTGACCATGTGATATCACAGAATTGTCCAAATTGATGCAGTGTTCAAATCAATTTGTACATTCTCTTCCAGATCTTTTATTAAAAACAAAACAAAACAAAACTAGTAAAGACAACAGAAATGTGTTGGTTTCTTTTAAGCTGAGGATAGATGTGTTACTGTGAGTTTTGAGATCCTTGTATTTTTTCATATTTTATGCAGTCAGAGTCATGCTGTAGGTGAATCTGCATCTGGGTTGGTTGGGTGGAATTTTTCCTTTTGGTTGGCAGTCTTAATATGCCTTCTTTTGCTCTCTGTCTATAGAACATAACTCCTAAAAGCATGAACTGTGGGAAAAAATTTTCAGACTTTTAATTTGATTGCATATCCTATGTGCATTCTTTGCCACTTCTGTAAAGATAGGAAGAATAGCCATAGAGGAAGTTTTTTAAAAATGTTTTTAATTTAAAATTTTAATTTTTAATTTGATTCTTGTTACAGGTTTCAGTTCAGGATCAGCCTAGGAATAAGTTTCACTTTCCTAAAAACAGTCAGTCCCTGAAGCAGATTTCTTCCATGATGGGATGTTTTCATTAAACTCTTCCTGTGCAATTATTCTTCTATCCATAAATATTTAAAATTTCAAAAAGGATCTAAATTATAGTCCTCAGTCAAATCATTGTCCTAAAATTCTCCCTTAAAATTGGTTTTGGCCCAAACATTTTTCCTTTTCTTTGTTCACACTGTTCTCTCCACCTTGTGTTTTTCTCTCCATCTATGTATATGTATAACACTCATTTAGGATGATGTTAAAAACTTAATACCACAATGGCAGGGGCACCGACCAATCAGTGTGGATGCCATAATTCTTTTTTCCCTGTGGACTATAAAGGTTGGCATAGAGGTCTTATCTACTGGAGTTAAGTTTTTTTGAGAGCCAGTACTATGTGATATATATTCTTGCACTACACAGAGCACTTAGTGCCTTGTACGTAACAGGAACTTACCGTATATTTGGAGAGAACATCCTTTTTTCCTCCCGAGGTTTTAACCAGCAACCACAGCCATCTTTCTCAGTTGCCAGGGGAGAATTAGATGTGAGATAGGAATGAGTCAAGCGGGAAGGCAAAAGGTATATGGAGGAACAGAGCCAAGAGGTTTAAGTGGCTGGTTCTGTCTCATTGATTAACTTTATTCGGGCAATTCTAGTCCCCACCGCTCACTGAAGCAGCGGGCAGAAGTGATGGGTCTGCATATTCGGAAGGGGAAAAAGAAGAAAACTACTTCATTCAAGTTTTCCGTCCACCTGACCTCCGTCCCTTCTCATCTTTCTATTTCCCCAAGCCTCTGCCCTCCAGTTTGTCGGGAAGTGTTACAATCTGGAAGATTAAAGGCAGGCCTTGCCAAAGTGGGATTAAAGTTCATTTTGCATATTTAGAAAGTGAACAAGAATGATTAACCTCACGAATCTATTCTCTTTCCAAGCCAACAACAAACTGAGCGTTCCATAAAAGTTAATTTAGAAACAAGAGGGGGAAAGTCGCATATCCCGAGGCCATCTTCACCTCTGTGCTTGTTTTTATAGAAGAATTTTCGCTCCCAGGGAAGATTGTATGTGGGGGAAGGTTTCCAAAACTAACCAAAGCTCACACCGCCTTCACTGATGGCTGTGTGCCATGCTTTTCATTTGGGGAATGAATGCCTCTTTTCTGAGGATCTCCTCATTGAATGTTATCTGTGGGATCTTTCAAAAATAATGATACTTATTGTTTTCTTTTTTATTGCTACGTACAAAAGTAGTAATGTATGCCTTCCAAAGATGCCGTCTTAGGATGGAGTCCAATTCCAGAGATAAATAAATATGAAGAAAAAAACGTATACCACGGAATTGATAAAATGTAGTCTATGTTCACTTTAAACAATTTACAAACTATAGGAATGTGCAAACGCAAACAGATCATATTATCCCCATGCAGAGATATTATTCACAACTATTTGGTCTAACTCCATCTAGTATTTCTTTCTATACTTGGAAATACATATAATTTTTTCTTTTTAGAAAATTAATATCCTGTTAGATATGTATGATGTCTTTTACCCTTTTTTCAGTACTTTTGTATCTTGAGCATTTTTTCTTATTAAATATTCCTTGAAATGTGATTTTTAAAAATGGCTTATTTGTGACCCAGTATATGATCTATTCTTGAGAATGTTCCATGTGCGCATAAGAAGAATGTGTTTAGGATGAAATGTTCGGAATATATCTGTTAAGTCCATCTGGCCCAGTGTGTCATTCAAAGCCATGGTTTCCTTGTAGATTTTCTGCTTTGATGAACTGTCTATTGCTGTAAATCAATCAGCATGATTCACCACATTAATAAAAGGATAAGAACCCTACGATCCTCTCAATAGACACAGGAAAAGCATTTGACAAAATACAGTATCCTAGCTTGATAAAAACCCTCAAGGGATAGAAGGAACAGACCTCAACATCATAAAGGCCACATATGAAAGACCCACAGCTAATATCATCCTCAATGGGGAAAAACTGAAAGCTTTCCCCCTAAGATCAGGAACATGACAGGCTGCCCACTCTCACCACTGTTGTTCAACACAGTTCTAGAAGTAGTAGCCTCAGAAATTAGACAACACAAAGAAATACAAAGCATATAAATTGGCAAGGAAGAAGTCGAACTTTCACCCTTCGCAGATGACATGATACTCTACGTGGGAAATCCAAACGACCACAAAAAAACCTGCTTGAATCTATACATGAATTCAGCAGATTCACAGGGTATAAAATCCATGTACAGAAATCGGTTGTATTTCTATGCACCAATAACGAAGCAGCAGAAAGAGAAATCAAGGAATCAACCCAATTTACAATTGCACCAAAAACCATAAGATACCTAGGAATAAACCTAGCCAAAGAAGTAAAAGATCTGTATGCTGAAAACTATAGAAGGCTGGGGCGCCTGGGTGGCTCAGTCGGTTGAGCGTCCGACTTCGCTCAGGTCACGATCTCACGGTCCGTGAGTTCGAGCCCCGCATCAGGCTCTGTGCTGACAGCTCAGAGCCTGGAGCCTGCTTCAGATTCTGTGTCTCCCTCTCTCTCTGGCCCTCCCCCCGTTCATGCTCTGTCTCTCTCTGTCTCAAAAATAAATAAATGTTAAAAAAAAATAAAAAAAATTAAAAAAAAATAAAACTATAGAAGGCTTATGAAAGAAATTGAAGAAAACCCAAAGAAATGGAAAAACATTCTATGCTCGTGGATGGGAGGAGCAAATATTATTAAAATGTCGATATTGCCCAAAGCAGTTTACACATTCAGTGCAATCAGATAACATCAAAATAACAAATAACACCATCAAAATAACACCAGCATTCTTCACAGAGCTAGAACCAACAATTCTAAAATTTGTATGGAACCAGAAAAGACCCCGAGTAGCCAAAGCCATGTTGAAAAAGAAAGCCAAAGCTGAAGGCATCACAATTCCAAACTTCAAGCTGTATTACAAAGCTGTAATCATCAAGACAGTATGGTACAGGCACAAACACAGACACATAGATCAGTGGAACAGAATAGAGAACCCAAAACGGACCCTACATGGACAAAGCAGAAAGAATACCCAATGGAAAAAAGTCTCCTGAGCAAATGGTACTGGGAAAACTGGACAGCAACATGTAAAAGAATGAAACTGGACCACTTTCTTTCACCATATACAGAAATAAATTCAAAATGGATGAAGGACCTAAATGGAGACAGGAAACCATCAAAATCCTAAAGGAAAGCATCAAAATCCTAAAGGGGAACACAGGCAGCAACCTCTTTGACCTTAGCTGTGGCAACTTCTTACTGGATGTGTTTCCAGAGGCAAGGGAAATAAAAGTGTAAATGAATTACTGAGACTTCATCAACATAAAAAGCTTCTGCACAGCAAAGAAAATAATCAACAAAACTGAAAGGCAACTGATGGAATGGGAGAGAAAATATTTGCAAAAGGGTTAGTATCCAAAATATAAAGAACTTGTCAAACTCAACACCCAAAAAACAAATAATCCAGTGAAGAAATGGGCAGAAGACATGAATAGACACTGTTCCAAAGAAGGCATCTAGGTGGCTAACAGACACATGAAAAGATGTTCAACATTACTCATCATCAGAGAAATACAAATCAAAACCACAATGAGTTACCACCTCACACCTGTGAGAATGACTAAAATGAACTCAGGAAACAGTAGATGTTGGTGAGGATGCAGAGAAAGGGGAACCCTTTTGCACTGTCGGTGGGAATGCAAACTGGTGCAGCCACTCTGGAAAACAGTATGGAGGTTCCTCAAAAAATTAAAAAGAGAACTACCCTAGGACCCAGTAATTGCACTATTGGATACTTATCCAAAGGATACAAAAATGCTGATTCAAAGGGGCACATGCACTCCAATGTTTATAGCAGCGCTATCAGTAATAGCCAAATTATGGAAAGAGCCCAAACGTCCATCGACTGATGAATGGATAGAGAAGATATGGCATATAATATACATATGGCGCGCGCGCGCGCGCACGCACACACACACACACACACACACACACACACACACACACACAATGGAATACCACTCAGCAATCAAACAGAATGAAATCTTGCCATTTGCAACAGCATGGATGGAACTAGAGTGTGTTATGCTAAGCAAAATAAGTCAGAGAAAGACAGATATCATATGATTTCACTCGTATGTGGAATTTAAGAAACAAACAGATGAACATATGTTCAGGGGGAGGGAAGGAAAAATAAGATAAAAATAGAGAGGGAGGCAAACCGCAAGAGACTTATAAATACGGAGAACAAACTGAGGGTTGCTGGAAGGGAGTGAGTGGGAGGATGGGCTAAATAGGTGATGGGCATTTTGGAGGGCACTTGCTGGGATGAGCACTGGGTGTTCTATGTAAGTGATGAATCACTGGGTTCTACTCCTGAAACCAGTACTACACTGTATGTTAGCCACCTTGAATTTAAATAAATAAATTAAAGAAAGAATGAACGAAAGTGGCTTAAATAGTCATCCCCTACTTTTGGTTGCTTAATTCATTTCTAGTGTTTTGATATCAAACATATTGCTCTCGTGAACATCTTTGTACGTATATCTTTGCTGCTGTGATTTCTGTAGAAAAAATTATCAGTAGTGGAATACCTAGGTGAGATGAGAGTGCAGCTACTTTAAAACTGTACATGTTATATCGTCAGACTGTAACTTGTAAGGTTGTTTTCATTGTACGTTCCCAGTGCAGTATGAGATGTGGTTACCAGGTACTTCCTCCAGCCTGATTTACCTTACCCTCGATAATACTGGGCATTAGAATTTCAAAGTATTTTACCACTTTACTGAGTACAAATAACATACTGCTGTTTTAAATGCATTTTTAAATTTATTGAGAAGGTAGAATCTTCCATGTTTGTTCGCCATTTGTATACTTCTATTACTCTCCATCATCTGATCTTCATTTGCCCATTTTTCTGTTGAGATGTGGTTTGTTTTTCTTCCCAGTTACTTTTTTTAACCCTTCTGCTCGCTTCCCGGGAGGTTTTTAATATACTCTTTTGGATTTTGACTTACATATTTAATGTATATTTATTTTTTAGGTGAGGCATCATTACACGATGATGATGATGGCAACGATGATGATTTATTATACTTGCATTAAATAGCCATATTTGAAAGTATTTACATTTACACTCACTGGTTTTTTTCTTTAAAAGATTTATTTATTTAATTATTTATTTATTACTGTTTATTCGTGAGAGGGGGCGAGAGAGTGCACACAAGCAGGGGAGGGGTGGAGAGATTGAATCCCAAGCAGTCTCTGCGATGTCAGTGCAGAGCCTGACGTGGTGCTCGAACCCATGAACCATGAGATCATGATCTGAGCTGAAATCAGGAGCCAGATGCTTAACCAACTGAGCCACCAGCTGCCCCTAAAAGTTTATTTTTTAAATTGAGGTATAATTGACAATGTAACATGTTAGTTTCAGGTGTATGACATAACGATTCAATATTTATATATGTTTTGAAATGATCTCCATAGTAAGGCTGGTTCACATCTATCACTTTATGTAATGTGAAACTGAATAAAGAAAAGCTCATTTATAATCGAATTGGGAAGAGACAGAAATGGGAGTTCTCATGCCCTACCAACTCATTCTCAAGTACCAATGCCAGCGGGAAGAAGTTACTTGACTGCCCCAGCAAGAGTGAGGAACATTTTCCCTTTGCTCCACAACAGCCCAGCCAATGAGAAACTGCCACAATTGAGCCAGTGAGAAACTGTCACCACCCTGAACACCTTCTTTCAGTGGACTTTTGTTCAAGCAGCCCCTCCCACCTCCTTTCCCTCTATAAGGTGGTATGCCTCTTTGCTCTCTGAAATCCATAGTTCATGGGTCCCGAATTGTACTTCCTCTGCCATTCTCAAATAAACTACTTTTGCTGGTAAAATAACTGGCTGTTTTACTTTCAAGGTCAACGGTAGTTATAAGGAATATGTATTTTTTTGTGATAAATATACAGATCTACTTTCTTAGCAATTTTCCATTACATTACATCCCCATGACTTCTTCATTTTGGAACCAGAAAATTATGTCTCTTGACCCCCTTTACTCATTTCTCCCACTCCCCATGCCCCATCTAAGGCAACCACCAGTCTGTTCTCTGTATTGTTGAGCTTGTTGTTTGTTTGTTTTTGTTTTTGTTTTAGATTCCACATATAAATGAGATCATATGGTATTTGTCTCTCACTATCTGACATCTTTCACTTAGCATAGTGCTGTCGAGGTCCATCCGTGTTGTTGTAAATGCCAACATTTCATATTTTTTTATGGTTAGAGCGTGTTCCATTGTATATATGTCTGTATACACATATATATACACACACACGTATATATATATATATATATATATATACACATAAAGAAACTGTGGTGTATATGTATGTGTGTGTGTATGTATGTATATGTATATGTGTGTGTGTATATATATATACACATATATATATGTATGTATGTATATGTATATATATATCTATACACACACACACACACACACACACACACACATATATACACCACCGTTTCTTTATCCATTCATCCATCAGTGGACAGTTAGGTTGTTTCCATATCTTGGCTGTTGTAAATAATCCTGCAGTGAACCCGGAGATGTGTATGTTGTCTTGAGTTAGTGTTCTCATTTTCTTTGGGTAAATACCAAAAAGTGGAATTCTTGGATCATAGAGTAAATCTATTTTTAACTTTCTGAGGAACCTCCATACTGTTTTCCATAGTGGCTGTACTAATTTACATTGCCACCAACAATGCAAAAGGTTTCTCTCTACATCCTGGCCCATACTTGTTATTTGTCTGTTTGATGATAGCCATTCTGACACGTGTGAGGTGATAGCTCACTGTGGTTTTAATTAGCAGTTTCCCTGGTGATTAGTGATATTGAGCGTCTTTGCTTAATTTTTTGCGTGTTTATTGATTTGGAGGGGGAGGGGCAGAAAAGGAGACAGAGAATCCCAAGCAGATTTTGCTCTGTCAGCACGGAGCCCGATGCAGGGCTTGAACTCACGAACCATGAGATCATGACCTGAGCTGAAATCGAGAGTCGAATGTTCAACTGACTGGCCCACCCAGCTGCCCCTTCAGCATCTTTTCATGTACCTGTTGGCCATCTGGATGTCTTCTGTAAAGAAGTGTGTATTCAGATCTTCTGCCCATTTTTAATTGGATTGCTTGATTTTTTGCTTTTGAGTTGTAGGAGTTCTTAATATGTTTTGGATATTAACCTCTTATCAGATACATGATTTGCAAATATTTTCTCCCACTCCGTAGGTTGCCATTTCATTTTGTTGATGGATTCCTTTGCTGTGCAGAGCTTTGAAGTTTGATGTAGCCCCACTTGTTTCTTGTTGCTTTCGTTGCTTTTGCGCTTGGTGTCATATTAAAAAAGCCATTGCTAAGACCTCTGTCAAGGAGCTTACTGCTGTGTTTTCTTCTTACACTGTGGTTTTAATTATTTAAATAAAGTATAGATTGTAACAAGTTTTTCCTGAAGGCTAATGGCAAGGGGATGGTGGCATATTCTCTGAGTTTTTGTATTCTCTCACTTACTTTTTGTGCCTTCCGTGCTGCTGTCTCTGTAAGTAGCTGTAGGATTCTTGCATAACAGACTTCCCACCTTAAAGCTCAGGATATTGTCCCCTTGAACTCTGATATTTGATGTTAGAGAGATATCTGAGGTCATCTTCATTTTGAGTCTGTTGTGGTAGATTATGTTTTTTCTTTGAACATTCGTCATATTTTATATTCAATGTTTTGAAAGTTTATTTTGAGAGAAAAGGAGAACATGAGCAGAGAAGGGAGGGAGGGAGGGAGGGAGGGAGGGAGAGAGAGAGAGAGAGAGAGAGAGAGAGAGAGAGAGAGAGAGAGAGAAAATCCCAAGCAGGCTCCACACTATCAACTCAAAGCCCGACGCAGGGCTCGATCCCACGAGCCATGAGATCATGACCTGAGCTGAAATCAAGAGTTTGATTTCACCTGAAATCAGGTGAGTCACGTGAGCCACCCAGGCACCCCTATATTTAATTTTTGAAGAGAATATGTTTATGTACTTCAAGAACCATTTTGTAGTGTAGTCAGGCTCTTTCACAATTTTGGAAAATATTCTTCTATTCTTTGATTGTTCTTTCATCTGTCTGTCCCTTTTCTGCTTTCTTTCTAGGATTCCTGTTATATATATTGTGGCTTCCGGAATTCATCCTTCATTTCTTATCTCTTCTGTCACTAATTTTCATTTTCCCTCCAAGTTTAGGAGAATGTTTTGAGTCCCCTCCTCCCCTTCAATAATTTGAGTTGTTTGTAGCATGTGTTCTGCTGTTCATTCCATCTTCCATCATTTTAAATGAAGTAATACTATTAAAAAAATCAGCTCCAGGCAATCTTTCCTGCCCTCACACTGTGCCCTCTTCATGTCTGTTTGCCCCATTTTTTACAGATACAGTGCCTTCTTGAATCAAGTGTCTTCTTAAAATATTGAGAATTTTATGAAAAAAAAATTGTCCTATCGGTTTGAGTCAGACCTTTGCAGCAGAGACAGTTTCAAAGTGGTTCCTTCCCTTTGAACTGCAGTGTTTTCACGTGAGCCTAGTGATTTTTCCAGGTCTGTTTCTCCTCACCGAAGCAGAACAGGTCCTAGCTCCTAGGCAAACTGGCGTTGCAGTTGTTTCTGGAAAACTGGGTGTACATTCCCGGCCAAGTCCTTCATTTGAAAAGAGCAAGAAAATGTACCCTACACGGCCAGATAAGAGATTTCATTAACTAGAGCGTCCTGAGTACCTCATTTTTGTCTCTTTGTGGTGTGGATGCTTTGCAGTCTGGGCAAACCATGACCCCTTTTGACCTGTGCTCGGCAAACCCACTCTGTACAATTTCTTACCCCACCGATGCCTGGCCTTCTCCTCAAAGTGGCAGCTTGTCCCAGCAACATGTTCTGGGGGCTGCGAGAAGCACGGGTTGTGTGCATTTAAGGCTGCCCCACAGGAGGCAAGCGGCCTGCCCTCTCGGTGCCCTGTAGCCCATCATACCTTCCTGTTGTTTTGAGTTTGAGGGTGAGCGTTGCCCTTGGGATCCACTTGCCATATTGACCAAGACGCTGCTCTTTCCAAGTAGACACTCACGGGTCGCCCTCTCTGCCTCTTCTTTATTTAGTCTCATCCCGCCTAAACGTATCCAGCACAGACCCTTGCAATTTCTGGCATACTGAGCACCTTCCTCTTATATTTAGTGCTGACCAAAGTTTTTATCTCATTGAATAGTGCCCTGATCGTCTCCTTGCGGAATCTAGGAATGGGGCAGATCGAGAGGCCCGGGTCTGTACCGACATCTTGCCAGGAAGCTTCCCCTCCCCCGTTTTGCTGGCTATTAAATTCTGAATGTGTTCTCAGTCATGGATGTCCCATGTCTAGGAAAAATAAGGTCATAAATATTAAGATTGAGCGATGAGAATGGACAGGTGAGTAAGAATGAAAAGCTTCAGTGACTGCGTGAAGCTGGGAAGATTGGATTTCAGTATTGGGCCTGTTTAGCTCAGGAGTGTGCCTTTAGTGAAGCTCCTGATTGTTACTTTAAGAAATTTGGGATGAAATAGCCCCGATAACACACTGGTCAACAAAACCGAGCAAGTCAGGGCTGGGTTAGATTTAAGATGACCAACCGTCCCAGTTTGTCTGTGCGGGAGGGGATCTCAGCAGGTGGGATTTCTGGCAAAGTCCTGGGCACGAATCGGTCACCCTAGTGGAAATTATGCCTTTGCGTCTGTGGTCTTTTATATATGAGATGAGATTTCATGCTACAGTGAATGTCCAGAGCTCTCCTGACCCACTGACAGAGCACGCAGCATTTAGCCAGAGAAGAGCGAGAGCTTCTTTTCTGTTTGGTTTGTTGACTAAATTCTACAAACTCTGATTCCACTTGAGTATAGCATCAGTTTTTTAGCTGTATTCTGAAACAGCGCTGGCAAATAGACATTCTTTCATGTTTTCTTTTTAAAAATTATGAGGAGTCGTCTTCTTTAAAGCTAAGAATGGTCTTTAGTATATCCTTTAAGGTGTATAGACCATGAAGTTGGAGCCACTTTTACAGACTTCGAGGTTTAGATAAATTAGAAGCTCTTTGGTGAAAATTACAGGGTTCTTCCTAGAAGCCATAAAGGATTAGGGACAGTTGGGAGCATTTCAGAAGGGTTGTTTGATTAGGAAGTTGCCAAGGATTTGCAAAAAGGTACAGGCCTCAGAGTATTACTTCTACCAGTGCGTTTGTCACTTGGCCTGCATCAGACTAGTTGCCCTTCAGCGGAAGAAAACCACTTAACAAATGCTCATTAAGATGTTTTCTCTTTCTTTACGATGTTCATGTTCATGAATGCTAGTGTTAATAGCATAGGAGCAATGAGGCTTTTGTTTGGGTAGATGAGAGGGGCATTTATGCATTTCACCCTTTTATGGGAATCTGGCCTAGGGAACCTCCTCTAACCTCTGCTGTTTGTTTTGTTTTGTTCTTTTGATTCTGAAACTCCCTTTAGGCAAAATAGTCCAGGTTAACCAGAAATTCTCAGGTGCGTCCTTAGCCAGAGGCCTTAGAGGGGGCAAACTGGAAAGGAGACTGGTCATTCAGCCTTCATTGCATTTTGTAATATTGTTTACACAACATCTGAATGTTTTGTGACCTACTCATCTTCCTTTTTTTCTGTGAAAACCCCTAAAATTGCTCTTAATTTTGCTCTCTCCCCTGCTTTCCTTACCCAATCCACTGTCAGGTCTTCTGGTTTTTCTCTAAAACATTCTGAATCCGGTCACTACTCACCATGTCCCCCTCTGTCACCGTGGTCCGAGTCACTGTCAGCTCCCACGTGGGTTATGGTGGCAGTTTCCCTGCTCGTCTTCGTGCTTCAAAGCTTGCCCCTTTCGGTCCTCTCTCTTTCCCAACAAGCTGCCAGGGTGGTCTCCTCAGACTTGGATCACATTTTTTCCCTGCATAAAAGTTTCTAATGGTTTCCCATTATATCTGGAATTAAACCTCAAATTCTGACCATGACCATCAGAGACCTCCTTTAGTTGTTGAACTTCTGCTTCCATGCTGAGTACTATGGTACTGTCTCGAGTACAGCGAGCTCATTCCCACTTTGGTGCCTTGGCCTCAGCTCGTTCTTCTGCTTGGAATGCTCTCGTCCCACATGTTAGCATTGCCAGGCTCCTCATTATTCAGCTCTTGAGTCACCTTAACTGTCCCCAGTGGTAGTTCTGTATAGAGTAGTACATTATTCCCGTGTACCCCCACTGACCCTTACACTTTTTAAATTATCCTGTATTTTCTTCATAGCACCTCGTATCTGACTTTCTTGTTTACTTACCCATTATGTGTCTTCCCCAACCAAATGTAACTTTCGTGAGAGCAGGGACTTTGTTTTGTTCACTGTGCCTAGGATAGTGCTTGGTGCATAGTAGTTGCTCATTCAAATATTAAATTAAGTGATGCAGATGAGTATTTCCCTTTGCCATGAGAACACTCTAGGAGAATAACTATATAATTTTATAACTGTACATTGGTCTCAAGGTGGCAAACTATGGAGTCTTACAGAATGAAGAGTTTTCAGTTCACATTGTTTTAAAAAAGAGGGTTTACTTTTCATAGCATTTTAGGCTCATAGCAAAAGTGAGCACAAAGTAGAGTTGCCCCACACTTCTGTCCCCATGTGTACGCAACCTTTCCCACTGTCTACATCATGCATCAGATTGGACGTTTATTACAGTTGATTAACCTACATTGACATGTCATTATCACCCAAGTCCATACTTTATATTCGAGTTCATTCTTGGTGTTGTATATTTTATGGATATATTTTATGGATTTAAAAAATGTATTATGGCCTATATCTCCCATTATAGTATCATGCATGATAGTTTCTACTCTAAAAATCCCCTGTAACCCTATTCATCCTCTCCCCCACACTCAACCCCTGGCAGCTTTGTATTTTCTCTATAGTTTTGTCTTTTCCACAATGCTTTATGGTTAGAATCTTACAGTATGCAGCCTTTTCAGACTGGCTTCTTTCACTTAGTAGCAGGTATTTAAGTTTCCTCATTTCGTGACTTGATAGCTCACATCTTTGTAGTGCTGAATATTACACCGTTGCCTCAATGGGCCACAGTTTATCTGTTCACCTACTCACAGACATGTGGGTTGCTTCCAAGTTTTGGCCGTTGTTGATAACGCCGCTGTCAACATCTGTTCACAGGTTTTTGTGTGGACATAAGTTTTCAGCTCATTTGGGTGAATATTAAGTAGGGCAATTGCTGGTTCTTATGATGAGAACATGTTTAGTTTTGTAAGAAATCACCACACGGCCTTCCAAACCACGTGTATCCTTTTGCGTTCCCACCAGCAATGAATGCGTGTTCTGTTGTTCCATTATTTTCGTCAGCATTTGGTGTTACTCAGTTATCAGTGGATTTTGGCCATTCTCATAGGTGGGTAGTGGTATCTTGTTTTAATTTGCAATCCCATGACAGATGATAATGAGCATCCTTTCATATGCTTATTCTCATTATATCTTCTTTGGTGGTGTATCTGTTCAGAACTTCTGCCCATTTCTTTAATAAAGTTGTTTGTTTTCTTGCTGTTGAGTTTTAAGAGTTCTTTGTATTTTGAATTACAGTGCTTTATTGAGCCTGCCTTTTGCAAATATTTTGCCCCAGTCTTCAGCTTGTCTTCTTATTGTCTTGACTGTGTCTTTCACAGAACAGTTTTTAATTTTTATGAAGTGTAGTTTATCAATTATTTCTTTCCTGGGTTGTGCCTTTGTTGTCGTATCCAAAGAGTCATCGCCATGCCCGAAGTCATCTAGATTTCCTCTTGTGTTATTTTCTCGGAATTTTGCACTTACACATTTTATGTTTAGATCTATGATCCATTTGAGTTAATTTTTTGGGAACAGTGGGAAGTTTGTGTCTAGATGCATTCTTTTTTTTTTTTTTTTGCATGTGGATGTCCACGTGTTCCAGCACCATTTGTTGAAGAAACTATCTTTGCTCCATTGTATTGCCTTTGCTCCTGTGTCAAAGATCTGTTGACCATATTTAAATGGGTCTCTTTCTGTATACTCTTTTTTTCTGTTCCGTTGATCTTTTTTTTTTTGCCTATTCTTTTGGCCAATAAAACTTTGTCTTACCTGCTGCAGCTCTACAGTAATTCTTGAAGTTGGGTAAATCAGTTTTCCAACTTTGTTCTTCTTCAGTATTGTGTGCTGTTTTGGGTCCTTTGTCTCTCTGTATAAACTGTAGAATTGGTTTGTCAGTATCCACAAAATAACTTGCTGGGATTTTGATTGGGATTGCATTGAATCTATAGGTCAAGTTGGGAAGAATAGACATTTTGACGATATTGGTCTTCCTGTCTATGAACATGAAATATCTCTCCATTCATCAGTTCTTTGATTTTGTTCATCAGGAATTTTTGGTCTTCTTTATGTAAATTCTTATATATATTTTGTTAGATTTTATATCTAAGTATTTTATTTGGGGGAATACTAATGTAATTGGTAATGGGTTTTTACTTTCAAATTCCACTTATTTGTTAGGAAAGTGATTGACTTTTTATATGTTACCCTTATATCCTGCAACTGGAATTTTCTACAGACAGTCATATCATCTATGAAGAAGGACAGTTTTAGGGGTGCCTGGGTGGCTCAGTCGGTTGAGCAGCCGACTTCGGCTCAGGTCATGATCTCGCGGTCCGTGAGTTCGAGCCCCACGTCGGGCTCTGGGCTGACCGCTCAGAGCCTGGAGCCTGTTTCAGATTCTGTGTCTCCCTCTCTCTGACCCTCCCCCGTTCATGCTCTGTCTCTCTCTGTCTCAAAAATAAATAATGTTAAAAAATTTTGAAGAAGGACAGTTTTATTCCTTCTCTTCTCTTCTCTTCTCTTCTCTTCTCTTCTCTTCTCTTCTCTTCTCTTCTCTTCCCTTCCCTTCCCTTCCCTTCCCTTCCCTTCCCTTCCCTCCCCTCCCCTCCCCTCCCCTCCTCCCCTCTTCTCTTTTTGTCTCGTTGCATTAGCTGGCACTTCCATTGTGCTATTGGAAAGGAGTGGTGGGAGCACCTGGGTGGCTCAGTTGGGTAAGCATCTGACTCTTGATTTTAGCTCAAGTGATTCTCACAGATAATGAGTTTGAGCCCCACATCGGGCACTGTGCTGACGGCACAGAGCCTGTTTGGGAATCTCTCTCTCTCTTTCTCTCTTTCCCTGACACACTTGCATGTGTACATTCTCTCTCAAAATAAATAAATAAATATTAAAAAAAAAAAAAAAAGGAGTGGTGAAAAAGACTGTTCCCAGTCTTATTGAGGAATCAAATTTAAGCATGATGTTAGCTACCTCATACTTTTTTTGTACATGTTCCTTATCACATTGAAGAAGTTACTCTTTAATCCTAGTTTACTGAGAGGTTTTGTTATGAATTTGTGTTGGATTTTGTCAGATGTTTTTTTCTGCCCCTATTGGTATGATCATGTGATTTTTCTTCCCTAGCCTGTTGCTGTGATGGATTATATTAATTGATTTTCTGTTTTTTTTAATATGAAATTTATTGACAAATTGGTTTCCATACAACACCCAGTGCTCATCCCAACAGCTGCCCTCCTAAATGCCCATCACCCACGTCCCCCCCTCCCACCCCCCCATCAACCCTCAGTTTATTCTCAGTCCTTAAGAGTCTCTTATGGTTTCACTGTCTCCTTCTCTAACTTTTTTTTTCCTTCCCCTCCCCCATGGTCTTCTGTTAAGTGTCTCAGGATCCACATAACAATGAAAACATATGGTATCTATCTTTCTCTGTCTGACTTACTTCACTTAGCATAACACTCTCCTGTTCCATCCACATTGCTACAAAAGGCCAGATTTCATTCTTTCTCATTGCCAAGTAGTATTCCATTGTGTATATAAACCACAGTTTCTTTATCCATTCATCAGTTGATGGACATTTAGGCTCTTTCCATAATTTGGCTATTGTTGAGAGTGCTGCTATAAACATTGGGGTACAAATGCCCCTATGCATCAGCACTCCTGTATCCCTTGGGTAAATTCCTAGCAGTGCTATTGCTGGGTCATAGGGTAGATCTCTTTTTAATTCTTTGAGGACCCTCCACACTGTTTTCCAGAGTGGCTGCACCAGTTTGCATTCCCACCAACAGTGCAAGAGGGTCCCCATTTCTCCACCTCCTTTCCAGCATCTATAGTCTCCTGATTTGTTCATTTTAGCCATTCTGACTGGTGTGAGGTGGTATGTGAGTGTGGTTTTGATTTGTATTTCCCTGATGAGGAGCAACGTTGAGCATCTTTTCATGTGCCTGTTGGCCATCTGGATGTCTTCTTTAGAGAAGTGTCTATTCATGTTTTCTGCCCATTTCTTCACTGGATTATTTGTTTTTCGGGTGTGGAGTTTGGTGAGTTCTTTATAGATTTTGGATCCTAGCCCTTTGTCTGATAGGTCATTTGCAAATATCTTTTCCCATTCTGTTGGTTGCCTTTCAGTTTTGTTGATTGTTTCCTTTGCAGTGCAGAAGCTATTTATCTTCATGAGGTCCCAGTAGTTCATTTTTGCCTTTAATTCCCTTCCCTTTGGGGATGTGTCAAGTAAGAAATTGCTACGGCTGAGGTCAGAGAGGTCTTTTCCTGCTTTCTCCTCTAGGGTTTTGATGGTTTCCTGTCTCACCTTCAGGTCCTTTATCCATTTTGAGTTTATTTTCTGTGAATGGTGTAAGAAAGTGGTCTAGTTTCATTCTTCTGCATGTTGCTGTCCAGTTCTCCCAGCACCATTTGTTAAAGAGACTGTCTTTTTTCCATTGGATACTCTTTCCTACTTTGTCAGAGATTAGTTGGCCATACTTTTGTGGGTCCAATTCTGGAGTCCCTATTCTATTCCATTGGTTTATGTGTCTGTTTTTGTGCCAATACCATGCTGTCTTGATGATTACAGCTTTGTAGTAGAGGCGAAAGTCCGGGATTGTGACGCCTCCCGCTTTGGTTTTCTTCTTCAATATTACTTTGCCTATTCGGGGTCTTTTGTGGTTCCATACAAAATTTAGGATTGCTTGTTCTAGCTTCGAGAAGAATGCTGGTGCAATTTTGATTGGGATTGCATTGAATGTGTAGATAGCTTTGGGTAGTATTGACATTTTGACAATATTTATTCTTCCAATCCATGAACATGGAATGTTTTTCCATTTCTTTGTATCTTCTTCAATTTCCTTCATAAGCTTTCTATAGTTTTCAGCATACAGATCTTTTACATATTTGGTTAGGTTTATTCCTAGCTATTTTATGATTCTTGGTGCAGTTGTGAATGGGATCAGTTTCTTTGTCTTTCTGTTGTTTCATTATTGGCGTATAAGAATACAACTGATTTCTGTACATTAATTTTGTATCCTCCAAGTTTGCTGAATTCATATATCAGTTCTAGCAGACTTTTGGTGGAGTCTATCAGGTTTTCCATGTATAGTATCATGTCATCTGCAAAAAGTGAAAGCTTGACTTCATCTTTGCCAATTTGGATGCCTTTGATTTCCTTTTGTTGTCTGATTGCTGAAGCTAGCACTTCCAACACTGTGTTAAACAACAGCGGTAAAAGTGGACATCCCTGTTGTGTTCCTGATCTCGGGGAAGCTCTCAGTTTTTTCCCATTGAGGATGATATTAGCTGTGGGCTTTTCATAAATGGCTTTTATGATGTTTAAGTATGTTCCTTCTATCCCGACTTTCTCGAAGGTTTTTATTAAGAAAGCATGCTGAATTTTGTCAAATGCTTTTTCTGCATCAATTGACAGGATCATATGGTTCTTATCTTTTCTTTTATTAATGTGATGTATCACATTGATTTGCGAATATTGAACCAGCCCTGTAGCCCAGGAATGAATCCCACTTGATCAGGGTGAATAATTCTTTTTATATGCTGTTGAATTCGATTTGCTCATATCTTGTTGAGAATTTTTGCATCCATATTCATCAGGGATATTGGCCCATAGTTCTCTTTTTTTGCTGGGTCTCTGTCTCGTTTGGGAACCAAAGTAATGCTGGCTTCATAGAATGAGTCTGGAAGTTTTCCTTCCCTTTCTGTTTTTTGGAACAGCTTGAGAAAGATAGGTATTTTCTCTTCTTTAAATGTCTGGTAGAATTCCCCAAGGAAGCCATCTGGTCCTGGCCTCTTATTTGTTGGGAGATTTTTGATAACTGATTCAATTTCTTCACTGGTTATGGGTCTGTTCAAATTTTCTATTTCTTCCTGTTTGAGTTTTGGAAGTGTGTGGGTGCTTTGGAATTTGTCCATTTCTTCCAGGTTGTCCAGTTGGTTGGCATAAAACTTTTCATAGTGTTCCCTGATAATTGCCTGTATTTCTGAGGGACTGGTTGTAATAATTCCATTTTTTATTCATGATTTTATCTATTTGGTTCCTCTTCCTTTTCTTTTTGAGAAGCCTGGCTAGAGGTTTATCAATTTTGTTTATTTTTTCAAAAAAAAACAACTCTTGGTTTCATTGATCTGCTCTACTGTTGTTTTAGATTCTATATTGTTTATTTCTGCTCTGATCTTTATTACTTCTCTTCTTCTGCTGGGTTTGGGATGTCCTTGGTGTTCTGCTTCTGTTTCCTTTAGGTGTGCTGTTAGATTTTGTATTTGGGATTTTTCTTGTTTCTTGAGATAGGCCTGGATTGCAATGTATTTTCCTCTCAGGACTGCCTTTGCTGCATCCCAAAGTGTTTGGATTGTTGTATTTTCATTTTCATTTGTTTCCATGTATTTTTTAATTTCTTCTCTAATTGCCTGGTTGACCCATTCATTCTTTAGTAGGGTGTTCTTTAACTTCCATGCTTTTGAAGGTTTTCCAGACTTTTTCTTGTGGCCGATTTCAAGTTTCATAGCTTTTTTCAAGCCCAGTGATTAATTTTATGAGTATTATTCTAAATTCATGTTCCATTATATTGGTTAAATCGGTTTTGATCAATTCATTAGCTGTTGCTGCTTCCTGGAGTTTCTTTTGAGGAGGATTCTTCCGTTTTGTCATTTTGGCTAGTTTTCTGTCCCTTATGCATTTTAAAAGCTTGTGTGCTCTGCACCTGCGAGCACTGCTATATTAAAGGAGGATCATATGCTGTCCAGGGCCTGGCCCTTCAGGAGGTGTTTTTTTCAGGGATTGTTATGTGCTCTCTGTTGTTGTGACTTTGGTTATTTTATTACCCCACTCATAGTAATATTTTGTACCCTGCTTTGATTTATTCTTTGGAGTAGCCCTTGTAAACGAAAACAGATGGACAAACAGGAGACAAAATATTAATTGTTTTTCAAATATTGAGCCAGCCTTGCATATGTGGATACATTTCAGTTGGTTGTGGCATATAAGTGTATATGATATATATAAAAGTATATAAAATATACATTGTTGGATTCTATTTTCTAATACTGTATTTTTTGAGGATTTTTGCATCCATGTTCTTGAGAATATTAATTTGTAGTTTTCTTTTCTTGTAATATCTGTCTGCTTTTGGTATTAGGGTTTCGCTGGTCTCATAGCATGAATTAGGAAGTCTTCCTTCCACTTTTTTCTTCTGGAAGAGTCTGTAAAGAATAGGCATAGTTTCTTCCTTAAATGGTTGGTAGAATTCACCAGTGAACCCATCTAGGCTTGGAGCTTTCTGTTTAGGAAGGTTAGTAATTTTGATTCATTCTTTAGTACAAATAGGCCTATTCAGATTGTCTTTTTCTTATGTGAGTTTTGGAAGATTTAGTCTTTCAAAGGAATTGGTCCGTTTCATCTCTCTTATCAAATTTGTGGGCATAGAGCTATACATAGTATTACTTTATTAGCTTTTTAGTGTCCATATGATCTGTAGTGATGTTCCCTTTCTTGTTTCTGGTATTAATAATTTGTGTTTTTCCTCTTTTGTTCTTAGTCCGGACAGAGGCTTATTGATTTTATTGATCTTTTCAGAGAACCAGCTTTGTTTCATTGACTTTCTCCGTCAATTCTGTTTTTGATTTCCTTGATTTCTATTCTAATTATTTTTTCCTTTTTATTTGAGATTTAATTTGCTCTCCATTTTCTAAATTCCCAAGGTTGAAGCTTTTATTACTGAGTTTGGATC
This sequence comes from Acinonyx jubatus, assembly GCF_027475565.1. Taxonomy (NCBI): domain Eukaryota; kingdom Metazoa; phylum Chordata; class Mammalia; order Carnivora; family Felidae; genus Acinonyx; species Acinonyx jubatus. The sequence continues at coordinate 30,106,765 of NC_069396.1, read as the reverse complement.
TTTCCTTTGTAATATATGCATTCAGTGTATTAAATTTTCCTCTTTGAAGTGCTGTTGTTGTATCCCACACATTTTGATGTTGTATTTTCATTTTCATTTAGTTAAAAATACTTTAAAATTTCTCTTGAGATTTCTTCTTTGGCCATGCAATTAGAAGTATGCTGCTTAATCTCTTAAGTATTTTGGGATTTTCCAGCTGTCTTTATGGTACTGATTTCTAGTTTAATTCTTATGGTCTGAGAGCAGATATTGTATGATTTCTATTCTTTTAAATTTTGGTGTGTGTGTGTGTGTGTGTGTGTGTGTGTATGTGTTGTGTCCAGAATGTGATCTCTCTTGGTGAATGTTCCATATGAGCTTGAGAAGAATGTGTATTCAGCTCTTGTTGGATGAGGTAGTCTGTAGATGTCAGTTACATCCAGTTGATTGATGGTATTCTTGAGTTCACCTGTGTCCTTACTGATTCTATGCCTAATGGATCTTTCTGTGTCTGATAGGGGGTGTTAAAGTCTCCAACTGTAATAGTGGATTTGTCTATTTCTCCTTTCTATTCTATTAGATTTACTTCACATAATTTGACTCTGTCTTATAAGGCAAATACACATTAAGGATTGTTGTATCTTCCCGGAGGATTGACTCCTTTATGTAATGCCCTCTTATTCCTGATAACTTCCTTGTTTTGACATCTACTGTGTCTGAAATTCATATAGGTACTCCAGCTTTGTTTTGATTAGTGTTAACATAGAATATTTTTTTCTCCATCCCTTTACTTTTAATCTGTATGTGTCTTTATACTTAAGTGAATTTCCTGTGGACAACGTATAGTTGGGTTTTGTTTTTGCATCCACTCTGATAATCTCTGTCTTTTAATTGGTGTACTTACTCCATTGACACTGAGAATTATTATTGATATAATTTATCTATTTTTTAATGTTTATATATTTTTGAGAGAGAGCGCAAGCGAGGAGGGGCAGAAGGAGAGGGAGACAGAATCTGAAGCAGGCTCTAGGCTCTGAGCTGTCAGCACAAAGCCCAATGCAGGGCTCAAACCCATGAACCATGAGATGATGACCTAAGCTGAAGTTGGACACTTAATCAACTGAGCCACCCAGGCGACCCTAATATAATTGATTTAATAGTTACCTTATTTGTTAACGTTTTCTGTTTGTTGCCCTTGTTCTTTGTTCTGATTTTTCTCTTTGGCCATCATTTCTTCAGATAAATATTTTTTTCTATCATTCTCCCCCTTCTGAGAATCCAATTACATTTACGTTAAACTGATAAATAGTATCCCAGGTCATTGATCCCTTTTCAGTTACCTGTAGTCTTTTTCCTCTCTATGCTTCAGTTTTGGATGGTTTCTATTTCTGTGTATTCTAGGTCACTGATTTTTTTTTTTTTTTTTTTTTTTTTTGCAGTGCCAGAAGTGCTGTTAATCTAATTCAGTGTGTGTGTGTGTGTTTTTAATTCCAAAGACTACATTTTTCATCTTTATAGCTTCATTTCATTTATTTATATATATGAAAGATACATATGTGAAAGAAAAGAAAGATATGTGTATTTCTTATATATACCTATATAATATATACCTATATATGCCTATATATCTTATATGTACCTATGTGTCATGTATGTCTTTCATTTCTCCTCTCCTACTTTTTTGTTTTTATAGGGTTTTACTTTTAAGTCATCTCTACACCCAATGTGGGGCTCGGACTTACAACCCTGAGATTGAGAATCTCATGCTCTGCCAACTAAGCTAGCCAGGCACCCCTCTTCTCTGTTACTTTTTGAATGGATGCCGGATACTGTGAATTTTGTTTGGTGTCTGATTTTGTTAAATTCTTTTCAATAGCGTTGGACTTTGCTCTAGTGACTAATTAAATTATTTGGAATAACTTGAATCATTTGGAGGCTTGCTTTTAAGCTGTCAAGTGGATCTTTGACACAGAACTAATATAGCCCTACTACTAAGGTGATGCTTTTCCAAGGACTCTATCCATTCTCTCACGTAGCAGGAGCCATTCTAGCTGCTGAGAACACAAAACCTCCCCAGCCCTGTGTGAGCTCTGACATTTGTTCAGCCTATTGTTTGCTGGTGCTTCTTCTTCTGTCCTTGGGAAGTTTTCATTCACACACGCCCTTGTCAGTGTGCTCAGCCAGAGACTTCAAGGAACCCTTCGGCCGATGTCCGCTTGTTTTCTGTCCGTGCAGGTTCTTCTATTCCAGTGTTCTGTTGTACATATCCTCGTTGCCTTGGGCTTCCTAAGCTCCAGTTTCTGTCCTCGCAACTCAGCAAGAAGGAAAACTGAAAACTCTGGGTTCTGTCTGACTCCCCACTCTCTATTCTGGTTTTGAAACTGTTCCAGGTAGTAAGCTAGGGCAATTGTAGGGCTCACCTATTTTATTTTTCTATCCCGGGGATTATATCTTTCTCTGTTTTCCAGTGTCAGAAACCTTTGTTTCCTAGTTTTGGTCCCTTTAATAGCTGCTTCAGGTAGGAAGGCAGACCTTCTCACTGTTCTTCCAGAATGTTCAGAAGCAGGAGCCCTTCAGTTGACATTTCACATTTCCGTTATTTTGTTTAGAAGTTAATTTTCCTGACACGTGAGGGGTGTGGTGGTCTTTGTCTTTTTGTCTTTTAGTATAAATCATTGTGGGTCTTGGTATCTTGGTAAGAAGCCTCTGTTGCCTATCTGGGAAATCATACACTGCTGGGGAATAGTACTGTTCAGTTCTCTTCTTTGTAATAGAGGGAGTGATGTCCTAAGCAGAGGTGATAGAGATTTTTTGCCTGACTTGTGGCATCATTTCTTAGAATATGCAGCAACTTGGCCATTGGTTTTCTTCCACTGCATGTGGTTTTAAGCTTATTTTTCAACTGATGAATTCACCACCTACTCCATTCTTGGGTTGTGAATCCATAGGCTTGAATTCTGTTCTGAGTGCCAAAACTTTGCAACTGCTGAGTTGGTTGGTTTTTTGCCTGGAAAATTGTTAGGGCAAAATTGATATTTTGATTGGGGAGAGAAAGAGGCAGATTTTCAGATGAAAGCTGTTCCACCCCAAATAATGTAAAAAAAAAAAATTGGCTTATTATCTAAAGGCATGGATAGAATTTGATGTATCATGAGAAAGAGAAAGTTCATAAATAGTAAACTTAGTGGTGGGAGGGCATCATAAGACCACACATAAATAGGGTAGCCATATGTACTGTTTGCTAAAGACCGTCCTGGTTTATACTTGTTGTCCTCGAATAATTAACATCCCCTTTTACTCTTGGGCATGTCATGGTTTTGATGTCTATCCGTAATACTTACGCACATACAAAGTCATCCCAGTTATAGCTAATGGTTTAAAGAATTCAAAGTGGGTGTTAATTCCTTGGCTGTTGTTGTTGTTGAATAACGGATTTACTGTTTACGTTGTATTTTTGTTGAATGGTTTATTATAGTGACTAATAAATGTGTGTGTACGTGTGCGTGTGTGTGTGTGGTTTTATTTTTTTTAATTTTTGGTATTTTTCCTACAGATGATCTCAATGCCACCCACCAACACTGCGTTTTGGCTGGTTTACCACCTCGATTTAGTTCCACCCACCGAGTGGCAGAGGTAAGTGTAAATAAAAATGTGTTTCAAACTTAATTGGATGTGACAGTAGTGGTTGGAATGAGCAATTTCACATAGAGTTTTGGAAGAGTATTTGATAGGAAAATTGCTTCCATCGAACTTGACTTGAGCCTTTATTTACTTGCTTTTTCAGCTTTGGGTTATGTTGGATACAGTTTTTAAAAAAAGTGTACTCACAGCACGGGATAAGTGTATTTTGCTTCTTTGGGGTTATGTTTCTTGGAGACGGTAAAACATCATCGGCAGGTGTTCCTAGTTACAGATTTTCTAAGGGGTTTGTATCTGTCAAGGTCAAGGACAGGAGATGGCCAGCAGGAAATGGGGTGGATTTGTGTGCTTGTGCATGTGTTAGCTGTGACTGGCTCTGATGGTTGGGAATTTACATTTCCCTTAACTTTTTGGTCAGGCTTCTGGGCATGTGAATGTAAATTAAGGAGAAAGTTACAGTGTGCCAAGGAATTTCTGAGCTCCCCAGTTGTGTTTCTAACCCAGACTTTATTGCTCAATTCTGCCACCACTTGCAGTGGCTGATGGTCAGCTGATTAGACCAGTTCAGAATGGTAACCTAAGAGGTGAGGAAAAACTCTGAATAGTCACCCTGGGGTACTAAGTGATCAGTTAAGAAGGGTTCCATAGAGCAGGAGAATAATCATGAGAAGGACGACAAGTTGACCTTGTATCCAAACTTGTTATCTATGCTTTTGCTTTGTAGGTTGACTTTTCATCATACCACAGGGGGATCAGGGTGCGAAGTTGGGCAGAAGGGATACAACAAAGTAGCAGGGAAACACAAGCACAAGACCTTTTCAGTCCTGAGACTGAGTCTGCAAGGCAGTGGCACGTCTTTTGTTAAGTCCATAGCTTTTCTCGTGAACTGGTCACGTTGCTATGGGACAGAGCGGGCACGAGTGTCTACTCAATCAAGATGCCAGCCAGCCCATCAGACATTCTTTCCTGCCTTCCTCATGTCCCTTTCTCCTCTCTTCTATTCACTCATCTAAATATTTGAGTGCCAAGGGGCACCTGAGTTGAGCCTCTGACTTCAGCTCAGGTCATGGTCTTGCAGCTCGTGAGTTTGAGCCCTGTGTCGGGCTCTGTGCTGACAGCTCGGAGCCTGGAGCCTGTTTCAGATTCTGTGTCTTCTCCTCTCTCTGCCCCTCCCCCGCTCATGCTCTGTCTCTCTCTGTCTCAAAAATAAATAAACATTAAAAAATAAACATTAAAAACATACATACATACATACATACATACACACGTATGTACATACTTGGGTGCCTGTTGTGCATTCAGCAGCATTCCAGGCTTGAGAGATGGAATCATCAGCATGACAACCCTGGCCACTACCTTTGTTGAACTTGCATGTGAGTCGGGGAGACAGATACCAAACAAAAAGACACACAGGTGCTTATCTTAGAGACCTAAAAGTAAGTTCTCTCAGGAAGTTGCGACGGCAGGACTGTCTGAGTGGAGGGAGGAACATAAGAATGAATGCGAGAATGAACGAATTAACTCTTTATTCGATGCTTTCCCTGTGCCAGGCTCTTGGCCAACTCTCAAGCCTGGGTGATTTAGGGATGCCGTTACCATTAGTAGAAATGGCAGTTGAAGACATTAGGGGAAGACGATAGTGCATTCGGTTTTGAACAGGCTGAATTGGAGCTGCCCCGTGGAGCGGTCCAGCAGGCAAATGCAAATAAGGGACTGAAACTCTCCTCCTCCACCTCCTGCCATAAAAAAAGTCTGTACCTACACAGACCTCCAAAAGGGGCCTGCCAGAGTACGGTTTGAACAGTCCCCCTGTAGCCTTATTTCCTTTTTTTCCAGGCAGACCAATTTTATTAGAGTAGCAGTGCTTTCAGAATATCCTGAGGTTTAGCATTTTCTGCCTAGTCACAGCTGTATTTGTATCTTCTCATTTTTAGGCAACATCGCGAGCGTTAATTAACTTTTAAATAGGGAGGTGGGGATATATGGCAATGCTATTGGGAGAAAACCAGTATCTCAGATCTAGGCCTTTTATAATCTCTGCACTTCAGTTCAAGCCACAAGATATATTTTTTTACTAATTAGACACATCCGATGTGAACGATGTGACTATCTTGCTTTCTGAAGTGTAGATCAGGTCAGCAAACCGTGGCCGATGGGCCGTAAGATCTTGGGGCAACTGCTCAGCTCTGCCATTGTAACTCCAGAGAAGCCAGAAACTATATGGAATCAAAGGAGTGTGGCTGTGTTTCAATTAACATTTTATTTATAAACTCATCATTTAAGGTGATTTTTTATTTCCGTGGAAAGTCAGAACTGCTGATGATCAATGCTGGTAAAGTTACAGTGAAACATACATTCATATAGTTCTGGAAGTTTTTCTTTCTAATCGGCATACTTTTTGGTGAACTATGTGGGGATGTGTTCAACTACCATAAAAATACTCCTATTTTTGATCTCATAACACTATTTTTTTGGACTCAAACCTAGGAAACCATTCAAAAGAAGTATATATGTGTATGTATGTATGTATGTATGTATGTATGTGTATGCGTATTTGTATGTATGTGTATATATTTATATGTGTATATATGTTTATATCTATATACATACAAAGATGTTTAGAGTGATTAAGAGTAGTGAAAAGTTGGGCAGAACTTCGGTGCCTTTGTAGCACATGACTCCTTAATTAAATTATCAGCTCAATGAGCAATCATTGAAAATGGTAGTTTTGAATACTTACAAACAGAGAAAAACAGCATATACACTGTTGTGTACTGACTGGTCACAACTGTGTGGACAAAGACTCACGTGCAATGAAAATAATAAAAATAGGGAAAGATGACAGGATCATGTTTTTATCTTACTTATTGTTTTCAGTAATAAAAGAGGGAAAAGACTTTTTTTCTGACATGAAAGTTACATTGCTGTTTCCCTCGATAGAAGAGGGGAAAATCCATGCAGCATTATAGCCCTCACTTACTTTATAAATGTCTTCTTTCTTGTTTCACCTGTGCCAAACAAAATGATTTGCAATTTTCTGCCTATTCAAAATATGTAGGAAACAGACCATCTTAAGGAAGCGATGTTCTGAAATTCGTTTTAGTTAATCAGAGAAGAAATCTATTTAGTTTTTTGGTTACATGTGACTAGATTATGTCTGATGGCTCTTGACCTTTATCTGATTTTAATTTTCTTCCGGTTGGAACAGAAGAACTCCATTCTCCTGAACATCTTTTTTTTTTTTAAGTTTAAATTTTATATATCATTATATTTTGAATAGGTAGTTACTCAAATGGTTCAAAACCTAAAAAGGACCTAAGAATAAATAGTTTCAAGTCTCTCTCTTTCTCCTAAAGCCAACCAGCTCCTTCTCCCCAGAGGTACCCAGTGTTATCAGATTCTTAGTTTTCTTTCTGTGATGCCTAATGCATATACAAGCAAATATGTGTTGATATTTTTTATACAAATGGTAGCCTACTCTATATACTATTCTGCACTTTGGTTTTAGTAAGCCTTGGTGATAACTGCTTATCAATATATAAGTCTCGGAGTAGACGATTTTTTTCCGATAGGACACCACGAGAACAAACAACCAAAGAAAAAATAGATATATTGGACCTCATCAAAGTTAAAAACTTTGATACTCCAAAAGGTTCCATCAAGAAAGTGGAAAGAGAAACTGCAGAATGTGAGGAAGTAGTTTCACATGACTTGTCTCACAAGGTATTCGTGTCTAGAATATATGAATAACGCTTACAACCATTAATTAAAGAGATACATAATCCAATATTTTTAAATGACAAAGGATGTGAATAGACATGTCTGCAAAGCAGGTCTACAAACGGCCAGTAAACACATGAAAAGATGTTGAACATCATTAGTCATCAGGAAGATGCAAATGAAAACCCCAGTGAGATATCACTTCACACCCACTAGAATGGCGATGATAAAATCACAGTAACAAGTCCTGGGGAAGATGTGCAGACACGGGAACCCTCACGCGCTACCGGAGGGAATATAAAATGGTTCAGCCACTTTGGACAACACGGTGACGCTTCCTCAGAATTTTCAATACCATATGACCCAGCAATTCCATACCCAAGAGAAATGAAAACTTCTACATGAATGTTCTTGGCAGCTTGATTCATAATAGCTGCTAAAAAAAAAGTTGGCAGAATGGGGAGGAGAAGACACAGAGTTTGTACAGGGGTGCAGAGTGTGTTTTGGGGAGATGACCAAAATATTCTAAAATTAGTTGTGAAAACGGTCACCTAGGGGAGGCTGGGTGGCTCTGTCGGTTACATGTCCGACTTCGGCTCAGGTCACCATCTCACAGTTCCTGAGTTCGAGCCCCGCGTCGGGCTCCGTGCTGACAGCCCGGAGCCTGGAGCCTGCTTCGGATTCTGTGTCTCCCTCTCTCTCTGCCCCTCCCCTGCGCACTCTGTCTCTCTCTCTCTCTCTCTCTTTCTCAAAATAAGTCAACGTTAAAAAAAAAAATTAGAAACAAAACAAAATGGTTGCCTAACTGTGAATATACTAAAAACGATAAATTGTATGCTTTCAATGTGTGACTTCTATGACATGTGAATAATGTCTCAATAAAATTGTTCCCCCAACCTCTGCCAAAAAATAGGCCTCATTGTGGGCTCTTTACAACAGATAAAACTCTGTCCACCCAGGAAAAAAAAAAGTCCCCCATGTGGCTCCACCATAGTTTATTTAACGGGTCCCCTTTTGATGGGAAATGCAGGTTGTTTCCAGTCTTTTGTTGGGATAAATGCATTGTAACCTCTCATGTAGGTCACTTGATACTTGGGAAAGTAAAGGTGTGAATACAACATGTTTATAGACAGAATGTCTTTTAATAAGAGGTTGTAGGAGTGGCTCAGGGACAAAAGTGAGTGGTGACTCAGCGCCCCTTTTTGTTTTTTCTGGGTAGCAAATTGGAGCTGCTTGCCGATGTGCTCCCGGCACTTTGAGGTCTTCATATTAAAATACATATTAGTCAGGCTTCTGTTTTTGTCACCATAACTTTGTTTTTCCCAGGCTTATACGTGACACATTGCGTAAAATGGCGGTAGCCGCCCAACTGATTTTTATACCAGGGCACTAGAAGGTTCTAAGACATCTGTTTGAGTTATACGTATTCAAATAAAAACACTTCCGTGATACCTTTTCCTCACCGGGTCTAAAGGACATTTGTAGCCCTTTATCATTCTAGGAAATCACGTTGCCACCGTCCGCATCCTCTTTTTTTCTGACATACGTCATTCAGAGGAGGAGTTTGTCCATTTGACCTCTGCTTTTCTCCCACAGACACAGAGAGGGACGAACTAGCTATCTGCCCTTGCCCACACCAAGCTACCAAGTGAGGCCTTTGAACAAGCCTTGAGGGCATGAGCCACGTGTTCTCCATGATTAGAAGAACCTGTTCTACCAAGGACTTGCAGCCGTGAACTCTATGGTTTTTGCAGAAAAGGAACATGAGTCCTTTGCCCTGTGCTTATAACTTCACTTTTTTGTGTGTGCCGTTGCCGTTCCATTTTGTGGACTGCTGAACTGATCAGGCCGGTTACTTTTCTTTCCCATTGTGAGGTCCAGGGCACTTACAATGAAGTCAGTGTCTTTGACGTCTTGGTTAATTAGTGATTCGTCCAATAACTACTCACTAAGTTTCTTTTATATTTAGTACTTGGTTCTAGATGCTGCAATATGCGTAGAAAGAAATATATAATAAGGGGCTCCTGGGTGGCTGAGTCAGTTAAGCATTCGAACTTTAGCTCAGGTCATGATTTCGTGAGCTCGAGTGCTGACAGCTCAGAGCCTGGAGCCTGCTTCCAATTCTGTGTCTCCCTCTCTCCCTGCCCCTCCCCTGCTCGCGCTTTCTCTGTCTCTCTCTCAAAAATAAATAAACGTTAAAAAAATGAAAAAAGAAAAAGAAATATACAATAAAAGTGTGTGTGTGTGTGTGTGTGTGTGTGTGTGTGTACACACACATGGCTTTAGCCTCAGGGAGCCCACTGTTTTGAGATATAAGGCCCATATAATGAAAGAAAACCAGCCAGAAGAGTGGCCCAAGTGAGGCCAAGCTGGCAACACAGAGCCCAGTGAGCCGGCCACTATAGTATTTCTTAAGTTGAATAGGGGCTGAACTGTGGGGGCAATAGGTGAACATAATGGACAAGGGACAAATGTGGATACCCCTAGGACGAGTCAATGGTGAACTGGAATCTTGCTCCTCATCTTGATTGCTGGTTCTGTCTCTGCAGTGCTCCACCGGAACCTTGGATTATATCTTACAGCGCTGCCAGGTGGCTCTGCAGAATGTCCGTGACGGGGCAGACGGTGGTGATGCTTCTTTGAAATCCTTTGAGCCCGCGGTTCTGAAACAAGGAGAGGAAATCCACAATGAGGTGAGGACTTTCAGGAACCGGGAAGCTGCCTGCCAGCTAACAAGTTGATCTGCCGTAATTTCATATGGGTATAAGACCTGAAATTCCTCAGTGAGAGGTAAAGAATAGTTTATTACTTAACAACGATAGCAGCAGCCAGAGTATCGGCGGTTTCGTGCCAGTTGTGCAAGCCTCTCTTTCCACGGGGCAGCACAGAGCAGGCCCGGTAACATAATGCACCTGCAAGGGTTGGGTTATAGGAGAAGAACAAAGGGAACCCGAATCTCTTATAATAGGCAGTAAGCATGGCTGACATTTGTTCCAAACAAGACACCGTCTTTATCCTCCAAGTCTGTTAGCATCCCTGCCCGTTGTTCTGGAGATGAGCCGTCTCTTCCAAGGCTGTTCTCTATACCAGCCATTCTTGCTGAGATAGATAGAGGGAAGTCAGTATCTTGCTCACAAGGCGCACAGAAGCACAAGACCCATGAAGAATGGTCTTTCTGCAAGGACCAAAGGGAAGGGTGGGCGGACCCCAGGAGCAAGTGTCCGTACCTCGCTTTTTGTTTACAGAATGAGGTGTGGGTCTGCAGTCTGTGAGACCAGCAGCTCTGGATCCCACCAGCCAATGTTTCACCAATTGTGCTGCTCTCAGGAACACCCTCTCAGCTTTTTGCTTTATCTTTGGACCGTGCGTATTGTTGTCTACTTAATACTTTTAAAAACTCGGCTCATTTTTATGTAAATAAATTTTCTTTGCAAAGGAAGCTTTGTATTACCACTTTAAGAAGCGAGCCAGTATCACTAGCCAAAAGAAAAAGGAACCAGAGAGACCTCGCCAGTGTAAACAGAGCAGTGTTACTACCTTCCAGCAGATTCTCTCGCCGGGAGAAGGCTCTGAGCCTGAAGTCTCCATTATTCATGGGAAGCAGGGAGAGCAGCCTACAACTCCTGTGTTTTCTAACAGTCATTGAATTCGACGTTGAAAATGGATGAATTTTGTGGCGGGCAAATTAGATCTCAAAACAAAAAAAAAACTTTAAAAGGAAAAAAGAGGGTCCCGAGTCATGGAGAATTGTTGAAGGTTATCACCAACCCGAGACTCTCTCTTTGTTCGGATTGGAAGGATCGGCGGAGAATTTGGAACACAAAAATGTTCTCTTTCGTCCTTCCAGCAAGTAATTACTACTGATTGCGTGCCTGGCACTCTTCTGTGTGCTTTAGGATGTAAAGTTTACGGTAGTTTACGAGAGTAAACTAGGCATCCTAGGCCAGGGAGAGGACAGATAATAAACTTAATACACCTGCTCATCATATAGTAGGTTCTTGAGATAACTAGAAAACATCCCCACTGAGAAGATGTGCTGTGAGCAGGGACTTGAAAGAGATGAGGAGGAAGCCACGTAGATATCTGGGGAACAGTATTTCGGGTGGAGGGACAAACTGCCACAAAGACTGTGAGGTAGGAAAATGCCTGGTGTTTCCAGACTAGGTAAGGGACAGTCTAGTTCAAATGGCAGGAGCAAGGCTGTGAGTTCGAGGACATGAGGTCACAGAGGTGGTTCTAGGGGCCTGGGGAATAGCAGATTGTATCAGTCCTTGGAGCTCCCCGTGAGGACAACCACTTGTCTGTTTACTCAGAGGGAAGTAGGGAGCCACGGAGGGCTTTGGAGCAGAGGAGAAACCATGTCTGCTCCCACGAGGTCATACGGTGTCTTTAAAGAGATATTTAGGATCTTGCGAACTGCCCCATACCTTGTGAAACATTGCCACAATCTCTGGGACAAAAGGCAAAGAAATTCTTCCTTTCAAGGAAAGAATAACCACTTCTAATGCTAATAACTGCACTCAGGACTGACTTTCTTCCCTTCCCTGTACCTGATAAGTGCCCCATTTTCTCTCCTATCTGTCCTTAAGTAGAGACACTGCTGATAGCTAGAACCTCAAGAAAGATAAGCGTTTTATGGGCCCGGTGACCTCACTGAATTAGACTTGGGAGCAAAGTTATGTCTTCCTCCATATTTGCAGTAAAGAAATTCTGGTCTGTAGTAAAGAAATTCTGATTTTTTCCTTCTCTGCAAACCTTGCAATGTCAGGATTCAGGCCAGCCGAATGGGTGCTCTTTTCAACACTCAACATGAGTTATTCCCTGCGCCCCCCGCCCCCCCTCCATCTTGGTCTTCTGTGACTGGCCGAGATGCTTTGTTATCATCAACGGGTGGGGGAAATATGTAAAATCACACTGTTTATCTAACAGCAGAATATTGTCCTCTGAGCCCAGTAGCTTCAGCAAGTGACTGGCTGCTTTTGACACTGTATACTTTAGCTAAGTGGGATGGACGTGTATCAGAAGCCTTAGCCCCTTGAAGCTAGTCTAGAAATCCAAGGCAGAGAGAGATCATGAATCTAAATATAGTGTGTGCTCACCTTGCCCAGCCCCCCAGTCTTTGATTCTTCAAGGCCACCTCCTTCATATGAATTCCATATGCCAAAGCACGTTATCATATACTGGTTTTTGGCCCTACGCGCTGGCCTGGGATCGAGCACTGACATGATCACTTTCTACCGTGTCCTGTTGTGAAACAATAGCATACGTGGTCCATGAACGTTCCCCCCAGGTTCTTTATTGTTTGAGTTCCTCTATCTTAAAGGCCATGTGCCTTTGCTGCACCAATTATAGGATGAAGCCCTGGGTTTTATGTGTTGCAGGCCTTCAGGCTCTGTGGGTGTGGATGTGGCTTGTTTCCTTTAGATGGTTTCTAACTAAGCAATTTGGGAACTGTGGGGAATAGACCTGAGTACCTTTAGAAGTTATTTTTTTTCCTAACTAAAGATGCTTAGCAAAGGTTTTTGTTCACTGATAAGCAGAATCCTCCTGCATGTTATTATGCTGTTTCCCTTCTTAAAACTGGTTTGGTCTGGGGCACCTGGGTGGCTCAGTTGGTTAAGCGTCCGATTTCAGCTCAGGTCATGATCTCACGGTCCGTGAGTTCAAGCCCCGCGTCGGGCTCTGTGCCGACAGCTCGGAGCCTGGAGCCTGCTTCGCATTCTGTGTCTCCCTCTCTCTCTTTGCGCATGTTCTGTCTCTCTGTCTCTCTCTCAAAAATAAATAAACATTAAAAAAAAATGGTTTGGTCTGGTCAGACCTGCATCTTCCTCGGAGTTCCTGGGAAAGAGCCTTCGTGGGGTAGCTCTTAGTAGATTGGACATTAGCATCTCTCCCTCATCTAACATCTTGCTCAGTGAAATAACTTATTTCAGGTGTTGTGGTGAGACATTACCCCAGCGGGCATGTTCACGCATCCCCTGAGGGACCTGCCTGAGCTGAGCTGGGACCAAATCAAGAGCCCCCCACTGACTTGGCAGAGAAAAGTAGATGACAGTTGCCTACCGGTGGAAGTGATGGAGGCCTTTACAATGAATGGTGAGGTAGCGTCTCATAAGTCACGATTTTGAACTTTGCTGTTGAATGCCTGAGGTTTCAGACTTTTCCTAGACATTTTTAGGGGAAAAGTTTTTCTTGACTGATCTTCTCTGAGACCGTTCCAGGTACAGATTAGTTAAGAGGGTGATGAAGGACAGTTGTCCCAGCAGTCCCTGTTGTGAAACGGACACTATTGTGAGCATGTTTTCATTTTTCACTGATGATTGAGAAGGCCCTTCAGGAACCTGCAAGGCCTCTAGGTTGTCAGTAGGCCTTGGCTAATTGCTCATCTTTGTATTGTAGCTGCTCAAAAGATTGAATAATTGTGAATTTCCTTGAAGGGCCTGTCCAGAAGGTGGGAGTTTGGTGTCTAAGCATCGTGAGCTCTGAGAGAACCTCAAAAGAGTTGCTATGTGTTGTCTCCTTGACGCTCCCATCTCTGGGGATCTGCATCACCCGTGGAGTGTTCGTGGCCCCAAGGCAGCCATTACCCTCCTCAGGGTTTGTCTCTAGGTTCTGCTCTGATACTTCTGAGCTTCCCTGTGCCGGTGCGGGGAGGGGGGGGAGGGAGGGAACCCTGGGTGCACCCTGGAGAAGGGATGAAGACCCTACTCCTTTCATGCTTAGAACTTTATTGGTCGGTCACTACGGTTGACCTTTGATTGTTTTTTCAACCCCGGAAGCGATAAGGCTTCCATTCTGTTCCGAGTCCTGACGCTTCAGCTTTCGTGGGGTATCCACCCTGCAGCTTTCTTTTCTTAACCCCGCAGTTGAGGGAGAAAAAAATAAAAATAACTTTTTCTTGTTTGTTTGTTTGTTTTTGTAACTCAAACTCTGAATCAAATGGCTGGAAGTATTGTATGCTTCCTTAATTAATTTTAAGGAAGCAGCCAACAACGTCTGTTGGCAGTGGGGGAAATGGCGAGGGTGACATTTCTTTAAAATCCTGTAATGTTTTTTTTTTTTGCCCACAACATTGAAATGAAAAAGTCAGGTTATGGAGCCGAATAAAATACATGGCAGTGGATTTGATGCCCAGAAAGATTGTATCTCGTGGGAAGTACTTCAACTCATGAATAAAACTCTGCCGGGAGTAAGTGCTCAGCGTTGAACTTTACTGACTGGCCTCTCTGGAAGGGGGGTGGCCATGAATTGACATGGATGTTAAAACTTTTCTTGCTAAGAAAATTTTATCACGTTGTGAGATCCTTGGGGACAATAAGTTGTAGGCCTTGTGTAGTTTGCTTTCTTAGCATGTGGCAAGTGCCTGGCATATAGTAGCCCATTCATTTTTAACTCACTGGTCCTCACTCTAAATCTATGTGGTTATTATGTGATTGTCTTTATTTTACAGGTGACATAGCCATTTGGTACTGGAGCCCAAGTTTGAACTGGCTCCAGGGCCCTTATGCTTTTTTTTTAAAATTTTTAAAAAGTTTATTTATGTAATATTTTTTGAGAGAGAGAGAGAGAGAGAGAGAGAGAGAGAGAGTGAGCAGAGTAGAGGCAGAGAGAGAGGGAAAGAGAGAGAATCCCAAGCAGGCCCCATGCTGTCAGCGCAGAGCCCGACGCAGGGCTCAAACAAACCATGAGATCATGACCTGAGCTCGAATCAAGAGTTGGACACTTAACCAACTGAGCCACCCAGGCGCCCCGGTTCCTTATTCTTAATCATGGTACCGTCTGCTTCAACTGATAGCTGGGCATCTAAGGAGGAAGCTGAAGTCCTGATTTATTAAAATGGATGGGGTCCTCCTTTGCATTCTCGTCTCATAGCAGAGTCTCCAGGTATGCCCCTCCCCTTCCTTCTGCGGCTTTAATTTACTGAAATCTAGACCCTAGTGTACCCCAGTAGGTTGAATAAACTAATTACATATGCTGATCTGCTTTATTTTTATTTCTTGGGATACCACGATTGCCAGGGCTTATAAGTTTTGTCTTCATCAATGAAAATAACCAGCCCCCAGATAAGAAAACCTTTTCAAATCTTTGCAGTTTGCCCTGACATAGGGCGTGATGCTTTGCTAATAGGCTGTTCCCATAATGGGAACCAATTTCACACAAAATCTATTAAATAGAACTCTTCTTGTAGTGAGTAATGTGAAACCTGCATCTTCAGAGAAGTTGAACTACCCTGTGTTCGCTCTCCTCTCAAAGCAGTGTGGTTTACTGCTGTTACCAACTGTCTCTAAATACCACAGATAAGTTTCGGCAGCTATTGTCTTAATATTGTCCACATTCCTTTTTTTTTTTTCTGTTTAAACAGCTTTAACTGAAATCAGTTCTACATATCAAACAAACATTTAGTTAATGTAAACTGAAACCCTTTCATATGACTGGGTGTTCTCAGGTTAGTTATTTGAGCCATTTTCACCATTGGTAAATCTTCACAAGTTGCTTTTGTTTGCCTCGTGAAAGTTCAATATGGATAAATACAGAAATTCTTTGTGGTAACAGGTAAAGGTTGTACTAGTTGGACTGTCTAGGGAACACGATTACCGTAGCAAAAGTCAGACAACCCAACATTAACCTCTAAGCTGTGAAAGCTCAACATTTCTTTAGAGGGCAGAGGTCAGAAGAGTTGTGGGGATGAATAGAGTTGTACGTTGACAGTAAAATTTGATTAAAAAAAAATTTTGTTAACGTTTGTTTATTTTTGAGACAGAGAGAGACAGAGCATGAACGGGGGAGGGGCCGAGAGAGAGGGAGACACAGAATCCGAAACAGGCTCCAGGCTCGGAGCTGTCGGCACAGAGCCCGACGCAGGGCTGGAACTCACAGACTGCGAGATCATGACCTGAGCCGAAGTCGGACGCCCAACCGACTGAGCCACCCAGGTGCCCCTGTAAAATTTGATTTTTCAAGGTGAAGATGAGTTTTAGAAGATTTGGAAAGTGGATAAAAAACAATTTCTTACCCTTCCAAAGCTTTACTCAGCCTCTGCTCTGCATACATTGGGATTATTTCATTTGCAAGGGACAAAAAAAACCTCAACCTGAATTGGCTTAAGTATAAAAGGCTTCTGGGACTCCTGGGTGGCTCAGTTGGTTAGGTATCCGACTTCAGCTTAGGTCACGATCTCGCGGTTTGTGAGTTCGAGCCCTGCGTTGCGCTCTGTGCTGACAGCTGAGAGCCTGGAATCTGCTTCCGATTCTGTGTCTCCCCTTCTCTCTGCCCCTCCCCTGCTTGCACTCTCTCTCTCTCTCTCTCTCTCTCTCTCTCCGTCTGTCTCTTTCTCTCTCAAAAATAATAAATAAGCCTTAAAGAAAATGTAAATAGGTTTACAAAATAAATAAATAAATAAATAAATAAATAAATAAAAGACTTCAGAAATAGCTTGATCAAGAGCCAGGTGGTATCACCAGCACCTGGTTTTTATCTTTTTATCTTGCAGTTGCTTCCTACTGGGTTGTCTCCATTTTTCCCATTTGGTGGTGACATGGATATAGAATGCTTTTCCTGAATCTTCTCATGGGATCTAGGCTTAACTGTGATTGAACATACCGCGATTGTCTCCATACCCAGTTCTGTGACTAGAGAAATATGGGGGGGCTGATTGGCTGATACTTGGGCCACACACTGCATCCCTGGTGTTGGGGCTGGAGATCTACCCAGACCACGTGGACTGAGACTGGGGAAGGGGGTCGGTTACCAAGTAAATAGTGAGGTTTTGCTAGAATAGAAGGAGGAATGCTAAGGAGGCAAATAATAGCCATAATAATAAAGATATAGGTTCATAGGAAGGAAAAGCAATTGTTAATGCCTTCACTGTTCTTTCTACCTATTGACATGTGCCCTGACTTGAAAAGTAACAATTTGGCTGTAGGTTTAATGGATGCCCCATAATTAACTTTGCATTGTTCAGTTATAAGGGCTAGGACTCTCACCAGCTCCTCCTGGCCCATGGTAAATTCTGTATTTATTTTAAATCTAAGAAATCTTGAAATTGGCTGTCTCTTAGTATATGTCTGTTTTGCTCAAAATATCAGTCTTTAATAAAGATGTTTAATAAAGACATGTTTTGATTCTATCTTCCCTGTCCCACATTGCGCAGGCTGCTATATACTTCAGGATCTCAGTATTTGTGTTTTGTCTTGCCTTTTTGTAAAATTAATTAATTAATTAATTAATTTATTTATTTATTTATTTATTTCGAGAGGTAGAGGGTGCAAGTGAACCAGGGGCAGAGAGAGAGAGAGAGAGAGAGAGAGACAGACAGAGAGAATCCCACAGGGGCGGGGAGGGGTGGGAGAGAGAGAAATGGGGCTCACCCGGGGCTCGAGCTCACCCCGGTGTGGGACCCAAACTCACGAACCATGAGATCATGACCTGAGCTGAAGTCCGACGCTTAACTGACTGAGCCACCCAGGAGCCCCTTACGATCGCTTTTCTCTTGGCTTTGCAGAAATGCTCTGGAGACTCCCCAAGTTCTACTGGAAACCAGTTAGGCTGAGCTTTTCTCACCCTGTGGCAATTAAGTTACTGGAGGAGAATCGGGTGACAGTGTTGGCCTTGATTGCACCTCATGAAGGCATTGTAACAACTGCCTTCTCTTTATGGCCCACAGGTTGAGTTCGAGTGGCTGAGACAGTTTTGGTTTCAAGGCAACCGATACAGAAAATGCAGTGATTGGTGGTGTCAGCCCATGGCCCAACTGGAGGAACTGTGGAAGAAGATGGAAGGTGTGGTAAGTACCTGAGGTCCGGGGCCACATTTTCTGGGACGCCGGGCTGTGTGACCCCTCTGCTGCCTCATTTGCATAGGCAAATACATAATTCATTATTCCAAATTATTGGGTTAGGTAACTGTTCGCCAGGAACAGCCAGGATTTTGCCAGAACAAGCTCACTTGAGTTCAGTGGGCGTTTTCTTGAGTATTTCCCACATATAAGGCACCATGCTGGACGCATGGTAGGAAGTGACGAGGAGGGAACCACGATGGAACGGTAAGATTTAAAATGCCCTTGCATTTTTAGATGCACCGGGCACTGTTCTAAGGGCTTTCCCTGTATTAACTTCTAAAGTTCGTACAGCAGCCCTACGAGGTGTAGAAACCCTTATGAGCCTTAATTTATAGATGTGAAAACTGAGACATTGAGAAATTAGGTGCCTCGCCCAAGGTCACAGAGTAAGCAGCAGAGCAAGATGGAGACCCTGGCAGTCTGGCTCTGTAGCTTAACTGCTGCATTCAGTTTAACAAGGAGAGAGACATGAATATAGCCAGGTGTTACATTAGCTAAAATGAAAGCCTGTGATAGAGATTAAAAAAAAAAAAAAAAATCACAGGCCAGAGGAGGGAGTATTAAATTCAGGCCACTGGACCAGGACTGTTGTGAAACAGCAGATGTTGCCTTTGGGGACTTTGGATGGGGAGGCGTAGGGTCAGATAGGGCATTGGGAGAGGAGCATTAGGCTCCAGGAACTGTACAAACGACACTGGAAATGGGGCAGTCCAGCGCGGCCAGGGCAAGGGATCGGGGGGTGGAGTCAGAAGCATAGCTGGAAGGCAAAATTGAGGCCACTTGCCAGTTTTGAATTAAGTCTCAATTTAAAGAATAGCAGTAATGGCAGACCCTTATTTGATACTTATTAAGGACCAGGCACTATTCTGAATGTTTTATGTATAACTTATGTAACTTTTACGGCAACCCCATAAAGTAGGTATGATGGTTCTCCATTTCATAAACCAGGAGACTGAGCCACAAAAGGTTTCCATAACTTCCTCAAGATCACACGGCTCATAAGCGGGGGAACGGGGATTTGAACCCAGGAAGGCTGGCTCTAGGGTCACGCCCTTCACTGCCTCGCTGCTCTGCCTCCAGACCGTTGAACTTGAAATGTAGTGGAAAAGTGGTAAAAGCCTGCTGCACCCTGGAGGTGGTGCCCGCACAGACTCAGACTTGTTCTGGAAACAAGGATCCGATCTGCGCGAGTGGGGAGCTGTGGCCAACCTCTGTTACAAAACCGAGGTTTTATAATGAAAATACCAAGTCACCACCCTGGAGGGGTCTTAGTTTGAAAGTCCAGGTCGGAATCTGGACCCTAGCTTTCCAGACATCTCTTCAGATGTTTAAATCATGCCTTTCGATGGATCTGTGTCTGAGGAAGGAATGTTAATAATCCTTCTTTTATTGTACTAAGGGTATCACAAAAATGGATTCCGCCAAAGACCTGAACCTCAGTATAAAACCGAGCATTGTAAAACTGAGTTGGAAGTAATGAAAAGTCCATGCTTAAATCTCCTTAGTTCTATTCCTAAAATTAGCCTGTGTGGAGCATGCTACATTTTTATGGAATGTATGTATAAAGGCAACTTCATTTACAGGGCATATTTTTTTTACGATGTTCTTCTCGGCTTGTCCATTTACATATGAGTTGGAAGAACCTCTTTATTTACCAGACTTTGAGTCTAAGACATCAGGTGGACTTTGGGATTGTAACTTGACGACTCCACGTATTAGAATTGGCAAATTAATGAGAAAAGAACTCACTGATTTTGTAAAATAAATAAATACGTCACTAAATAAGAATTTATTTTTGCACCACTTTTGTTCAAGGGTTTTTTGGTTTTTGTTTTTTTGTCTCTTAAAGAGAAGTCTTCGGTATTGTGAGCTTACGGATCATATTCATTATGAATTCATTTAAAAGATTTAGTTGTCATTTCTTTTTTAATTGGACCATGGCACATCAGTTAGAAGGAATATCTTCTGTTTACTTTATAACTCTTGTGTAAAAAATACCCAGAAGAAGAGCAGTCTTGGGAATTCTCCAGAGCGAGCTTCCTTGCAGTTGGTGTGGCATTACTGAGTGTTCCGAGTGAAATCAATGGTCCCAGTGTCTCTCCTCAGCAAGCCTCAGGGTGATCATTATCAGCAGAGTGGAGGTTTGGGCCAACATAAAAGGGATGATCCTTCTAAATTCAATTTAAGCATGGCTCCAAGCCTCTTTAAATGACTTTTAACAAATTCATAATAATTTATTTTTGCTATTGGAAGAGACAGAAGACCATAGTCATTGGGCAAGCCTATGGTTCTGTGGCTCTGTTAGCTCAGTGCCATCTGGTATTTGTGAACTGGCCCGGCCAGTTCAATTCCTGCTTTGTACCAGCCCACCTCATATGTTTGCACTTGCAAGCAGTAGGGGGCAATGTTGAGCTACCTGTTTGAGGCCTCAAGATGCCGGCCTTTCAGGAAAATGCATACAAATGTACCATTAACTGTCAAGAATTATCCCTGTTGCTTCAAGTTAGCTGTAATCTCCAAGATTCCATAACACAGGAAATCAGTTGTGGGTTAACAAATTCAACAGCAATTTAACATAAAAAGTGCAGTGTTTGGTGCACATTTGGATTCTATAGAATTAGACTAATCTGAACAGCGTTTCTGAATGTACTCCCTTTGCTTCCAGGGAATGTATTACTCAAAATCGTTATCCTTCTCGACAAATGATTCTTCTTTATCTCTGTGCTTTTTTAAAATGGTAAAAGCATGTGTGTGTGTTGTGGAAAGGCTTCTCTAATTAGTGCATTTTCTCTGTTCTGCCCCGTAGCGTGGGTCTCTTTCGGTGAAAACAAAACAAAACAAAAAAAACCCCAGGCGATCCGCACATTACTTTTCACCTTTTGCTTATGAGTAAAGCAGCCTTGGACGGCCCTCGTACCAGGACTTGTGTTGTGATTTCTCTCTGTCTCTGTGTTGCCTTTTTTCTTTTTTCTCCCCCCACTTTGTGGTTGGGACGTGTAGTCTCAGGTTGGATGCAGAAGAACGGAAAATGCGCTTTGAAATCGCCTTTCTTCCATTAATGGTAATTGCTTCACATGTCATAACCAGTCGCATATTTCAAAAAGTTTAGTCCACTGCCTCTAAAACTCCTCCAGCCTTTGCTTCCCATTCCCTGTCCCAGCAAGCACTGTTTTTATCACACTGTTTATTCTTGCCATTTCTCTCCCCGAGGATAGTTTTACCCTGTGCTTACTCTTGTGATGTAAATGTTAAACCTTATATTTGAATGGCATTCTGATAAAATATCATATTTTCCCTGAATATTACCTTATGAATTTATGAGCCATTGAGCCCGAAGCAACACAACCCTTTCTTACAACCCAAGAAGTTAGCGTTGCCTTTTCTCTCTTCTTTGCTCCCTCTTCAGGAAGGCACTATAATGCCAGAACACTGTTCAAATGTGTGCGTTTTATTTTATTTTATTTTCTCCGGCCAGCCCACCACCTCACAACCAAGATTAGCGTCTTAGGAGGAGACTCTCCAGGATAAGAGAGAGTTACCATTTGAAAGAAACCGTACAAGCTTTGCTTTCTGGGTAAAGAGAAATATGAAAAGCCGAAGTCTCCCGTGAGGTGAGGAAGTCTTGCTGTAGCCAGAGATCCAACGGATAGGCCATGTGTCTCTTAGGGTCTGGTATCGCGCTTTGCAAAACTGACATTTATTTTACCCATAAAAACGTTTTAACACCATCAAATTCACAATGAGACGGAAAAGAATGCTAGGTGCGATGGCCTCTTAAATTGACGACATTTACTCATTTCCTTTTGACCTTAAAAAACAAAAGGTCAATTTAGTGTAATCCGATGGAAATATTCTAGGATAATTTCCGGAGTCGACATTTTTGGAAGTACTGATGATTGATATACTGGAGAGAAATTTCTTCATGCTTTTCCAGGTCCTGATCATTTCGAATGTTTTGAATTGCATTTCATGTCTTGACAGTTCTTGCTGGGGACCACAGTGCATTTATATGGCAGTTGGCCTTAATAACCTTTATTGACTTCAGTGGGTAGGAGCCAAGATGGGATCATTTTAATATATCCGTTTTGAAACGGTGTAAAACACAACATGTAATTATGTTAGGTAAGCTATAGGTAACTTAAATTCTACCCATTTGCGTTAAAATTTTGGCACAGGAGAGCAGAGAGATGTGGAAAGTGAGTAGGTGTTTTATTTAATTCTGTTACCAGTTTCTTGTTGTTGAAGTCTTAAGAGAGGAAATGGACTTACGGACGTAAAGGTTGTCCTTTACAAGTCCGTTATAATAGTTTAATTTCAAGATGAGTCATATGTTTTTCCTTGTCATTTTGGCCTGTGTAAACCATCTGGGAGAGTTCATGCCAGGTGGCTGTCCACTGCTGTCTGGTGGAGCCTTTCTTGGTGTAGGTGACACAGTCATAGGCAGTGATTGAGCTGAAGAGCAGTTTTTTTTGTTTTTGTTTTTGGAGAGATTAATGACCCTATCATCACAGTGTGTTAGATTAAATTCTTTGTAGCTGAGTAGAGGAACGAGGCTGCTTTCTCACATGCTGAAATTATACTGAGTGTACTGGTATTTGCTATTCTATTACAGTTCCGTTAGCTAAGTTCATTTTAAACTATCTTCTAGGATTAAAGATTTTGGGGGGTATGAGGAAGAAAGCGATCTAAATGTTAGCTTTTTGTCCTTGTTCATAGTGAAGTCACCAACTCCTATTTATATACGTGTGTGTGTGTGTGTGTGTGTGTGTATCCCTTATGCCGTTGATGTATATACTAAATTACATTTGCAAACATCACCCTGTCTTCCATTTTTCAGCATTAGCATTTCTGATCTAGGAGCAGAGTATATTATAGTAATTTAGGAATTGGTAGGAGACGTCTGGTGGTTTTAAATGAAAATTTAAGTTCCCTTCTCCCCTTTTGGACTGGTACAGTGCTGAGTGGCTCAGAATAAGCACAGATTGGAAGCAGGTAAACAGTCACAAGCACCCAATACTTCAAATTATGTACACAGCCACTG
This sequence comes from Acinonyx jubatus, assembly GCF_027475565.1. Lineage (NCBI taxonomy): Eukaryota > Metazoa > Chordata > Mammalia > Carnivora > Felidae > Acinonyx > Acinonyx jubatus. The sequence continues at coordinate 30,083,549 of NC_069396.1, read as the reverse complement.
AGTTTGGGGACCCCTGTGTTTATGTGGCTTTGGAAATTTGGGGAAAAAAGAGAAAGAAAAGGCACTTTTCAGCTACAGGAGCTAAAAGTCCATGGCTCACATTTTTTATTATCTTAAAGGTGCTCGTTGAAGATTGGTTCTTTCCACTTTCCTCTCTCCCCACCCACCCACTGCTATTCCCCACGCTGTATTGTTCTATTAAGAGTAAAATATCTGAGGGGAAATTGTACGTGTAATTCAGCAATGAATTTCTAACAGGTTTTGGTTCCTTCTTTGATTGCCTTCTAAATTTCTCACAGAGTTTTCCAGTTTTTCCCTCAGTTGCTGCAGACTTAGTAATGAATTAAAAAAAAAAAAAAAAGCATTGTGTCTCCTGTCTTTTTGGGAAAAAAATTTACAATTCCAAGAGAATTCAGGCTTAAGCTTGAGAAACAGAATGTGCATCGAAAGCACAAAGGAGTATGTTTATGATTCTCTTTGAAGTGTTTTTGCAAGTGGATAAGGAAAATTTTAGAAACCGTCTGATAGTGTTCAGGGTAAATACTTAAACCCCTTTAGAGAATTTCACACACAGATACTGTGCAGCAGAAAAAAGGGATACTTATGTTTCTTAAAGCTGCTACAGCCTACAGCTTTGTACTTAAAGACAGAGGTGTTGAATAGAATTCTACTGAGGATACATCCAGTGACAATATCTCCAGGAACATCAGAGCGAACCAGTGGGTAGGACTTTCTGTTTTTAACCCTTACATGAGCTGTGTGAGACTTGAGCTCTATTGGCACCAAGTACTAGGATGTGCCTGTTACATCCCCGGCATGTTAAGAGGATGGCTCAGGTGCCTCTGCTCTGCACACAATAGGAACAAGGCGAAAAGCACCGAACATGGTGAGACACAGTGACGGGAGCCTGGAAATTCCAAGTGAAAGGCTTGCCATTTCTCTTAACTCTTGTTAGCGTGTGCAGAGAAAAACTGGAATATACAACCAAGGTTGCTGTTTTAGCCTTGATTTGATTCCATAGGCTTTAGCTCCATTTCGCTAGCCTGTGTTAGATCTACACACACACACACAGACACGTCAGTGCACGCACACATGCACCTTTCACACGTGTTCTATTTTCTTTCCGATAGACAAATGGGGTTGTTTTAAATAATTTTAGCGACACTAGGATTCAGATTGATGTGTGACGATCCTGCTACTTTACCCTGGGGTGCTATTGTAGCCTTGGCTGCTGGAATTTATTTTGGATTCCTTTGACTAGGAGCCCATCACAGCATTTCAGATGTGAATCGGAACCCCTGGTGTCAGATGGGAGTGTCAGTAATTTCCGTTTTGGTTTGTTTTTTCCTGGAAAAGATATGGCATAAAATAATTGTGTACCTTAGTTGCTCTAGTCCTTTTGGCCGGGGGTGAGGTGGGGAGGGGGGCATTACCGTCAGCTCTAGCCTGTCCTTTATCTTATTATAAATACCTTTGAGATATTCCAGAAGAATCTTTGTCTAGAAGGAAGTTATGTTAGAAACAAATCAGCAGACCTACAGTTTTGAAAGAAAGGCAAGATTTCCCAAGGATGTGTGCCAGCTGTTGGGAATATTCTCAAGATTATAGGATCTCTTTTTCCCCAGGTTGGTTCGTGAATGGTCCCTAAAACTGTTAACCCTCTGAAGAAAATTATTACGATGACCAAATGAAAAAGTCGGTAACATATAAAATACTGCACACACGCAAGGCGTCACCAAAGTAGTGATTTTAGAAGGAAGCATAGACAGTCCTCAGTTTAGGAGCCCTTACTTAGAGGTCATTTGACTGAGTTCCCCTTAGTGACACACTCTCTTCCTTTTCCTCATTTCCCTTCCTTTACAACCGGGGTCAGTCTTGGAGGTAGAGGGACTCAATGAATTGAAGCTCAGTGCTACTCTGGTAATGTTTCTACCCCACTGTGGGCTAAATACTTTGGGAAGCTGGGCTGGGAATCTTTCCATATTTTGCAAAAATGTCTCTATGGAGAAATGTGCTCCCAGTGCCAAAATCTGACTTACCAGAGAGCTCTGGGAACACATTAAGTCAGCTCTTCCGTGCATTAAGGGTAACATAACCATGATCCTGCTCTCTTTTTGTTGACATCTGCAAAAGAATGACCTTTTTTTTTTTTTAAACCGAGGGAAACTTGATACGTTGCCCTTTCAGTATTCCTGAAAGTATCTCTGTGATCATTTGGAGATGATGTTTTTAACACCATCGTTCCCCTAACACGTAAATTATGATGGACTTTTTTTGTATTTCCTCTACATGATCTCAGCCCATCTGGAACCACCTGTGACAATCTCATTTGTAAATTTTTCCTTGATGTGTATAAAAATCTCAGATAACATCCACCTTGTTTTGGACTGATTGACAAAATTAGCCTTCAAATAAAAATCTGGAGTATTATGGAAATATTCAAAATTAATTTCTACTGTTACGGGCATATCTGCTCTGCTATGAGGACTTGGAACAGGTGGTAGGCTGATATTACACATCCCTTTACTTTAAATATTATTAATTTAAATGTGCAATTATGAAATACCCAGAATTATGCATCAGATCTCTAACAGATGTTGGGGGATTAAGAGGGCTTGTATTTTATTTAATGTCATCAACTTTTCATGCAGTTAACAGTGAATTTTTTAACAGATGGGGTTGATGGGATGTTCCAATGTCTGCAGTAGGGTCTCCTGTCTTGGAGACCTGAACAGTAGTTGGGCAAGGGGGGCTGTGTTTAGCTGTCTAGTAATAATGTCTCAAATTTAACATACCTCAGACCAAACTCTTGATTCCCATAACCCCCCAGCCTTTCTCCCAGTATCACACAGGGCAGTAATTTGCACTGTCCAGTTGCTCAGCCTATAACCTTGGGGTTCTTTTGGCTTATCTCTTGATTTATCAGCGAATCCTCTTAACTCTGTTTTCTAGATATTCATGATCTGGCCACCTTTCACCATCCCCTGTGCTGCTGCCTTGATGAGAACCACCATCATTTATAGAAATAGTCTCTCTGCTATCACCACCCTATGTCCATCCCTGTCAGAGTGTTCCTTTAAAATACAAAGTCTGGTGTTTCACTCCCCCGGCCCAAACTCACTATCAAGTGCAGATATCCAGCTTCCTTGCATCGGGGCCCAGTGCCCTGCAGGGTCTGTCCACCCCCACCCCGTACATTATTTCCCCTCCGTCCCAGTCCTCCACTCGCCTTCTTACTGTCTTCAGGAACACGCCCAGCCTCCTCCTGCATCATGGTCTTTGCATTCGCCGTTGCCTCTGTCTGGAATATTCTGCCCTCTGTTAATTTGCATGACTCACTTCCTCCCTCCATTCCCGTCTCTCTGTTCATGTCACTCCTTGGAGAGAGCTTCTTACGATAGGGAATGCCTTGCCCGATTCCACCTTGCTTCCCATCACTTCCTACCATCTGCCAGGGTACTTGTTTGTTATCTGCTTCTACCTAATATGGTCCCTGGGAGAGAAGGACTTTGTTTTATCCGCTGTAATGTCTCCAACTCTTACAACAGTGTCTGGTGCAGCATAGGTCCCCGACACTTACTCGTTGAAGAAATGAATCGATGTTAGGTCCACATATGAGTCCAGCCATTTCCTCATGCCCACGGGAAGCAGCATGGTCTTTAATCAATCCCTTTTAACTCTGTACATTTCCCTAAAATATTAGGTCCTGCTTCGTAGGAATATTCTGGGGGGGGGGGGGTCAGTTTTATTTTTAAACAAATGTAACCCTCCCAACAATACCCCCAAACGCCTTTAACATTTAAAAAATAATAATATCGACGGGGCGCCTGGGTGGCGCAGTCGGTTAAGCGTCCGACTTCAGCCAGGTCAGGATCTCGCGGTCCGTGAGTTCGAGCCCCGCGTCAGGCTCTGGGCTGATGGCTCAGAGCCTGGAGCCTGTTTCCGATTCTGTGTCTCCCTCTCTCTCTGCCCCTCCCCCGTTCATGCTCTGTCTCTCTCTGTCCCAAAAATAAATAAACATTGAAAAAAAATTAAAAAATAATAATAATAATATCGAGAGTACAGAGGACGCATGAGAATGTCCTGTTTTATGCCTTTGGCATTTACACGGAGAAGACCGAGCGGCCGCTGGCAGACAACTTACGCAAATATGAAGGAAAAAAATGTTTTAAGCGTGAGACGTAAGTAGGTTATTAGCAACACTGCTCCCAGAACTTAGAATTGTGGTGTTTTGTCTCGCTCGTCGGCATCCCTCATATTTTAGATTTCCCTCTTCTTGGAGAACTTAATAGAGTCAAACTGTCAAGAAATTAAATGAGTTCTCCCACAAAGCTTGGACTTTTTATTACCAATTTCCAAAAGTTATATAGGGAAAGCAGTATGTGCTGGACAGGTTTTGGGCACAGAACTAGGGAAATCTCTGAGGAGTAAACTGACTTCCGCTAGACAAGCTGAAAACTGATTAAAATATTTATCATCCTTTGGGTATGCAACAGCGTTTGATGATGGAAGGCATATTAATATTCATCTTTGCTGCTTGTCTACACTTCAGACGGATCCCAGGAAAGGATGTTCAGATGACCAGTTTTCTTTCCTCACCAGGAGTCCTTGAGACCCTGTACAACTTGGAACCGAGAAATGCCTTGTGATGTGATGGAGTGAGCTTTTCCTCTGGGGGCTGGGGATGGGGGAATCCAAACCAGGAGAGACCTTTGGGCTGGAAAGCCTTAAAGGATTGCTGCTTTCTCGCAGGAAGTCTTTTGCTGGAACAAAAGGAAAAGTTTGGTCGTAATTTCACAAGCAGAACTGCTGTCGCTGAGTGCAGGAGGCAGAACCTGGCCCTTTGGGTGAAGTGGGGGGATCGGACCACAGGATTTCGGTGTGGATGCCACTGGGGGCTGAAGATTTCCCCTCTCTTTTCGCCTACGACTGTGAAGAGAGAAGGAGAGAAATAGGTAGTGTTCGCTGTTGACCCCAAGGTCTTCTGACTGGTTGCTCTGGAGTGCTCTGCCTGTCTCTTGTCTTGAGACAGAGTAAATATATATGGTATCCGCATAGCTAGGCCTAACTAGCATAGGATGGCCTGCTGTGGTTCTCAGGATCGGTCTTTAAAAGTTTTTTTCCGGGGCACCTGGTTGGCCCAGTCAGTTAAGTGTCTGACTTCGGCTCAGGTCATGATCTCTCAGGTCCGTGAGCTCGAGCCCCGCATTGGGCTCTGTGCCGACAGCTTGGAGCCTGGAGCCTGCTTTGGATTCTGGGTCTCCCTCTCTCTCTCTGCCCCTCCCACCCTCCCTCAAAAACAAATACGCATTAAAAAATTTTTTTTAGGTTTTTTTCCTTTGACGGGAGAATGAATCCGGCTTAATTCGTTTAGTTAGTTAAGCAGTGTTGTTTTCTGTCTAGATTAGAATAGCCTTGATTACATTTTGGGTGGGGGTGCAAGTAAGACCTCTGAAAGAAACTGACCCCTTTATTGAGCGGTCTGCAAAACCTGGAAATTGAGTAGAATGTTCTCATAAAAAAGGGTATGGTGTTAAGACCCTTGCTTTCTATCTTTTAAATCTGAAACGTCAGAATCTGCCCCTTTCTCATTTTTGTTTTTATCCTTCCACACTGAGACATTTCTATGGGCTGTACCCTAAAATATTTGGACAGCAATTATATCTGCAACCTATTTCAATAGAGTGGCATCAGGAAAGAAATTTCCATTCTTCATTCTAGTCATTTCCTCATTCGCCTGCTCCACTTTGTGCAGATAAGTGTGAAGTTCTACAAAAAGCCAGGACTTCTGTCTCCCAGGTTGATAAAGCACAAGGCTGTAAGTAATTCAGAGGAAGCAAAATCAAAGGGGAGAGTGGATTCCGACGTAGGCCTTCGGGAATACGAAGGGTTTTGATAGATGGAGATGGTTGGAGGATATTCAGAGATGCGAGAAGCAGAGACATTGTAGTGGGAAAACACAAAATCTGCTCCCAAACTTGATTAGACTGGATGGAGAGTGGTCCGTGTGAGTCCAGTAGCGAGAGATCAGATTAGGAAGATTAGCAAGGACCCGTTTCTAATGCATTTCTTTGCAGGATACGGGGCCTTCCCCCTTTCATGATGCCTTCCTGTCATAGTCCTGGAAGGCCAGTCGTAATCACGTGCAACTAAAAATAGAAAGAAAACTATTTTATCATCTTCATTGGCAAAGGGGACACAAGTCAAAATTCGATTATTTGCACTAATGTCAAGACCCGTCTGCATCCTGAGGACAGGAAATAAGCAACTCTGCGCATTTGCACAAGACCTTGCAGAAGACCTCATTACAGACGAGTGGATGTTTGCCCATCAAGCTCTTTGTTTCTCACAAACGGAACACCAGCCGAATAATTTTGGATTTCCGTCAGGGGCTGGTTCTCCCCACGGGCGAACCATTTAAGATTCTCTTCCGTTTCGGAACCTTAGGTACATCTCATTTTATTACTCTTATTATCATTATCATTATCATCATTATTATTATTTTTGGTACGGGAATTGTATTCTGGAGGAAATGACAACTCCACTGTCTCTTGTAGAGGCGGCAGTTTTGAGGACTGAAATACGTGCATGAAAGTATTTTGAAATACAGCCAAAGTGTCATTCATGAGTTATTCGATTTGGTGCAGGATAGCGGGTGTGGTAATCTATCATTTCCACTGCTGAACTAGACTAGTTACTTTCCCACGCATATCTCCCCATTCTTTGGCTAATGGCCCCACATTAGTGCTTGGACACTCCATGCTGTCCCCTCTTCGCCACCGCGTTTTGGCACGTCGGCCACACCCCTTGAAACGCTGAGTAAATGTTCGGAACGTAAACGGTGGCTGTTCACTCGGGTCTCTCCCACCTTCATGTATAGATTTCCGCTGGACCCTCATTCTTTCCCTCTCTGTGATGTTATTATTTTCCAGTGACCGGTTTTATTACTCTTGAGTCACCGTGTGCTAATTCTTGAGTGATTAATAACTCTCTCTGAGTTTGTTCGTCGGACGTGGGCTTCTGCGGGGTTGCCTTGACTCTGATTCTGTTCAGGAATCTCAGGTCTTAAGTTAACTTAGAGGCCACCATTCCCTCTCCATATGAATGAGATGAAGAAATGCCGTTCTGGGGCTACTGTTTCATCTCACGAGAGACCCTTCTGATAGTCACACCCAAGTGACGCTTCGCCGGCAAAACCAACGGGCTTCGTGGTTTTTAAAGAGGCTTCCCCTCTGATATCTCTTTATTCCTCACAAGAAACTGGCCAAAAAGAAACTGCCAAAAGAAACTGGCAGCAGAGACGCACGCGGTCGGATTCATCGTTGCTTAGTTTCTTTCGAGGCATGCCGTATCAAGGCATGGCATTCTCCTTTTGGAAAAGGAAGGGCTCAGAAGGCCCAGAGGCTTGTCCGGGGGCCGCAGAGCCGAATACTGGCGGACCCAGAGCCCAGATTGCCCAGTTCCCAGTCCAGTGTGTGCCGCCATTCCCAAGTCTCCCGGTGGGCGTGCCTTCTCTAGTGCTCCTCCCAACTTTCAGCTGGACGTGCCCGTAGCAAAAAATGCGGACGTGAATGCTGCTCTGGACCCTTTCCTCCGCCGTGGGCTTGGGCCCGATGTGTCAAAATCGGGCTCTTTCATGTTGAGGAGGACACACTGTTTCTGCCTGTCCGGCATCGCTTTTCCCTCCTCCAACAGCATCTGCGCGTTACGTTGTGGACGCACTCTCCTAGCTGCTGTAGGGTGAGGTGCGTTGCCTTAGCCGGCCTGCTCCGTGCACATGCGGTGAGCTCTTTCAGGACTGTGTGCCGGCACGTGTCCATGGTGCAGGATTCCCAAAGTATAGAAGCACAGAAGTCCCCACTCATTCCCACTGCCACCCTTTTCCCTTCCCTGGGCCCTAACACCCTTCACGATTTTTTTTTTCTGTCCTTTTCTAGAGATATTCTCTAGATAGTAAAACCTTGGGTAGCGCACAACTTGTTCTGCGCGTGTCCCCTAAGATGAGCAAACCTTTCTAATAAGTTTTGACTTGATGAAGGAGCGAGGTCTTCAATATGAGTGGTACCTGATGCTGAATGTCACGGGATCACAACCGAGCCATTGGTTCTCCTCCCTGTCTGTCTGTCTCTGTCTCTCTGTCTGTCTCGCTCACTGTGGGATTGTGGGTGATTGTTTCCCATGCTCAGGTATCTCAGGCCACGGTGTTTGGCAGAAATCAGTGATTTTTCAGGACGTTGGAAGGTGCCCACGACTGGCAGTAGTGTATTTTTTGTCACTTCGAAGCACCGATGGACGGTCCTTTGCTTTTCCATACAAGAGTAAGCTTAGGAAAGCTTGGCTTCCTTCTAGGTCAGGCTGCCTGCGGATATAGACCCTTTCCTCCGCTGCCTTATTGCCAGTTACATTAAATACAGTAAATGACAAATGTTTATTAATACTGTTCCATCCTGTGCGAGCGTATACAATGGCCCCCATGCAGAAAAAGATTCCATTGAGCCAACAGACAGCAGTGATTCCGTTAGTGATAGTGAAAGTCGTCCTACACGGTAACCCTCCTCTCTCTGGTCTCCCTCACACCAGCCACGAAGGTTTTCCAAGGTAAGTGCTGGTTAATCTGTTTATTTTCCTTTATCTTTTGTATTTTATTACTTTGTATTATATTACAGCATTGTAATCATTTTTTTTTTAATTTTTTTATTTATTTTTGAGACAGAGAGAGACAGAGCATGAACAGGGAAGGGGCAAAGAGAGAGGGAGACACAGAATCCGAAACAGGCTCCAGGCTCTGAGCTGTCAGCACAGAGCCTGACGCGGGGCTCGAACTCACGGACCGTGAGATCATGACCTGAGCCGAAGTCGGCCGCTTAACCGACTGAGCCACCCAGGCGCCCCTGTAATCATTTTTATATGAATATTTTGGGGTTGTGGAATGAATCATCTGAGTTTCCATTATTTCTTATGGGGAAATTCACTTCGATATACAAGTGCCTTGGATGGCAAACATGTTTCCAGAACGAGCTGTGCTTGCAAACCAAGGTTCTACTGTACCTACAAACATTTGTGTGTTGTTTTTCAAATGAATAGCACTCCATCTTAGAGGTCTTTTCCATATTGGCACATTCTTATCAGTGATGGCATGGTTTCTCATAGTGTGGCTTCATAATTTAGTTACTCAGTCTCCTACTGTTTTCAGTTTTCTGCTTTCACAAATAATGTTGAAATGAATACCCTAACACATGAGATATTCACGTATAATATCTACGGTAATGTCTAGGAGCAGAAATGCTGAATCAAAGGATATATGTATTGTTAGTGTTAAGAGGGACAAATTGTCTTCCATAGAGTTTGGAGCAGAGTGTGTGTGTGTGTGTGTGTGTGTGTGCGTGCGTGTGTGCATGTATATGTATACATGTGTAGAGTATATATATGTATATACATGTATATGTACATGTATATGTATACACGTGTATACACGTATATGTATACATGTGTATACATATGTAGATATGTGATCTAGTGTTTGTCTTCCCTACATCCTCACCAGTGCAGCATATTAACAGACTTTTCGCAACTATGACTGTGTCTTTCAGTTTTCATTTACATTTCTCTCATCCCTGTTTTGCGCTCAGAGAGACTGAGGCTCAGAGAGATTAAGTGACTTTGCCAAGGCCGCAGAAGTAGTCAGCCACAGAGCCAGGGTTTGTGGTTTGCAGAGGTGGTCTGGGCCCAGAGTCTGCTCTCTTAATCACTAAACTCTTAGCTAAAGTTCCATTCTGTTACTTGCATCCGGAGAATTCTGATAGAGGTAGAGGTTCTAGTGAGGAACACTCCTATTTCCTTGGCAGGCAAATGTGGCAAACGTTCTTTTTTATCACGGAGTTGTGTGCCAAGTCAGCTGAATGAGTGCGGGTGATCCGAGCAATGGCCCTGACACCGGGGGACGTTATCACGTGGTGGAACTGTATTCCATACGGATGTACGTGGCCCTTTACCCTGCCGAGTCTTAGGGCTTCCTGCTATAGCGGTGTGCGTCAATGGGAAGGGAAGGCGGGGCTCCTTACACCTGGAAACAAGGCACGTTGCCTGATTTGCTGTTTAAAGTTATGTTCTTGTTGGAGTCCATTCAGGACTGAGTTTCGGTTGTGTTCCGACAGGCCGAGCCTCCTTGGCCTCCCCTGCCCGCCTTCATTCTTCTTCCACCTGTCAGTCTTCAGTGGGCCATTTCAACAGTGCTCGCTGTCTGTTTCAGAGCCTTTTTCTGCTTGGCTCCAGAAACGTGGGTTGAAGCCTTCAGCCTGCACATGCAGCTCCTAGGTAAGAGTTCATTTCAGGAAGGCCCTGGAGAGTACAGAGATGAGTGGGGAGTGGTTGGGATTCTATTTTCAGGGAAAGGAGAGGACTAATCGAGGTCTCAGGAGGGGTGGAGAACTTTCCTTTGACCCCCTCGGTAGACTGTGTCGGTAGACTGTAATTCTTGGGCTAGGTGAGGGCTCCTTTACCGCCCTGGGTTCTCCTGGGTCTCCTCTCTTGCCATGTTCTCTCTTGCTGCATTATGAAGTCAGGTTCCATGGCTGGCTGTATCACCAAGTCAGTTCGGTTTGAGCCCCCATCACCTCTGAAGTCTGCACGCTTAGGTATTTTGGAGTTGAGAGCTTGAGCTCTCAAGTTAGGCTAGGGTTCGAGCCCTGCCTCTGTCCTTTAACTGTGTGCGATATTGCAGTCACACCGGGAGTCTCAGGTTTCCCCATCTGTAAAATGGGGACAACGGAAGTACCTCGCTTAGGGGGTCATTGTGAGATTTGCCCAAGGTGGATAAAACATGGAGTGTTTTGCACCTTGCCTGGTGTATTTTTAGCATGACTGTTTTGAACCTATCCTCTTTGTTCATTCCTCCGGCCATCTGCTCATTTGGTGTCCCCTTTTCTCTCCCCTGAGTCGTTCCTATAGCTTTCTGAGACTCTTGTCCCTTCTTACGTTGTGTCTGCACATAACCTGTGCCTTCCATTCAGGTCCCTATTCAGAAGTCCTCTCAGAATGGCTCCTTGTCTGTCTTTTTACTCCACTTAATTTTTCCTTAGAGCATTTATTAATATCTGAACTTTTGTCTTACATACATGTAAGAACAAAAGCACCTTGAGGGCAGGGGCTTTGTCTTGTATAACCGCTGTGTCCTTGGTGCTCACAGAGTCAGAACCCGACACGTGTTTGCGGGGCGGGTGAAACGCAAATGCTTTGTGGGTACAGGCTTTCTCTGAAGTACCTCTTCTTATGCTGCTGGGGCTCTGCACATATTTGTTGAATGGCCTGCTGTCTCCCTTCTTTTTGATCCAATCCATTTTGCAAACTGCCTTCTTTAAAAACGTTTAGCAATTATCCATTACCGACTGCAGAAGCCTTATCTCTTCAGCCTTCTCTGGAATATAATTTGTCTGCGTTAGAGGCGTTCCGCATCAGGATGTACCTTAGAGCCCCCGGTGCAACTCTCTGAAGCCATGAGGACCATCTGTCTCCAGGGATTCGGGTTTGGTATCTGTAGCTTTCGATCTTGGCTCTACATTCAAATCATCCAGGATTAAGGTTTTAAATGTATCCTGTGGGCTCCACCTCCAGTGATACTGATTTAATGGGTCTAAGCCGTGGCTCCCAGTTGGTTGCCGTTATGTTTAGAAAGCCTTGGAGGTGATTCTGACACGTGGGCAGGATTGAGAAGTCTTGTGTTCATCAGGTACCTGACCTCTTACCAAATTAGCTTGGTTGCGTGGACGGATACAGGAACGTATCAGCAAATCCACGGGCAAGTGGTCTTACTTTCAACCAGCACAAACGTACTGAGTGCCTGCTACATTTCCTAAATTCAGTGGAGATCTCAGGAGGGAGATAACCATATTCAGAACTCACATACAAGGTGGAAGTCGATGTTGGTAAAAGATAACAAGCCGAACCGATGAAAGCTTGGAAGACGATGGCATACGTCTGGATGGGTAGGATCTCTGAAGGCTCTGTGATTGGCAGGGACTTTTGAGTTACGTCTTATAGGATGGGCAGAATCCTGGCAGGTAGAGATGGGGATGGGAAGAGATTGCTGTGGAGGGAATAGCATGTGTAGTGTAGACACAGGGACGATGCAGGCTGTATTCAAGGCCCCTGCAGGAGGGGCCGGCAGTCCCCCAAAGCTAGTCTCCTTCTAGAGTTCTTGATCTCGGGAAGTGGTACCACCACCCACCTGTAGGTCTTCACGGCAGACGTCAAGGAATCATCCTTGAAACTCTCCTCTTCCCATCCCACGTGATCCAGTCTGAGAAATTTTTACCCCTAAAATATTTCATGAGTGTGTCCACTCCTGTTCATTTCTGCTGCCGCTCTTCTTGTCCAACACACCACCTTCATGCCCCTGGGCTGTTGCGTAGCTTGCTGTGTGGGTTTCTGTATTCTTCACATAGTTACCAGGGCAGTGTTTCCAAATAGAGAGCTAATCATGCCCCCTCCCTGTGCAAACCCAATAATGGGTTCCAGTTGCTGTTAGGATAAGGACTGAAGTATTTTATCCTCCGTCCACCTTTCCTGCCTTACATTCCTTCTAGGCTCTTTGTTGTCCATACTCCTTACCTTAGTGGCACTTTCTCGATGAATCCAGCCCGCTCCCTTCTTTTCAAGGCCTTCACACATGTTGCCTCTTCTTTGAATGTCCTCTCCCACCAAAACATATATATAGATTATTTCGACTGATTGCTCAGATCTCACCTCAACTTGCCACTTCCTTAGGAAAGCCTCTCTTGCCCTGTCTGACTAGGTCAAGTCCCTATGCTGTATTTCCCTGTGACCATCATGAAAGCCATGTCCGGGGGCTCCAGGTTTATTCTGGAGGCACTGGGTATTTATGGCAGATAAAACTTGAGAGCGCTTATCTGTTTCATGGAGATCCAGTGTTGCCAGACACACTAAAATAGCAGAAGTGACTTGGGGTAGTTAATTTATGAATCTCGTTAACCATCCCTTGACAAAGAACAGGGAATGGTTGATCACGTTGTAAAATAGAATGTGAATAGCCATGCTGTTTCTTTGTACAGGTTCCTTCCAATTATTGGACAAGCCAGTTCCACACTATCAATTTGGGTACTGTTATCTGCAGTAAGATAGCCCGCATCAGATTTTCCTTGGAGGAGGCAAGTCCAAAATGCATGACCATCCCACGTAAGCCTTATGATGTGGCTGGTGCCCAGCTTCTTATAGGCTGTGAGCCAATGAGTGAATTGGTGAGGACGAGCTGTCTCTGGTGGAACCCTGTGATACCCTCCAGATGCTCCTTTCCTAATTTCAGTGTCTTTCAAGCATCACTCACCTTAGACTTCAGGAAAGGCCAGGGTTCCTGGGGTGGTCATATTTTTCTTTCCCTTGCCAGGTAGAGGCAACCCTAGGAAGCTTGGCCACCGACTTTTCCTGTCAGAAAGGTCAGAATCCATCGTCCTTGTTACTGCCATATGCTTGTCTAGGTTGGGAGTCATGTGACAAAGCAGGAGCTATCAAGGCCTTGTATATTTTGCCACCTGGGAGCCACGCAGAAACCTGGACAGGGGTTTCGGAAGTGTCCTTTAGATGCCATTCTTTCTTACCCTTCTTGTGCTGATGCCCAGAATTGCCATTCAGCTTGAAGGGACCAGGACGTTTTCCGGCCCAGCGTCCCCCTGGCACACGTACAAGAACCCCCACCCTGACTGAGCTGGAATCTCCTGGTGAGAAGTGATTTGTTGTCCTGATTAGAATGTAAACACTTGCCGAAGTTGAGTTTTGTCTCTCATGTGAGTTTTATTAGAGCCTTCTGTGTTTATAAACATGTCTCGCACATGAGGGAGAAATGTGATAACCTCCGGGCCCCCAGGAGCGTATCCATTGGTTTTCTCTATAGGCTGAAATTAGGATAACTTACTATCCTCCTCTGAGAGTCCCGTAGTGCTCTTGCCTTTACCAGCCGGCCTGGGACGGTGCCCAGATTGCCATCTCGTACCCGTTCCATCTTCTTCTAGTGGAGTTCTTGACGTCTTCTGACAGAATACACTTCATATTCATTCAGCTGGCATCTACTAAAGGGCCGCCAAGTCCAGGTAAGGCTTCGGTTCCAATCCAACAAACAGTCACTGAATTTTGTTTTGTTTTGTTTTTTCGTAAAGATTTCATGTGTCAGGGATTGGAGAAAACCAAGAGTTGCTGTACCTGTGGAGCTTAACATGCCTGTAAGGAAATAGGTACACACATAAGGAAGGCATGATGTGGAGTGTCAAACGAGAGGTTAAACGAAATGTTGCGAGAGTGCCCCAGAGAATAGAAGTCACATTGAAAAAACTGGAGAAGGCTTCATGGAAGTGAAGGTGCCTTTTTTTTTTTTTTAAAGGAGTCGCCTTTTAATTGTGCCTTGAAGAAGGAATAACTTTCAGTAGGCAGAGTTTTCACACACGTTCATAAGAGGGACAGGGCCCATTTTAGGCACAAGGGCATGGCTCCAGAGAATACCAGGGCGCCTTTGCAGAAACGATGTTGTACCTTGTAACCTGTGCATCAGGTACCTGTCTGGGGTGAAATGGAAGAGCAGGGACAGGCACCTGGGAACTAGAGAACAAGTGGAAAGAGGAGAATGGGGCCAACTCAAGAAGGGCCTTGAATGCCATGCCTAGAAATTTGGCCTATGTTTCGGAGACATTTGTGGCATTTGGATTCAAAGACTTTGCATGGGAAGGTGGGGCAGTCAGACCCATTTCCAGAACTGTACCTGGCGGCAACACAGGGGATAGACTGTGGCGAGGTGAGGCTGGGGCCACAAAGGCCTGTTGCAGATACTCTGATGAGAAGTAATGAGGTTCCGGACCAAGGCGGTAATGAAGGGAAGAAAAAGGCGGGCCGGATGCCAGAGCTCTGATTTTAAAGAGGTACATACAACTTCACCATCATTTGGAGGTTGGGGTTGAGGGGTGAAGGAGAGTTCACAGGCAGTTTACAAGTAAATCTGGTCGCGGTTACCCGGTGGATGATGGTACCATTTACCCAGCTAAGGAACAGAAGAAGAGGAAGTTTGAGGGCAGATAGAGTTTGAAGAGTCCAGTAGAGCATCTAAGAACATCTAGAAATAGCGGTGTGGAGCTTGGTAGAGACATCAGAGCCTAAATGTAGATTTGGGAGTTTGGTTTGGGTCTTCAGTGGGCGGTCCTTCCGTGCCCGCCGTGCACCGGGCAGGCGTCTCCACTGTGTTAGTTTGTGCTTGAAGCATCTACGTAGAGACGGAAGCTCAAGAAATTGATGTGTGTGAGGTTCAAGAGTCAAGAGCATGCAAGGCAGAGTGTAGGATGACCTAGGACAAGTATAGGAGAGGAGCCCTTGAGAAAACCTGAGATGTCAGTCAGAGAGGTTGAAAGAAAACCTGGGCCTGAGGGAGACTAGTAGTGTCAGACCCCGCAGAGAAGTCCATGGGGTCAAAAGCGGCCTGCCTGGTGCTTTCATCATGGAAGGAATCTCGGCCGGGAGAAGGGAGGTGAACCTATCTCTGTACATTTCTGTGATCTGAGCTGGTGGGGGCGTTGCCCCTGGCTGTCTTCTGACTTCCTCCAGAAATCAGCCCGTAGACATTCACCTGCCGGCTAAATAAAGGCCGGCCTGAAGCCGTAAACATTTTAATTTGCACAACCATCGTTGTATTAAGTCACAACTGGGGGGCAAGTTAGCAGTGCATCTCCGAAATTGCACTGGACGCTGGCTGTGGTTTTGCAATTTATGTTGAAAACTAAAATGGAGCTCTCGTGGCATAAAAGCAGATTGTTGATTTTGTGATTAATTTGGTCTCTGAGGCCAAGGAAACTGTTAATGTTGTATATCAGTTATAAAGTAGTGGTAGTATTTGCGGAGCAAAATGAAAAATCAATATCGTAAGTACAGGATGGCTCTCTTAAAATCCAGGGCGGGTTTTGTTGCAAATTGCAGGGAAGGAGACGACCCCCAAAGGGACAGCCGTACCTTCATTATTGCAACCGTGTGCGTCTGTTGTGGAAAAGCCAAGGAAAATGGTTGGGCATTTGTATGGTGTCAGGAGGGTGGGGGAGATGTGGAGAACCATCAAATGGTTGCAGTTTCGAGTAAAACCTCACTTACAATTATGTGCATCCTAGGGAGCATCGAGCCATACCTTCCAGAACGGTTGTGTGGTCAGAAGCGAGGATCCCTGGGTTACATTTTGGCCTCTGCTGATCACATGCTGGTGTTCGATCTGTCCCCTCCCTCATGTGTTTTGTGGATTTGGTGTGTTAGTGCTTCAGAGACGCGTTGGCATCCTTCAGTGAGAAAGGACGGTCTTCCCTTAGCGTCATTATGAGTAAGACAGCTGAGGGGTTTGTTTAAATTTTCCATTCCTAGAAGTAGGAATGAATATACTTCTTACGTATCAAGCCTGTGCATTTAGGAGGATGTAGGGGGGAGGGGAATTCCTTTCTCGTCTTGCCTTTTGTTTTCGCAGCAGGGAACGAACCCTGCTTGCCAGGGCCAAAGAATCGTCATCAACAGGCTGCTTTAGACGCATAGAATGTCGAGGGCAGAGCCTTTTATGGATTGATCGGGGTGCATAGAACCAGGAACGACTTGGTCACCGGTTCGTTTCCGTTGGCTGTGGTATCATGGTGAAAAGCCGGTGGCTCAGCAGCCAAGCAACGATTTATTGTGTGATCCTATGTGCCATTTTCCTGAGTCGAGCGGGGAATTCCTTAAGCACGGTCCCTGATCCAGTTGAAATTTACTATCAGCTTCTCAGCCTAGTACATTATAAAGCTCTGTCCTCATAGGTCAAGTCTCACTTGGGTTCAGAAGAGTAAGATCCAGCTTAAAAAAAGGAGTGTTAGTGGAAATGCGCAAAGCTCCTTCCAGTGAACTCTACCTCAAGTGGCCCTTTGAAACCACTTCTGTTTTACGTGGCTTACAATTATGTGAGTGTCAGCGCATGTGGGGGGTTGCCCTTGATGTAATAGGCAGAGGTGGTGATTCACTTCTCTCTTTCCCGTCTATTTTGCTTCTCCTCATTTCAACTCCCGAAATGAATTGTGTGGTCTTTTATAATATAGAGATTAGTGTAGCCACTTTCAAGTCACTTTTTTTGTGATCTCTCTTAGGAGCTGACTCTTTGCAAAAGAAACACTCCTGTCTTGTCAGAGTGACAGTGATTACCCCACGGTTTGGATCATCTCCAGCAGCTTTGTTCCCTGAAAAACGAACTTGATTTGATGAATAAAAGTTTGGTGTATTTGATGAGTCAGAGGGCAGGAAAATGTCCTTGTCTCTGATGAGGCTCTTACAGTCAGACCCATTGAACATCAGGGATAAAATAAACCTTAATCTCCAAAGGGAAAACCCTGGAGCATGAAACTGTTCCCACTAGAAATGCTGTAAATCTTGCAAACCATGTAGGTTTTCTGTTTGGGGCAACATCAAAGCGCAGTGACTTTAGAGATTAAAGTGTGTTTGACAAGCCAAACTTTCCCTGTGCCCCACTCTTTACGAGATTTGGCCTGTCTCTTGGCTTTGTCTCACCTCGGTATGACTTCCTTTCTTCCCAATAAGTGGGAAGTCCCGGCTCCTCCAATCCAGAGCAGGCTGTGATGGTCTCTTCCTTTAAAGCTGGCAGTCCCTCATCCTTCTAGCATCCTCTAGCCCCTGTTGGTGGACAGCGCCTACCGACGGTCACTTCCCAGGGACCCTCTTACTTGTGGGGGGGATTCCAGACCCTTTACCTGACTGCAAACAGATCCGGCAACAGGAAGGCAGCGACTTCCCTCAGCTTAGAAAAGGAGTTAGTCTTTTACCTTAGAATTTCTGTTTCTTTTGAAACCATGTTCTCTGCTGGCTCAGAAGACATGCTCAGGTGTTTTGTTTTGTTTTGTTATTGTTTTGGTTTTTTAATCTGTTTCTAACTGCATTTGGGATGTCTCAGGGCTTTCTCTTTTGCAGACTAGAGATAAGCAACCGTATTGAGAGAAATCCTTTTCAGATAAATTAGATTATCATTTAACAGAGTGAAAACTTTCCCTCAGTGACATCTTTTTTTGGAAAGCGAGGCGTAATAAGATTGTGCTTGTTAAAAAAGGAAAAAAAAAAAAGGAAACAACTCTTTTACAAGAATTGTGCTAATTGTGCTCTCCAGAGTCAAACGTTCCCACCTCCCGCCAAGTCCCCATAAGATCTGGCCTTCGGCTGCTTCTCAGGGTGGTCAGATAGCAAGAGGAGGACAGCTTGAGGAGGCCAATGGCTCTGCGGGTAAACCCCAGCGCGTAAAATCTCATTACTGGAAACGCGCTTTGTGTTTAAGGGTAGGTATTCCCAAGGCGAAGGATGGCAGTGGTGAATGGGGAAGGGACTCACTAAAATACCTTAAATTGTCTCCGTTAAACATGTAGCATCCTTAGAGGTCAGGCAGAGCCGAAGCTCGAACAGCTGTACAACAAGCATCTGAGATTGTTTTTAATTGTGCCCCCTTTCTCCAACAGCAGTCATTCGTGTTTATATTGTCAAGAACCTTTCCACCGAGCACAAGTGCACCATACTTGAAGGTCAAATGCTTAACCCTTCTGCATGGTTACAATGAAAATGGACCCTTTTGTTTTCATTAATGCATACCCCAGCCGCGAATACGGGGCGAATGGGGGGCCTCACGCGTTCGCCCAGCTGAAGTAACTTATTGTCAGAGTGCCACAAAGAGCATATTTTTGTCTCCATGCAGCAGTTGCTTAGCCTTTCTTTGCCTGCGCGCCCAGCCCCAAGACAGTATGCCCATTTATCAATAGGCAGAATTTTTGGGTACCATTTTGTTCCTTTGACCTGTGTTGCTTTTTACTGACCCGACCAAATTGCTTAAAAATTTTCCCCTTTCTGCTGTCAGCGTTTAAAGCTGCTTAATGTGTCTGAAGTGGTTCCCCCCCCCCACTTTCTTTTTAACACTTCACATTCCTGTTTCCCCGAGCACCTGTTACTGTACGAACCATGAAATCACAAATGTTATGCGGCTCTTAGTGACCGATAATACTTTCTTAAATAGAAATAGAGGATCTGCCGACTCTGGGGCGGTGTACAAAGGTAAGCAGGCAGTGGCACATGTGGTCATAGGTCCACGTCCATTTATTTGTGGGGGCCGGTCAGGAAAGTGTGTTGGTGTCTTTATTTGCATGTCAGGCAAGAAATATTTCTTTCTCTGCTCCTGAAGAGTTAACTAAAAAACTAAAGGGGCCGGTTCGGCAAAACATTAAATATGAGCCTCAAACATGAAGGCTTCTTTGTTACCGAAACAAAAATGCCGCAGCAGGTGGTTGACTTGAACACAGGAGGGAGGAGGAAGCTCAGTTGTTGCCCATTTTTCTAACCCTTTCAGAACAGCCATTGTCTAAACCCCCAAGTTAAAGTGTTCCTGCTCTGTCTCACGGAGACCGTTTCAGCATGAAAGGCCTGTGCCCATCACTGGTTTTCTACAACGGTTTAATCTCTGGGTCTGGAATGTATAACCACTAAACAAGGCAAGAGAGGTAATTATCTCTAGAAGATGAGCCAATAATATCTGCCTATCAAAGCATAAAACCGTTCTGACTGCAGCGAGTTAGAGTTCGGCGGGAATTCGTGCCAACAGCAGTGGTGTTTTTGCAGGCTTTAGATTGTATTACTCCAAACAGAAATGTGGCTTTTGTTGCCCTTGGGGCCCTCAAAGCAACTTTGTGGTGACCGCCCTGGCTGCTTAAAGCTGAGGTTAAACTCTGCACAAGGTGTTGCACTGGGGGCAGAGCTTTTAAAAGAGATTAATTATTGAAGTGGGACCTGCTTGCTTTCCTTCCCGGGAAAAGAATGAAATGTAGTGAGAACTCTAGATCTCCAAGCACCCTAAGCAGGAGGCGGTGAAGGACAAAGACAGACCACGGGCAGCTTTGCACCACTGTTCCTGGTGAAGGGCACCGAGTATCGCCTTCGTGTGTCAAGTCCCCCCGTGTTCTTGTTGAGGTCTCCGGGTTGTTTCTTTTATTCCAAATCGCAGTTGGAATGATTGAGGCCAATGAATGCGGTAGTGTGATAGTTTTGTTTTATTAATTCCTGAGCCGTCTGGAGTTGAAAATCTTGTTTCTGTGAACTCCAGACACAAATTCTGTTAAACGCACCCATGTTCCTTTGGTGGCGTTCCCACTCTCATCACTCATGTGAACACTGGATATCTTCCTAACTAGAAAGAAGCTACGTTTCTACTGCTTAAGCCATGCATTTAGGTCTAATGACCGCTGCTCGCCAGTGGTACTGATCATATCAACAGAATAGCATCTGAGAGTCTGGAGGACTTTTGTCACCTTCTGGATAATGCTAGCATTCAGAAGTTAGTGTTTCCATCTGCCACTCAGGTTCCTTTCATAGGTAACATTCATAAATGTGAGAAAGGGCGAAAACCAAATCCTGAATGATACTGTCATTTCCCCCCCCGCCCCTGCCCCCTTGATTTGGGACATCATAGCTGGGAAAGAGCTGAGGTGTCCAGAGAAGATCTTGGTGGACAGATAGTTTGGTATCATTTGGTGGTTGTCTTGTGCATTCACAAAATGATTCTGTTCCCTGTGACCTCAGGCGCCCTGTTCATATGTGCAAGGAGGACTCTGGACAATCAGGGAGTGAGCCGCTGTTGTTTCCACAGGTAGAGACCGTATCTGAACCGTGGTCTGTTACTGAAATCCTTGTCAAGAACCTAGCATCACTTAACTCTGGTTTTGCCAACCACCCTTCTTCTGCCACCCACTGGCAGTGAGATCCGGGGCCAGATGTGAAAACACTTGTGACATAAGTTTGCTGATGATACCAACCAACCCTGTCAGGTCATTGGAAGGATTCAATGACGTGCTGTGTCCCCAGCTCACAGAAAGTGCTCTGTGTATGATTAGTCATTACGTAGTCTGGTGGGTAAGGGAGTGAACTCTGCCGCCTGACTGCCTGGGTCTGAATCCTGGCCCCATCACTTACCAGTTGTGTGATTTCAGGCAAGTTAAGAAATGGCTTTGTGCCTTGATTTCCTTATCTATCAACTGAGATCATAATAAATAAAACCTGTTTCAGTGAATGCTTATGCAGATTTAACGAGGAATGTGGGGAAAGTGAACAGCAGAGCTTGGCACACGATAGAGGTTCAGTAAGTGATAGTTTTTTAAAATTATTATTGTTATTAATACTTCTTGATTATATTTTTATAGCCACTGCAAAGTGTTTTTCTTTTTATAGTTACTATTAATGCACTGGTAGGTGTGTACTTAAAGTGCTGATTTAATAGGCACTTAAGTGGGTCCTGAATGCTTATTTGGGAGCTATAGCCCAAAATTACCTGTGCGCGCGCGCGTGTGTGTGTGCGTGTGTGTGCGCGCGCACGTGTGTGTGTGTGTGTGTGTGTGTGTGCGCGTGCGCGTATGTATGTGTGTTCATCTCCTCTGAGTAGATACGTGCCAGGTAGCGAGTAGCGCTGGCATTGAGGACTTTGTAGACAGTCGTGTTTACAGAGAGCGTCCTAGGCAGGGACCGCATTTCTCTTAGGTAGATGTTATCAGAGGACAAGCACAGCAACTCTGCTCATGTGATTTTCCCCTGAATTATCTTTCCCTACCAGATCGCTACTTTACATTTAGAGTTTAATAGTCACATTGTCAATAGCATGAGCTGCCTCATTATAGTGAGATGTAACTCCGACCTCAGGAACCTAAAGAAAAGTAAGATTTTTTTAAGGGTGGGCAGATGTATGTGGTGAAACTTATTAGGTCTTACAGGCCCTCCTTTTAGTTTTCGTTTTCTCAAAATGAAAAGGATAAGAGTACTTAGCTTGATGGGTGTTAAAATGATAAGGTTATGACAGACAGTGAACAGGCCCATCTAGTAGGGCAGCTGTTTTGTGAATGACTCTTGTAAATCAAAATCAATTCTAAGGGCACTGTTGAATTCAATGGTTGTTTTGTGTAACCCCCTTGGTCACCCCAACCCTGTGTATATGTTTTATCTCCCTACTTAGATTGTAAGCGCCTAGCGGCCAGGTATGGTGACCTTGACTTTGTGGGTGTCCGCCAGATGGCAGAGACTCAAATTAGTTGACTTACTACATGGGCCTTTGCCCTTAGTAATTCCGCCCTGTGAGTTGAGTTTAGATGTGCCGGCCCTGGAGTTAGAACACCGGATTGCTAAATCATAGCTCAGCTTCTATACTAATTTTGATATCGAACGAGTTATTTAGTTTAGCTGAGCCTCAGATTCCTTATCTGCAACAATGTGGTTAATAATACTTGCCCTACCTGACTCACATGGTTTTTATGAGGATTAAGTGGGATAACGTTCTGAAAGGACCTTACACCACACAAGTCAGTTTACATATACGTTAGCTTCCTTCACTGGAGCCGGGGGCCGGGGTTAGATTTGGCTCCGTTGCTCACTAACGGTGTGAAATTTGGCAAGTTGTTTAATAATCTTTCTGTAGCTCCGGTTTCTCATCTGCCAAACGGAGATGATGATACCTTTCGCTCACAGACTTCGTTCGTCTTAGGACTCAGTGATACGACGCGTGTGAGCAGTACCTAGCATGTCGTAAGAGCTGGATAATGTTAGCACATCGCCACCACCAGCAGCCAAGAAGGGATCCTAGTTAAAAGAGACTGACTTCTCTGGTGTAGACGCACGGTTAACATGAACGGAGGAAAGGGAGAAACAAAGACCTGGGTTAGTGTAAAAACAATGATCGAGTTTAGTAACTTTCCTGTGGCTCTCAGTGGGACTGGTACTCTAAGGTAGCTAATAACCCTTACTGCCTGCTCCCCGTGTGTCAGGCACGACTCTAAGGACCTTATGTGTAAAGACTGAATGCTGTGTGCCCTCAAGTAGACGTTAGAAACGCCCTCATTTTACAGATAAGAACACTGAGGTACGGAGAGGGTAAGTAGCTTGCTCATGGCCAGCTCTGAGCCACTAAGGTATTCAGACCCCGGAGCTTGTGTTTGTGCTCCCCGTGGTAAAGCCCACAAGGACCAGAGAGAGACCTGGAATTTTCCCTTCACTGCAGCCGGGAGTAAGGAAGCCTGCCCATCTGCTTTGCTTGACTCCGAGTTCTGCAGTGCCCACTTCCCAGCTCAGATGCTGTGACTTTCAGTGCAAAGGGCAGAGTGGGGTGTGTGTGTGTGTGTGTGTGTGTGTGTGTGTGTAAATTCTCGCACATTCTCAAGTCCTACATCTACATTTCCCTCTTACTTTGTGCCCCGGTTTGATAAGTGTCCCCAAAGCATTGCCGGTGCTACATGCCTAAAACTGAAGTCTCCCCTTGTGGCGTTGGGGGTTATTGACCCTCTCGGGCCTTAGTCTCTTCATCTTTAAAATAAATGTGCCTTGGGGGCACCTGGATGGCTCAGTCAGTTAAGCCTCCTACTTCGGCTCAGGTCATGATCTCGCGGTCCGTGAGTTCGAGCCCTGTGTCGGGCTCTGGGCTGACAGCTTCGGATTCTGTGTCTCCCTTTCTCTCTGCTCCTCCCCCACTCACACTCTTGTTTCTCTCTCTCTCCTTCAAGAAAATAAATAAACATTAAAAATAAAATAAAATAAAATAAAATAAAATAAAATAAAATAAAATAAAATAACGGTGCCTCCTTATACGGTGACTGCTGGACTAAATAAGATAAGGTTGATAAAATGCTTATCGTGCTGATGCCTAGCACATAGTAGGCACTAAATAAATGTGCCTCTTGCTGGTACTGCCACTGCGAGAAGAGTGGTTCTCTAGGACTGGGGGGAGGGGGCGGTAGGAAGGTCCCCCCTGGACACTCTGGCCTCACTCTCCCAAGCAGTTAAAGTTTCCACTAGAGCTTTGGTTTGGATGTTACTGAAAAGAGGGGATGGGCAGAAGGGGGGTGGGGGACAGATATATACAAAGGAGTGAATTATAACAAAGAGCCTTTTCTGCTTCACTTCTTGTGTAGAAAACATATGTTCAGTGATGCAGGCAGCAGTTGGGTTAAAGACACACTGTAGGGCTGCAGACAAAAGGCCCGCGCTCTTGCCGCATTCACAATGTTTCCAAACATATTCACTTGCCTCACTTGTTAGGGACTGGGCTGTCAGCTGGATCCTCTTGCAAGTGTGATTTCTTTTTCCCGTTCCCTTTTCAAAGGCCTCCCCTCCCCTTCCCCTCTCCCCCAATGTTTTACACTTCATATAATCCACTGTGCATGACAGACCACTTCAGCCTTTGTGCTACTGATGTCTGGGGGGAGGGGAGAGCTGGTCTGATGGAGATCTTGGGTAACTTCTCTCTCTCGCCTAAGGATGGGAAGCAGCTGAGCCACTTTTAGGGCAAACATCATCACCGGATCAATTATTTGCTGCTCATAGTTTAAACCTTTATTTTTTTTTAATGGTTACTTATTTATGTTTTGAGACAGAGAGAGCAGGGGAGGGGCAGAGAGAGACGGTGAGAGAGAGAATCCCACGCAGGCTCCTTGCTGTCAGCGCGGAGCCCGACCCGACGCAGGGCTTGAACTCATGAACCTGGAGATCATGACCCGAGCTGAAATCAAGAGCCAGATGCCCACCCGACTGAGCCCCCCGGGTGCCCCTGCACTTTAAACCTTTGGATTTTCCTTACTGAAACTAGACAGCTAAGGCAGGGTCTATTTCCACAGATGAAATTTCAGCAAGATATTTTTTATGTGTATTTCTTTTTATCTCCTATGGGTATGTAGTGTACTATAATACTATTGTAACATAATAGTAGGACATATAATACTTTTGTGTCTAATCAATTAGAGCTTCCATTGCAGTGAACAGTCAGCTAGAAGTGTAAAGAATTAGCATGCCAGTCCTTCTGCCCCGGAAGTGTATTCCTCTCGGGCATTTCACCTTTCCAGCCTCAGTTTTCCCATCTGTAAAATAGGAATTACAGTATCGTGGTACCCCGCAGAGCATACCATAATACAGCAGAGTAAATATCTGTCACACGATGGTCAGCGAGAACGCCTTCACGTCTTCCTAGAAATCCTGTATTGTGTCTTCTTTGCTGCAAATAACTGAGTCCATTTCAGTGCTTCTGTTTCTTTTTTTCTTCCAAGCTCTCATGCTCTCTGCTTCACGATTCTGTTGACCAGCTGGGGTGCTCATCCTGGAAAGAACCAGCATATTCCGAGGAAGGAGAGGCAGCAGGGAGGCAGAGAAATTCCCATTGGCGTGGAGCTCTAAATGGATCGTTGGTTCGTTTCAGCAGTAGAGACGGTTACAATCCTGCTAATGAATAGGCACTCGAGTGGCATTTCCCATATACGCCGTCTTCCGGTGTGAGGATCGTTTCAGCACCTGAAAATCCTCAGACCTAAAACACTGTGTAAATATTTTCTAACGAAAAGTGCCAACAAAGCCATCCCCCTGCCAACACACGTCAGGACTGACAAAGGAAACTACGGATGGTATTACAGTTTTTAGTGCTGTCACTTGAAAATCCTTGAACGGAAAACACCGTGGAAATGTAGCTGTGTTCTCCTCAGACCGAAAATACCAGTCTGCAAAGATTTTAGTGACGGACAAAGCTCACAGTCCGCCAGTCACCTGAGGTGGCACCTTCCCCCTTTGCCTGGCGTGGAGTGTCAGCCAGGGCCAGCGGTAGAGCAACCGGAAAATAAATTGATACTTTTTTCCGCACATCGAAGGGATTCAGTTCACAGAATGATGGGAAGGGGCGGGGGGGGGAGGAGGGGAGGGTGATAAGAGTGTGTTTGTGAGGCTTTCCCCCCTAGTGTCGAGCTTTCGTTGTTTTCTGGTTTTTGAAGAAAGCTAGCGCTTCAGAAGCTAGACTGATTCCTGGGCTCTGTTGGTAAGAATAATTATGCTATTTCTTCCACCTCGGTGCGAATCAGCTTTGTTACATAGACCGCACGTGATAGTGACTAAGAGTAGACTCTACAGAAGCAGACGAATCTATTAAGCTACTTGGAAAACCAGGGGAAAAGAACAATGATTTTGTAAAGTCCATAAAGGTCAGAAAAAGGCTTTCAGTAAGTATGCAGAGACTAGAAATCAAATCCCATTTCCTATCATAAGAAGCCCGTTGTTTTAGCCACAGTAGTTAATGTACTGTACGTGAAAGATTTAAGACTAGTTGGAAAGCTTTGCTTCTGTTTTATTAGGCTGCTATTGAAAAGCCAACAGCATAACTTCGACTAGGTGCTTTGAGATTTCTTAATGGGCTGTCAGGGGCAAGACACCAGGGCTGTGCTATACTGGCTCTTTCCTGTACATTAAAACAACAGGGCCAAGCGATCACATACAGAAGTATGAATTACTTGATGCTTTCTCTGTTCCATATGGCCAGCCATGTCTTTGGCAATTAATCATGTACAAAATCAGTCGAGTGCTCTCTGAAGCATTGAAGTCAACATTTAGTTGTACCTGTGCCAGTGGGGGCAGCGGGGTTGCACGCGTAAAATAGCAGGATGAAGGGCCTGCTGGCGCCACGGCCCGAGCAGCTGGCTTCTATAAACAACGCTTTTTTTTTTTTTTTCCACTCTCCACCTTTCTCTCTCTCTCTCTCACCTTGCTACTTTCCTTCTTTTCCTCTTTCTCCCTCCCTCCCTCCCTTTCTTTCTTTCCCCCCCTTCCTTCACATATACATGGTGGGTTTTTCGCCATCACCTGGGACACCAGCATTGCCATCTGGAGCTCCGAGGTCCGGCTTCCAGGCAGGGCCCCAGCACCCCGTTATTTACATGCGTCCAGTAGGCTGTCTTTCCCTCCAGCAGCCTGGGCGTACCGGCAGTTACCGCCGCGACTGTCCCAAGAGTTCGTGCAGTGCCAGGCAGGCTGCTGGGGTTCCGCAGCTTTTAGTGCAACACGGGGGGGGGGGGGGGGTGTAGTGATTTCTGTACTGATAGGCGGAGAAACACGGGAGGTCCTGTGAAAGTGCTTTGGGGGAAAAACTAAGTAATTAAGTGTTCAAATGCATGGCAATGGTGTTTTAGGATTTTTAAAAATTCACATCCATATCTTCTGGGACCTTTTTGTCCCCAAATCTTTTTTTGCACAAAATGCTGCTGCCGCTGCTGCTGCTGCTAGACTTCCGGCATTGACGGAGCAGTTTGTAAGTGCCAGGCGTTGTGCAAAGTGCTTTAAAAGCAGATTGTCTTCACGTAAGAGCAGTTGGCGCTGTTATTAACATACACCTCTTCGCAGATGAGGAAACTGACCCACGAAGCATTTTCCCGGAATTCCTTCCCCACAGGCATCCTCGATTAACTCTCCGTGAGCTCCCTTAGTTCAGTAGCACATGATGGGAAAAGGCTAACGTCTGTCTTTCTAGCACATTTTTGAGGATCATTTGGTAAACTCTCTTGAAACACTCCATTCAAATCAAGTGGGTCTTTGGGATGAACTGAACCAAGCGTATCCGTAGGTGGGAATAAAAGGCTGCTTTGTGGGCAGACTCTTAGAGACTAACGCCTTTGTGCCTTCCGTTTGGGACAGCCTAGCCCATCTCCTGCTCTCCTGGGTGATCCCCACGTGAAGGGTGGGGGAGGGGAGGGGAGCGGTGGAGACAGCAGAGTGAAGTAACCCAGTGGACGTGGTGGCCAGCGCTGCCTCGGTGTTATCTCTGCAGCCGAGGTCATCCAGGATGTGTCTTCTCAAATTCAGGAAACAGGGGAAAGAAAGTTTTAACATTGTGTAAACATTAGCACCCCCAAAACCCTCCTGCTCCTGGACAGGGAGATAAAGTAGGCAAAAAGGCCGAGAGGCGTGTTTATTTGTTCTGCCGGGCTGTGGATCCAAGCGTGCGGGAGATCTTTGGTGGTGCCCAGTCCGGTTTAGCAAATGCGAAGGCATCACTCAGCATTGAGCTCCGGAGGCCTCACAAAAGAGCCATCTTAAACTGACAATCAGTAAATGAAGGAAGACCTGAGATCGACCTTTCTTTGATGGGACTGAGGCTATCTCAGTGGGTTCTGTGCCTTTCTTCTTTAAAAAAAAAAAGGGGGGAAAGAAAGAAAGAAAAAAAAAAGTGTTCCTGGACTTTTGAAGAGGGGAGCCCTGGTTGGGTTTTTTGACAGCCTGTGGCAATGTTGATGTGAGGAAATAGCTTTCCCAGCCGATAACATCTTAAACCAAGTTTCTTCACAAGTTGAACCTTTAGCCCTCATTATCAGTCCGAGCATATCTTTGCAATTTGTGTGTGCAGAGGGGAAATACAACCCTAACACGAGGCAGCTATGTATATAAAAAGTGTTAGGTAGGGCATTTTCCCCATAATGACAGCATTGCTTTTCTTTTCTTTTCTCTTCTTTTTTTGTTTTGGTGGTGGTGGTGAGGATTGGGAGATGGGAAGGTGGGAAAGGGGACGAAGTCCTGGCATCCTGGTATTTGTATGGCTTTTGAAATTGGAAGAAGAGCAGCCGACGTTTTTCTTTTCTTTCTTCTTCTTCTTCTTCTTCTTTTTTTTTTTTTTTTAATGAACTGAGCAGAGGGATTACCAGGCACATTTGTGGAATGTCTCCAGTTTCTCTGCATTTCCTTAGACAGAGTTCTCCGATTTGCAAGAAGGAGAGATTAAATCTGAGTTTCAGAGTTAAAGGTCTATCTGAAGCTGTTACCCCGTATCGGAAAGGCACCAAAAGAATTTAAAGACTCCTATAGAATTATTAATAGGAAGTAAGTGCCGTCATTCTCCTTTTAAATCTCCGCTGTGATTCCTGTCTTAAAACCTTGCATGCTATAAATACTGCATTTCGCACGTATGCCCATGCGTGCTTTCCTTGTGATGCCCCAGAATTAGGACATACGGAGAGTTGTCACACGTAAAACCGCATCCAACGAGAATTAGGTGAATTGCTGAGTTTTAACTGAATAAATTCAGAATTGGGAGACTTTTCCCAAGAAACATGTTGAAACATAAAAGTCGAGGCTTCTTAGCACCTTAGAGTTTTGGTTTTTCTTTTCTCGATTCTCAATCAGTCAACCTCTCTGGGTCTCCTTCCCTTCCTTCCTTCCTCCCTCCTTGTCCTCTCTGGTCGTGGGTTTTTCCCTTTGGCTTCACGCATAAAGCTTTGGGCCAGGAGAAGCTGATAACACTGGGGGACTCTCAGAGTGGGTTGCCAGAGTCCCAAGTAGTTTTTGCTATTGAAACGGAGAAAGTGAGACTCCTCCCTTTGTCTTCTTAGGAGGGTATGCAAAGATTACACGTGATCGTGGCGTAACAGAGCTCTGCACTTTTAGATACATCCTGCCAGAGACGCATGGCCCTTCCACGGAGGCACCTAGGGATCGCACATGCGTATTTTTCTTGATGCTGTTGTTTAAAAGCAGTTTTTGCCACTCTTTTCTTAGAATTCACACCAGGTGTCGTTTGCGTCAAACCAGACCACGTTTCCCAGATCGCTCTTGAGCTCGAATAGCACTCTGTGGCTTGATTGTTCATCTTCTTTCCCAGACATGCTCTGGCATGCCATTTGGTTTCATTTATTCAGCAGGCCTCTATGGGGAGTCTGTTTTCATGACATAGTGCCAAAGGAGGCACGTTGGAGGGTATTGAGAAGAGACGGGTGTGGACCGTCCCCGCTCTAACAGAGCCCATGCTCTGGAGGAGGAAACCTCTAATGAATAGGTGAATACAGTGGAGCATAACATAGTTTGCGAGATGTTCGGGAGTGGCACGGAAGCCGGGGTGATCAGCCCTCTGTCATTTGGTGGAAGGATGCGGTTCATGGAAAACTTCACAGAGGAGGTGCTATCCGAGGGTGTTTCGTGAAGAATCGGTAGTTACCAGTCAGTTGTGCAACAAGTAAATACACAGCATGGAACAGCCACATATTTTCAGGGAACTGAAATTAGTTTTAAATGGAATGGAAGAGGGGCGCCTGGGTGGCTCAGTTCGGTTAAGTGTCCGACTTCGGCTCAGGCCATGATCTCGCGGTTTGTGGGTTCGAGCCCCGTGTGGGGCTCTGTGCTGACAGCTCAGAGCCTGGAGCCTGCTTCGGATTCGGTGTCTCCCTCTCTCTCCGCCCCTCCCCCCCCCCCCCCCCACGCTCTGTCTCTCTCTGTCTCTCAAAAAATGAATAAACGTTAAAATTTTTTTAATGGAACGGAAGATGGCTGGAGATAAAATTTGAGAAGTGACCAGGATCTATGTTGAGAGGGGGTGCTGTTTTGTTTTTGTTGTTTTGGTCAGGTCAAGAATTCGGGCTTCTAAGAAATGTAAGCTTTTTGATCTCTCACATGCCAATAAGCGAAGCATATGTGGACAGAGCCGCTCTGGTTTAGGTGAGGGTTTGGAGGCTGAAGCTCCTTGTTTCCTTTGACCCTGAGATAGCCCCCTAGTAGGAGGAAGATTCATGAGGGGGCGATTGACGTGGATGCCATGGTATGGTCCAGACGAGAGATGGGCTTGAACTCAGCCTGCAGCAGTGGGGAAGAGAGAAGTCTGAGCCATATTGAACAGAGAGGAATGCCAGGATTTTTTATGGAAAGGAAGGGCGGTGGGGGGAGAATAGGATGAGCCCTAGCCATCTGGGTTGGGCGACTGAGTTGATGGCGATGTCATTCACCATTCTCAGGAAATACAGGAGCAAGCAAAAATACCTCACATGTGGACAAGTTGAGGCTGAGACTCCATGTTTGAAGTGTATCTTCAAGGAGAGATAGGCGGTCATGGGCTATATGGGGCTAGAGCCCAGCGGAGAGGTCTGCTTGAAGTCATCAGTCTACAGCAGAACCTTAGAGCCCCTGGAGGGGAGATCACCTGCAGAGAAAGCAAACAGAAGACATGGGATGAGAACTGAGGGTCTTTCCCTGGGCGGGCAACAGTTGAGCGTCTTGAGGGTCCCACAGTGAGGAACCCACATAGGAGTCAAAACAAGATCAGGACACGTAATGGGTGGTGGCCTAAGAAGAGAAAGGTGTCACGTAAAACCTGGACTGAGTCTAAAAGTAAAACCCACGATCAGAGGGTAGAGATTCTCTACCCCTAGGGAGATTCGAAACGGTATGCCTCGGGCCCCGGGTAGAGTCTTCTTGTGGTCGCGATTGCTCGGTGGTTGCCTGATTTCCTTTGCAAGATTTTCATTTTCGGTCGTAGACTCTTTCAGGAATGTTGTTGTTAACACAGCACAACCTAGCACGAGTCTGATTCGTGAGCTCTAAACAAAACCCATCCTCGTGGCATATATCCTGGGCACCTCCTCCGCACAAGAAGCCGTGGAGAAGTCCTGATGTCATCTCCGGTTGGCAGCCGGGGTGGGGGTGGGGAGGCCCACAGCTAGGATTTGAACAGCTGGCAGCCTTAAGAATATTCTTCGTCTTTTTCTGATAGGCCAGCATGTCCATCAATTTCCGTTGAAAGAGAGTTGCTAATGAAATGAAATTCAGCCCCCCCCCAGAGCATGATTTCTAAACCTGTGGTTTGCTTGCCCTCTATTTTGAGGAGAGGGGAGGGAGACTGTGTTTTTGGTAATAGGAGACTATTTAAAAATCGGTACTTGTTTGAAGAGAGCGCCGTGTTACTATGGACGGGAAAATGGGCTATTAACGTTTCCTGCATAAAGTCAACCCTTGAGGAGCCAACACTAAGTATAAGGAGAAAAATATCACTGTTAATTCTTGTCAAAAGAATGCTCTTTGACACTCTGAAATTAACTTTTATGCAATGAATCCTTTTCACTCCAGATTTTATGAAATGCTGTATTTTGGGGTCCGAATGCTCTATCTAAATTCTCCCATCCTTTTCCAATATCTTGGGAAGATTTTTTTTTTTTTTGTAACAGAATCTGGTTCGTAGTCTAGCTCTATTTCTTTATATTTTTACTAACTGCTTACTCAGATGTATTTATATGACACTTGTTAACTACGTTCTTTCTTGTCCCCAAATGATGATGAAAATGAAGTGAATTTTGACAATTAAATTTTATAAGCTTTTCATATGATAAAATCGACTTCGGGGGCTATGCAGGTCTGTGAGTTTTAATGTAC
Source organism: Acinonyx jubatus (assembly GCF_027475565.1). NCBI lineage: Eukaryota > Metazoa > Chordata > Mammalia > Carnivora > Felidae > Acinonyx > Acinonyx jubatus. Next base: position 30,051,551 of record NC_069396.1, on the reverse strand, counting down.
GTATGAACTCATGTAACCACCACCAGTCGGGATACAGAATAGCTCCCTCATCCCCAAAACTGCCTTAGGCTGCCGCTTTGTAACCAACTCTCCCCCATCCTAATCCTTGGCAACCACTAATTTGTTCTCTGTCCTTGTAATGTGCCTTTTCCAGAAAGTTAAATAAATGGAGTCACGCAGTGTTGAATCTTTGGAGACTGGCCTCTTGCACTCAGTAAAATGACTTTGAGATTCAGACAAGTGGCTGCATCTGCCGGTTGGTTGTCCTTTTTTACTGAAGAGCAGTATTCCACTGTATGGATGTACCACAGCCTGTGCCAGAATGGCAGTGTTTTGCATTCCCACTAGCAGTGTATAAACTTTTAAAAACTTGAATGCTGTTTTAAATGCTCTGGGGTTGACGTTGGCAAATCGTGTTTCACAGTTCCTTGGGGTTTTGAAGAGATGCCCCATGACAAAAGGAGGGCTTCTAGGTCTTCCATAGCAGCCTCAAAGAGAACTGGTCCAGTTTTGCTTTGTTAATGTATTGAGTCCCATGGAAAAATACATTTGGGGAGAAAAGAGATCTGTCTGTGGAGTGTTGGAAAACCACTGTAGCAGGGTGGTGCATCCAGAGCTTGGGATGTGGACCGTGGGTGTTTCGGGGGGGGGGGGGACGCTAGGGGGCGCTCCAGGACTCTGCACATAGTGGGGACTGCACTGGGAGAAAGTGGACTCCCTCTTCAGCTCCTTTTCAGTCCACGTCTTTGGATCAGGCGGTCTCCACATCGTTAACATTCACTCGTTAATGACGTCATTTACGGCACAGCAGGCTTCCTTCTCAGAGCCTTCAGCAAAGCAACTTCTATCTAGAATGAAATCGACATGTGGCTTTGTTTTTAGTATGTTCTTTTTATGGGTATCTCTTCATTGATGCCGAGTACCACAGGTTTTCCATTTTTCTTTTGAAGCGAATTTATTTTGTACTTTAAAGTACGGGTCATTGGAAATAAAAATACCAAATATTGTGTACCTTACACTCAAATGTGGCAAGAATCATGGGACTGTGCTAGGATGGCTGAATTTTGGGGAGACTCTACACGGGGGGGTGCTATTTATTTAAATAGACCTTGAAGTGAATCCTTTTGTCAAGTGAAGAGAGCTCCTTGGTAAAGCACGTAACTGTCTCTTGATTTATTTGATGAGTTTATAAGTTTATATAATAGTAAAGCCTTAAAAGACAGCCTTCTCCCGCTCTTTGTTTTTGCAGTACTTGTTTTCCAGCTCCTTCTTTATTTCCCGACTTGACAAATATTTATTAAAAATCATTAGACAAGCACTGGGGTGAGGTAGTGAAGTAAACCGACAGGGTCCAGCCCCCGTGAAACTTATTTTCTTAAATCCTTCCTCCTTTCGCCTCTTAGAGGCTGATCAGGGAAAACAAGGGCTTCTGGATAAAATTTAAATGACACAAAAGGCAAAGAAGAGATAAATGACTTTTTAAAAAAGTTATTTGAATGCAGTCACATAGAAGATTAATTTTATTTATGTCTTTGGAGTCAAGTTAGATGTGTACCTTGTCTTCTGTTTGAAACATTTTGCTTATTACTTTGGTAAAATAATATGGATCTGCAGACATAATGATAAGCTTGGGGACTGTTTGAGGTTCCTTCCAACTTTAAGTACACGAGGTGGGGCAGCACAACCAAGAAGGAATGCTGTTGTCAGAATACTCACCGATGCCAGGACCTCTCTGAAATTAGGCATCTTTTACATCAGAGGTCACAAATTAGCAGCTGAGTTCCATACAGCTGTTGGCGTTTCTTGTTTGGCCACACGGCATTTAAAAAGTCAAAAGAGAGGGGACGCCTGGGTGGCTCAGTCACTTGAGCGTCTGACTTTGGCTCAGGTCATGATCTCGCGTTTTGTTACTTCAAGCCCCTTCGTCGGGCTCTGTGCTGACAGCTCAGAGCCTGGAGCCTGCTTCGGAGTCTACGTCTCCCTTTTTCTGTCTGCCTCTTCCCCGCTCGTGCTCTGTTTCTCTCTCTCTGTCTCAAAAATAAACAAACATTAAAAAAAGATTTAATAAAAATAAATAAATAAATAAATACATAAATAGTTAAAAAAAAAAAGTTTCCAACACTTAAAAATCAGAAGCTTTCACATTAAAAAAATCAAAACAGATTTCTCATTTTGAAAATTCCTGCGTCTGGCACCACGGCAACAGCCTCTCTGAATGGGCGAGTTGGCTGTTGCTGAAAAGGGACTGCCCTTTTGCACAGAGCATATGCTCTCGTCAGGTAATCTTGATTAATTCATTCACGTTACCTCTCTGGCTCTGGTAGGTATTTGAATTTTCAGCTCCCGCTTTAGCCACTTGGAGCCTGGGCTTCATGTAGGAGAAGCGCCTAGTAAAAATGAGCATTTCTCCCTGTGCCCGAAGGCTGAAATTGTCATTGCCGTCAACGCTCACAGAGTTTCCAACTGGGTATATCATCTGATGTTGTAGATGTAACTCTGGACCCAGGAGGCCGAGATCAGGGTCGTTTTCGTGGCGAGGGCTAGTCACGTGATCTTGGATCCTTTCACAGTGGAGTTACTCGCTCCTGTCTTATCTGTGTGTATCCGTGAGGCTTTTTGATTGTAAGCAACAGAAACGGATTCTGGTGAATTTGAGCAAAATGGAACTTGGTTGAAAGGAGAGTGGATAACTCAAGGTCTCAAAAGAAGAAGAATGATCTCTACTCAGAAAGTTCAGGAAACCAGGAATACTTCGAGGACCATGGGTGGTAGGAACTAAGGCAATTGATAAACCGCCTCCAAATTTTTCCCCTCTCTTTGTCCTCCTTCTTAAGTGTCTGAAGTCCCGGAAAAGCGAACCAGGTTGGCCTGGGCCACATCCTTCATGGGAGAGAGTGGGACACTTTCACTGGCAAGTCCCTCTAAGACTGCATGCAATACAAGACTCCCCCAAGAGAAGATTTGTGTTGTCACAGGAAGAGGGGGACCGGGCCTGGAGAGAAGCCAACCACACAACAAATGTTCACTACACCTCTTCTCAAGGTTGTCAGAAGGCATTCAGTACACGCTGTGAATCGCTGTAGACGAGCAAGGAAGTGGTATTTCAAGTTACAGGACAAAACCGTGAGCATGCTTTCTAAGTAAATGAAGGCATTGGCATCAGTTAGATAAGGAATATGCACGGAGAGACTAGTACAAAGAAGGTCATAGTCTCATTCCTTTTAGCAGTTGCTTTGGTTACAACATCTCCAAAGAAGCCACACTAACTTTAAATGAAAAACATTTATAAATTCTCAAGATTTCTACTCCAGTTACGTGAAGAGAAGTACGTGTGATGAAAAATTCTCTCATTAAAACTCACCAGGCATTCGCTCACTCAAATTTCAGTTGCCAGTAGAATACTCTTTTGTTTTCTTAATTGTTTTCTATAATGTTACATGAGTTTGCATGTTTAAAATACACGCATATAAAACCCGCATACAAGAGTGAGTTGTAGATCAAATTGAAGCAACACTTTCAAATTGGAGTTTTGATGTAATGCCCCTTCTTAGAGTGATGTGCCAAGGCTTCAAATATTTCTTTTATGTTTTTTAATTTTTTTTTAATGTTTATTTTTGAGAGAGAAGCAGAGGATGAGTGGGATGGGGGGGCAGAGAGAGAGGGAGACACTGAATCCGAAGCAGGCTCCAGGCTCCGAGCTATCAGCACAGAGCCCGACGCAGGGCTCAAACCCACAAACCATGAGATCATGACCTGAGCCAAAGTCAGATGCTCAACTGACTGAGCCACCCAGGAGCCCTGGACTTCAACTGTTTCCAAAAGCAACACCCAACATTTCTAACACTAGGTAGAGGCTTGAGTGTTTTTCTACTCACCTGTGAGCCTAATTTCTTTTAAGGGCCATAGCCATGACTGTAGAATAAACGATTCTTCCTCAAATTATAAGTCTGCTGTGCCCAAGAATCCCTGTACACGGTATTTGAAACATGTAGTGGATTTTTAAAGCTGGAAAGATTCATCGAGAATGAATTTGATTTTTGTGCTTTTATTGTTTCTTTCTTTGCAAGATCTTGATTTGCAGCAAGCAAGGAAAACGAGTGAACCAGAAAAAAAAAAAGAAAGAAGAAAAGAAAAATTTGCTGGCAGGCTGGAAATAGAAATTAATGATTCAAATACGAGTGGCAGTGCAGAAATCCTCAGCTGGGTGGCAGGAAACAGAGAGCGAAAGTCAGAGACTGCTCTTTTTTAAAAGGCAAAACAAACAACTCACAGTGAAGTGCACGTGAAAATCATTTCTAATAATAGCTCATGGGAGGCCGTTCCCAGGCAAAAGACCTTTGGTGCACTGAGGAAATTGAGTGAGAACACACAGTATCTCAATGTGTTACTTAAGGCAATGGGGCTTTTGGAGTTTACCTTATGTGCTTGGTACATTGATTAAATACAAAATATACGCTGGCCATTTTTGACCATCATTTACTGTATTGATTTGTTAGCAGGGGGACTGTAATAAAAAAGCCATTGATTTACTGTCCTTATTTGCTTATGGGCTTTTTTATTATTAATTTTTCACTTTTCCTCTTTTTTGGACCATTTCTTCTAGACAAATGCTGTGCTTCGTGAAGTTAGAAGAGAGGGGGTCCCCGTGGAACAAAGGAACGAAATCTTGACTGCCATTCTTGCCTCGCTCACCACCCGCCAGAATCTGAGGAGGGAGTGGCATGCCAGGTCAGTTCTGCTTCTGAAATGGGATTTGTGGTCCCTGAACACCAAGAGCTGTGTTTGGCTAAGCCCTTCCTTCTACCACTGGCCTCATCCCTGCCATTTGGGGAGCCATGAACCATAAGCAAGGTGCAGATGCTTTCAGCCAAAGTTAGCTCTCCCGCACATGGTACCTACACTAATTGGGTATGAGCCATGATGTCATCTGTAGGTATATATCATTTATCCCTGAGTGCAACATTTAGCATAAATGTTTGCATCTTGAGCAGAATATAATAGAAGTCCCTGCTGCTGAATAGAAGCACCCATGTAATCAACAGTCTAAAAGACCAACATTGCGATTTAGCACTGGGAAATTCACACAGTGCTCTCACATCTCTCCGTGAGAGGCAGATCGCTTGAAAGTGGTCTGTTTATCAACCCCAGTTTTAGAATTGGCCAAGTAGGAATTGTGGTGGCTTCAACCTACTTTCTTTGCCCGTGGACCTACCTTTGGGTTAGAAAGCAGTTACCGGGAGAAAGTTCCTACACATTATCAGTTTTTACAGAATTGATGCTTGCATACTACAGACTCTAATCTCCTGCTCTGCTTTGAAAAAGACTTGATGGGTGGAAGGCTGGAACCAGTTCCCCAAATGTCAGGGTTACCCTTTTAGATCTGCAGTTGGTAAAAATGGTTGGCTTACCGTCTGTCTCTCAGCAACAGAGAGAGGAATCCGGGAGATCATGCTGTATTTTTGTCTCGGAGTCTTATTTGATACTGAAAAATCCTATGTGCCTGGGAGTTCTCCAAATGAGTCCATGCAACAGAATTTGTAATAATATATGGCTTTACTAGTAGCAGTTATCGTAAAAATAGGTTTGTCTGAACAACGCTGCAGATGAGCACTTTCCAAGAAAGGAGACAGTAAAGACCATGAACTGTCCATCTCAGCTGTTGGAAAGCTGTTCCCCAAGTACGTGCATGATCTCTAAATTCACACTTGCGCTAAAACAATAATTTTAAAATTCGCCCTGTTATTCTCCCTCTCCCCTCTCTTTTGTAGTATGGTCTGATAAGAGTAAACGACAGTTTCAGCAACAGTAATTAAATGATCTCCAATTTAACTCTGCTTGTACTCCACTTTAAGCACATATATTCATTAAAGTATGCATTTTTTATTAAATACTGGGAATATCCATGCAGGGACATCTGAGCTGTGTTTCCCTGTTTAGCCTTATATACATTTCCCCCCTCCCTGGTGATTCTTACTAAATAGGAAAGAAAGAAAAGAAAAGAAAAAAGAAAAGAGAAAGAAAGAAAGAAGGAAAGAAAGGGAAGGAAGGAAGGAAGGAAGGAAGGAAGGAAGGAAAGCAAAAGAAAGAAAGAAAGAATTTCCCTGTAACCTCTCTCCCACCCCCCCCCCCCGCCCCCATCCCTCCAAAGACAGCGCAGCTCAGAGACCAAATGTTGAGGCTGGATGTCTTCTGCTGAGTGCATTCGGTTTGTTAACAATAATTTCCTAGTACACCAAATCATCAGACAACAAGGCCAAGATGGCCTGTTTAAGAGGAGTCTGGTTTCAGCATTTCTGGCCCTTACTGCTAACAGTTTAATCAGGAGCTGGAGCCAGTGTTGAAGTTGATGTAGTCTAGCATCTGAAACAAAAATTCTCAAGTCCTTTGTGGTAGGGGAGGAGAAAAGAAAGAGCTTAGTGGCTGACACTGTGCAGACCTCCTTCAAACTAAACACCTGAAAGAAAATTTCAAGAGGGTCACGTCTTGAGAGCTCAGAAGGAAAAGTGTCTTCAGAGTATTAAATAACCATAATCCTTCCCCCCCCACCCCTTCTCCGCCCCCATTTGATGTTTCCCATCCCAGTGACCTATCTAAAAGACTCATCCATATGATCTGTATAAACAGACTGTTACCATACGCCTCTCTTTTCCTCATCAAAGCTTCCTCTGGCCGTCTGGAATCGGGCACTGCCCTGAGTCGCCATCAGGCCGGTGATGGTGAAAGTCACAGAGCATCCACTGCCGTGCTAACCGAGCCGGCTGGGTCGTAGACATCGGCCCATTGTGTACTTTGGAATTACACGAGGAAAAATGCACTTTGACAGAAAAGAATTAGCGCTCGCTAAAGGCCAGGCAATAGGTTACCGTATTTTGCTTTCATCAAAGCTATCAGGGGATCAGTGAGATTAGATAATAGAAATTTTTTCCTCCGAAAGTTAAATACAGATGACTCTAATTACCTTATATTGCACGTTAGAGAATGCGTGATGAATAGTACAACTTCCAAGAAATGTAGATCGGCGACGACGCTACAGCTGGCAATGAGTTTAGGAGAAGTCTATTGTAATAAAGGTTCTCCCCCCCCCCCCCCCCCCCCCCCGCCTTCGCCGCCGCGCCCCCCCTCCCCCCCCCCCGCCCCCGCCTTCCGCCGGTTCCTTTGCAATAACGATATTAGGAAGAATATTTTTAAGCAGAACTTGTAACTAGGTTTTAAAATATTTGTATCTCTCCCCGGCCAGGAGCTGAGCCATTGTTTGGGACTCCCTGAAGTCTCTTAAACTGAAAGCATATGTTCCCTGTGATTTAGCTTTTTGAGGAAAAGTGTCAATTCTGCATGACTCGGGGTAACCGAGTTTGTCACAGTGTCATACAACCCTGCGATTCCAGAGGCACATCTGAATGCTGCGGGTTTCCTTCCCGAAGCTCGGTAATCCCATAAACAACCCTCTCCAAATAGGCTTATTAGGGCTGTCTGCTCACTTCCCCCGAGCTGAATGATCCAAAGTACATCGGGAGAAGCTGTGTGAATGCAGGGTAAGTGTTAACAGAAGCGGTACAGAATTTCTGAAGATTTGGCTTTGTTTATACAGTCCACTCTGCCTGATGGACAGCTTGTTATAGCTTTTAAAGAACTGGGCAAGCCCTCTGATCTGACCCCTTCTTGACCTCCGCAGCCCAAAGGTCGGTCTGCAGCTAATAAACTCTGAGGTTCTTAGGGTCTACTGTAGGAAAAGGCAGGAAAAGAGCAGCTGCAGGGACTGGGTGTCCCAGGATAGGCTGCTTTCGGGTCACTCTCTGATAATGAAAATGATTACCAAATTATATGGAAGTTTAACCGCAATAGTGAGTGAGGGGAGGGTGGAGCCCCGCGTATTAGGTTTGATAAATGAACTGTGAAGGGGCCCATCTGGCTCTCAACATCTTTTCTCCCCCTCTTTCCCTACCAAGGGGAAACATTTTAAAATAACAGCAGTACATATAGACTCAATGACCCATGCAAGGAGCTGGAATGGATTAAGATTTAATGGTGACAGTGGAAGAAATTATCATTTGAAAAGTGCGCTGAAGAAAAGGTACAGTTCCGTGTCCGTGCCCGGCTTGTTTTTCTACATAAAATATAGCAAAAAATCAGTGCCTTTGTTTATGTTCCGCAAATCCCCAGCGCCTTTCCTAGACTGGTGAGAATTTTGAGGGCATGCTTACTGTGGAGTAATTATCTGTAAGTCCGCTGAAGGAAAGGAATGGGCTTCCTTTGCCTTGAACATGTCGGAATGAGAATCAGATATTTTATTTCAGCTTGCTTGCTCAGTTGAGAGGACGTGCGTAAATCAGGTGTTAGAGCAAACGTCCTCAAAAAAAAAAAAATGTGATCCACTTCAGCCTCTGGCCACTGAATGTTATGCATTTTTGGATGCTGAATATACTTGTGGCTCTCCGACACTGTTTTCTCGTTACCACAACTTTGCAGGTTTTGTTTTTTTGTTTTTTTTTTCTGTAAGAGGAAGCGGAAAGCACATAACGTTAATTGAGTAGATAGGTGTGTTCCTTTCTTGATTCCTCGTTCTAAGAACCATCAAAGCGATGCTAATTATTGCCAATAATGGGCGTGTCACACGTATGTTCTCTTACTGTGAATTGATAAGAATAATCTACTTAAACCTGTCTCCCAACTCCCTGTGAACATAGAATGTCCTGGTTTCTGGCCAGTGACGTTGGGGTGCACAAAGCTCTGTGCTCTCGTTCACGGAGACAGCGGACCCAGCCTGTGACTGTGTGTTCTGAAAAAAGAATGAATTTATTTCGTCATCATTTTTGTATGTTTTGTATACCTGCCGTGCACAGAATATTGCCTGAGCTGCTGTGCAGGAGGGAACGTGTTCGGCAGCCAGTTTAAGAATGGACCCGGGGATGAGGTTCTAGCAGGTTCCCAGAAAGGGGCCGTGAAAAGGATGGCGGTGGAGCCATCGATACCACAACGGAGGGGCAAGTTGGCTCTGACCCACTCAGGAGAGTATTTCACGGTAGATGTCTTTGAAGACTAGAATTGCTGTACTGTTGAAAAAACTCCTCTTATGTTGAACGACACGGCCTACATATACAAGTCTCACCTAAACAATAATTATATTGAAAATAGAAACCCAAAGCTTCTAAACATTATCCAAATCAGTGTGTCCCATCTTAGGTTTGACTCGACCGTGTCTGTCTGTGGGGATTCATAGTAAGCCAAGAGCTAGGTGAAGGCTAACACAGGGAGGTGAGGAACACTTGTAGAATTAACTGTGCTCCCTGACTTTGAAACAGTGCCTTTAAATTTTTGCTGAGTAAGATGCAAAGACAAAAACATAAGACGAGAGCCAGGCCATTAGGGTTTTGTTTTTTTTTTTCCAACTGAGATATAATTCACAGAATATAAAATTTCACGTGAATGTAAAATTAATCATTTTGAAGTGTACAATTAGGTGGGGGTTTTTTTGGTTTTTTTTTTTAGTATATTCACAAGATTGTGCAGCCATCACCATTATCCAATTCCAGAGCATTTCCATTATGAATGAACCCCTGGGCCTGTTAACAGCCACTCTCAATTCCCCCTTCTCCCCGAAGTCCCCGGCAATCATTAACCTACTCTCTGTCTCTGTGGATTTGCCTGTTGCCGACATTTCGTGTAAATGGAGGCCTACAATATGTGGCCTTTCGTATCTGGCTTCTTTCACTTAGCATAATGCTTTCAAAGTTGCTCCATGTTGTACCATATCAGTACCTGTTCCTGTTTATTGCCAAGTAATATTCCACCGCATGGAGAGACCCCATTTTGTCTTTCCACTCATTGGTTGGTGGACACTTGGGTTGTTTCCACACTGCTTGGCAGCTCTGAATAACACTGCTGTGTACATTTGTGTGTGGGTTTTTGAGTGGCATCTTTTCTGTTCCACTGAGTGTTCCATTGAGTGTAAATCCAGGAATAGCACGGCCAAGTTGTACAGTAACTCTGTGTTTGACTTTTTGGGGAGTTGCCAGACTGGTTTCCACATCTGCTGCATCATTGTGTATTCCTGTGGCTTTTCCACAACCTCACCAGCATTTCTTTTCCTCTTTTTTTTTTTTTTTTTTTTTATATTATAGATATCCTCGTGCTGTGGTCGTGGTTTTGATTTGCATTTCCCTGATGATGCATGATGCAGAACATCTTTTCATGTGCTTAAGACCATTAGGTTTTTATTAGGAGATTTAAACACATGGCTGACTTAAGCACTTACCCCCCTCAAATGGGAGAGAACTCACGAGCCCGTGAGGGGTATTTGGCTTATTGCAGGAATGGAGTGCCACTGTGAAGCTGGCATGAGAATACACTTGTGTCTATTTCCCCATTCCCGTGGGTAGGGCTTTGTTTATCTGCCTGTGGCCCAGCTTCTGTGTTTTGGGAGATCCCCTACTTAGTCGTTAGCCCATTCTCTTACATTTCTTTCCTTACAGCTTCGCTGAGCATTGCACACCGGGTAGGAATGTAACCTGATGAACTAGAAGCTCTGTCTCCTTAGAGCGCCTCCATTCTGGGCTCAAACAGGAGTTTCCGAGGTCCCACAGTAGACGACTTCATTTGGGTCCAAGGAGCCTTAAGACGGTGCTGAGAGCAGTTTTAAAAATGTTTATGGCACTTTCTTAGAAAAGCTTTTAGAACCAGTTCCTCCCAGTTAAAATGAGCTCTCTGGACCGAGATGGCTCTCTATACGTGTCTTCCCTGTATTGGGCTTCGCCAGCTCATGCTATTGCCAAGTTAGCCCTTTTTCTGGACAAGAGAACCATCTTACTGTTGACCGCCTTCCATTCGCCGTAACTGTCACCATCACCACCTACCTCCAGGACAGATCCACTCTGGACATCTTCTTAGGGCTCTAAGATCTAGTAGTTCTAACCTTTTCTAAGCCAGTCAGCTTCAGAGCTCTGATCTGGGTGCAACAAATAAACTAGTTTGTGTCAATTATTTCTGGGGACCAGCGCTAGTCCTAAGACTAGCACGTTAAGGTTTTCTCCGTGGATATGTGGTCTCTGCTTTTGCCTCCTGGCGGGCCTGGATTATATGCAAAACCAACAAGTTGGCCCAGTCCAGTTTAGCAACGAACTCTTATTTACTGAATGTTTGTTATGTGCAAATAACTCTGCGAAGTGCCGTGGGAAATACTAAGAGGAGTCCCGTAGAGTTTCAGTTTTGAAATAATGGATAGCTTCATGCAGGGGAGGGCAGGTTAGTAGGAACACCATCGCGTGCAGATTTTCCTTCTTTCGTCGCAGGATCCTGGAAGATGACTTAGCCATGGACTCTGCTGCAAGGCCACGTCCAGTTTGGGGGAAGCTTATGGAAAGGAATCACCTGACATGTACCATATAATTACTTGACTCTGTGTTTACATTTTGTTTCGGCTGCCGGAATGTGAACTTCGTGAGGGCAGGGGATCTGCCTGTTCACCAGCTGTAAAACCTGCCACCCGGATCACCGTAACATTAAGCTGTCTCCTCCGTGAGAACCATGCCCTGTGCAAGCAGGGACCCTGTCGCCTGGCATTCAGATCTGTTAGGTGGCTGGCTGAATAGAATAGCTTTCCTCTCAACCCATCCCTGTATGTATAAGTACTTTGCCTTCCTTCCTAATTTTGAAGAGGGATGACCACTGGGGATGCTGGCCTGTTGGGATTTTTTTTTTCGGGGTGGGGGTGGGGTACATATTCATCTGATCTCGCCAGAGGTTGGAAACCTTAAGGTTGGATGTAGGAGATCTCCGCTAATGTGGTTCTTTGGCATTGGAGCCCCAAGACTGCACCCTGCCCCCTGCTTCCGTCCTGAGGGAGGAAGGACACTCTGTGCACAGGCTGATTCGGCCACTTGAGGAGGAGTCCAGAAGTGAACACCATGGAATTGAGCTGGGACCAGGACGAAAAGACGCGGTCTCGTCCCTGAGGCACCCATTGCTGATCCCTTGCCATGCCCGGAAGTGAACTAGGACTGGGGGAGAGGGGAGAGGCCTCCCTAGAGTCATTCCTCTGGACGGGAGGATGGCTTTCAGGCCGGGAGGGGCAGAGCTGAGTCTAAACGCGGCTTCCCGTTCGAATCTTACCTGCTCCAGTCAGTCGCAGGCTACCTGCTAATATCCTGCTGTGGCTTTAATGATATCAGCGCACAGTGACCAGCATCAGCCTTGGTGACCTGACATCTGGGCCAGAATTTGTGTGGCGCCCTCGGGAACTCTGGTCACCAGAAGTGGCGCCACCAGCCCCGAGGACGGGCTATGAGATGAGGCTGATATAATTCTCTTCTGAGCCGGCACGTGACGGAGTCCTTTGGACGTGTCAGCCACTGTCGCTCGCGTTAGGGAGGGGGGCTGCTGCTTCTGGCTGAGTTCGTCGGGAACTAGAAGTTGTGGGATCTGCGGTTCCGTAGCCGTCTCCTGCAACCGGCTGACTTGGTCGGCAGGGTTGGGGCGGAATAAACGAAGGAGCTTCCAGGGAGAAACAGGGAGGCACTAGCCCGCTAGCTGACATCTATGCCTTTCCCTTCTAGTGCATCTGTCCCTTCTTTAATAATTGCAATCTCTGCTTTCCGTGGCCCTTAGCAGAAGAATGTCCTGTGTGTATCTGAACCCGATTGCTCCATAAAACCCAGTAACTCCATAAAACCTCCTCATAAATGTGTAGGAATTGAAGCATTGTGTAAATTTAGAGTGAGGATTAAATGCGTCTAGAGATAGGGTTACCTTTTTTCCCAGATACAGCAACTTATCTTAAGGAGGCCAGTGTTGTTGATGTTATTACCACTGTTACTGTCATCATTTGAACAGTTTTATGGGAGACAAAAGCCAATTGACTTCTGCGCATTTTATTTGTAAAATCAACACATAGGCTTCGGTATGAGCTCTCCTCCTGGCGGACCCTGACCGTGATCGGTTGCTGACTTACTTCTTACAGGCAGTGCTTCTTAAACTTTTCGAGAAAGCATCGATTGATTCATTTATTTACTCAACAAGTACTTATTAAATAGGGCTTGCTCTTTGTCGGGCACTGTTCCGGGTCCTGGAAAGGCAGCAGGGAACAGCACTGTTGTGAGTATTTGTCCCCTGGAGCTTGTGTTCTCAGTGGAAGGAGAGACCAGAACTGTTTCCCTAAGTGGAGCTCTGAAAATGTCTTGGGGGAAAGGTACCATAACTCCCATAATCCTGCGTATTCAACAACACTCAGTAGAACCAAAATACGATCCTGCAGTCGAGAGAAAGATCGAAAACGTCCTTTTCTGGATCTTCATCATAAAATGATCCCTTGTTGTAAAACTTACCCTTCCGGTTCTGGCGAGTCACATTTGTGAGCTGTTCGTGGGATACCGATTTCTAAGGAACACCATAGCATTCATTTCTCTCCTTAGACAGTCTGCACTCTGGTTCCCAGGGACTTTTCAAAAAGATGTGTCACCTTAAAGGCCTTCACTTTGCGAAGGCTCAAATGCAGGCTGTGTTACACCCACAAATATCTCTTCAGAGGGAAGCCGTCCCTGCCTGGTAGGTGTTGGGGGAGTGTGTGTGTGTGTGTTAATGGACTCCGGCACGTAATAAACGGTGGTTATAGTTAGCGTGAGCAAGCTGTCAGTCACGCATTGATTCAGCAAATATTTATCGAGTGCCTGGCTGCTACCATACTCTATCGTAGGCCTTGGGGTTATGAGATGAGTAACACTTGACCAGGGGAAGTACATTAGGCGGTGCAGTATCCTAAGTGCTGTGAAGGAGTTTAAGTCAGGATTCTGGGCGAAGAAAGTGGAAAGAGAGGGGCAGTGTTCTTGTGAGACTCTCACTTGTGTGCCCAGCCATTCTGGGGAATACCGCTCCGTTGTGAAATTGTGTTGGCTGCGAGTGGGTAGGTAGCACTTCGTCTCCAGAAGGAGTGGGAGATAGGCGAGAAATCTATACGTGGTTATGGGTCATGGGAGAAAATCTGGGCTGCCTCTTTCTAGAGAGATCTAGTTCTCAATGATAAAGGTGGGGGGGGGCGGGGGGTGGTGTGGATTTCTCTCAGAGCAAATTTCAGTAACGTGGCCTAGAGGTTGGGAGCGTAGATCCTGAGCAGGTTGTTTGAGTCTTGGATCCGTGTCCATAACTCCAGGCAATTATAGAGACGTTACGTAACCACTCTGAACCTCAATTTTCTCATTTGTAACTTGCCCAGGGGATAATAACAGAGCTTATTTCATAGGGCTGATTGACAAATTCCGTGTAAAACACCCTGAGCAAGTATCTGTAACATATTAGCTGCTCAGTAAAAAGTACCCATCCCATTTAGATCAAGACAGGAAAGTCTGTATGAGCCCAGCCACGTTCATCCTCTGAGGAGAGCAAGCCCCCGTGTAAAATCCTAGCCTCGTGGTAGGGACCCCACATTGCTGAATCGGTGTGAGGATGAACACTAGCTGCATCTTGCCCCGTGCCAGGCTCTGCTCTAAGCACGGTCACACAGAACTGACCGAGGCCTGAACTCCAGCTTGCATCCTATCTCCAGCTATGAACTCTGGGCCAGGCACTCCGTGTCTCAGCAGCTTCACCTAAAAGAGAAGCAGCGTGATCCAGGTGGCCCGATGGACAAGGGACAAGGCGCGGTTCTATAAGTGAGACCCCCGGGGGCAGCTGCCGGTAGGGGAGGTGTTCCCCCTGATGACTTCAGTTCACCTCCCTCCCTCTCTCCACTGTGCTTGAAATGCACAGTTGTGCTTATTCTAGTAGAGAGAGCTGCTAACATTTGTCGAGAACCCACTAAGGGCTCGGATTTTTCATGTTTTACGAGATGAGAGGCTAGAGGCAGAGAGGTACAGAGTAACTTACCCAAGGCAGCACAGCTAACAGTGGAGGTGGCAGAAGGGAGCCGCAACAAGGCCTTGCCACCACTCCTAGGTGCACTCGGCACTTTGAAGTGGGTGTCCCCATATGGGGCTTCGAGCCCTTCCCGGATCCTTCCCAGTGTGGAGAACAGCAGGTGTGCATTTGTAAAGGTTTATTTCCTCCGGTAGCTAAACATGTTCGGCACTTTTTAGTTGCGGGTGCCTCGCTCTCTCTAAAGAAATAATTTGCAGCCCGCGCTTTATGAAGTAAGCCTTTTCAAGGAGAGTTATTACCTTTATCGCTATGCCATTCTTTTATATTGGTTACAATCTTTGAGAAGGAGGGATCAGGGGGCGCAGATGAGAACATCAAAGTCTAGCCTCAAGAATCTGTCAATCCTCTAAGTGGAGTAATTTTGAGGCGGGGTTGGTTAGCCAAGGCTGATTTGAGTGGGCTCCCTTTGGGTGATCGGATAGCATTTATCTGCCGTACGACGGGTCGCTCACCAGTTCTACGGTGTGTTTACGCCTAGAAAACCATTTACCGCACGTGGAGAGTCATGCTCTTATTCTATCTTGGGATGTCCCCAGTGTGTTTGACAAATTTACGCTGTAATGTATATTCCGGGTTCTAGATAAAAGTTTCACTCCGCTTTCGGTTGAGGCAGTAATGGGGGGTGAGGGGTGGTAAGGCACAGCTCCGGCGGCCTGTAGGGGACACTGTTGCATCGTGGATCAGAATGAGTTTCAGCATCTTGTCCCAGGACAAAAAACAAAACATCACAAAACAAAAATAGGTCAGTCCCCTTCACATTACTAGTTGAAATGATCTGAATGATTCCAGTGTGCCTAGGAGAGTCTGTTTTCAGGTATTGATCAGGCTGTTTAGTATCTGCCCGAAAGGAACAGTTGAGCGTCACTTTCCAAGATGGGAGTGATTGACACTTTCCTGATTAGCTTTCTCTCCATACTCTTCCTCTGGACAGGGTACTTTTTTAGTTCAATAAACCTTCAGGTTTAGCGGACCTATCTTCATTTTTCACGAAGGCGTGCCCCCGTCAGGTTGAAATGCTTTAGTTCTGTCGTATTCTAAATAAATATCGTGAGCCTCCTGAAGGGCATTCTGGAAGTTCTGAGTCTCTTCTCATCCATATCTTCTTCGTCGCTGAAAAAGATGCTATTGACTGAGAAAATGAAGTCATGTCTGTCAGGCAGACCTGTGTAGGGCTCAGCCCGAGCTCCAGGAAGCCCACACTGCCAGATGCTCTCGGTTCGGATGTGTCTCTCCTTCCAGACCAGACCCGGCCTCCATGCCCGTCCGGGTGCCCCGGGGCCTTGCCGGCACAGCCTCCACCCCCCGCCGCCCAGCTCTGGCCTCTTCCCCTACTGGAATATGGGCCCTGGAAGGCGATTGTAATTAACCCTCGGAAAGCAGAGGTTTTGCTAAGGCAGCGCGCACCGTAATGATTTTGTTAGCGTGCTTCATTTCCAGTCTTACCATCAATTATGCCATGTGTTTCGTCCAGTTGGTGCTACCCTCCCAGTGTTAATTATAACCTACAAGACTGTTACAGTTAATTTTATGGCAAGCATATTGTCTCTTCAAGGCTCCAGAGCAGCTCATAAATTATCTTGAAGGTAAAATGTAACTTGGGGAACTAGTTAGGAAAATTCCATCCATCTCGCTTAGGAACCGCAGCTGCTCCTGTCAGCTGCCTCGCTGCCGCATTGTGAAGGAATTAGGGTGGGTCAAGTTGAAGAGGGGAGGCCCGGGCTGTCACCGAGGAGGAAGGCTGTCCTGGCCCTGTCAGACAAGTACCTTCTGCCAATCCCTGGTGGTTTCCCTTCGCAGGCAGGAAGAGGCAGGCAGCGCAGGTGGATGGTCCCCAAGCTGTCTGTATTCATTACTTTACAGAAACTTGTTGTAGGTAGGCAGGTCCGGAGACCTTTCCTCTTCTCTGTTGTCATGATGTTAGGCATCATCTGCAAAGTGCGAGAGAGATAACTCTATAACTGACTCCGGGCTTGGGCCGGGAGACAGCAGAAGGCCGAGGGGCGGGGAGCCGGCGATGCCTCCCTGCAGCCCCCCGGAAAGCCCTGCGCTGAAACGAGCATTTTATTTGCGGTTGTTATTGTTCCCGTAATCTGATAAAGTGAGATTTCACCGTGAACGAATGTACTCTAAAATTGCCTACTAAATAAATTAGCACGTTATCTTATTGGGATAATAAACACACTCTTTCTTTCTTTCTTTTTTTTTCCCCCCTGCCTCCTCACACGAAGTGTAAGCTTTACATTCCAGCCCTCGGGGCCCTTAGCATTATTATTTTTAATGACTGAACACCAGTCTTTCATTTAGCTTGTTTGTAGAGTTACTGTAAATGATCTTTCTGCTGTTGGTTCTTCATTTGGAATTCTGCATGTTACGCTCGCTTGGAGAGCTCTGGGGGGCCTCTGAGAATCGGGGGGCTGTGTGAAGCACAGTATCTTCCAGCAGCATGGCAAGCAGGCCGCGGCAGGGGAGGCAGCGAGGGTGTATTGAGGACGCCCGCACGTGTAAACCTACGTCCGGGCTGGAGTAGAGTGACACACACACAGTGCTCGGGAGCCCAGCCTCGTCCCTGAGCTGGCGGTCTCTCCCTGGATATTCCGGAGCATTTTCCTGTCTGCCCCGAGGCACGTGAGGCCGTCACCTCTGGGCTGTGTCACTAGGAGAATGACACCGATTTTGAAGGGGTGAGGAGGGCCTACCGTGCTACAGTGAGATCGTGCCCAAAGAGGCACTGGACTTTGCCAAGGAGGCGTCCTTTCGAGCTCTTAACGACAGCAGCACGGTACCTGGGAACTTGTGACTTTTCTAGTGAATGTGGACGAAGGGTTGCAAGCCCAAATGCCCTCAGGGCCTGGCAGGTACCCCAGGTGAACGAAGGCGCAGAGGTGGGGCTGAAGTGAATGGGAGGTGCACACCCAGTCCAAAGTAGGCGGCCCCTCTTCAGCCTTGCCAGGAGGCCAGATCCTTGTTACTAGGTCCTCTACATTTTCAAGAGAAGTGGAAAATGGAGAGAGAGAGAGAGAGAGAGACAGTGTGTGTGTGTGTGTGTGTGTGTGTGTGTGTGTGTGTGTGTGTGTGTTTATGATGTCTTCTAACTGTTTAAATGTTAGTTATTTAATGTTAGTTAGTTAGTTAAATGTTAGAAATTCAAATTATACAGGCTACTTAATCAATACCTGCCTGGAGACCAGATGGTGTGGATAGGAATCTGACAGAGAATGGAAGTCTTGCCCGCTCTGTAGGAAAACTCTTCTCCGCTATCTCACGCTTCTCAACAAGAGAGACGATGACCCTGGCCAGGAGACGAGGATGCGATCTGGGCACTGCCTTCTGTGACCTTGTAACATTGTTCTACTCTTTGTGGGTTCTTGCTTGGAGGAAATATATATATATACGTATATACACGTGTATATATATATGTATATATACACACGTATATACATACTTGTATATATATATATATATATGTATACGTGTGTATATATATGTGTATATATATATATACGTATACACATGTATATACATATATATATATGTATACATACGTATATACACGTGTATATATGTATACACGTGTGTATACACACACACACAGACACACACACACACACACACACATATATATATTTGCCTCTAACTCAACAGTCTCTTTTCTTTTACAGAGAAAGCATATGAGAGTTTTCAGAAGCAAATGCACTGTATGTGGTGCTCATTGTCACCATAAAAATGGTGTCTGCAGGAATGTTGGCAATTTTGAATCTGATGAAGGGTCTGATTCGCGGGGGTGAAGGGCAGGGGCTGCTCCGCTAGCGATCGCCGTTTCTCCTGTTGCACCCTCAAGTTTATGCCTCACCCCGGCTCCACCTTGGGGGAACCCAGCTGTTCTCTCATGGCTCAAAGATGTCATGTGGTCAGAATAATCTTTCAGTCTCACTGATCCGGACCGATGCCCACATGGAGGTGTGGTCTGGGAAGCTGTTAAATACATGTGGGTTTGATCTTCTGGAGAAGAGGAAAATATAAAAACTATTTCTTTCCTTTAATAAAAAGAAAAAGGTACGCATAAACCTTGGCTGCCGCTGAAGTCAGCCGTTACGCATGCGTGGCTAAATTTCATTGTAAATATTTCATAAGGGCTGTTAGAATGCAGCCAGGTTGACATCACAGCCCCAACTGTACCAAAGGAACCATTTCCCTAAAATAAGCCAACGTTTCTAAAGAAACATGAATTTCTAATGTAAAGTTAACATCAGGTCAGAAAACCCTCTGGAAGAAATGTCTGTATCAATGTTTATAATCTCTGCATTTATGGATTTGCAGTTTGTGCAAAAAACTCCCTAAGAGACTTTATTTTGGTTAAATAAGACTAGCTTGTGAAACAGTCTGTATATCCAAATCCATCCTAACCCAGGGTCTTGGCAGCCTTTTGTATAAATAATGTCTTTTCCAAAATGTGTGTATTTGAAAAAGGAAGAGGGAAATTAAGTGGCACACCGTGTCTCTGGGTTCCCGTAAACTCACAGAATCCTAGAAGTAGAACGCAAAGGCTGACGGTTCATTCATTCTTAGAGCAAATCACAGAGCCATACGTGAATTTATTGATTTAATTGAGGCACGGAAGATTGCAGTGAGGAGTAAAATGTTTATCCTCCTTTCCTCTTCCTTTTATTTTATTCTTTTTGTAGTGAAAGTTTAAGCATGCCTTTTGTGTGTGCGTGTGTGTGCGTGCGTGTGCGTGTGTGTGTGTGTGTGTGTGTGTGTGGTTGTTGGTATGTCACACAAAACCCGTATGAGATTTAGAGGCATTTGGCAGAAAAGAAACGAAAAGATATTCGCATTTTGTAAAAACTTAATCCGCGTTCGCAGATGGTCCTGTTCAGGTGCTATTTTAATTATGAGGTAAAGAACAGCTCCACACAGTAGGAAGTCGTCTTAATAAATGGAGAGGGGCCTTTGTCTTCAAGCAGTCAGAAAGCCTTGTTACCAAGAAATTTAAATACTTTGTGTTGTAGGGGAGAGTCTCAAAATGACCGGGATGCTTGGAGGAAAGCAAAACGATGGGCTCTTCTAAAAATGAAATGTCTTACACTAGAAAATGTCTTACAGCGTGTGCGGCTTTAAGCTGCCTTAACGTTGGTCGTTTCAGCGACGGCTTGTCCGGTGATACGTGTGCGCCGTACATGTGTTCGTGTGATCCGAGGAAAAATAAACCGAACAAATTGCAAGTAGCACTTAAAAAACATTTTTAGCCCCAAATGGAAGTATTTCTTTATGGTTCTTAAGCTCAAAGGGCTACTTTGCTCTTCAAGCGATAGAGTGCCCAGAAGAACTAACAGTAATTCAAACGCTGCTGTAACTTACAGCTTGCATTAATAACACACAAATAGAACAGTCGTCTTATTAAACATTAGTAATATAATAATGTCTTACTGTCTTTCCCTTAGTGGGGAATTATGAGGACCTCGTGTTAGGACCTCAGTGTCGTGACATAGTTAATTATCCATGGATAATGGTTTTCAGCCATCGCGGTTCTGAGTGACGCAGCTTTGTTGTTGAGGGCTTATTAAGTGTTTGCAGACTCAGGTGCAGGGCACCTATGCACGTCCCTACAGAAGCAAACAGCTGTGTTTTCTTTACCATATTATACATCACATAGAGCGTCTCATTTATTACAGCTGAGCTAATGATGCAGGCGCAAACCTCTATGTCCCGTGCTCAATGGCGATGATATATTTGCTGTAGAGATGTTAGCTTGT
Source organism: Acinonyx jubatus (assembly GCF_027475565.1). Lineage (NCBI taxonomy): Eukaryota > Metazoa > Chordata > Mammalia > Carnivora > Felidae > Acinonyx > Acinonyx jubatus. The sequence goes on along the minus strand of NC_069396.1, from coordinate 30,030,897 downwards.
TTTTCCTAAGTAATTAATCTTTTCTTGTACTGACTGTATCACATGAAAATGGGTTCACGCAGGGCTCAGAATACATTTAATCCGGTCTGCAAGAGATGGGGCAAGACCTCTGCGTATAGTGGCATTTTTTTCATTCACAAGGGCCGCCCCCTGTCTGCAGTCTCCCCACAACACGACGCTCCCATTACTAGGAACTTAGGCTAATGAAAGGGAATGGTTTTCAGTCCTTTAGCACCAAGACAGAATTCAGACCTGAGTATGTGCTAAGTGAAAGTAAGCCTAGTGACGGTCACGCAAGTTCGGTCTCTTGACGAGGCTGCGTATTGTCCACGCAGAGAGTCGTGGGCGGCGGGTGTGTGTCGAGTCTAAAAATGCCTCCTGGTTCATGCCCAGGTAGGCCCTCCTGACATGCGCCAAGGCCTAGCTCAGACGCTCCTGGAGCGTAAAACCCATGCACTGAGGGCGCACACGATGATTTTGTCATACCCGCACGAACATGTTTTAAGTTTAAGGGTAATGTATTTTGCTTTAGATTAGAAAAGCATAATCAGCATTTGGATCCATGGTTCTCAGGTGAGATGGTTGAGGACAAGAGTGAAGTCAGTCTTTAAGTTCTGGGGTTAAAAAAAATTTTTTTTTAAGTTGTTTTAAAGAAAAATGCTAGACGTACAATGTAAGTGGTCCGTGGCTGTCGCCACGAATCATGACGGTGGATCGCATCATCAAAGGTTAGGAAGCACTGGCCTTACAAACCAAAGGGGTCAGGAATCCTGTGTTTTACAGTCATCATGCTCATGATTATGAAGAAGATGATGATCATCATCCTAATTAATACTAGCAGCTAACCTCAATGCATCTTCATTGTATGCCAGGTCGTCCTCTAAGTGTTTTACCCACGTGTCTTTATTTACTCTTCGTGCCAACCCAAGGAAGGAAGTGCCACTTTCATTTCCACTTCACAGTTAAGGTACATAGGACCCAGGAAGGCTAGGGAATTTACCAACAATAACAGAAAGGTTGTAAGTGACCGAACTAGGACTTGAGCCCCGGCAGTGAGGGTCTTGTGTCCACTTTTTAATCACTGCATTTTTCTACATCTCGATGGGTTGAGAAATGTCACCTTCTGTCTGCCCTCCAAAGACGAAGCAGAAGGGTGGAGCAACATGAAAACATACAACACTGCGTGTGAGAGTATATATATTATTTATGTATATAAATAACAGAGTATTTGTATTTATATTATTCGTATATATTATATATACTCATGTATAATCTAATAATGCAGTAACCATCCATGTGCTCTGAGGGCTCTGACCTGCCTCAGGCCCTGCTGTGACTATATTCTGGCTTCCTTAGCATCCTGGATGTATACTAGAACAGGTGCCTTAGAATTTGAAATCCTTTATTCGAGTTGATGAAAAAAGTCAGGGAGGCAGGGAGAGTATCATCGTATTTTTTTCAGTCACTGCCACAGAACCCTCCAAATATGTACTACGAGGGCAGAATTGCAGAATTAACACTTACTGTCCAGGGACCTCTCTGGATAGTGAGAAATGCACAAAATCTTTGGCAACTTCTATATCTCTGCACTTAGAAAAGCATCATAATTCTTTTCCCTAGTCACTTCAAATATATAGAAGAGTGTTTACTCTTGTCTGAAACGTAAGTGAACCTTTTTAGCAAATAGCAAGGTTATATTCCCAAAAAGAAAAGACAGAGAGTTAACCTCTGAAAACTAATTGCAACTCGTAACAAATGCTCTGAGATGAATAAAAGAACATGGCCCACAGACCACGACATAGGTGGGAGTTAGGTCTCCCAGGTCCCAGAGCAAGACCAAAGGCACACATTTGAAGCTGTCTCCTGACTCTTGGTTTATCTTGATTGAAAGTCCCAGAAAAATGCTCAAGCAGGCAAGCATTCGCATCTGTCTTTCTCATCTGATGTTTTTCTAAGCCAAATTGCTTCGTTTTCTTCAGTAGTATTTATGACTAGCTCCATTGCACAAGGAAGCCTGACTTGGGCAAGGCGTTAAGGTATGGAGAAATGGGTAATTGGGCCACTTAGAAAACCTGTCCGGTGCATGTTTCCAAGCCAGCCTCCCCATGGGCCAAAAGTCATCACGAACAATTACTGGAGAATTGTGAGGCGCTCAAAGAAGAAAATTGCAGAACAAAATGGGTTGAAAGAATTTATACTTCTGTCATTTCCAGCTGAAGCTGAGGGGGTACAACTCGTGTCTCGCACCATTGTAATCTACAACCATCTAATTTGCTAACAAGACTTAAAGTGATCAGGATTTGCAAGTCTCCTCCACCAGTATAATGAAAACAAGAAGCATTTGGCTCTGGAGAGTAAATGTTGTCGATCTTTTATCCTGCAGCCCCACCATGTTCTTTCTGGCAGGCTGAGATGAAACAGAAAGCTGATATTTGGAGCCACTGGAATTGTAGGCCTTGTAATTTTGAAATATCCATTTTATCCCGTGTAATTTCTTCCCTAAGATTCCTCAGCCTAAATCTGATACAGGTAGGAGCCAAGACAAACAGTAACCATTTATAGTCACCCAGACCAGTTTGGATTTCAGTCTAATGTAAAGCAAAGAGGGTTTTTGGCTTCATTTCAGGTGTGTAACAGGGGTAGAAAATGCATTTAAAATTTAGCAGCAAATGTTACCATATGTTTCCATAACAACTGCACACTTTTATGTTCGAGAAGCAATAATATAAACACGTAGGAATCTTGGAACAGTAAACTATTAATTTACCAACTATAAACAATCCAGCACGAAGGGGCTTTTATGGCCACCGAAGCCATGAGGGGGCCCGGCATCCCGTGAATTTCTCCATTATGTGGCAGAAAATACTGCCGGTTGGTTTAAATGAGCAAATCTTTTAAAATTAGAAGCACACTGTCAGTTCTCCACAGCGCATTTTTTTTTTTCTGAAACAACGTGTGGTGGTGCCAGCTATGGCTGATTTCTTTTACCATCCCGAACTAGTAAAATGCCCTCGAGTAGCTGCCCCCAACGCACATCCGTAGAATAAGTGCATTTTTGTTGTCTTCGTCCATAGCTTTGAACTCAGTAATGGAGGCTGGAGTCCTGCACAAAGGGCAGCGCCCGGGAGCTGGCTCTGAGGCTTGTCAAGGAAGAGGTGTTCACAGATCGTTGACACATAGGAAGAAGGTTCACCGTTTTCTACTCCCCATTTTGAAATACAAAAGAGACAAGGGGCAGAGGGGAAGAACGGCTCTACGTGACCACATCTTAAAAGAGAAGAGTTAGCAACTAGAGTTGGTGGGGGAAACTCAGTGTTCTCTGATGTCTCCGTAGGGAAAAGAAATAATCTTCTTTGAAGATGCATATTAGAAACATGGCAGCCTGCAGCCCCACCATTCTTTGCATTCGAAAACAAGCACGGTTTTTTTCTCCCCCCTAAACCTACCCCAGCGTGGGGAGAGGGTTTGGAATCCTCTCCTAGAACAAAACGACGTCACCTTGTCATTTAAGGTAAGGTGATGCACCTTGGCCAGCCCCAAAACGTGGGTTCATGCGATGGCTGTCATTGAATATACCGATCCATGAAGGTTAACGTCAAATAGAAGAGAAGGTGAAAGGGAGGTTAACGTCAAATAGAAGACAAGGTGAAAGGGAGGTTAACGTCAAATAGAAGACAAGGTGAAAGGGAGGTATCGGCTGCCCTAAATTGAAGGGCAGAACTCCTGAGAAGGCCGTTCAGGAAGGGCCCTGGTATGGTTACAGGTTAGAGAAAGGGCTACAAGTCTCTAAGTTTCAGAAAGTGGAGTAAAGAGGCCCCACCGTTCCAGCTGGGCCAGCGTGTCCAACCGGGCCTCCCTGCAGCCTTCACAGTGGAGCCCACAGGCTGCCGAGCCAGAAGCGACATGGTGGGGACATTGGTTAAAGCCGGGCTCACGTTGTTAGTGGGCAAAGACAGAGGCTCATGTTTAACGTACTGAGGAAGGCTGGTCGGGCGGGAGTGAGAGCGGGAAGCACAAATGAGGGTAGAAGAGATGTTTTGTAGAAACTGGTTCATTCCCGAATCCTCCGTGGGCCTCATTTTAGGGCAGAACCTTAATGTACCCTGGTTATCGCTTTCTCTGGCAGGGTTAGTAAGAAAGTTTCTTGTGTTTCCATCTGCACGTGGCCACTTCGAAGCATCATCTGGGAACTTTATTGAGATTGGAGTCTGGCATTAATCTTAAGGGTCCCTAAGTTGTGTCTGACTCCCCACTAGCATGAAAAATGGGTGGGTGGTGACGAGGATACCCGCTAACTAACGATATCACCCAGGCTTCTGGGGCACCTGGGTGGCATAGTCACTTGAGCATCCGACTCTTGATCGTGGCTCAGGTCGTGATCTCATGGTTTATGAGATCAAGCCCCACGTTGGACTCTGTGCTGACAGTGCTGACCCTGCTTGGGATTCTCTCTCTCCCTCTCTCTCTCTCTCTCTCTCTCTCTGCCTCCCTCTCTCTCTCTCAAAATAAATAAACATTTAAAAAATTATTATAGGCTTTTGAATAGCCCTATATCTCCATACCCGGTTGATGTGCTAAAATGTCAAAACCAAAGGACCTGTGTTTGTTTTGAGGGATGTGGGGAAGCAAGAGGACTCTAGGGAGCACGTGGCCTATCATGAAGCCCGTCTTGGGGAGAAAATCAGCTCCAATAGAGGAGACAGTGCAGCTACCAAGTGGCAGGAACACCAGACCTAGCCCCTGGCAGAGGAAAGGAGCATTCATGGAAGAAGAAGGGGCCGGGTGCGACCTTGCAGGGTTGAGGAGGACACCAGGGGTGGGAAGACCCCAAAACCATTGGAATGTAGGGTTACTTCCTGGAGGCAAAAGCAGAAGTGTCATGAGAGGAGGCATAACACACCCACGAGCCACCCCCCCCCCCCCAACATTTTCCTCTCTGGTCTTGGAATCTCCAAACAAGCCTGGCTGAAATTTGCTTCTGTACCATTCAGATGTTTGCTCCAGGGGTCTTCTCCTTAGGTTGTCTTTTGAGGGATGGCCCTGGATGGAGATGGGTCAACTTTAAGGTGACCTTTCTTCAACAGAGGCCATCTCCCACTAGAGGTCTTCTCCTCCCCTGGCTTCAGCTGGGCTGGCATCTGACAGACGTGTAAACAGATGCAAGCATTGTTGCTAATGACAGGTGATTATAAGAGGCATGGGGGCCAAGGTAATTAAACCGCGATTTGACAGGCACATTTGGCAATGTAAATTTCAGCATTAGAAATATCTTTGCGGTGTGCTTTCCCCACTTGGTTTGGCGAATAGGATCCATTCTTATTCTTGAGAGTGTGGCGCTTTGAGATCTGAAACCGTGCTGTCTGAAGTGTGGGGCTCCAAAAAACAGTTACCAATGGACCGTGTGGGGAGCTGGGCGGTATCGACTCTTTCCAGGATCTGCTCTAGAGTGGGAATAGTGGCAGGAATGGGGCCTGTGGCCGTGGTGCAGGGATTGTATTTGACGTAGTATCGTGACTGATTTAATAGTGACAATGCCTTGGAGAGACACGTGAATTATTTTTATGCCACCGTGGTTTCAGCTTCTGTCCCTCTTACCTGGGTTTACCTGATGTCGCTCCCATTGGATCAATCCAAAGATAGCTTACTCAATTCTCTTGTCCCCTAAATTTCTACTGCTAGAAGTAGGAAAAAAAATCTCACATCGTCAGTAACCTGTTGTTACACGGAACCACGGTAGAAACAGTCATCAAGGTCATGGAATTTGTCCACTAGATTTAAATGTAATATTAAAAAAAAAAAGCAAACACTACATTCTTTTTGCTGTCAGGGTCATTAGAAATGCCTGTTTAGACACTTAGAGACTATTTCCTGCTAATGGCGGCAAGCTTGGAATCATGTGTTTGCCGGAATCCTATCTTCTATTGGGTAAATAGCAGACCTTCCTATAGACGTAATATTTACGGTTTTGACTACTGGATTAGCTATATGACTGGCTGTGTGCCTGTACAGACTAGCTCTTCTATAGTCACTGTGGGTAGCATGGTCTCTCCTAATACAGTGACAGGCAACATTTATTATTTATCACCTCGTCTAAGGGGGAAACTCCTCCCAAACAGGTTAGTTCATTCCTCTGCTGCAAAACCAGCTTTTTAATACTCTTGGTGTTGTGCCTACCTGGCTATTTGAAGAGGTCAGTGAAGCAGACCCTTCAAAGGCGGCCAGCCACTGGCAGGCGAGCGGTTTCTTTTCCTCCGCCAATTTTGATTTTCTCCAGGGAGGGGGTATAGAGGGAGATGAATTTGCGAATATGGTTTGGTTTATGCCAGAGGAGTGCCGAGCGATCGTGCCTCTTTGTGGGATTGCCCCCCTCCAGCGTGGAAAGCTCCCGGCCGGCCTTTACATTCTGCTTCAGGCTGCAGTCAGTTCCGAAGCTGAAGCTTTTTTAAAGCTTTGTCAGGTAGGTTAAAAGGTGTCCCACCCCCGGTGTATTAAAAGAGAGAGAGAGAGATTAGACTCACTAAGCCTGCCATGTTCCCTCTAAAATATCAAGTCAAGATGATTTTTAAATCCAAAGTTACTAGGCTTGGGGCATGTGACCTTTAGCGAAAGCAGCCTTGGAACTGGGGAGGAGAGATCCGTGCAAAAAAGACTGTCGGCCCACGGGCTGGTGGCCTCAGGAAAGCTGCGGAAGCCAAAGTGAATCATCCCTGTTTCTCTGCCTTCCGGCCAACAAAGGCACTAACCCCAAACAAGTGCCCGGCCTGACGCCTGGGTCTCTGGATTTACCACAGAGGCCCAGGTAGCAGATTGTTTTTCAGAGCCACCTGTTTACCGCACAGGGGTGAGCTCCAGGGGGTTATGGATCAGGAAGGCAGGGCCCTCTGCCCTCAGGAGGCTTGAAATCAGATAAATACGACTGCTAATAAAAACTCTTCATTGAACTTTTAATAAGCACTCAGGTGCTTCTCATGTATTATTTACTCAGTTAATCCCAAATAATTACAGTACTAGCTAAGGCTTTATTGAGTGCTTCTCCGTGCCAGGTACTTTTTGAAGTGCTTAACGTGAATTAACTCAACTATTACAATGTGGTTTTTTTTTTTTTTTTTTTTTTTTAATTATCCCCTAATTTTAACAGGAGAAAAAGCAAGGCAAAGAGATGTTGAGTAACTTTCACAGGGACACGGGGGCCCGGAGGCAGAGGAGCTGGGATTCCAGAGCAGGAAGTCAGGTCCCCAAGGCCGAGCCCTCTGCCGTCTGCCGCCCTCCATCCACGGAACCCATGTTAGGATCACCTTGCGGGCGTGTGAAACAGACTGCCGGCCTTCCTCTGGACAGTTCACATTTTGACAGATTCTGGGGGGGGGGGGCGTGCTGATGCCCACCGCTCGATGCCAAGGAGAAGAGAGCCGTGGAAAGCAGTCACCCTAAAGCAAAAACAAAGAGAGAGAGATGTCATATTATTAATATAAACAGGGTGATTTGAGAATGCGAATAGCACTAATCATATTATTATTTTATTACTGTCACTGTAGCAGGCACTTAGTGAGCAGTTACTATGTCCTGGGCACCGTTCCATTAGCCAGGGAACCATCGTAACTGGTACTCTGGGCTGTGTCATTTACTCCTCACGGCAGCCCTGTGAGGCAGACACGACTGTTCACCCCATTTTATGCCTGAGGAAGTGGAGGCACAGTTTACAAACTTGCCAAAGTGCCCGAGCGAGGATTCGGTCTCGGGTTCCCCCCCTCGCTTCCCCCCAGTGTAATTCTGGAGACCACGCTCTTGACCGCGAAGAGACCTGCGGACAGCTAAGGGGACTCAGAGCCACATCGTGGAGCAGGCGGTGTGTGAGCTGGCCCCGAAGGAGGAGGGAGCGGAGGAAAGGCTGCCCAAAGGGAAGGGAGAAATGCAGGGGACGGGGTGGGGGGCGAGGACCAGCGAAGTGTGATTGGGCGCACAGCGTGGGGACTTCCCCGCGAGCCGCTTGGAGGAAACGAAGGATGCTGCTGGAAGAGTACGTTGAAGGCTTTGAAGGTCAGGAGTCGATGGTCCTCAGGAGCAGACTCTGTGCCCCCAGGCAGCCGTCGGAGGCACACGCGGACTCAGAACTCGTCGTGACACTTCCAGACAGGACGGTGGAGCCATTCTTTGTCGGAGGCGCTCTCGGGCCGTCTCTTCTCTCTGCCTTTCATGGCCGGAGAGCGTCAGAGCCCGTTCAGAGGACGGTTTGATTTCTGCGGTTAGCGACCCTGTGACAGTGACTCATGCCCTGCCGAGGGAGAAGTGAGGGATTTTTTTTTTTCTTTTTTGGGACGCAAGCCACGGCCCACACAACCGGGGACGTGTGTGCACGTCGGTGCGCGTGTCCGTGCGCGAACGCACGTGCCGGCCTCAGAAAACGCCTGCCGTGGCCCTGGGGCGGCGGGTATCGTTGGAGTTGCCAACTTGTTTTATTTCTGATATTGCCTGGCAGCCCCCGAAGGAGGGAGAGGATGAATTTTCATCTCCCATTTACTAGACTTTCATTATATCGTGCTTACAGACACAGTGTCAGCACATAAAATGTTAAACATCACTGGTCTGAAAGAGGCTCCCATTGTCTTACCTCTGGTGCTGGGGGAATCTTGCTAGGCTTTCTGCAGTGGTTCTGTCAGTGTAATATGACATGAAGCGTTTCTCAGTAATGATAGACATTGAATATGAGTGACAGGAACCTTGACCGCGAGGAATGGGTTCAATTACCAGAGACGGGGGGGTTACCTGAGATAAAACCAAAGGGCCCAATTGTGCTCGGTTTCGACCCCTTGACTCCCAGATCCAGAGCAGCAGAGACAAATGGCTGATTAACCAGCCCCTAGCCCTCTCTCTCTCTCTCTCTCTCTCTCTCTCTCTCAATCTCTCTGCAGTGATAAACTTGTTTGGATTTCCCCGTCCGGGGAAGAAGGAAAAAAAAAAAAAATCTACGGGTGGCAGGTCTCTAAAGGAAATACGATCAGAAAACAGGAGGAAACAGGAGGGCTGGTGCTAGTCATTTCTGTCTCTTGCAAGCACAAAACCAAAACCCGTCGTGCTATCTGGGAGCGGATCTAGGACACGGTGTCCGGAAATCAATACAAGATCAATGATTGCTCTCTTAACCCCGCCTTCCTTTTGCAGCTGCAGCACACTGCTTCAGTTCACCTGTAGCCAAGCTGACGCCAATGTCAGTGAGAGCTCCTGCCATCAGACGCCCTCCTTTTTTTTCTTTCCTCCTGCAGGCTGCTCTGCTCAGCATCCAGCACAGCTTTCTGCTTGTTTATAGTCCACTGCTTATAGCCCCCAGATAGAGTTCTAGCAAGCAGCCCAATTAAACTGTCGCGGGCCGCCCTCACTTGACTAGCTCTGCGGAGTCATTTAGCCAACAGACATTCCTGACTATTACAGCTGGTAGTAGCATGTCTCCAGCGCTGGAGATAAAATGAATGAAATTTGTTATCCCGGGCCGACACTTGATCCCAGCTGTTGAACTAATGCTGTTGCACCTGAAGTTTTTCTTTATGGTAATTGCTGTCTGTGTTATTATTTCAGATCCTAAATTGGAGAAAATTGCAACAGGTATTAAATTCTTGGAGCCAATTCACGGGAGTCCTATTGTGCATTCTTCCAGGGTAGATTCCAACTTCTGTTCGAGGCGGGGAAGACAGATTTTGCTAGCCAGACACACTGGCTTGTGTTTCATTATTATCAGGGACATTCCACTTTGAGGTCTGGGCAGGCTTTTATCAGCTTTACCTGAAATCTGCTTTGAAATCTACTTTGGGTACTAATTCAGTCAGCATATGTTGGGACTGGCCCTGGGGAATTCGGTGACGATGACCAGCGCTGACAGTGATCAGTCTGGTTGACCCATGACACATCCTTGGTAGAGCGGTGAGTGTCCTGCATTGCACAGGCTTAGGCAAGCGGGCAGTGTGAAATAAGACTTCCCACAGGGCCCCTTTGGAAGCCACCGCTCTGTGTGGTAGTTCTCGAATGCACCACTTCACTGAGAGCCCATTGAATATGTATGTCACGGGTTTGAAGCCTCTCGGCCTCCCGGAGGCTGAGATCACTGGGCCTCACTGCCGGTTACCGTTCACTGTCTCCTCATTTCTGTTAACCTCCTTCACCAGGTCTCATCCTCGAGTTTGGGGATTTGGAGACTTTCCAGAATAACATATGAACCATATTCGGAGGAGAGAGCAGCCTCAGGAAGCTTGTAGCAGACAGCATGGGAAAGCGTGTCTTTTGCAGCATTTGCCTGTCTGCTTAGCTTCTGGTCAGCACTGACGGTGAAGGCTCCAGGCGGGATCCAGAGCGAGAATTCGGGTCTGGCTGGTGGTGCAAACACTATGCTCGCCTTCAAGCGAACGCTCTGGGGGAAGGTGACCCCACCGATGCGGTCGCTTCCGTTTCTATCTGAAGACCACACCTGGCAGCCATCGCAGAACTCCTTCAACGTCAGGGGCATACTCTCACCTTTAGAATCCAAAGGCTTTGTTCCTGTGCACATTAGGAAGCTTTGACAGGCTCTCGTCTGTATTTTGATGAGAAGCAACTGTGAGAAGCTCAAACCTCCAAGTAAAGGAAGATAGACACAGGGCGTGCGCCGATGCTCGCGCCATCCTTTGCCCCCCCCCCCCCCCACCATACCTGGGCGGTCTCCCGACTGGTTCACGGTCCCCTGATGTGAGGACCCCTGGAAGCCTGCGAGGAATCATCCGAAAGTCCTACTCAGGTACTTTCTTTGCCGCTGTGGACATCTGTGCTTTGAATGCCAATGGCTAGTATCGGACTGTCGATGGTGGAGGATTTGCATCGCAAGTTGAAGTCCATAGAGTTTGTGGGATCTGCAACATACTGAACGTATGGTGGTCTGCATTACTTTCTATACTCAGAGGCCTTCACGCTAATTTGCTAATAAGATACTTTGAAAACTCCAATCTGTTGAAATTGAATTACTGTAATTTATAGCAAAGTTCAAAATGAGAAATCTGTATTTTCTTTGCCCACCGAGAAAACGAAAGATTAGTCTTTCATTTATATATGAAGGGTAGAGAATATGTATAGAGTATCAAGTATAGAATATGTTTTTAAATCCTGGGAGATTTATTTCCCTACTCTCAAATCCAGTAAGAAAAACCAGCCTTTTCTTCAAAACCGAACCAAGACTAATCTGTCTTGCATTTTTTGAAATCATGAAATTCACGGCCGTTTTAGGTATCTTTAAACAACAGATTCACAAGCATACATTGACTTGCTCCCAGAGGTCCTTCAAACAAAAGCACATTCATTCTTGTCGTTGGTATTTGAAGATCGGGAAGATACCACAGTAACACAGGTAAAACTTGTTACATAATAACTGCATGTGTGCATTTCAGACCCAGCACGCACGCACGCGCGCCTTCTCCATCATATTTCTGCCTCTGGATTTCACCAGCATGAGCCGTAAGCGCTTCTCTCCAAATCTTACCTGGACTTCGTGTTTTCTATACGTTGAGTTACTGTTAGGGCGTAGATTGTTTGACTCATTTGCTGTGGGATTGCGTGGAGAACAGGGCGGTGACCTCAGCAAATGAGCCTGGACGAGAGCGTGTTTGGCAACCGGCCATTATAACACTATATATAAAATAGGAGTCAGAATTTGGGAGATCCCTAGGATGGAGACAGCGGAGAGGATGACGGAGATTTGGGCTCTCAAAAGGCAAAAATAAAGGAAAACAGTGGCCCTTCTCGGTGGTACTGGGTATTCGTACACCTATAGCCAGGTCAGTATAGTAAAAAGATTCTTAAGATGGCAAATGTTTGGGTGAGGTGAGAGTAATGCGTAGAAAGGACGGACTCCTGAAAGTTTCTCCTGCAAATCCTGAAATAATTCCTTCCTTCTCTTAGGCTCACATTTAGAGAGTCAGACCTTGCATTAAGTGCCTTGTACCCACTGTGACCTTCTGTCTCGTTCTCCGTAATTCATTGAGGTAGAGTGTGTCCTCACCAAGGAAGAAAGTGGGCCCCCAGAAGCGAAAGTGGCGGTTCCCACGGAATGTTTTATACATAGTTTTAGAAGCTGGGACTCAAACCTGGGGCTGTTGCTGGCTAGAGCCACGGTACCAAGTTTTGGGTTTGGGTCTCTGTGAGATCAGTTGCTCTCATCTTGGAAAGCAGTAGAACTTTCAGCAAGGAACTCCAAGCAGATGGCTAAAATTCCTCAGTTGTTCCTGATAGGCTTTTGTCCCGATGCTAGGCTTTTGTTCACTGCTGTGAAAAGTAAACCCTGCCGGGATGTAAAACAAAGTATACTTCTCAAAAGCTAAATTTAAACCAGTTTCCATAAGGGTGAATTACTTGGAATTGGTTGAGTTCGCTGACTCATGGGCCATAGTAGGTCTTCGTCTAGACCAGGGGTTGGTAAACTTCTTCTGGAAAAGGGCCAGACGGTAAATATTTTAGGCCCTGTGGGCCACACAGTCTCTGTCACAACTGCTCTGCTCTTCTAGCACAAAAGCCACCAGAGACCATATGTAAACGAAGAAGTGTGGCTGTGTTCCAATAAAACTTTATTTGCTAGAACAGGTGGCAGGATTTGGCCTGCAGGCCGTAGTTTGCCAACCCCTGGTACCACACCTTGAGGAAGCATTATCTTTAAGGGAACCAGAAGACAACAAATGTTTTCTTTTCCTTTATTAGTTGTTTATGTAGATTGCTGGTGAGCAAGCAGTGCCTTCTCAGCATAATTTGAGACCCTTTTCATTGGCTGGGATTTTAAAGTTGGGTTTTTTGTTGTTGTTTTTTTAATCTCTTGTTTAAGCACATGTTAAATGTGTCCATGTTCTTTCCATTATATATCTTGGTTGCCTTCCCAGACTTCAAATTGCAGTGGATTTATCCCCAAAGGATGTTTGGTATCACTTCTCAAGATGCAATTTGAGTGTCGTCTGTTTCTGTAATGGAAAAGGATTCCAAATCTTCATTATTGAAGTTTCACAGAAAATAATGAATCATTAAGATAGCTGTTACTCCGCGCTGTTAAGGTATACTGCATCGTTTGCTGTCCTGTCTTACAGCCTCACATCAGTCCAAAGAATAAAGTGGTATGAAGATTTCATTTTAGGGCTGCACATGAGGCATTGGATTATGATTTCTGGCCAAGTCCTGCCGAACTCAGATTACGTTACAATGAAACTGGTTTTTCAACTAAGAGTTTTCCAACGGTTAAGACTGCAAACAGACAAACAGAAGCCCAATAAACAGTTCGAGTCTCAGAATTATTTGCCACAGCAGCTGTAGAAGTGTCCTTGTTGCTATGCTATTTCTGTATAATGACCCCCTTTGATAAATCGTCCCATCACGGGCCACCAAATCATCGGGATGAGGGCATCAGCTTCTTTTACCGAGGGAATCCGTGGTGGTACTCGACAGTAGTAGTTAACTTTGATGCGCTTTTTTCCCTCCTTACAACTCCCCCCTCCTCACGGGCAGCTGTGTTGGGCAAGAGGGGAGGTCCCACCAGAAATTGCATTCTTAACACCCCGGCGTCTTTGCCACCTGCTTGAAGGTGTGCCTACGGATCCCTACTCTTACTGTCATGTGAGATACCTGTGTTCTCTTGATTCTCCAGCTCCCTACATGTGAAATTCTCAAGTTACCTCCATGCTGTCGTCCCTCTGTGTTTTCTAGAGCAACAGCCCCGGGCAGTGGGAAAACTATGACTCCTGTCGCCCAAAACCCTCCTATCTTCAATGGGCCGCTTCACGTCTCTGACCTTTCAGTTCCCTCTTGTGTAAAATCAGAAGAATACCAACCTTACATTATAATCTTAAAACTTCACGAGGAAATATGTTTAAGTGCTTTGTAAATTACGCCGATCATGTCTGAGTTATTTTCCCTGTTTAACTAGCTAGCTGGCCTGGCCTTGTTCAGGAGGCTCCTTTGCCATCGTTAAAAGAACCAAATCCATCGCCCCGCTCTTCTTGGAGCATGACACGTGGAGTTGCCCATGTGAGAAGCAGCTTAATTGCAAATCAGCTGCGGTCGCTATACGACAGAATGCCAGTGGGCACTGTTCCCATTGTGTTGAATAAATGTTACCCCTGCAAACACCACGTCAATACTAAAGTCAACGTGTAAAATTTCTACCACCTGCCTTTGCACCTTCTGATTGGGGGCTCCTATTTGACTCTCCTGTTTGTCTCGTCAGGGTACAGCATTTTAATACATAGGGCACATCTCTCTGTATTAGCAGTCTGTGCAGATCTTTTGTTGATCTTGATTTCTCTTAGCTCGGGAGAATAGTTGCCTTCCAGAGCTCCCTAAAGTAAGTGCATATGCCACTAGCCTCTATTTAGAATCGGTGCAAGCCAACAACAGCCTCTTAAGTTTGGCGACCTGCTGTTACTTACATGGGATGTAATCACAAACAGAAAGAAACTTAACTTTACGTATGTAACTATGAGGGACAGGTGGATGAGAGCGTGAGGCACTGGTAACTTCTGCCCATGTCAAATGAGCTAAATCCTTCCCCCCAAACCAGCCAGGAAAACATATGATACCATTTGCAATGGTAGAATGTTGCACGCTGCTCTCCTGTAATTATAATGGCCTGATCTGTGTGGGGTGGGTGAGGCTTACTTCACAGTCATTAATCTACTGAATCTTAGTATCAGTAGCCCATCTTGAGGAGCAGCGGTACTTGGCTGGAGAAGCAGGGCTTTGATTTCATTGTAATAAGGATAGCTTTGTTAAAATTCTGCCGCGCGGTGGTGCCTGAGGATTCTGGGAAGAGAAGGTTTTTCTCCCCCCGCCCCCCCCCCCGCCCCTTTTTCTCCTTTTCTTACGTGGTGGGGATGAATTGTTTCTCTCTCTTCCATCCCCTAGGTTACTATTTATGCTCTCCCTTGATCTCCTGCTTGTCCCTTTATTTCTCCACGTTGTGAAAGTTTCTTTCTGTGTGACCAGGAGTCTGTTTAGCAGACCATATTGTGAGTGAAGGGCCAGCGTTTGTTGCCTGATTTTGGCAATGCTGGGCAGTCAGCTGGGATGTAATTAAGACTCTGAGAACAGGCTGTCTTCTCCACGGGAAGGGCATGTTAGATGGTGCTGGGATTTGGGGCTGTCAGTTTGGCCAAGGCTGGAGACAGAGAGCTAGGGACAGAGATATTTCCTTTCATTTATAATCCCTTTATGTACAGTGTATGCACTTGGCGAAGTTTACATATAACCTAGTGGCGAGAGCTTACAAGCCAACGCAGTGAAATTAGCATATGTTACATGTATATTTTAGTGATGTTTTAAAGCAAGCGCGTACTTCCAAAGTGAATTATGCATGGACGACAGCAATAGGGTTGTGTTGCGCTGGGTGTCAAATCCCACAACTTTTTGTCGAGACCGTGGATTTTACACTAAAAAGGCAGAAAGACTAAACGAAGTAAAACAGTTTTAATTTTTAACAGTTTGGTTCGGCCCAAGGAGCCAGGCTGTGACAGATATAACTGACATTTGAATAATTGGATTAATTTAGAGAAGGGCAAATCCAGTTTTGACGGTTGTGCTTGTGTGTACGTCTTCTTTTCTTTTCTTTTCTATTTATTTATTTTTATTTGCGGGGTAGGAACGCAGATGCCGAGCAGAGCTCGAGGAAAGGTGCACACGATGTATATAAAACCGTCATCTGGTTATTTTACTGTTAATAAGTATGCGTGTGTGTATGTGTGTGTGTTCACATGGTCGTAAGCACTCTCTGCATTTTGTGCAAAACGAATGCACGGTGTGGGCTTCCTTCCGCTCTGTCAGTGACACGTGTATCGCACACACAAGCACATCATACGTGCTCTTGGTAACAGAATCGACACGGCTGGAGGCAAACGTCCACCCCTTCACAGGCCATATAGAAAGCGTGCAGGCGGGCCGACTCGCGGTGACATCGGCAAGGCCTCTCCGTCCCTATGTCACTGGGTTACAAAACATCACAGCGCAGCAGAGGGGAACGCCTAATTTGGTATCTGGGGTGGCAGCAGCCAGATTCCCGGTGCTTGCGTCCTCGCTCCTCCATTCCTTCAGGTCTACGGGGCTGTTTTAGCTTCTGGTGTGAAGGTCATCTCAGCAACCTGAGATTGAGAAACCCAAGCACAACACCCTACTACCGCCTCCCCCCACCCCTTCAGAAAGCCCCGTAATTAAATATGCCAGCCAAACACCCCAAGACTGGAACTTGCGGCAGACGGTCTTGAACTGTGGCTCTGGGCAGGCTCTAGGAGCCTTTTTCCCCAGCAGGACATTAATAGACATTAACACTCGGGCAAGAAGTGTTGATGTGTGGTTTATAATGTTAGCACCCAGTTAGGCAGGTACAACACATGCTGTAGGAATCTTGTACCAACACATGTGTGGGTTGAGTCAGATTAATGAGAACCATAAAAGGAGAGACGTTCTCCTCAAGCCGGGACTTCATGCTACCCTCCTCTTACCCAGCAAAGCTGGTGCCCAGCTGGGTGGAAATGTCCCAGTTGGACGTTCGTCGAGATTAGCATCAAGAGGATGTTTGAGAGTTTTGTTTTGCTCCGTCGTTAGGTGGTCACGGAGCCCCCATGTGTTAGTCAGGACTTCGCATTAAAACCCCTTTTCATCTGGTGCCTCTCAGGCCGAGAGGAAAGGAAACGTTCACGCCACGACCTAAGGGCCAGGCGAACGTTATCATTTTCCTCCCTCGGCTTTCTCCGGCTCTTCTTCAAGTGGTTCTGAACGGTTGTGAGACACTTTCTGGTTTACTTTGTAAATGGGGCAGCGAAGCGTTCTTGTCTCCTGACTGGCTCTCCTCAGAGGATTCTCAAAGCCTTTTAAAATTGTGGGTTTTTCTGGGGCAGCCTTCAAAGTCCCAGGAGCGGAGGACCATCTGTCCTTTATATTAAAAGAATCTTCTGTATTGTGTACCTGATGTGCTCGTCCCAGAGATAGATGTTGTTAATTAAGGGACAGCATTTGTCCTTTATGTGAAATAAATCTTCTCACTGGCCCAGAGAACAGTTTTGCAAGCTTGAGGAAACCATTAAGGACGCTCAGCCTGGAGTTCCGGTGTCGGCTAAAGGTCCACAGCCCAGTCTGTCATTCAGCCTTTGCTGTAGATCAGACATGTAGGACATGGGGTGTTTTGTTTTGTGTTGTGTTTTGCTTGCTTTCTAGTTAATTCGTCTACCAAGATTGTGGCCTTTTGGAAAGGCGTATGTGAGTGAACGTCACATGCAGTATTCGGGGTGGTTTGTGACTTTCCTGGGGAGATTTACACGTAGCGAGCTCCCAGTCTCATCCACTGTGTCTTTCCGCGGCGGATAATGATGGTGCGCCTGTCCTCCAGTGCCACGTCTCCACTTTGCTGCTACATGGTCTCTGTTCCTATACCCCCTGCCCCTGGGAAAGGAATCATGCAAACATCTGCCCGCAGCAAACGGAGCCAGAGTTCTGTCAGCTCATAGAAGACACCTCCCTTAACCTGCTGGATCTCAGTCTCAAGAAGCCCAGAAAATGGTTTGGATTTGGAATGTGGAAGGGCAGCTAGGGTCATACGGCCCCGAAGGGCTATCTAACAGCGGTCAGCCTCCGGTTCTGCCAGGCACGGAGGAGGAGGGTGGCCAGGGCCTTGTCGGGGCCTAGCTTCGAGGAAAGATTGCACCGGCAGAGACCGTTGACCCAGGACCACTTCCAGGGTAGAGGGGACGAGATGGGCCACACCGTCCTTTCGTTGGTAGGAAAGACCTGGAATGGGCTGTGCCGGGACCGGGAGAGTAGTGGATTGGTGCGTGATATTCTGGGGGTGGAAGAGTCCAGACCGAAGGTCAGCTTGAATATGCAGCCATTCACCTTCCGAAGAAGAATCACGTCAGATGTCATTCTCCACCATCCATTTTTTTTTTTCTCCTTTTCCCCCCTCGTGATCACACAGACGAGGAACCGGGCAGGTGGCACGAGAGCGTGAGGCAGGCTCGGGTGTTGAGCCAGCAGGCGTGACGGCAGCAGCGCCTCCACTGCCTGCGAGGGCCGTTGCTTCTCAACGCCAGCCCGTCACCACTTTGCGGACCTGTTCCCGATCCTCCGATTCGCCGGCAGAAGCTGTGGATGTGAAACTTGCTGGCGCTGGCAGATGTTTCACGGTTTCAAAGCATTACCGGCCAGAGAAAGCTCATCTGTAGGAAAGATGTGCTTTGCGGACTGCCGGTTTGCACACACGGACGTACACGGCCCAGTAACGTTGTCAGAGCGGGGATATTCCGGACGATAAGCTGACAATGTGGAAACAGTTTCGTGAAATAAAAGGAAACTCAGCCTCCGTGATTAATATTTGGGGGTATTTCCCTTTGAGTCTCTGTCTAGTGCGTGTATATTTTATATGCATGCTTTAAAACAGTTGTAATCCTAGGAGCCTGCGTTTTTTCCACCTACCATTATAGGCAGTTTCCTTATGTGATTTATAATGGCCGCGGCGCAGTCAGGGAAATGTATTGCGGTATGCAAAATCGTCCCCCGATTGCTGGGCACTTAGGTTGCTTTTGATTTGACAGCATGGTAAGCAGTGTTGCAATTACACATTTACTCGTAGCACTTTTTCCCTGTTTGGGATGATTTCCTTAGAACCCGAAGGATTGCTAAGTCAAAAGACAGGAAAGTTGTTACGGCTTTCGGCATATATAGCCAGCCCGCTTTCCAAAAGCGTTGTACCGATTTACGCTGCATTCAGGAAAATACGAGTGTGCGAGCTGTCGGTGTATCCTTGCCAGCATTATTATCTTGTAAGACCCACCCCCGTAGCGGTAGGTGAAAATTGGGCTCCCATCCTTTTTTGAATTTACATATATTTGAGATGTGCCCATAAATCCGTTGACTGATTATATTTAGTCTCATAACATCTGTATTCACTGAGGCTAAATTTTGTTGAGGTTTTGCTTGCTTTTTACGTGTGTGTGCGTTTTTAAAGTTCTCTCTGTTAACAATTGATAGGTAATTTAGGAAGCGCCCCCCTAGCAAGGCCCTCCTCCAGGGGACCCCCTATCTCAGGATTGCTGCAGCTGCTACTTTTTACCGTGCATTCACTTGGAATCGGGCCAGGGCCCGCGCAGGATCCCCTTCCTGAAGAGGGGCTCTTGTGCGTCTGGTGAACCACAAGCTCAGGGCTGTATCTGCCAGTACGTTTTTGGCAGAGACATCTACTAAAATCTCATCCTCACCATTCTGTGAAATACAGTCACAAATATGGATGGTGATTACCTTACGCCGTTTCTTTGTAACCGCTAATCTCCACGTCCTAGATGATTTTTGTCCACCGCCTCCCCCGACCCCTGTCCCTCCCCCGTCCCTCCTTCCCCACTGTGCCTGGTGCCTGTTCTAACTACGGTGTAGATGGCACCCAATCCGGGTTTCTTGTAGCGTGGTCTAACAGAAAAGGCACGAGCCATTAATACGGACACAGGGGTTCTATTATTGGCTGTGCCCTCTGTTTAATAGTAGCTTAACAACAGGAACTTACCAAGTGCTGACATACCTCTTAGCATTCTTGATAGATTATTGTGTCTTCGTCACCCTCCTCTTAGATAGGAAATGTTCTTTTACCCGTATAGGTAAGGACACCACAGCTCAGAGAGATGCAGTGTTTGTCCAGTGTCATACTTTGTTTTTCTGAACTAAAGTGAGTTTTTTGTTCTTCAACCTCTCAGTCTCTTCAGCTGCAAAATAGAGTTCCTTCGCTTTACCCGCAGGGATGGCATGGAACTGAAATGGTGTCATGTGTACCTTAACTTGAGGTGGGTATTAAAATTCAGGACATGTAATAAATTGTTGTTATTAACCAGTGCATCTCTCTGGCCCCCTGCTTCTTCGCTTATAAAACGTCGGTGCTGAACCAGATTATTTTCATTGGTTAGTTTCAGCTATAATGTTTTCTCATTAGCTACAGACTCCTGTCCTAGTGGAAAAAAGCCAGTGTGGTCGCCCTGGCCTGCGTATACTGCATAGGAAGTCTTTTCTGCCTTCCGGGTACCCCTGTCCCTCTGAGCTGGCTCTTTCTCGGGAAGTGGGTGCACACTTTCAGCAAGTTGGAGTTTTATGCCTTGGTGTGCACGGAGAGCACAGGGAGGTTCGCATAATGGGGTACTTGAGATACCAGTATGCACTGGTCACGTTAAGGCCATGTGGAATTGCTTGCTTTGGCTCTGAGGATATTGTGACCTCTTAAATATAAAAGTGGGAATAGACTTTATTTTTCCTCATACCTTACCCTCAGCTGGGAACTTAATTAACCAAGGTGGTTAATGGAGAACCAAGGTGGTTAACGGAGTCAGCTCCACACAGACATGCACTCAGGCTTAATTTCATACATCTCTCTCTCTTTTTTTTTTTTTTGTTTTTTTTCCAAATAAGGATCCAGGATCCCATATGGCACTTAGCCTCCTAAACAAAGATCATCAGCCCTAGACGAGAAGCAGGTGGCCTGGCACAGAGAGCAGAGGTTATTTTTGCCGCTGGGCTCCTGCCATTTCAGAGTTTAATAATGGCAAGGTTGCACAGCGGGAGGCTGACCCCAGATGCTCTCCCTTTGGTGGGGATAGAGCAGTCCCACTGCCTCTGCAGGGAGTAAACTTGATCAAATCTAGGTCACAGTTACTCTCCCAGAAACGTCTCCGTCTAAACTTACTCCCATTTGCTACCTACTTGCCGCTTCCAAATCTGATCCATTCGGAGTGAAGTCACCAGCGTTAATTGTTGACCTGCCCTGGTGTCTCGTCAATGCCTGTGATGAGGAGATCTTGGCATTTTCTTTCGGGTCGACCCTTGGGCAACAGGTTGGAAAGACTTTGTTTTAAGGGTGGTATTAAAGACCAGAAGTTGGAAGCCTTTACTGTACTCCTGGCTCCGCCTTTCCGGAGGGTTTGGCTTCCCTGTTTATAATCCGAAGAGGAATTTCAAGTCCAAACGCAGGCGACAAAGATGAGTAAGAAGGAAAGAGCAAGGAAGAGGGGTAGTAACTGGAAAGGAACACGAGAGAACTGTGAGGTCGGGTGACTGTTACGCAGGCGTGTATATCTTTTACAGAACTCATTGAACTTGTACTTTTAAGATCCATGTGTTTTGCTGTGTATAAAACATACGTATAAGGAGTGAAATGCACTGGTGGTGAACTGTAGAGTGCATGCTTCATTTAATTGGTGAGCCAGTTGCTTCCCCGCAGGATGTGGGCCCAGTGTTGCTACGGTTTCAAGGAAAGCCTGAAATTCAGATATACTTTTAAAATTTGTTTATTTATTTTGAGAGAGAGTGAGAGTGTGCGCACATATGCGTGTGTGCATAAGCACAGAGGAGGGGCGGAGAGAGGGAGAGAGAATCCCAAGCAGGTTCCGTACTGTCAGCACAGAGCAGGACTTGGGCTTGCACTCACGAACCATGAGATCGTGACTTGAGCCAAAATCAACAGTCAGATGCCTGACTGACTGAGCCACCCAGGTGCCTTCAGAAACTCAGATATTTTTATAAAGATATGTAGACCTGTGGGCCCTATTTGGTCAAACAGAACACCAGTTGATCTCCAAACTGGAGGCTTCTTTTTTAAAAAGTTTTTTTTCAATGTTTATTTATCTCTGAGAGAGAGAGAGAGAGAGTGAGAGAGCGAGAGCAGGGGAGGGACAGAGAGAGAGGGAGACACAGAATTCGAAGCAGGCTCCAGGCTCTGAGCTGTCAGCGCAGAGCCCAATGCAGGGCTTGAACTCACGGATTGCAAGATCACGACCTGAGCCGAAGTTGGATGCCCAACCAACTGAGCCACCCAGGTGCTCCCATACTGGAGGCTTCTTAATTCTCCCCTAAGGATCATTACAGTTGCAACATTGAATGATTCTGGCTCGCAATGAGGCCTTGAACCAAAAACAAACAAACAAGCAAACAAACAAAACAAAAAACAACCTCACTTATCTCTCAGTTTTCCTCTCACCTATAAGATGTTGGGAATTCATAACTAAACTTTACAGGGATCTGGTGAGAAGCATGAGGTATCGTGTACAAAACAACTTGGAAATACAAAGACGCAGCACATAAACACAAGTCTCTGTTACCTTTATTATTATTATAAAGAATTATTGCCATTTTCAGAATTACCAGTGTTGAGAGTAGAAGCACCGAGCTTTTCTAGGACGGCTGATAGAAACATCAACAATTCACCATGAGTAAATTGCGTGCGTGCAAATGAACATGCAGACTTTTCATTATCCTTGGAGGGGGATGTTCCTGTGTGGTGTGTGACAAAAAGAGAAGGCATTTCATTTGTACAGCTGCTCGTATAAATTGCAGAAACTCTGGGAGCCAAAGTCCAAGGTACGGCAGTAGCATATAAGGAAATGAAGCTGATGCTATATTAAAGATTCCTTGTCACATGTACTCACTGCCTGGGGACGGGGTTGCTCCAGCCTTGTCAGTGACATTTTGTGAACAAGCAGCCTGTATTGGATGGTGATAAATGGATTATCTTAAATGTCATTCGGCAGTGTTTTAGAGTTGCAAGGAGAGTTTTGATATTGAGTTGTTGGTTAGTATATTCTGCACCAATCCTTTATGATGAAATAATCTCCTGAAGTTACGTTCAGAAATGTCAAAGTTGCTTATTTCTTCAATCACCCGTAGCAGTTTCTATTACAAGATATGCAGAGAAGATTGTGTAATAATGTCAAACTATTTATAGCCCCGTTTCCTAGGACTCTCGACTCTCCCAGAGTTGTTTGTGTATTTAATACCAAAGATTTGTTTTTATATTTATATAAATTTTTCTCTTTCTAAATTGACTTCAGCTGAGAATGTTTCACGAGTTTTTATAGAGAGTACATTTAAAAATTGATGCTGGCATTCAAAAAACCAAGGCCAATCTAACCCTTTTTAAATACAGACATTCCCTTAATTCGGTTTTAAATATTATAGTAGTCTGTGTGTGTGTGTGTGCGCGCGTGTGTGTGTGTGCGCGCGCGTGTGCGTGTGTTAGAGCTGTGTCCTTAACATTATATGGGTGTTATAATTATAACAAATTTAAGACATGCTGTTTATTTAGGATAAAGCAGTATGTAATACTTTGGCAGAAGACGTTTTATTAATTATTTCATGCTAAGTAAGGTATACATTATTACATTTTAAATATTTCTTTGAAATTCCAGGTTTCATAACATTACTGTTGCACAGAATATAGTCATTTGTATAAAGATTTGGTCCAGTGGGTTCATATGGAAATATGCACAAAATAGATTTTGAAAGCATGTCTCAAATTTTACTTGGCAAAGTTATTCTAAATATTGGCTTTCCTCCCCGAAAGATAAGCTCTTTCTAGACACAGTATTGAGATTATTTAATATCTCTCTGCACACAGTGACTCCCTTCAGCCCCTCTCTACTAATCTTACCCCCATCATGGCTTCTCCACAGTTTTTTTTTTTTAAAGGCATGTAATGTTTATTTTAAAAAATAAAAGCAATATAAAGAACATTGACTTGGACCATAGAAAATTACTGTTTCTATAGATCAAAACAGCCACCTAGCAGCAATTTTATACAGCTCATCCTAACAGCTAATATTTCTGTCCCCCTAATAGTTTACTGTATGCTAGACACATGCTTGATGTATATGAATTTGATGCAACCCTATGAGTAGGGACTGTTATTACCCCCATTTGCAGATGAGAAAGCTGAGGGGCAGGTTGATTTAAGTAACAGAACCAGCAGCCTAGCTCCATTGTCTGCAGGTCACCATGACTCTTGTATTGCCTCTCCAGAAAAGCAGACTTCCTTTGAGTGCCCCGCCAAGTATATTGCTTTCCCCGGGGAAAAGTGATGTGATTGGCTTGGTGTGTGTCCTGTTTGATCTACCTCTTCTGATGACTCTTGGTGCATATATGGACTATCTCTGCAGCCAAATCCCCAGCAATGGTACTAATAGGTTAGATGTGTGTGCATTGAAGATTGTAGTAACTGTGAAATCACTCTCTAAAAGAGCTATGCCAATTTACATTCCCATCAACTGTGTATGAAGAACTGACACCAGTTTATCACTCTTGATCATTGTATTTTTGCCACTTTGATAGGTGGTGTTAGTGGACCTTTTACTTTTTCTTCTCGTCTCATCTGTTCACATCCTTTATGCAATTTTCTGTTAAGTTGTTTATCTTTCTCTTTTTGATTTGTGGTTCTTCGTGTGTTCTGTGTTTAATCCTGTTCCTTGATTTATATTTTGGCCCGGTTACCAAAGTTTTGTGTTTTGAAATGGAGGGCTTATTCCCCTCTCATTTTCTTTTTTTAAATAATTTTGTTGCTGTTTCCTGCCTTTTACTTCCAAACGAACTTTAGAATCAGGTGGTCAGATTCCATTTTTTTAAAAATGCTGTTGGCATTTTTATAACGAGTGCATTGAATTTATAGATTGCTATGTTAGAGAACTTTAAAACAAACTTTTTCTTCATCCATTAAAATAATGTATGTCTTCATTTGCTACTGTTACCTCTTGTGTCTTTTAAGTAGAGTTTTAGAACTTTTCTTCACATCCTTTTACATTTATTTTTAGGTATTTTAAAGTGTCACTATTTTCAATGGAATTACACACATGTAGGATAGCTGCTGAGTTTTTATCTTTATTTGTATACCTTACTAAATTCTTTTCTCATTCCTAGTAGTTTCTCAGTTGATTTCCTTGGAATTTCTGGATAGCAAATGATATAACATAACAATGATGTCGCCCTTTTCTCTCCAACACAGATACTATTTTATCTTTCTTTCTTCCTGTCTTAGCTGAGATTTCCAGAAAAGTGTTGAACAGTAGTAGAGTTAGTAGGCATCTTTATATTTTTTTATTGTTGACTATGACAGTTCCAGTGTCGCACAAGTCAGTTTGAGATTTCTAGTCCATACTTTTTATCAAGTAAAGGAATTTTTATCCTCTTTGATGCATATTGCATTCAATTGGATCCTAATTTTTTCGGAGAGAGGTTGTCTACTGAGATGACCGTATGTTTTTTTTTTCCTTTAATTTGTAAACGTGATATATTACATTGTTAGAGTTTATGCTGTTGAACCATCTTTGCATTCCTGGAATGGACCTGACTTGATTGTGATGTAATACACAGATGGACTTGACCTGCTGGTATTTTATTTACTATTTGCCTATTCATTTTCACAGGTGTGACTTCCCTGTAGAGGTCTTATCCCTATGGACACCCTACTTAACAGGTGTCAGTAGACTTCATTCATTATTAACTTTTTTGTGAAGTAGACACTTTTGAAGTTTCTCCAAGGCTTGATTGGTTTCGGGCTTTTTTTAGCCTCAAGACTTGCATGCAGCGTCCCTCACGTTTTTGAACTTTATTTCAATTTGACACTTTCCAGAGGAAAGGCATGCATTCACGCTTTCAACTTTTTAGCTTTTGCCTCCCAGCTTCTTTGTGTGGAGGGAGTATAAATATTTCCTTGAAGCATGATGCTGCCCCTTTATGAAACCTGGAATTGCCCCTTTTCAATCGGAAAGTATAAATTTGCCTCTTCATTCTTAGCCCATTGGAGCCATAATTGTATTTAGTCCTAATTTATATCAAATGTTCCCCTAGAAATAGACATTTACTATTTCTAAAAACTGTTAATGTTTATTTATTTTTGAAGGAGAAAGAGAGACAGAGCGTGAGCTGGGGAGAGCAGAGAGAGGGAGACACAGAATCCGAAGCGGGCTCCAGGCTCTGTGCTGACAGCCCAGACGTGGGGCTCGAACTCACGAACTGTGAGATCATGACCTGAACCGAGGCTGAACGTTTAACCAACTGAGCCAGCCAGGTTCTCCAACATTTACTGTTTTATAGTGACCAACACCTGGTTTGGAGAAGACAGTATTTTGTCTTTTTTTTTTTTTTTTTGGCAGAATGTCATGTATGAGGCATGCCTACCAACACTCCCCCTTCTCTGGCCCATGCAGATGTCACTAATCTGACTGCCTCTTCCTTCCTGAGCTCCTATATAGTCTTCTCAACAGAGCATAGTGAACAGCTACCACCATTTGATTGGCACTTAAAATATAGAATGGAACCTATTGCTGTCCCTAGTGTCACGGAAAAGGCATAGATTGGAAGCCAGGCACCCTGGGTCATTGCAATACTTGGTCTTTGTTGCCACAACTATCCAATGAAGAGATTAACCTGGGACATCTCTGATGGATCTTCTGTTTTGAACCTTTACCACTTCTGTTTACATAGGCTCCTTCAACATTGTTTCAGGACCCCAAATTTGCTTATCTTCAGGATTTGTAAATCTCCACTGAAGGGTACATTTGGAGTTTTTACGTCCCCATTTTGCTGTTTTTGTAAAACAGCAAATACGTCTTGCCCTTCAGCGAATTCTTCTGTTGTTGTTCAGTACTTCCTCCTATTTTTAAAATTAATAAATTCTCCTTGTAGAATATTCGAAAACTACATAACAGTATAAGAAAAAGACAAAAATTACCCGTAATCTTACTGTCCAGAACTGTTAGCATCGAGTGTATGATTAGAAAGATTTCTGTTTTAAAAAGTTTTTGTAGCTTTCTTTTTCACAGAATATTATTTTGTGATTATTTTCTCATTAATTACATTTCATTCAAGAATAATCCCCCTCAAAATATACATCTGTTTAATTATATATCTTTTTTCACTTTAAAAAAAATGTGTTTAATGTTTGTTTATTTTTGAGAGAGAGAGAGAGAGAGACAAACAGAGCATGAACAGGGGGAGGTGCAGAGAGAGAGGGAGACACAGAATTTGAAACAGACTCCAGGCTCTGAGCTGTCAGCCCAGAGCCTGACATAGGGCTCGAACTCACAGACTGTGAGATCAGCACCTGAGCTGAAGTCAGACGTTTAACCGACTGAGCCACCCACGCACCACCTTTTCACTTTTAAATATTATGACAGATATCCTTTTATATAATCTTTGAGCCTTTATTGAATAAATTTCTAGATATCAAATTACATGGTGAAAGGAAGTATACTTTGTAAGTTCACAACACATTGTAGTACTTGATAAATATGTGTGCAGTGAGTGTTTGAATAAAACATTACCCACTTGATTTTCAGAAAGGTGTTCCAATTTACATTTTCATCTACAGTTTTTGAGAATGCCTTTCTCTTCTCATGTTTGGGAGGATGGAATATTACCATTTAAAAAAAAATCTTTGCCAATTTTATGGGCAAAAAGTTACCTCTCATTTCATTTCTTTGTCCCTACTGTGGTTGGACATCTTTCATGTTTCCTGGCTGTGGGTATGTATGTGAATTTCTTGTGTCTTATGTCAATCTCTGCCCCCCCCCCCCCCACTTTGGAGGCATACATGTTAATTGTTAATAGCTACAAAGTCACAAGCTCATTATCAAGGTGTCGCTACTCTTTGACAATTATAACTAACTTTGGGGGCAGAATCCCAATATGGAGGTAAAGAAGAGAACTAGGAAGTCTTCGTACATCTGACATGACTCTGCGGTCACTAACTTTGCTTTCCTAGGTCCATGCTAAAATTGAGACGTGCCAGCTCTTTTGGTCATTTCTGAAGCTCTTTTGGTACTTGCCCCCTTCCCCTTGGCCTTCATTCAGTTTGCCCTGTCCTTGGAGCTCTTGGCTTGCACAGGAAGCCTGAAGCCAAAGCATGCGAGCTCAGTAACTCTCATCTCTGGACTTGAAAACCCGGCTTCCAAGCTTCTGCTGCTTACCAGCAGGCCACGCACAGCCCTTCCTACCAGTGAGGGAACCAAACCCGCTGCTCCCAGCTGTGTGTGGCCTTCACGAGTCGAACTGTGAAGAAGATAGAACCAGTCCCACCCTTAAGTCTAGAAGAACTGGTTAATCATGTCATGAAACCACATGCCTTTGCACTTTTCTGTTGCGACTCCTAATTATTCCTGACTGGAATCCCTTGATTTATTCCTCATCCTTCTAACTTGATGCTCCCGAGGCCATTTTATCAGTTGTGAAATTAGTCCCTGACCTCTGTGTTCTGGTGAGATTATTATTTTTTTAACGTTTATTTATATTTGAGAGAGAGAGAGACAGACAGAGTGCGGCCGGGACCGGGGCGGGGGTGGTGCAGAGAGAGGGGGAGACACAGAATCTGAAGCGGGCTCCAGGCTCCGAGCTGTCAGCACAGAGCCCGACGTGGGGCTTGAACTTGGAAACAGGGAGATCATGACCTGAGTGGAAGTCGGACGCTTAACTGACTGAACCACCCAGGCACCCCCTGGTAAGATTATTTAGCAAAACTTTTGCTACATGGAAACCAGAGTGGCTGAGAAAAAGCCCCGCTTCTGCATCTGTCACGTTCAGGACTCGCCACACAGGTTACACGCTGCATATGGGCTCCTGGGTAAGAGAGCTGCTGTGAAGAAGAGCTAATGTCCAGCCCATGCTCCAAACTGGGAGACTTTGCTTGCCCACACGGGGCACCTTTTTCTGATTTGCCCAAAGGTGCTGGAGACACTTGCTGAGGCCCCGATCAACAGCGTGTATGTCCTACAAAGTGCCTCTCCTTCCAAGCAGGTTAGGATCCAAACAGCTGTCTGTAAGACCTTTTGCTTGTAAATCCGAAGCAGCATCGAACAGCCAGCTACTGACAATGCTGTCCGGCGGATGCATACTTCTGCTCTGGGAGTTAGGCTTGTTCTTATCATAAATCTAAATGGGAAGTTCTTGGGTAAGAGAAAAGATTGTATTTAAATAGCTCGGTATACAACAGTTTTCTTTTTCATTGCAACATAGTTGGGTTTTTTGTTTTGTTTTGTTTTCCTTCCTAGAGCAACCATAACGGACACAGGATTAGCTGCAAAAACCACTTTGTCGTACTTTGGAATTACAGAATTCTACATTCCCACAGATTCACATTGTACACAAGGCTAAACAGACTTTAGCCAGTTTTCCTCAGAGAGGGATAGCATGGGTTCTGCACAGTATTTCAGGCCTAGTGAGCTGTCGTCAAATTTGGAGGGAAGGTCGTGTCAACGATTCTTACATTAAAAAAAAAAATGTTTTTAAGTGGTTTTTCTTTTTCACTTGGAGGTAAAGTTCAAGTGGCATATTCCTTTGTGTTCCCCCAATCGTTGCACCAAAAACGCAAAGCAATCTCCCCTCGTAAGTAATGTCAGCAGCCATGAAGGAAAACCTAAAGCCCTAAATGGCTTTTAAGAGCCATTCTGAGCTTAATTTTAGTATCTGGATCCTGGGCCTCCGAGAAGGATGAGGCAAAGGCTCACCCCACCACACTTTCTCATTGGCGAGCACTGCAGAGTCGGAGCTGGGGGGCTGTTAATCTCAACCTCACTGCCCGTGAAGGTGGAGGGTTGCACGCTCGTGGAAAGGCACGGCACGCCTCACCTGCACCTCCCCCCTTTGGCCTGCCCAGTTTTGCGAATATGATGCAGGGAGGGTGCCTTACGTGAGATTTCAATTTTCCTTTTCGTGGTGGAAATTAAAGTCTAAGTGACTTTTATTAGGCCTTTCATTCAGATACCATGATCAGTGAGCGGATAAAGAAAGCCTCACCCTGACGATGTTCCTGTGCCCTAATGTCACAATCCAGAGGCGTTTTCAGTGGCATCGCTTGTTTGCCTGGAGGGTTCAGAGAGGTTTCAGTCTCTCCCACACCTCGTCCCAAAAGTTGCCATTACAATACCTGCTCGTCAGAACTTGTTCATCCGCACTGGTGATACAAGCCCTGTCTTCGAGTGACAGAAGGCCCAGAAATGCTGCTCTCGTGGCGGCCCTGCCCAAGAAACCTAGTTTTCTAACTGGGCTTCCGAGCTATGGAAACTTGGTCACCTTTCACCTGAATCTCTAATATGCTTTGCAAATGAGGAGCTGGTGAGAAAAATATGCAGCTTGAAGCTGGCGAAGTTTTAAGTGGGTAAAGCTTGTAGTGTTCAGATCATAGCCCCAAATTACTTAAGGGCTTCTGCTAACATGGAAATAAGACTCTTTTCTGCCGAGAGATTGGATATTCAGATAGATTTTTTTATGAAGGAAATAAATATTTCAACATGCAAACACTACCCAAGCGGGTAGTGATGCTTCAAAACAGGGTCAGAGGTCAGGTGTTTTGTTTTTTTTTTTTTTTTTTCCTGTTTGTTTTTTGGGACAGCTCCCAGTTTAAAGGTATTGCACGTTACTACCTACCCCGAGCCTCACATGGTAAAGTAATTACTGCCAGCTAGCACAAAATATGTACATTCATTTTTATTTCCAAAGGTCCTGAGATTCCTCTCTGCATTTTTTGGTGGTCCTCATTATAAAAAAAATAGATCACGAAGAATGGATGGTTTTTCTCTATCGTAACTGTAAAAAAAAAAAAAAAAAGTGGGGCTGAAAAAATGCATGTCTGATAGGTCAACTTTGAACAGACTTAATTTGTAGTAATACGAGTAAATAAAAATAGAATGTGGTGGTTTTTTTTTTTTTTTTCCTTTAGAGAATAGTGTGGTTCGTTTTCATAGTTTGCCCACAAAACATGCCACAGACCCCCTAGGGTATTGGATACCTGGAGGAGAGGCTGACCGCTAGGTTATCTGAGCGGATGGGGGTCGAGATGTCTTCAGACAGGCACAGGGATGTGTGGCACGGCGTTGTTCTGAAGCTCAAACACCGAGTGGAATTTTGGTCACAGTTGGAATTGTTCGATGGGACTCAGGGCTTCTGCAATCTCCCCCCCCCCCCCACCCCTTCAAATAGGGAATTTGCAGAGCAGTTAATTAGTAGTTACGCAAAACAGCAGAAACAGCCCAGATCCGCACAGGAGCCAGCAGGTAATGTCAGCGAGGGAGGCGGGCGAGGTACAGTGTGGGAGGGAGCTGAGGGCACCAGACAGAACCAGAAAGCACACTTCAGCTGAAAGAGGACAGCCAGCCAGTCCTCTGCTGCAGCCCGCGGTCGCCGTGACCAGCCCACTGCCGGCCATGGGGCCAGGTGATCCCGTTGTGATGCACCTGCCAGATCTCTTTTTTCCGAAAGAAGCCAGAAATCCAGATTTTTTTTTTTTTTTTAACGAAACGTACTTCCGTAGAAATGTTGACGGCTAACTTTTTTTTAAAGTTTAAAAACACGTGTGAGGGCTGGGTTTGGCCTCTAAGCCACGGTCGTGACTTCAGCTTGCACAAAATGGACAGAAGGGGAGCTGGGTGCTTCGTGGCAGTACCTTCTCATTCTCCAAGGGAGGTGTTCATAGCTGGGTGGGTTCTGAACAATTACTGAACAATTCTGTAGACTCCACCGCTATGGTGAAGAATGTAGTTACTCTGAAAACGAGGGCAGCTTCTCACGTTTATGTCATTTGTTCGTGCTTTTGTTTTGTTTTGTTTTAGAGTCATAGATCCTTTGTCAAGGCTGACCTAACTAAGAGAGCAGAGTTCCAGAAAAGTTGGTAGGACAGAGCCGCCCTTAGCTTTCTTTCCTTGCTGACTTTTAACCCATCACAAAGTAATTACTTCTCTCTCCTCCCCGCCTCTGGCATCAGCCTTTGGAATGTGGTTATTCTTTAAAGTTCACTGTGAGGCAGGACGTTATTCACACACATCTCCTTTCCCAGAGCTACTAAGCCTCAGTAGAAGACAGCGTTCGTGCCACGCTGAAACAGATGAACCATCACTCAATGTGTGCTTTTGAGTAACTGCTGGTTTAGTAATGATCAGATAAGACTTTGACGAAGTCCGTGATATTGTAATATGATTATTTTAATATTGTTTCTTTGGGGCCCGTCCTTCACCCTTTCTCCTGGCCTCTGAGTTTCTTGGGTAGAGAGTGGAATGACGGAAATATGTTTGTTCTTCAGGGCAGAGAGGCGTGGTGGTGAGTAGAGAAATTACAGTGTGTCCTCAGCCGCCACTGATGTCCTTCCAAATAGGTGAAGTTTAGTTTAAAGCCTGCCATTAATTCTTGGCCCCTGGCAAGAGTGGTACAAGGTTGCCTGTTTGTTCCAGTGGGGGGGCGGGGGTGGGTGGGGAGGGGGAGCACAGCAATTAGTCAATGACATTTATGACCGATTTATAAAACACAAATGAAATAATTGGTTACAAAATCATGACAAGCCTTCACTTGTCGTTCGCAAACTTGTTCTCGACACATTGTGAAACTTTTATTACGAACACCCTTTGCAGAAAGCAAACAGCAGCCGATCTGAAGAGACCAAGCCAAAGCCCTCGGCTTTGGGAGTAGCTGTGGGAGGAGAAGATTCTTGAAGTTATGTTTCCTGTCCCCTTCCCAAACAAGCCCCCTTGTTACTAGATCCAGAGACCGTTTCGGGCAGGGAATCACCACGGTTTGGGTGTAAGACGCCCAGGTATGAAAAAGCAAAAGAAAATCTTTGCCACCAAACTTAAAAAAAAATTTTTTTTTTAATGGTTATTTATTTTTGAGAGAGACAGAGACAGAATGCGAGCGGGGTTAGGGGCAGAGAGGGAGGGAGACCCAGAATCCGAAGCAGGCTCCAGGCTCCGGGCTGTCAGCAAAGAGCCCAACGCGGGGCTCGAACTCACGAGCTGTGAGATCACAACCTGAGCCGAAGTCAGACGCTCAACCAACTGAGCCACCCAGGCACCCCTTTGCCACCAAACTTTGAATGCATGGGAGCCCTGTTTGGTCTTTGATGAGATTTAAGTACAGGCTGTTTGTAGAATAGTTAAGGGAGAGGCAGTATGCGCACTTACAGCCCTTTGCTTGCCCCTTAAAATACCGTCTCGGGGCAGCATCGAGGAAGGAGTGCCAGTGTTGACCCCAGATGCTGGCCCCGGGTGATTTTTCCGTTTCCACATCTTTCAGTGCCTCACCTCTGATCCCTCACCTCCAGAGAGAGGACATTCGCCAAATCGGACGGAAAGGGGAGCCAGGAGCTAACTGTACATGTAAAGATAGGTATCCTGGGATATAATTTAAAGCTAATTTTTAAAAGAGTTTGTCCATGCCTTTGATAAGGACGTTCTCAGTTTGAAACCCATAGTTTCAGGAGAGATGTTCCATTTCTTTCTTTCTTTCTTTCTTTCTTTCTTTCTTTCTTTCTTTCTTTCTCTCTTTTTTTCTTAGTTCCTCTTAAACGTTTCAGACCCGTGATCCGATAGGGCTGGCTGGATCTAAGTCTTTTATTTTTCAACACTTCTTTGCAAAATTAAGAAAAACTGGCTGGTCTAGTTTAGAGAAGAAAGCGAATGTGAGAGTATTTTCATGAGGCATTCCAGCACCAAAGCCTTTGCTTTTGGTGATAGACTGCTGTAATTTTGAAATCATTTTATACCACGCTAACGCTCTCAGTGTCCAGTTTTCTTCTCAGACTGCTTAAAACAACAACCACGGCCACCCGCTTTTGTGAAAAATGGGATTGGAATCAACAAAAGGAAAGCTAGCCGTGGACGTTACTCAGCAAGGCTAGGTTAAGCTGGTCTGTGTTCTTCCAGAACATACCGTTGAGGATTTCAGCCATCTCAGCCTGGCAACATGGGGTTGCCTTGGCCTCCTTTGTGAAGAGCAGCCACGCGTTCCCTTCTCCAAAGCTGAACATCGTCCCAAACGCACTGGATCCTTCTGACGAGCCTTTCTTTGTGTGGCACACAGGAAGGGACGGGCCATGAATATGCAATGGCTCACATGTACTGTTGTCTTCTGCAAAAAATCCCAAAAGGGTGCTCTGATCTCAGGGTTGGGAGCCCATTTCTGATTTCAGCCTAGACAGGTCTGCCGAAAACCATAATCAAGCTGATTGTATTGCCCTGGAATTCTAATTTCCAATTTAGGGGTTTGCTATATAATCTCTAGTAGAGTGTGTCTAATCTTCATGAAACCCAGAGTCTTTATATAAACTCTATGGATTTCCTTCCATGTGTCTAGGCCGAG
The DNA here is from genome assembly GCF_027475565.1 of Acinonyx jubatus. NCBI lineage: Eukaryota > Metazoa > Chordata > Mammalia > Carnivora > Felidae > Acinonyx > Acinonyx jubatus. The sequence continues at coordinate 29,997,006 of NC_069396.1, read as the reverse complement.
TGGAGCTGTGTCTTTAGGCTGAGCTGGAGAGACATTAAATTACTGAGTTACATGAAGGCAGCGTTGTGAAGTCGCTCTCTTTTTGAAAGACCAACTCAAATTCTATATGCTGCAGCTTTGATCCTTTTCATTCAATTCTAAGTACACTTGTTATTATAGTAACTGTTGTTTGTATGTTATTTTAGCTTTTTACTTAAGTAGCTATTTAGCAATTTAAATGAAAATGTAATTAGGTTACATCTGTTTTACATGCATGTAATACCACGCAGATGTAAACTTCTATTAAAGCCATATTTTCTTTTTGGCAAGAAAAGGCAAAAACAAAATTGCACCCATCACTGGAGTACGTCCTGCTCTTTAAAAAAAAACAACAAAAAAAGTATACACAAAGCGCCGTGCGATTATTTATGCGGTGGTGAGAGTGTATCACTTCTATTTTTCAAAAAAGTGAAAGAACCAACAAGTGCCTTATAATTTATCTGGATGCAGAGTTGAAAAGGACAGTGTCCTGTGGGTTTGTGCAGACAGGGGTGCATCCACCTGTACGTCACATTCGCTGGCTCTTAACAACCCACGCGTGGCGGGAAGGGCCACGGGGCCACCTGGGGTCACACCTAGTTCTGCGTTCACCTGACTTCGACAAAGCCACTTTACTTTTCTCTGTGCTTGTTAAAAACCCGAGGAGTAGTAATATTGGCCCAACCTGCCTCCCGGGCTTGTCATGAGGAGCAAGTGAGATAACGAGGGTGCAGGTATTTTGAACAGTATAAAATAGAGTGGTGAGTGGATCTGTCTGCAAACAGCCCCTCCCCTCTGCCCCCCCCCCCCCCCACCTTTTGTAGGCACAATGGGGATTGAACTCCAAAATTAGTTCTCCTGTTTTGGGAACCACGGCCTCCCTTATAGCCTGTTAATAGGATTTATAAAACATCATTTCAGACAAAGTCACTTATCTTATTTGCTAACGAGACACAGAATTTGGACTGTCTGGAACCAGGTAGTATTTTAAGAGCTGCCCATTTGTCCCATACATGCTCAGTATTTCAATGCAGCCATTTTTAACGGTGGTTTTTATGGTGTCAGTAAAAATATTTTCATATAATTCTTCCTTGTAAATATGGTTAAACTTTTAGCTTTCTGCTACTTGGTGACCTGTTAAATGACTTAATGTGCCTTCAAATTGATCGTTCAGCACCAAGACAATAAGCAGCCAGGAGGAGCCAGGTTTATGGCATTTTGCTCTTTTGTGTCGGGGCCTTAAGCTGAGCTATGAGAGAAAAAAAAAAAAAAAAGTCTAGCAGAGTTTGCAATATTCAACTTCTTAGAGTTTTCTCATCTCGGATTCTCAAAGAGAGAGCATGGACGATAATGCTTCCTTCTCTTTTGTCCCTGTTTTAAGAAGCTAGTGTCTTAGATGGCAAGGAAAGGAAATATTCTCTCCACGTAGCGATAGACCTGCCATCCATCTGACACTTGCTATGTGCCAAGTGCTGTTCTAAGTGCTTCCTGCATTGTTTAATCCTTTACGGTAAATTCACGGGGTAGGTAGCATTGTCATCCCTCATTCTTGCGGTAAAGAAATTGGACCCCACCCCCCGCCACCCCGCCGAGAAGTTAAGAATCTTTTCCAAGGTTATAGCGCTAATAAGCGGTAGAAGGAGGATTTTTAACCCGGACAGTTTGGCATTGATGCGTAGTGTTACCGCGTGTCATACTAGGGTTTGTTGTTGTGGTGGTTGTTATTCCTTTGTTTTTGTTGTCTGCTATCACCTGAATCAAGCATCTGTGACCTAGAAAGAATCTTCAGATACTCTTTCTCCCTGCCTTCCCCTTTTCCAAGTTCAGAAAAATACACGTGGAAGCCCTCGGTACCCCAGAAATGAAAATAAATACTACGCAGTACTCATGATACTTGGGGTTTAGTTCATGGGGGCTTTGGGTGAGGAAGTCTGGAGGAATAGAATGCCAAGGAGGATGAAATACATACTAAATAAAGATTCGGCTGATGGCTCTGGGAGCACAGCCGAGAGAGTAGTCAAGATGGGGGGGGGAGAAGCTTCTTTTGACCTGGGCACGGAAGAATGTAGGGGATCGTGATGCGCGAAGGAGGCAGGCGGTATGTCAAGCTTCAGGAACAGAGTGAGCAAAGACGTGGAGAAAAGAAACCACAAGCTGGCCTGTTGCACTTGGGAAAGCAAGATGTGGCGAAACCTCACGTGGGCACTGGCAGAAAGAGCACCAGGCCGGAAAGAGAACGACATCACCCAGGTAGGGCGATGAGAACGGGCAGCTGGTTAGCAATAAGGAGGGAAGGGGTAGATTTGAGGAGGTTACTGGGGGCTCTAGCCCAGTAGGCTGGTAATCACGTTAGTCATAAAAGCCAACTCCGGTTCAAGAAAGTCACGTATAGGGAGAGAGAATCAGGTCCGTGAAGAACACAGACCCTGTGTTCAGCATCCTAGGTCTGAATCTGGGCTCTCCCCAGCTGTGAGCAAGCTACTCGTTTAATTCTTAGTTTGCTTACCTGTAAGATGGAAAAGCATCTAACTCTTGATTTCAGCTCAGGTCATGATCTCACGGATCGTGGGTTCGAGCTCCACATCGGGCTCTGTGCTGACAGTGTGGAGCCTGCTTGGGATTCTCTCTCTCTCCCTCCCTCTCTCTCTGCCCCTCCCTCACTTGTGCACATGCTCGCTCTCTTTCTCTCTCTCTCAAAATAAGTAAATAAACTTAAAAAAAATTATGCGTTTTCTCGGAGTTCTCTTGGGCACACCACGGGGAGTTGTATCCTTCTGTGCGTGCCCTGCAGAATTCCGTGGCATTATAAACTTGGTGAGTCACTAGTACAGGAAGGCCACCCCAAACGTACCCTCTTCTATAACCTAAATCTCAGTGTGCGTGTCCTTTCTTTCTCCTTTCCAAAGTGCCCAAGTGAAGCTATTAAGTAGGTAATACGCCATTAAACCCAGATCATGGCGTTGGGGAAAATCACACTCGAGCCCGGTGAATCACACTCACTGTTAATTGTTAAGCTGCTGATGCCGGGCGCCTGACCCCACGGCATTTGTGTTGTGACGGCCCTTTCGCACTGGTGAACTAAATGAATATCCGCCACGATGCGAGGAGTCAGGGACGGGTCTGGGAAGCCCGGACACAGCATCAGATTGTGTTTCACCGAGAGAACAAGATTGATTTATTGTGTTACATGGGGGTGAGGTGGACCCAGCACAGGCACCGCTGTACCACATGCTTTGTTATTCCCTTGTCTGCTAAGTATGCAAGTACAAACAGCTTTCACACAATTTTTTACCTAGAAAGGAGCCCGGGGCTGCATCCAAGTACACTTAACATATGAAAATTGAGCTGCTTTGAACTTGTATGTTTTTGATAACTGCTTGGTGTGCTTCCTGGAGGATCACCTGTAGGCTTTTCTTTCCAAATCCTCATCCCTTTGATTGAGTGTCAGGACAGACAGCCCTCACTGAATGACTCTAGCCTCGTAATTCTTCCTTCATTCAGAGTTGAAAGGGAACAGCTCCAGATTCAATAGGCAAATCCTCAGATTTAGCTAAAGTCATTCAAACACTTTAAAACTGAAATTGTTTTGTTCTAAAATAGGGTTCAGATGGGCTACCGAATGTTGACACAAGCTAGTTGCTGCCTTGAACTACAGGATGAGGAAGAAAAACACACGTCCCTCCTCCCCTCCCCCCCTCTCCCGCCCCGGCTCCTCGCCCCACCTCCTGCCTGCCTTGCTTTCCTCCTTGCTGTCTCTGTGTCCCAGGGGTAAAAGGAGGACCAGAAGTTTGAGAGTCAGAAGTTTCAAAGCAACATGGCCTGGGTTGTTTTTTTTTTTCCTTTCTTTTTTTTTTTTTTTTTTTTCAGCACAGGGATAAGAACATACTTGACTCTTGTTTTCTCTCCTCCGTAAGGCCCGGCTGAACGTTCCTGCTCTCTCTTCCCTGCCCCCTTTCAGAGGAAGGAAAACAAGCGTGTTCTTTTTATCTTTACAAATGTGCCTGGTGGGGGCTAATCTAAACCAGTTCAAGATGCCTTTATTTAAAGCTGTCGAGAGGAACGGAAGGTGCTGCAGAATTAGAAATGAGGTAGCTTCTGGGCCTCTTTGCCATCCTGCTCCTGAAACTGCCCTCCCCCACCCCGCCGCGCCACCCCCTTTCTGGCACCAACCTGGATCTCTGCTGAGATCTCTGTTTCCGAGTCTTTTCAGAGATCGTGTATACTAAAAGATTGTTCCTTTCGGTTGAACATCCTGTGTCTGTCCTATTTGGCCAGAGAGTGCTTCTGTTGGGAAAAGCCATCTTCCCTCTGTGCGCCTAGTGCCCTATTTCAGAAGGAAGCCTGAAAGAGCCATTTCCACGTTCTGTGTACGGTCCCGCCCTGCGCAGCCACTGTTCCTCCTGAGTGAACAATCCTTGCCCTCTTCTCGGCCACTGGAAGAAGAGAAGGACTGTAACCCCTTATCAGGGCACTGGGGATCTGTGTGCCCCACTCAGGTTGAACTTGAGGCGAGGCTAGGAGATCGATTCTCTCCTGGCCGGTTTCCCACTTACGAAATGGGGCGTCTTTGCTAATCGTTGATACCAAAACTTTGGAAAGAATTTGGCGTATCCGTAAAGTGAAAGGTGTTACGTGGTTATGAAAAAGATCCCAAGACTGGGGGGCAAGACACAAAATGATGCAACAGTGATCCATACAAATCTCAGAACTGTACCAGGACTTGACCCTGTTGGCCTTGTGAATTTTGACCTACTGATGCTATATATGAGTTTATCAACCGCCTCGTTCATTAGATCCTTCCCCTGTTTCTCCTTTTCTGTTTCTCTCCTCGGAAGGCTTTTATAACTTTGTAATCATTTATAATTTTAAAATGCGTCTCATAATGCTTAAAAACAGCACTTGATTTTAATGAGTGCTGCTTAACCGTAGCAGGATCGTATCTGCATTACCGTTGATCCTTACAACAATACTTTGGAATGAAAGTAGAAAGTTTATGACACATTTTATTATATTCCTAAATGTGAAAGAGGATTCTAATTTAAAAATAAGTGGCTATACTTTTTAATTCTTATTTAGCCTCTGTAGCTGTTTTAATATCCCTTTTATGGTTGACTGGTCAATGTTTTAAAACAAGTTCTTCAGGGACTCTATGCCCATTAGTCCCTGGCAATAAAATCTGAACTTTACTAAAATAAAACATGATGCCATGGGGCAATTAAGAGGAGAACTTTCAGAGATGACTGCGAATATGAAATACAGTGATTTATTTTATTAATGGATAAGGGGAAAACCAGCCCACCTCTTTTAAGCTCAACTATGTGTATTTGGGTTTTTTTTTTTTTTTTTATATTTTTAATTTATTTCTTTGTTTCTCTCAGGGCAGTAGGGGGTTCCATAGTAGGCTGTTAAGGTACACCAAACCTCCTTTTGTAGCCTGCCACTTCTGAATATGAGCCTTTATTTTTTTTCATTTTATATGGAAAATGGGGTGATGTCACTTAGGAAAGCATTTTTCCCCAAAGTGGTTTTGGGAACCAGAATCTGGTGATGTGTTATTTAAAAGCGATAATGCAGTAAAGCTACGCCTTGTGCTTGAAATAATTGTAGGATTTATGGGATATATCCCTAACCTGTTCAGCTTTATGGAAGGACAAAATACAGGTATTCATTTCCTCGTAACTTTCTTAAAAACTTAGAAGCGCAGTTGACAGCTGTTTCCCGAACGTTATAATGCCTTCTTTGTTTATTAAGTAAGAGTTGGTAGCAATTTAGGACTCCTGCAATTTAGGGGTTGCTTAATTTGCAAATGGGATTGGCCTCTCTAACCTTTGAAGGAATGAGTTACTGTTAATGGCTTTAAATTTTCATTGACTCTCCATTGCCAACTAAAGGATAAGGCTCAGGTTTTTAAAAGCCTTACCTGACTTTCAGCCTCCTTTCCGTTACGTGCCCCCTTCCACCACCCCTTTCCCTCAGTAGTAGGTCTGCTCCACAGCGTCGACTACATCCTGAATTTTCCATCGATTGCACTTATTTTTCCCCCCTTCTCTCTCCAGGGACTCTTCTTCACCTTGTCCTACCTGTAGCCTTCCTCTGCTTCCTCTGCCAATGTTTCCTCCCTTCAGAGGGCTGCTGGACTCGGTAGCCAGGGCGTCCACAAATGCAAGATGTGCAGGACCCGCCTGCACGGCCGTGTGTGGCGGCCCCCTTGGCATCCTTCCCCCCCCCCCCCCCCCCCGCCCAGCAAATTGACCTCCTTCCCTGGTCCCTGGCACTTTCTACAGACCTTAACTATTGCACTTGTCACGTCCAGCGTAGCTGTTTGTGTAAATGTCTGTCTTGTTCACCAGACAGTGAGCCTTTTGAGGGAAGAGGTTGTCTTAACTATCTCTGTGCCCCAAGGTGCCCCAAGGGAGAGGCACAGTGACTGTCAGACGAATGCATGGACCACTGTTTTCCTGCATTAAGAAATGTCAAGAGATACCTGACTTAAGAAGTTGGATGAAGAGAAGCTTTTTTTTTTTTTTTTTTCTGTTTTAAAAGTCATTAATCAGCTCACACAATACACTGAGGAATCCTCCTCCTGTTAGACCAAGGAACACTGAACTCAGAGATCACCAGGAGCTGGCCAAGGGCCTGTGGTTGGCTAGTGAGACGCCTCATTCTAGAAACTCGAATCTTTTGGTTCCACAGCCCTGACCACCATACCGATGCTATCCTGGCAGGCACACGGTGTTGCCCACCCAACAGCCAATCTTGTCTCTACCCTGCCTTCTTCATCCCCGCTAAGAGAATCCCAACTGGGCTCAGCCCCTTGATTTCAGGGAGGTTGGCCCCTCTTGCAGACACACGTGGTGAATCACAGTTGGGTTAAGCCAGCCAAGGTGTTTCTATTCCTCTGGGCTAGATGCTCACTTTTCTCAGCCTCCCTGGCAAGCTCGGGTGGGGGTCGGGAAGAAGGGGGTGCGTGACACAAGTTCTGACATCTGTGAGACATAAGGCCATGTGGGCTAGGAGCTTCTAGAAGGGATTTGCTTCCTGATAAAAAGACCAGCCTCATGAAGGCATCCTACTGTGGCTCACAGTCGGGGGTAGGGGGGGTGGGGGCAGGATTCTGGAGCTGTGCAGGCTGCTTTCAACCATGACATGACACGTATGAGGGCAAAAGCTAGTGCACTGATGCTGGTAGAACAAATGGAAAGAAAGCCTGGATCCATGATGGCCAGCCTCAAAGCCTTTCACTTCCAGACCTCTTAGATGGCTTACCCTTTTGAGAGTTAGTTTTCTGCTACTCAAAGCAGAGTGCATCCTAGCTGACTCACTTGCTTGGAAAGGGAAAAATGAAAATGGAGACAGCATCCTAAGAGGAAAGATAGTGACTGGGTAAAATGTATAGAAGTCCGGGCAACATAGTGGTCAAGAAATGTGGTGACTGACTTGTACACTTCTGTTAAGCCCAGGGAAGACCCACCACGAAGCCCCCGCAACATTCATCATTCGAGAAACAGTAAGTTATTGGCACGTCTGGGTAGCTCAGTTGGGTTAAGCATCCTGCTCTTGATTTCGGCTCAGGTCATGATCTCGCGGTTCACGAGTTCGAGCCCCGCGTCGGGCTCTGTGCGGGAAAGGTTTCCTGGAGGAGGTGAGAGGTGAGCTGAGTCTTGACTGGGAGTAGGATTTCTCCAGGCAAAGAACAGTGGGGGTAGGAGAGGTGGGGTATTCAAGACAAAGGGAATGTGTGTTAAGATAAAAAGGCACAAGAAAAACAGAACAGTTGGAAACTGTAAACTTGTTGCCGTGTTCGGTTTAGCTCTTTTTCATTAAGATTTGGCAAAGTTGGTGATAGCTGCAAGTGTGTTATATTATGCTGTATACCTTTGGTATTTAAAAAGTGTCGTAACAATAATAACTTCAAGCGGATCAATGAGAGACAAAGGCATGCATATAACTATCCTTTCAGAACTCTAGATCTTCGGGATATTAAATAATTTTAAGCAGATCCTCAGAACTCTAGATCCTTGGAATGTTAAATCATTTGAAGCAGAATTAAAAAGGGGGTGGTTTCCATGGTCAAATAAGTTTGGGAAACATTGGCTTCAATAAAATTGAATAGTCTTCATCTCCGTAAGAACTCCTAGAGCCTCTAATACTCTCACATTAATTGTTACTGTCCAAAAGGAAGCTACCACCTAGAGCATGTCCCACAATATATTTGATTGTATACTCTTTTTTTATGTAACTATCTACAGAACCGTGGCATTGGAAAGGGTTGGTATAGACTACTTCCGAGAGCTTGACTGAGAAAGAAGATAGAGTTATAGGGTGACAGCTAAAATGGCGGATGAGTGAAGGAGGACATTTCATAAGACGGGAATGTCAAGAGCATGTGTGTATGCCAAGGGCAGAAAGCCGTGGTGAGGGAAGTTAAAGACACAGGAGCAGGGTGCATGATTGATTGGTAGGGCAAGGGCGGTGCTTCAGGTTACAAGAAGGAGGCACGTTAACGGACCTCTGCCAGCATCGCTGTTGAAGATGTCAAGATTGTTGTAATACTGTGTTTCCATGTTCTATGAGAGAAGGTAGGACTCCAGGTCGGAGACTTGATAAATACACTGGAGGCTACTTACTGAATTTGGGTATCAATTACTATTTTTCCAGTTGCAAGAGACAAGAAACCCAACCCACACAGACTTAAGTAAAAAGAATGTATTGGTTCATGTAATTGAAAAGTACATGGTGGGCACCTGGGTGGTTCAGTCAATTGAGCGACCAAACTCTTGATTTCGGCTCAGGTCATCATCCCAGGGTCGTGGATCGAGCCCCTCGTTGGGCTCTGTGCTGAGTGTGGAGCCTGCTTAAGATTCTCTCTCTCCCTCTCTCTGTTCTTCTCCCCTGCTCTCTCTCTCTAAGAAAAAATTTTTCTTTAATTTAAAAAAAAAAAAAAAGAAAGGAAAACTACATGGTAACTGGCTTCATGCATAGCTGAATCAAGGGAATAACCATATCACCGGGACCCGTCTCTCTGCTCTTAGGTTCTTCTTAGTTGGTTCCATTCTACCCAGCTGCTGGGAGCTTTAGCCTCTTCTGGTTCCAAGACGGTTGTAGCTCCAGACTTCACGTCTACCATCACGTCACTAATCCCGTAAGAGAAGAAGTTCACTTCTTTTTCTCAGAAGCCTCAGATTCTTGCCATGCCTCCTTAGTCTGAATGAATTATGTGTCCATCCCTGAAGCAATCCCTACAACCAGGAGATAAGGCATATTCTGATTATCTTAAATCAGTTAGTCCCCAAGTACCCTCCCTACTCCCTCTGCCCCCGCCAACCTCCAAGTAGTGGAAGTCCCCAAAGGAAAATCAGGAGTTCTATATCTCAGGAGTGAAATGTGTTAATAAGGTAATGTCTTCCCATCTCCAAAAACGGAAACTCCCGAAACAGGGCCCTTAGATTTTACCCAAGACGATTTTAAATTCTAAATGGTAGGATGTTTAGGGTCCCAGATCGGACAGCATGAATTAGATCCCTTCCATTTGGGGCACCCAAGTAAATGAAGGCTGTTGACAGCCATCACCGTGAGTGCTGTTGCTTACCGAAGAAGTCCTGCAATAAATCCTCTTCGGAAATAAACAAAAAGCAGTTTTTGAGAACCCAGCTTTCACCAAAGACCAGAACCTGTCAGCCACGGGCAGAAGCCATTAGCAGGATTTATATGTGCCTGTATCCAGCACTGAGTCAAAGGGAGATATGCAGAGGGGATTTCTCTCTTCTGGAAACCCAGAAGAGGAATGAGGAAGACTTTCTGGGTAAAGTTTCAGGGAACCTAATGCATAAATCCCCTTAACAAACACTGGGATTTGGGTTTGTAACTCATCCCTCTCAGCTTGGGTCCTATGGAGACAAGCTGCCAGAGGGCCAACACAGCCAGAGCCAGGAAGAAAGGGGTAGAATTTATGGAGAAAGCAGGGACACTGCTTAAAATGGTGACATGTCCACAGTGTGGCCCTGGGCACATTTTTGCTTTGAGGACACTTGGTGTAGTCCAGGAACTGTTGCCCGAGACCCCACAAAAGCAGCCAGTTGCTGGCTGCTCGGGGGTTGTCCCCTCCCTTGTGATCTGCAGCCTGACTGGCCTTCCTTTCTTCTTTCATTTAGACTGTGCCAAAAATGGGTTCTCCCAAACTGTGTGACACGTTAGAACAGGAGAGTCTGGGTTCTCTCCTGTCTGCATCACAGAGGGTATCATTAATTGGCTAAGTTTCTACCTCACAGGGAAATTTAAAAAACAAACAGACAAACAGCACACATTCTTTTTCCTCCTCTGACCATTCAGATATCCTTCCCATGGGTACCTCTCTGGCTTTGAGTAATGAAGCCAGAGTCTATATGCAGACAGCATGCCATGATCTCTCTTTACCTGTTTGTTGCGGTAGCTATAAAGCCAGAGCAAACGGTGAGTCGCAAAAGGGAAAGATCCAGAATGCAGCCAGCTGAAAAAGAGAACAGGAGTGATCTGGTATGATGATAAATGCTGTGCTCTATTTATGCTTTGGCCGTGGATTTGGCCACCACTCAACAGCCTCCATGACCAGCTCTCCACTTTCTGCTTCTTTTCTCCCTCCTGTTCGGTTGCAAACTTATTTTGGCTGAGGATTTACTTGTCACCCCGTGTTGACATTTCAAGTTATTGCATTAAGAAAAACACAGGAGAAAGCAAACAAGCAAGTATATTCTAACAGGTCACCAGGCAGAGGAGTCCTACTCAGATTTCAAAGAAAAGGAGGGGGGTTGGGGTAGAGAATGGAGGACAGATATATTTGTAAGGGGGAAAAATCCTCCTAGCTTTTTGGGCCCAAGTCAGATCTTAGGTTGTGATTATTATTCTCAGCTACTGGTGATTCCTGGGGCTGCTAAGGGGGATTCTGGCCCAACTACATTTGCTGTGTAATTCTACGGAACCATGCTAACATTCTGATTTCTCTGATTATAAGTGACTGCGACAACAAAGACCATAACTCCGCTTTAAGAACTGTTTCCACAGTGTCTCCAGGGGACAGGTTTGCTTTGGTCTCTAAATTCCCCAAAGGCAAGCTGAGACTATGTAAATTAAAGAAACAGAGCCAGCGACAACCAGCCCTGTGGTTTTATTTGATTTTCCGCAACACATGTCCATCAGCATGTTGTAGACAACACAATATGATTAAAGCACAGCAATAGTCACTCATATATTGCATTTTAATTGCTATAATGTGCGATGAATAGTGAAGCTGGAACCAGGTATACTTTGACCTCCGAGCGATCTTTCTTTGATTCAGCAGGACTTGTAACAACAGAAAACAGAAGTCAGTCAGCGGGTACCCTGGGCTGGGCTGGGCAGCTTATCAGCCTTGTGACCTTGGATAAGTCACTAAGTATCTTTGGATCCCATTTTCCTCAACTCCGAAATGAGGGGTTTAAACCAGATACGATCTAAATAGCCTTCCACTTGTGGCATTGACCACTGCAAGGTGTTTTCTGGTCTCTGGAATTCGATTTCTGAACCCAGTGATCTTTCAGCCCTTTGGCAGTTGAATCCCTTCCTTTAGGATCTATGACAAAGATGACTTCTGTCTAAGCTTTGGATTTCTGAAACTAATTCCGGTGAATTGCATCATACATATTTTTAACTAGCTTACATTAAATGAGAGAGAGAGAGAGAGAGAGAGAGAGAAATAGAGATAGCAATTTAAATAGTTCTTTCCTTGCTGTTCCCTTCCATGAGCATTTGCCCTGGAGTAGATGTGAGACAGAGTCAGGAAGCTGTGCCCACCTCTTCTGAGGGTGAATTTCTTCCTACTCTGAGTGTCATTCTATACCTCCAAGGTGCTTTGTTCGCAATATGGCCCTAGGACATAAGGCGACTGTTTGGTGCTTAACTGATCATTTAGTGTTTCCCTGAAAAAAATAGATCTCTTCCAGTGACGGAAGAAAACCTAGCTGGGTTGGACTTACTCGAAAATGTGGGTGCCTGGGTGCTCAGTCAGCGGGGCGTTTGACTCTTGATTTTGGCTCGGGTCGTCACCCCCAGGTTGTGGGATCGAGCTCCCTGGCCAGCTCCGTGCTAAGTGTGGATCCTGCTTGGGATTCTGTCCCTCCCTCCTTCTGCCTTGCTCTCCCTCTCTGTCTCTAAACTAAATTTTTAAAGACTGCAGAATCTCAGGCCCTCAGAGTTTTTGAGTGTAGTTTTGACTCTGCATAATTTTTGCCTTCTCGGGCAATTTCAGGATTTGATTTGCCTGCCCCGCAAGCGTAAGATAGGACTCAGGTGTGAAGTTCACTGGATTTCGTGCTCGTGCTCTGCTTCTCATGGGTCTGTGAAGCGATGAGGGTGGAGTTGGGCGAGCATGTTAATCCGCCCGTTGTACTTTATGGCTTTAAGACCGCTGAACTGGTTGCCCAGGACTCACTCCTTCCCGGCACCCCTTGGGAACTTGCCTTTTGGCGTGAGATCCCGGGGTTGTGCTCTCAGACAGCAGGCAAGCTGCCAGTGTCAAACTCAGCCTTCCTACCCCAGGAGGCTTTAGCACCAGAAAGGGCTTCCTTTGGGCCATGTGATGGGTAACATTGTGTTCCAAACACTGCAGGGGAAAGACAACACATTTCTACTCGAATGCTTGCTTTTTGCCACCTAAAAACCAACAAGTGGAAGGAGACTGGGAGAAAACTCTGACAGGAGTACGGTAGTCTCTTTATCTGGTTATGAAGCTAGGTGCCTTCTTAACAAATTCTAAGCAAAGATATGGAGTCTACTTCCAGCCTCTTCATCCTTATTTGCCGCATGGTGGCGGTTCTTGGAGAGAGATCTCTACTTCTCCTGAATGTCACATTACCCTTTAGAATTCCAGAAGCACTTCAGATCTTCAAAACTCTTAATAAGCAATGACTTTTATAGTTATTTTTAAAAGCAGTGAAACTTAAATTCTTATCTTTTAAAAACATGCCCAGGGCGCCTGCCTGGGTGGCTCAGTCGGTTGAGTGTCTGACTTCGGCTCAGGTCACGATCTCGCAGTTTGTGAGTTTGAGCCCCGCATCGGGCTCTGTGCTGACAGCTCGGAGCCCGGAGCCTGCTTCGGATTCTGTGTCTCCCTCTCTCTCTGCCCCTCCCCTGCTCACACTCTCTCTCTCTCTCTCTCTCTCTCTCTCTCTCAAAGATAAATAAACATTAAAAAAAATTTTTTTAATAAAAATAAAAACATGTTCATCATAAAGACAAGAGCAAGTGCTGATGATGATAGGGAAAAATTAGAGCCTTCGTACATTGTTGGTAGGGATGTAAAATGGTGTAAGCTCTTTGGGAAACTGGTTAGAAGTTCTTGAAAGGACTAGAATGATCCAGCAGTTCCACTCCTGGTTACCCAAGAGAAATGAGAACACGTATCTACACAGAACTCATATAGACATGTTCACAGCAGCGTTACTCCTAAAAGCCAGAAATGGAACCAACCCAGATGCCCATGAAATTGAGCGAATTATCAAAATGTGGTATATCCATACAGTGGAATATTATTTGGCAGTAAAAAAATGAAGCATTGATACGTGCTACAATATGAATATTGAAAACACGGTAGGTGAAAGAAGCCAGTCACAAAGCACCACACACTATGATAACATTTACGTAAAATTCTCGGATTAGGCAAATCAGTTGAGACGGAAGTTACATTCGTGGGGGTCAGGCTGGAGTGGGCAGAAAGGAATATACTAAAAGTCACACAAGTGTACTCTTTCCATGGGTAAATCATATAGAATTTGAGATATATCTCAATAAAGCTGTTACCCAAAATCTGTTTAATTAAAAATGATGGATCACTAAATTCTACTCCTGAAATCGTTATTACACTATATGTTAACTAGCACGGATTTAAGTAAAAACAACAACAGTACCTTACGTGAGATCATGTCATTTCCCTGCTTCTCTGTCACATCTAGAACAAAACCAGTCTCCTTACCAGCACGTGGTTCCTGCCCACCCCTCCTTCGTCTTGCCACAGTGGCCTGTGTTCTGTTCCTCCAGTTTGTAAACTGTGTGTTTGTCTCCAGGCCTCTGGGTTTGCTCCTCCCTTGGCCTGATGTGCTCTGCCCTTCTGACCTCCACATTTTTGTCATTCATATGTCACCTTAGGTCCTCCCTGACTACCTTCAGTAAAATTACTCTCCATCCTCTGCACAGATCGTTGCGACATCCTGTTGTTTTCTCTTCGGAGCACCCAGTTGTATCTGAAATTCCTATTCGTTTTTCCGTTGATTTATCCTACATACCCTGCTCTAAATGAAACCTTCCCTCCTGAGAGCAGGGGCACAGAGATCACCCGGGCCTGGCCCAGTGCCTGACGCATGGGCATCAGTACCTGCGTGATGGACAAATGAATGAGCATTATAGCGTGCTCTGCTTGTCAACCGAGAGTGGACACCCCAGTTTGGTGACAGTGGCTCCCTGTGTGGGGAATTGCTCAAAGCCATTGACCTGGGCACCTCTCCGTCCTTTCTCTGTCATATCCTCAGATAGAGGGCAGGCTAAGATGTAGCATCCTTAATTGCCAGAGGGGACCCAGAGGCCTGGGAAAAAACTAATTGGCCTTGAAACTGTGATCTAACGGAGAGCTTGCAAAATATCGTTCATGATTCAGTCTACTCACTCCCATGCATTCAGTCTCTGAAATGCTCTTCTTCTTAGCACTTTTGTAATTATACGTTGTATTTATGTTGACTTAATTTTCTCTTTTTGTTTATGACATCGTATTGGAAGCTCCTTGAAGGTAGGAAACGTGATTATTCCTTATTCCATGCCTTCACACACATGTGTCAGGTTTGTCTTAGGCGCACCGGGTACCTTGACTGCCATTTCTAGCCTCAGCTAACTCAGACATTAAGATGCCGAATTAGATTTTAGGGAGTTTCGTTCTGGGAACCTGATACTTTTTTCCATGTTTATTGTAAGAGTAATTACACTTTCAGTTCTTCTCTAAGGTCTGTGAAGTGTTTCAGAGAAGGTTACCTGCATAGCAACTGGTTTGGGGGCAAAGTAAACATAGGGTTGGGTTGACTTTGCTCAGGAAGCAAGTGGGCTCACCTTGGTGCATTCTCCCTCGGGCGGCTCTCATGTGGAAAGCCAGCCATCGTACCATTTTACGCACAGCCTTGGCTGGACCCTGGAGGAAGGAAGAAATACCATGAGATACACAGGCCCGGGCTTTCCAGTGGTGACCCCTTATGGAATGCTAGGAAAAAACTAAAGGGAATGTGGTGTCTTTTCCTGCCTTTTATCAAATCTGGAGGAAGGCTTTGAGACCGACTTGGGACTGCCCACCCTGAAGAGTTGCTGGCCAACTGCTGAAGCCAGCAGGCAGACATTGGTGAGAGAAGGCTCTTCCAAGAGCTGTTGGCTTGGTCCCCAGATAGGATCGTGAGGTCCTAGATGTGGATATGTGGGAAGATAGGATCTAGCCAACATTGGTTACTATGCTTGAACAAAAATAAGGTCATTTATTGACATCAATTGCCATCTGTTTTCACCCACTTACATTCAATTAACCCTTAAGCCTACAGTAGAGAATTGAGCTTTATGTCGATTTTCTTGGTGTTGCATTTCCCTGGCCTTACATCTCCATGTAGAATTTTCTGTGGAGATACTGTCCTGGGAAATATGATAGAAATAGTTCAGATTTTTAAAAAGAGGACTCTCTGTCTTGTCTTCTCTTCCCCTTCCCCTGCCCTGTCCATCCTATGTTTGAGAGCCTTGCTATAAAAAAATTATCTGAAGTCATTTTACATTTTATATTCTGACATCTCTTTAGTGGGTGCCATGGTTAATGTTATTACTTCCTTAGAAAGAATATAATTTCTCAGAGAACATTAAGCGATATTACTCTGAAACAGAGAATGGCCTCTGTACCTTAATTCTTGATAGGATAAAATAAGGTCATCTTACATGACTCATATACTACCTTATATTTGTATAACACTTCATAGTTTTTAGAGACTCCCCTCCAGAGTTTTGTGTTGAAACACAAAAGACATCGTACCAAATCTGATTTTACTTTTGACTCCAAGTAATAGATCATTATTATTGTGTTGTAGCCTTTAAAATAATGATTAAGAAAAATAAATAAAAATAAAAGTGATAATCAACAAATAGGCTGAGAAAACGCTTAATGAGCTTTACTTAGCACATTCCATCTTTAGGGAAAACACTCTTAAAATTTTCACAAGTAAGGCAGAATTTCCCATGTTGGGTTATTCTGTGGATATTACCGTCTCCTGAATCAGACTTAAGTTGATGTTGCTCATTATTACTATGAGCTAAGGGACCCATGGGAGTAGGGTATAACTATCAAGATTATGAAACAACCGTGTTAGGCACCGCGTGCCATTTAATGAATCTACAACTTAACAAAAGAAGACAGATACAACACAGGATATGTCACACCTACAATGAGAAGGTCCCATCCCATAGGCCAGATGACCCCTCTTTTGGTTTTGATATCAGGTGCTGACTCTACCGTGATGAAGCTATGTAGTCTGATGACATGGAAATTCAGTGGAACACCATAACATTATGGGGTATCTCCAGGCATCACCAGCTTCCTTGTCCTCACATCAAGGTCGATGTAAAAGGGAGGAGAACTTTCTTCCATCCCATTTTTCAATGGCCTTCTTAGGACTTGGCTTAGTATTTTATTGATATACAAATCGTGTATATAATTATTGCATTAGTTATATTATTAGCTATGTAATACAGCTGTGTCCTAAGTAGTATTACTTGTAGTATCGCATTTAATCCTCATGAGAGTTCTTGGAGGAAGATATTATTATCCTTTCACAGGTAAGAAAACCGGAAGGGAATAGAAGGTGAGGCACGTGCTATGCTTACCTTGCTAGCCCCCATTCGTTCACTCATGATTCATGAAGCATTTATCAAGCAACTACCGTGTATTAGCATTGATGATACAAGGAAGGATCAAACCCAATCCTTGCCTTCAAAGAGCTTAAAGAACTGGGTTGGAGCACAATTTAGTTGTCATTTCAAAGGTAAAGGATCTCAAATGGAGGAGTTTTCTGGCATCTGCCTTAGGACTGTGCGGCCAAGATAAATGTGATGGATAGATGTAAGCATCAGTGTGCGAGTGGGAGGAGACGTCCCAGAAAACATTTTTTCAGCTATGTCTGTGACTCTTGGGAACTCCTCATTCATTATGAAGTTCTTTGATGACACCAACCATTGCGCAGGAATCTCTTCCCAGAGCAATTTATAAATATCAAATAATTTTTATGATGGATAATTCCAGAAAGGGTTAAAGTTGGCTTCTCTGGGACACATAATGGGAAAGTAGCTGAACATGATTTCAAAGGGATTTTTTAGGAGAGAATTCCAATTACAGAGAAGTAATTTCCCTTTCTAGCTTACTAAGCTCTATTTCAGACTAATGCAGTTTCAAGATCCATATCCTTTCTTCCCTTATTTCAACAGATATTTTGAATATGAAAATCTTATGTCAAAACTTAGCTGAAGCCTTCATCAGGCTTTTGAAAGGCTAAGTAAGAATTCTGTTTCTAGGAATAAAAAGATGTGGATCAGAAAGATTCTTTGCTGGCTAGAGTCCCTTTTCGGATGGTAGTTCAAGCAGTCTTTAATCATATTTTTGTTGATTATTTATTAGTTTCCCTGGGAAATCAAAGACTCGGCAACGTAAAATGTGTTTTCCTGAAGATATTTTATGAATCAGAACCCGGAGTAAAGAAATAATGGAAAATACATTTCCTTTGCCGATATGGACTAATTGGGAATTAAAAGACCTTTCTCTCTAGTCAGTGCCCCACATGGAAATGCTAAGTGACCTAACTGGCCCAATTGTACCGACCGCAGTTTCTGCCCAGACAAAACTCTTATGCCCCAAGTAGATAAAGAGAGCGCTTTGTCAGTAAATCAGAAGTGTGGAACACTGGAACTAATTTAAGTGAACGGATAGGCTCCAAGCCAGCTGTTTGGGTAAACCCACATGGAACCAAAGGGGGAAACTGATGTAACTTAATACGTGTGTATTCCAGCCATCAGCCTAGGGTGTGTGTAACGCAAGCTTGTGGTGTTTGCCGTCATGAGAGGCACGAAGACAGACTCCCGTCCTCAACTGCATGGGGCTGCCAGCTTGCGGCAGCTTTGGTCGATACTGGGCTTGCTCTTGGGGAGCCAGACTTTGGCTGGTTTCCTGATGAAGGGTAGGGGAGCTGCGTGAAATGTGTTTACTCATACACATCGTCCTGGTCAAGTGAAATCAAAAGGCATTTGAAAAAAACAATCGGCCAGAGCAAAACACAAAGAAAATACGAATGCATTTTGTGCTGTTGAGGCCAGTATAATTTGGGGGGATATACAGGATCAACACACACGACAGACTGGAACACGATTGGGAATAATGAAGTATGGCTGTGTAGCAGAAACAGCAGACTATGGTGGCGAAGAGCGTTAAGAGCCAGGTGGTCTGAGTTCGAAACCCACCCTGCTGCTTAGTAGGTACGAGAGCTGGGGCAAGTTAGTTAGTCCTTCTCCGCTTGGATCCTCGTCTGTAGTAAGAACACCCACCTCAAGGTCACCCAGATGTCATTTGGGACATACGTAAGAACCACGTGACCTAGCGAATTAGGTCAGAAGGCCCTGAGGATTTTGCTTCTCTGTGTTTTGAAGCCCTTGGTAGAAATGTCTTCATGAAGTTGAACCAATATTCAAATATCTTTGACGCTATGAAAACATGCCGATTTCTTATGGTTCAGTCTACTAAAGAGGGGCTCGGTATGACAGCATGGATGGAGAAAGAGATTGTTCTGGTTTTCTGGAAAAAAAAAAAAGAATACCCATCTCATAGGATTGTTACGGATTCATAGAGGTAAAGGTGTTTAAAATGGTATGTGGGGGCGCCTGGGTGGCACTGTCGGTTAAGCGTCCGACTTCGGCTCATGTCATGATCTCACAGTTTGTGGGTTCGAGCCCCGCGTTGGGCTCTGTACTGACAGCTCAGAGCCTGGAGCCTGCTTCGGATTCTTTGTCTACCTCTCCCCTGCTCACGCTCTGTCTCTCTCAAAAATAAATAAAATGTTAAAAAAAATAATAATAATAATAAAATAAAATGGTATGTGGCCCATAGGAAGCATCCGATAAGTTGGTGATTGTTATCATAGATCAGAAGTCAGAAGCTCAGATGCCCAGGGGCGCCTGGGTGGCTCAGTCGGTTGAGCGTCCGACTTCGGCTCGGATCATGATCTCATGGTTCGTGAGTTCGAGGCCCGCGTCGGGCTCTGTGCTGACAGCTCAGAGCCCGAAGCCTGCTTTGGATTCTGGGGCTCCTCCTCTCCTTGCCCCTCCCCTGCTCATGCTCTGTCTCTCTCCGTCTCTCAAAAATAAATAAACGTTAAAAAAAATTTTTTTTAAATGCAGAAGCTCAGCTGCCCGCAGTGCCCAGCATGGTGACCACTGGCCACAAAGACCAGTGGTGTGCAGATGATGGCGGTCAGGATAGTGGCACCTGCTTCTTAGCTACAGCCGCCACTCTCTTCTGCACTCTATGTGGCCCTAGGGGGATGCTGGTCCAGTGTCACCATATCTTCTGAAATATCAGAATTGGACATTCGGACAGCTGGACTTTGCTGAAAATCTCTCAGCTCTTAACTCTCGCTGGTTTATTTTAAAACCTTCTCCAAGCCAAATAAAACCCTGTCTGCAGGCTATGGGCCACCAGCTAATGACATCTGTGGTCTAATAATGGAACGCTGACATGTAGCTTACAGAAGTCCTTGTGATGAATTTATTATCACACTGTGAAACAGAGATTCATTTTGATTCTGGAAATATTCATTGAGTTCCTACTATGCGTCAGACCCTGTGCTGATGCCGAGAATACAGCAGCGACCAAGATAGACAGTCCAAGGGATGTGCACACTTTATAAGACTTTTGAAGAGAAAGCAACACCTGGTACCTAAAAGATACTCAGTGTTGGTTCCCAGCTCCTTCCATTACCTCTGCTAAGTCTAGACCCGATCCCATGAGTATTTGAAAGCTGATTTAGGTTTTTGAAGAGTAACAGCATGGTGCAGTGTAAAACTAATAAATCTACCAACAATATTGCAGAAATATCCGTCTGAAGTTCTGTTCCTCTTAGTTGCCTGCTTTGTCTCTGATTAGTCCCTCTGTTTTACGCAGGTAGCACTTCATGACGTAGGGACATGAACTTGGGCTATGATATGTTGCCCCCGTTTGCATATTGCTTCCTACGTTTTTCTCAATTTGTCTTTGAGAGTGTGAACTTCCTTCACACTTGCAAAGGCGCTCAGTGGAACACTAATCCTGTGAGCTAATACACCGTCATTTGAGAAACAGGGAATATTATGTATCCCTTCCCTTTCTTGGAGATT
This sequence comes from Acinonyx jubatus, assembly GCF_027475565.1. Taxonomy (NCBI): domain Eukaryota; kingdom Metazoa; phylum Chordata; class Mammalia; order Carnivora; family Felidae; genus Acinonyx; species Acinonyx jubatus. The sequence continues at coordinate 29,976,555 of NC_069396.1, read as the reverse complement.
CACAAAGCCCGTTAGCAAAGCCCGTTGAAGGCTCTGCAAACAAAACTTCTTGCTAAACCTCGTCTAAATAAATGTTTCCCAGATGTATTTGACCAAGGTGCGCCATCCCCCCACCCTTTTCCCCACTTAGTACACTTTAATATACTGATTTACTATAGTTGTTTGGCCCATTTGGAGAAATACTGGATTCCCCAATTCTGCTTCCTACTAGGAACCATAGTGTCTTTAAAATTTCTTCCCTTCCCGAGTATTCACAGCTAAAGATATCTCCCAAGAGCTCAGACTTTATTCTCAAGGAGTCTAGCAAATTGAGTGTGGCAGTGGCCATCTTGGTGGTGCCTGACCATTGAACTATAAATCTTGGAGGAAAGAGACTGTCATCCCTAGTCTGTCTGCTGCACTACACACGGGGTCTTTCTGCAGTGGGTGTGGAGTAAATGCACATTAACTGACCAGTGAATGCCCTCACCAGAAACATTCCAGGAGGTGTTAACAGGAGATGAATTTAGATAAAGCACAGTACTAGTCCTATAACTTTTGGGGTACTAGTCCCATAACTTTTCCGCAAGTTCAGAATGATTGCCCAATTTAAAAAACTTCTTTTTAATCTATCGAACCATGTTCCTAAAATGTGTGAATCATACCTCACCTTGAAAAACATTTTGGGGCGCCTGGGTGACTCAGTCGGTTAAGTGTCCGACTTCGGCTCAGGTCATGATCTCGCGGTCCGTGGGTACGAGCCCCGCGTCGGGCTCTGTGCTGACAGCTCAGAGCCTGGAGCCTGCTTCGGATTCTGTGTCTCCCTCTGTCTCTGCCCCTCCCCTGCTCACGCTCTCTCTCTCTCTCTCTCTCTCTCTCTCTCTCTCTCTCAAAGATAAATAAACATTAAAAAAAACTTTTTTAAATATATTGCAAGGCTTGGCAAGCCTGAGAGATGAGAGCAAGAAGGAAAAAATGGAGGATGCTCGTAGATAGGTCAGGAAAAGGGAATGAAGAATTAAGTGAACGACGCAATCAGCAGGTTTGGGTTTTCCCAAAGACCAGTGGCTGATATCGGGTCTCTGATGGTGTCTCCTACGAGCCCAGTTCCCACGCTGCATTCCAGATTGGGTCTGCCCAGGCCTCCCACCGAGTCTTGCGGCCATGGCATTTGCCGGCACATTCTGCCGTCCCGGCGGCCGACTCCCCTACGACCCCCCTGTCCCACCCGCCTCCTGTGTAGGTGGCACGTCGGGCCCCTTCGCTTTGGATCCAGGCCTGGGATCTCCTCCGCCATCATGTAGTTTTCCTGCAGGCCTCACCCCACCCAGCCACGCTGCTCAGCGCGGCACGGCAAGACTCAGCCTGACTCTTCTTCGGAGAAAGAGGAATTAGCTTCGGCGTTGGGGGTTCAGCTGTAAAGTGACGTTTCCCACACTCATAGACTTGCATACCGATGAGGAATTCAAGTTTATTTTAGACTGTTGCTGTGAGCAGGCCCCAAATGACAAGGGAGCACGGAGCTCATTAACCATCCTCGTAAGCCTCGGGAGCTCTCACGTGTCTTCTTGGTTGTGGGCACAGTGCTAATTCTTTGGCTTTAATACAATTCCTTTCCAACCAGCCCCTCACATTTGTAAATCTTCAGTAAAACGTATGTGGGAAATCCATAGGACACGCTCCAACCCAGTTTTCAATAGTCAGAGGAAGCCCATCCTGGCCTTTAACATCGGTCCCGTTGACGCTAATGTTGCTACAGCCAGTCCCTGTGCCCTCAGCCCCACCCCCCGAGTTTTATGAAGGTGAGCAATTTAGGACAGCGAGAGTCACGGGATTTTGAATAACTTAGTTCCTAGGTGTGTTTGGAATGGAAACAAAGATAACCCTGTTCAACAGTGAATTTGTGCCTCTGGGTGAACGGCCAGGTGTTCTTCCAACTGAACTGTGAGACTAATTTCTTCCTGGCCTGTGGAAACCAGCTGAAGCAGTGGACCAGCTGGTATATCTTCAATCTTGCATACCAACATCTTTCTCTGATTCACAGATTTCCTTTATCCCCAGCACTTCCTCTGGTATGTGCATCCCCGACAGTAAGCGATATCTCTTATTGGATTTGGGCATTTTTAAATCGTTGAGTCTTTTGGTGGGGAGGGTAGAGGAAGGAGGGTAGATGGTTACATTCGAATATTTCCAGTGGGAACCGTGCTTTAATCTCATCCACCTCTGATTCTTTTTTTTTTTTTTTTTAATTTTTTAAATGTTTATTTATTTTTGAGAGAGAGAGAGAGAGAGAGACAGAGAGACAGAGTGCGAGCAGGGGAGGGGCAGAGAGAGAGGGAGACAGGCTCCGAAGCAGGCTCCAGGCTCTGAGCTGTCAGCATAGAGCCCGACGCGGGGCTCAAACTCACAAACCGTGAGATCCTGACCTGAGCCAAAGTTGGACGCTTAACTGACTGGGCCACCCAGGTGCCCCTCACCCGCCTCTGACTCCTGTGCATCAGATGGTCTCCACATTCATGAGAAGAGGACGCTAAAGTCATCGAGGGTGGCATTGTGAGCATTATTCTTTTTTTTTTTATGTTTACTTATTTTTGAGAGAGAGAGAGAGAGCTAAAGCAAGGGAGGGGCACAAAGAGAGGGAGACACTGAATCCAAAGCAGGCTGCAGGCTCCCAGCCGTCAGCACAGAACCCAACATGGGGCTCGAACCCACAAATGCAAGATCATGACCTGAGCCGAAGTCAAACACTTAACCGACTGAGCCACCCAGGCGCCCCTGAGCATTACTCTTTTCAACCTTTAAATGATCTCAGAGGAAACAAAGTTAATGTATATCCAGTTGTTCCAACACCCGCTATGACTAGAGTATAAAACAAGACGCTCTGGAGATTTTTATCTAGAGGTGAAATTTCCTTGGGAAACTGAGGACTTTCTTTTGCAAAGCACAGCTTTTTCCATATTAATCGACACACTTTTCCACGATCTGAGATTTGGAGGAGCCCAGGGATCCGCCTGGTGAGTCACAGGGTAGAACTTGACCCTTGGAAGCGGCAACCTATACCTGATGGTCTGGCGGTTCTCAGGATATATCAGATCATACCCATAATCGATTTCCCCAAATAGCTGTGACATACAAGATTCTCCGTGCACTAAAAAGGGTATTTGAAGGTCACAAGTAAGTGGCAGGGGACCTTTGGTGACTTGAACGTGCCCACTTTCAGCAGCCTGGTGCATGCTGGCGCCTTCTGGTATAATCTGGACCTACCTTACCCAGGCGTATTTAAAGGGAAACGAATGTTTCTTCACTAGTGTTACACACCCGCTTCAGTTTTCAGGAGGCTATGGCGCCTCGGTTGAAACTCTCCCTGTCTGTTTTTGAGATGAAACTTCCGGGAGCGCCACCACCCCTCCAAGGTGAACTTGACCATGATGCAAACCATGAACCCCCTTTGGTCTGGTGTGTGTGCCTATTTTGGTGGACCGGACCAAGCCGTCACAGCGAGGGCTCAGCTGGCAAATGCCGTTCTCAGCCATTCACACAAACCTAGCCTATGCCTGAAGGGTGTGCATTAAAACACACGTGGCTTTTCAGGCACACTTTTAAACACACTGGATACTTCAGTTGCAGATTCCCTTGAACTGGATGCTAGTAGATCTTTACATATTGCAAAAACAATAATGTAATAAGTAATAATCTGGCAAAGTACCGTAACAGCTTTCACCCCTAAGAATATATGTCACCTATACCGTTGACACACGGAGTTGTCTGTTGCAAGATTTCTCCGCACTTGGTAACAATTGTAACAGTTGAAGTTGCACCTGAAAAAGCAACATAGGTGAATTTTCAACGGGGAATTTCTCATGGTTCATAACTAATAATAAAATAATAAAGCTATGCCCATGACAAAAATGCCCGCAGGAGATAGCACAGGACAAGAACGGGGAACCCGGACTAGCTTTTTAAAGAAGATAGAACATTCTAAGACTTCGGAAAAATTCAGCTTAAGAAATAGCGTGAATAACACCTATTAATATTTGTTGCGTGTTACCCTGTGTCGAGCTGTGTGCCGCGTGCTTGGTGTCGATTTTTAAATTTCATCCTCACGAGTCTCTACGAAGCAGGTGTTTTATTATCCCTGTTTGTTAGACAAGAAAGCTGTGGCTCCAGAAAGCGTCTTGCAAGGTCATTCAGTCTCCAGCAAGTGGGGAAAACTGGATTCCAGCTCACGCGGTCAGCCTTCAAGCCGTTGTTCGTGGCCATGTCCCTTGCCTCGTACATCATTTCTTCCCACAGCAGAGGTCACAGCAGGCCAAACCCAGCCTTAGGTAACAGCGGTCACTGCCGAGCGGTTACTCAGGATTATTTTACGTACCTTCGGGTAGTCTTTCATGTCATCCCCAAACCAGCTCCACGATGTAGGTGGTGGTGATCATCCCCATTTCACGTATGAGGACAACGGACATTCAGGTGGAGTAGTGTGTCCCAAATGCTGGCAGGGCTAACATCCCGCTCCGGGCAGTCTGGTCCCGGAAGCTACTCTCTCAACCTTTAGGCTAAGAAGTGCAGGTGTCCGCCGCCATTTTAAAACCGGGATGTTTCACACTACGAATAAAGATGTCTGACTCCTCTTAGAAGACAAAACAAGATGGGACGATGGGACAGTACTGGTTCCCTTCCACCTGGCAAGGGTCACTTGGCCACCGTGGGTAGCTGCTCGCGGTAGACGGCTGTCTCCCTCCACTACCCCTCCCTTTCACTGCTTTCCTTCCTGCGTCCTCACTTTGGGGGGCATTTAATTTGCAGTCTGGGCATGGGGTCTCCCTGGTACCGGAGCTGCTTCCACAGGGGTCTTTCTGTTGTATGTGTCGGTGCGAACGGCATTCCCCACAAAATAACGACAAACTCCTCCTCGAGGGTCTTCCTCCGTCCCCTTGCCCCTGCATCTCTAGTGTTGGCACTCAACCAGGCAGGGAGCATGGGAGGCTTACAACCTTTTCTCTCTCTGCCTGGTTGGTAGCAGTCGGCCGGTGTTTGGTTGGCCATGACCAAGGTGGCAGCAGCATCTCCAGGCCTTGGCACACAGCTTGGTAGGCTGTTGTGTGGCCCAGAGGCCCCCAATCTCTGTACGCGTTAGAGCAAAATACAACTGTAACACCCGGAAGTGAAGAGAAATATTTTGGCAGGTCCATGCCTCCTCAGCAAACTAGAGCATTGTATCTTGAGGGAGGATTTTCTAAGAGCTCCGTCTTGATTATTTGTTCCACGTTGGGCCAAACCAGTGTATTATTGGTAAGATAATGAGTGGCATTCACCCAGGGGTAATCCTTGCAGGGATTTTGATGATGCAGTAAATCATGAGAGTAAAGCCTGAGTGGTTTATGCCATTAAAACCTTGGGATAGAATTAGACTTGTAATCACCACTTGCCCATGTTTTGTCATTTATGATAATTATAGTAGTAATAATCCGTGTATTGTTGAGAAGTAGCAGTCAGAAGCATCCATCAATTTTTTATCGACACCAAATCAAGTTGATACTTCATCTTTGCTGCAAAAATGTAGATTGCACCAATTAGTCTAAAGAAATTGGGCAGTCATTAGCAATGAAGTAAGCAGTTAATCTACAGAATATTTCTGGTTCCTCTGATGCCAACAATCCCTCTTAATTATGTGGAATATTGCGAGCGTCTCTGGGACTCTGTCGATGGTGCCATTGTTGGCTTAGGTTAGAGGGAGCATCCGCGTCCCTGCTTTTATTTAAAAGAATGCACTGTTACCTCCCAGCCCCCTCTTGTACCCTTCTGAGCTTCCAGGCAAATTTATTCTGAAGCAGAACACTCAAATCAAAGCAGTTGGTGTTTTCTTTTTCTTATTTAGAAATAGGGATTTTCCCCGGCGGGCTGCTTTCAGGGATGGTGTGTTAGCTCCCCATCTCATCCTTGTTACCTCTTCTTGTTCACCTTACCCAAATCATGGAATAATCATCTTGAAAAGAAAGGAAGGAAGGCAGGAAGGGAGAAAGGGAGGGAAGGAGAGAGGGACACACACAGAGAGAAGAAAGACTGAAAGAAAGAGTCAGAATTTGAAAGAAAATCCAACCAGTTGTGAAGAAATCCTGGTGCTAATGAGCTTTCTACATCTGCCTCAAGTCTTTTCCCCAGGCTATCCTGATCTCCCTCTCTAGACATTTTCAATCAGCACTGCCCATAAATTGTACTAAGCAGCTGAATAATGTGTGGAAATTTCAAATGTGTGTATATATATATATATATTTTTTTTTTTCTATTTAGGAAGTTTGGAAAAGCAAGACTAGGAAAGAAAGAACTCACCCCTAACCCCCCACCATGACACCAACCTCCATAACTATCTTTTGGTAGATTTTATTGCGATCTCTTAAATGTACTCCTGTGTTGAGTTTTGTTGTTGGTGGTCTTTTGGTGTTATTACTAAGTTGACCCTTGAACCATGCAGGGTCAGGAACGCTGATCTTCTGCACAAAAATCCCCATATAACTTCTGACTCCCCCCAAAACTTAACTGATAGCCTCCTGTTGAAGGGAAGTATTACCAGTAACATAAATAGTCGATTAACACATATTTTTGTATGTTACATTTATTATATACTGTATTCTTACAATAAGGTAAGCTCTAGAAAAGAAAATATGAAGAAATCATACAGAACAGACTTAACAGTATAGTACTGCATTTACCAAAAAATGAACCGTGTATAAGTGGACCCGTGCAGTTCAAACCCATTTCTGTCCAAGAGTCAACTGTATTCTCTTTTTCAGTTGTCATACTAATTTTTTCACTTTGCTAACAATTGCAGTAACCATTTTCCATGTATGAATAGTACTCCATCAAATATGGAGTGTATATTTATCCAGGTTCTAGATCATTTCCCTGAGATACATTGCCCAAAGTGAAATACTGGATCAAAACTGATAAGCTTCTTTAAAACTCCCAATAGAAATGGACAAACTGCAACCCAAAAGGACTGTACCAATTTCAAAAAGCCCACCAGTAATTTTATACACGTACCAGCTTCATTTTAGTGAATGAGATTTGAATTCAGATGTGTTGGCATGCTTGTAGCTAAGCTAAAAATATAAATTGTACCCCTCCATATATGGTGCTCTGACTCAGATTGGCTTAAACAGGGGCAATTATTATCTCATGTTACAGGAAGTTCAGAAGTAGGACAGCTGTAGGTGTGATATGATCAGAGGCCCAATGATGTCACTGATGGCCTAGATTCCTCTCTTTTAAGCTCACCATCGTAACCTTTACCCTCGTGCTGGCTTCCTTCGTGTTTCAAATGGCTGCAGCTGCCCCAGGCATCACATCCAGATGTAGAAGCAACCGAGATGGAAAGAGATCAACTCTTCCAGTGCCTCCTTCTCAAGAGTGAGGAAATCCTTCCTAGAAACTCTCAGTTGACCTTCTTTCCGGTCTCATTGCCCAGATCTGGGTCAGACGTTCGCTGCTGAACTGAAGATTGCCAAGGGAAATGGAAACAGCATTATTGGCTTTATTAACCAAGATTTTCTCTTGAGCTGGCGGTGGCGTCCATTTTCTCGGAGTGTTGAATGCGTGAATAAAACAGGGGTTCTGTTAGCAACGAAGAAGAAGGGAATGGTTGTTGGGGAGAGAACCAGTAGTGTCTCCCTGATTTTTTTTTTTCTTCATTCTCTGGCACACTCTTAGAACCAGTTAAAATTCTGTAGCTCACGCGTTTAACAGATATGCGCAAACTATACGTTACGTCCTGGGCTTTGGCCTCCGTGTAAGGTCCTCATGTACTGTGATCATGCTTCGTGTTTCCTTTACGTTTTCCTAAAAACCTGCCTTGGTGCAGCTCCCCAAAGATGGAAATCGGGACCTCCTCTATTTTTATAAACTTTTGGCATATAGGTCTCCTAGGGAGAGACTTTTAGCACTGGCTTTTCGGTTAGAGAAGTCCTGTTTGGTAGAGATTTAACATCCACTACTGACACTGTGAGGGCTTCTGCTGAGACCCAGGGTTTACAGCCTGATGCAACAAGCCTCGGTTGCAGTCTGAATTACTCAGGCTCAGGAAGTCTTATTCCACCGCACAGCCCAGCATTTTGAACGTTTCACTGCTCATTAGCCCCTCCAGCAAAAGACCAGGAGAGGGGAGGGTGGGGATCAAGGAATTCCTTTCAATCAAATACTCTTGTTTCACGTAGTTGGAGAAATGGCTGAAATTGCCTCCTCAAAGAGTCTTTTTGAAAATAATCTAGTTTATCTCTACACTCATTTTGCCACTAACTGTACAAATTATTAGTATTACGTTTTATTTAAAAAAAAAAAAGGCAGCAAGGTAAGAAAACACGTCCCTGGGTTGAAGAAACCAGCCTAGTTACTCCATGCCTGACAAATTCAGTACTATTTTGCAGTTCTTAAGTTGAGTCATAGGGTGCAGTTACCATCTTTTTATGAATGCCTGACTTGCAGGTATCTTTTGCCACCAGAGATATCAAGGTGATCTTGGATCAGACCTGCCCGTTCCTGGGGCACCTGGGTGGCTCAGTCAGTTGAGCGTCCGACTTCGGCTCGGGTCATGATCTCGCGGTTTGTGGGTTCAAGCCCTGCATCGGGCTCTGTGCTGATGGCTCAGAGCCTGGAGCCTGCTTTGGATTCTGTGTCTCCCTCTCTCTCTGCCCCTCCCCTGCTCACGCTCTGTCTCTCTCTGTCTCAAAAACAAATAAAACATTAAAAAAAAAACATTAAAAAAAAAAAACCTGCCCGTTCCTTCAGCCAAGTAGATGAAAGCCCAAAAAACCACCCATTTCCTACCTCACCATGATGGAGTCATGGCTTCTGTTGTTATTCTGGGTGGAGACAAACACAAAAAGCAAAAAAAACCCCACCTACTGTACTTGTATACTTTTTGTTTTACAGTTTATAAGAATTTTTACAACGTAATTACATGTTCTAATTATGAGATTACATACATTTCTACCACTTACATAATCAAGTGTAATTATACCGACTACTTGAACAGACAGTGATAAAAATTACTCGAAGCAAAAATTACACGCAAAAAAAATGCCGTTTCAGAAAGGCTTTTGGAGCATATACTCCGTAGCCTCCCAGGAGGTGGGTCATGGTGAATACAACAAATAGCCTTCAGTAGCTTAGTTGTCCTCGGTAGGGCACGACGGATGACTCGTATCATTTTGGAAGCCTCGTCTTTTTAAAACTGTTTTTCAGACATAGCACCCGTGATACCTATCACCGCTACCCGTGCAGAAGCTGGTTGAATTCCGGGTTTGTCTCCTTCTTCCCCTTACCTCCTGTGACTCTTTCCCTCTCTCCCTTCCGTTCTCTTTCCTCCTCCCTACTGCCTGCCTTTTATCTAGGGGCCTGGAGAAGGATTTGAAACAGTAGGCTAATGGGGACAAATGAACTTGGATTCCTGGGACGTTATTTCCCACTCGAGTAATCCTTGGACCAAAATGTTCGAAAGCAACTGGCTTGTAAGAGTTAACGTTATGCTGAAAATTTTCTACCTTACTCCTCTGACCGTGGACGAGATCGGAAGTCAAGATCCATTGGGTTTCATGGCCCTTAGGAGCATCTGTAGCTTGGCGTCGTTGTGGAAGAGAAGCAAAGTAGAGAGAGGAAAGTAAACACAGACTACAGTGTAAGCAAAATGAGGAACCTTTAAAATGAAGTATGATGTTACAGACAGTTCCCTAGAAACAGCATGCTATTTCTTATAATTGTTTCTTTCATCACTGAAAACAAAGTGTATTGAAAGGGTCATTTTTCTGCGAGTCAAGTCCTTTCCCTCCGGTGTTTTTTTCAAGACATTTGTTTTAAGCAAAATGTTCTAAAATACGATTTTAAAACTTATCTATTTGCGACTACCGTTAACACCGCTAGGGTGTCTCCAGAACCTTTCCATCACTTCCCATGTTAAGTCATCTCTTGATTAAAAAAGAAAATAAAATCCCTAATCACCTGTCCCGAGTTTACAATTCAAAGCAGTTGTTTTTGGACTAGCCAGTCATGTGCTCCTAAAGACAACATCTCTTAGGTGTGCCGTTCATCGTCCATATGGAGCAAATTAGAGAGAGAAGGAGGGGAGCTGCCACTGTTTCTGATTGGTTACGGTAGTATTAAAAAAAAAAAAATTGACTCACCCTGCTCTGGAGAAGAAAGATGGATAAAATGCTCTTTGAACACACTAGTCTTTTTTTTTTTTTTCTTCTAAATGTCGGTACAGAAGGGTTGCATTTATATTTGGCTTTCCAGACCTGTCTCTTGACCTTCTAATTACTTTATTTGAAACAGCACTGAGGGTATAATAAACCTGGAGGTTGCCTCTCCTTTGCTTTATCATAAATTAAAGCTGCCGGTTTGTTGAGGTGAAAGTGGAGGCAGAATGTTCATTACCGCTCAAGTGATGGCTTGTCAATAGCAGTGCTTTTTAGTTTGTTCTAGTCAGCACTTGCTGTGCATTTTGTTGGACCACTGGGAAATAAATACAACAAGATTATACATTTGGAATACCACAAGAGTTCACAGAAAAAAACACAAATGATAAATTATACACTTGGTAGAAAGTGACATGCTATCTTGTGCTATTAACAACCAAAGATAATTGCAACGAATTGTAATTGCAGTTTTCAACTTACAGTACAGTGTGTCCAACATCAATCTTAATAGTGAACAAAGCAATTTATATTAAAACTTAATTCACTTGGTAACTTTCTGCTGTATACACGGGAGCTAACAGATGTAGCTTTTCAGAAAGTTCAAAGGCATTTGAAACGTGGCAAGAAATGCTAATGCAGTAAGCCTTGGAGAAATATTGCATTACTACTTGTAATGAAAACAAATGTATGTCATTATCTCCTACTTTGTGTTTATTTAATAAAATATGCAGTTTGCATGTTGGTGAATTCAGCGTTTCTGAATGGATATGGAATGATGTTCTATTTGGAATCAGAGGCCATACAGGACTAGCAATTATGCATCCAGTATAAATAGTCTGCTTTACAATTTTAGTAGCATGCCCCTTAACGCTTCACCGGGTTTTGTATGAGGTGTAACAGCAAACTGGAGTAACTTTATTCATGACTTTCCTTAGATTGGATGTCTTTGAAGCAAGAAAGGGAGATCTCCTGGAATTACTTAAGAGAACAAGCATATTTGTTTTGTGAGCTTGACTGATGGCCAGTAGAGCAGTTGAGTGAAATCTCTAAACTGATTAGGGCTTTAGTTCAAATAATCTTCTACCTTTTTCATTAATTTATTCCTTAATGCTATTTTGCTGCTCTTCTACCAAGGATAATAATCTCACACTCGCTGACCTCCATGAGTGGATGACCTAGAGCCCATAACTAATCTTATTTATCTCCTGACCAGCCGAACTTCATTTACCTTGACTGGATAAAGAGCCTTGCAAGTTCCTAAGCTTCCCCTCCTTCGTAGCTTTCTAGTTAATCTACAGTAAAGGGAAAGATGATAGGCTTTCCCAGTCAAGATCCAGAAGCATCCGGGGACAGTGGAAACTTCTGGCCATTTCTCTTTCTTTCTTGAGCCCTACTCTCCTAACGCAACGACTTTCATTTTGAAAGTCAATTTCCAGCCAATGGCCATATGCACACGTTGTCGAATTTAGTTTTAATTGTTGAGTACACGTACATAGCATTTGATATTCCGCTTTCTTTTGTTTAATACCAAAGTGTTGCCCATGTTTCATAATTCAATAATTGTGCATTTTAGTGACAGTAATTCATTAAGTTTCTACACTGTGTTTTGCCTAAGCACTCCCCGTTATTCAAATTATTGGGTTACTTCCACTCGGTTTCACTATTACAGATACTGCTGCAATAAAAATTTCTTTCACTGTTTTTTTTTTTTTTTTCATTTAGATTATTTCTCCGGAAAATATTATTAAAAGCGTAATTATTAAGCAAGCGATGTAAACATTTGTGTGGCTTTTTGCCTTATCACATTACTGAAATAGGTTCCCGGACTACTTTATAGTAGTTTATATTGCCTCCGGCAATGTTGGAGGACTACATAATTTTGTCACGGCAACACTGAGATTTATCCTGGTTCTTTCATTTATAAACTAAAGGATGTTGAGCAAGTTACTTAACCCCTTTGCCTCGTCTGAACCCTCGTTATTCCCCATCTGAATGAAGGTCACAATAATGGCGCTGAACTCATGGATCGTGACGAGTATTACAGTACTGTGCGTATGTAAAATTTGGGGGACGGTGTCTGCCACATAGGAGCGCTCAGAAAACATTGGCTATTATTATTCTTACCAAAATCTAATTTTTCTCCTTATTGAATATCACCTATGTAGGCTGCAATCTTTAAAGGAAATGCTGTAGTAGTCCATTGAAGCTTAGTGGTCAATAGACTCCATAAGCAACCTCCGTCTGTATTGAGTGAGCACTTTAACATTGCTTAGGCAACGAGCCACGAGGAAGAACTCTGCAGGAGTGAACATGCTGTCTGTAAAGGAGAGGCTTCTGGAAGCTCCTTCTCTTAATTTGTAATAACGAATAATAAATGGCTCTGATTCCAGAACAATCTAAATGGGCCTTGAAGCCCCAGGGTTCTGGGGTGCTGATCCTGTGATTCTTGCATTCCGTGAGAACCCAAGCCCCCCACCCCCCACTTTAAGGAACTGGCCTCTGCGTTAAATAATGGCACTTTTTATTTGTTGGTTTTTAAAGTAAGACAAAGAACTGGTCTCCTGGATTCCTTAATTCTGGAAAATTGACTTCAAATTTATAAATTTTCAAAGAAAAACTGTAACTAATTTTATTATTCCACGAGATGATGTTGATGAAATGCATCTGCTACATCTCGCTGAGATGAGAACGGCACCTTCCGAAGCAGAGAGTCAGAGCAGCGAGCCCTGGGTGACCCCCGAGCCCCCCCCAGCGCCTGGTCAGGCAGCATTCGCTGCCCACAGTACAGGCTGGAGATTATTCGTTTCTCCAGACCTTCTTTTAAACCAAAAGAATGTGGATGCCTCACGTTCCCTTCTGATGAGAACTTCTGTGTTAGAATTCTGTGGTTGCGAGCAACAGAAAGAAATGCCGGCTAATTTAAGGAGAACAAAAAAAAAAAAAAAAAAGCAAGAGGGTGGGAGGTTCTCTTTTGAGAAGGATACAGGGTTATTTACAGTACCACGAAGAGTGCTCAGCAGGACAGGCGGCAGCCCCAAGCATCCAGGCAGGAAGAAAACACAGACACTCATCGGGGTCCTGCTGTTGGAAGGAGTAAGCTCTACTCCACTCAAGAATCAAAGTCTGACAGGGCCCAGCCTGGATCTTGTGCCTGCCGCCCAGCTAGGGGAGGCCACAGGACCTTGATGATAGTCCCACTAACACCGCGCACTCCTGGGGGCTCCTGGGCGTCTCGGTCGGTGAAGGGTCTAACTCTTAATTTCGGCTCGGGTCATGATGAGATCATGATGAGATCATGGTTCGTGTGACGGAGCCCGCATCGGGCTCCGCGCTGAGTGTGGAGCCTGCTTGGGATTCTCATTCCCTCTCTCCCTAGCCCTCCCCTACTCAAGCCCCCCTCCAAAGAAATAAATAAACATAAAAATATTATTAAAAAAGAAAAAACAAAAGACTGCACACTACTGGAGGAAGAAATTTCCTAAAGCAAGATTGGAGTCCTATTGCTCGAAGAAGGGGAAATGGAGGCTGGGCCACTAAAAATGACAAAGGTACACTGAATTTCTTAAAAGACTGTATTGCTCTAGTAATTCCTCAGCAGTAACGATTAGGAAAACAACTAAATGGCTTACAAACACCAGGAAGTATTTGGACCGCTCAGTGGCCATTGTCCATGACTTTAGCCCTGGAGATAACTAACAGATTTTTTATTACTTGGTATGGACACGGAAGGCTCACATCAAAAGGCATTTTGTGGGAGAAATGTCTCACATTTGGCTGCAAATATCACAGGCCTGAACAACAGAGGGATTTATATCCGCTTCACGTGAAAGAAATCCACAAAGAGTAGGACCATCATGGCAGCCGTACCACATCAGCAGTGTTCATGGCTCCTTCCGTGTTTCTTTCCACTCTGTCCTTCTGGCATGGCTTCTGTCTTCAGGTCTCCTTCATGATCACAAGAGAACCACGGCAGCTCCTAATATGTCATGTACGTTACTGGTAAGGAAAAGGAAGAAAGGGAGGGAAGCCAAATGTGCCTGACCCTTGAGTCACCCCCATCCCCCTTTTAAGGAACTTTCTCAGAAGCCCTACCCAGCTGTCGCCACCTCTGTTCCATCAGCTGAGACGTGATCACCTGGTCACCCCTGTTGATAAAGGAAACAGGACTGTGTTTTAGCCAGGTACGTTGCTACTCCCAACAAGGTCAGGATTCTCTAAGGGAGGGAGAAGAGGAGCATGGGTGTCAGGAAGGCAACCAGTAGTTTGTGGCTCAGACCCTTGCCAAAATGGACAGCCTTCAGCTCCGTGAACTCCCCTGCCAGTCCCGGTATTACCAACAAGAAGCCAGGAGAGTAATAATGAAGCATTTTCTAGGGGAGGGAGAGAAGTGAGCGGATTGAGTGATGAAAACTTTAGGTCATTAAATAAAGTTCCAACATTTTCTTCTTGCCCAAAACATTCACAACAAACTCTGTGGAACAGGAATTGAAGGGAAATGTACCACGCCATTTTTCTTTAGCCTTTTTGCAATGCAACAGGACAATCAATACAAATCTTTGCAGTAATCATATATTGATTTTCCTAGAATATAACTCCATTTAAAGCACTTTTATCCCCAAGAGTAGAAACATTGGAGGCTATCAAAGGAGGAAGTAGGTTTCCTTGACCCCATCTGCAGTGCACAATTGATTAACAGAGGATAGTTATGAGCGAGGGAGAGAGAGAGAGACAGAGAGAGGGAAGAGAGAAGTCACCGCAAGGTTAATACTAGCTAAAGAGAAACAGGATTATAGGACATTAGGCTTTTGGTAAAATCGTAAGGTCGGGAAAAGATAATGATGCTCTCTAAAATTGCATGAGATTTTGAGCCCTTCGCATCCTCTTCCTGTGACCCCCACACCCCCAAGAGCCACCACAGCTGAATTTGGGGGGATTGGCAAAGCTGTGAATGATTGATATGTTTAGGTTCAGGGCTGGTAAGCTGGCTTGATAAGGGAATCAGTGACACTGTTTCAGTTTTTCGTGAGTCACTTAGTTATTAAGCACTAAACTCAAACTCTAACGTAGGCCACATTGAATGTGTCTTTGCTTCAGACGAAGCTAAAAGAAAAAGAAGAAGAATTTATGTTTTAGAAAAATTGTTTTAAAACTCTCATTTTCCTTCTGCTTTGTAAGAAAACAAAACGCCAAAAGAAATTTTTTTTTAAATAAAAATAAAACAAACCTACCTTCGGCAAATCCCATGAGTTTAGGTCAGCTGACTATTTCTATTTTTTTCTAATTTTTTAAAGATATTTATTTATTTTTGAGAGAATGAGAGAGACAGAGTGGAGCAGGGGAGGGGAAGAGAGAAAGGGAGACACAGAATCCGAAGCAGGCTCCAGGCTCTGAGCTGTCACCAGAGTCTGATGTGCGGGGCTTGAACCCACGAACCCACCAGGATCGTGACCTGAGCCGAAGTCTGACGCTTAAACAGCTGAGCCACCCGGGCACCCCTAGGTTGGCTGACTATTTCTGTGTGTAGATGTCGTCCTCCCAGAGACAGGAAAGTAATTGGATGGTAACGCTGGGGAAAGACACGCAGGTTCCACTCTGCCTCTGGCCCGAGAGGCTGGGATGTCGCCAAAACTGAGGACGACGCCTCCTGAAGCAATCCTGAGTCACCCTCTCTCCCACACTCCTTATGGAAAAGGCAAGAGGGTGGCCTGGCATGCGCTTGTTTCCAGTGTACTGTCCTCAGTGTATTTCTCTCCCTAAATCCCTCCTGTTTTTTGTGTCACGGCTGGGTTCGCACAGACTCTTTATTAAATTAGAAGGTGTGTGCGGCCTCATTCTCCTCCACAAAGTCTTGTGCTTGATACTGTTTATTTTACTAGCAACTTCTTCGGGAGTTTGTGTTTTGCTTTGGTGGTGTTTCCCCCCCCCCCTTTTTTTTTTTTTTTTTTTTTTTTGGTTTGGCTTCAGGCAAACCAACCAGCACACATTGTCAGATAAAGTATCTTATCTGTCAGCAGCACCCTTGTGAATTAATCATAATTCAATAGGCTTACTAATCAAGATTCGAGATGAATGTTTTGATAGAGCAATCAGATTTGTCTAATCTATCATTAGTTGACAGTCGCTGCAGGCAGGGTGTGAACTTGGCAGTGGCAGCCCTGTTTCTGATCCCTTTGGCTGGGGCCACCGGTTGGGTAGCTGGTGGTAAGTGTGGTCCCAGGCCTTGCAACCAGTGAAGTTCCGTTTCTTACTCTCCCCGCCCACCGGTTTTCAGAATAACATGGGGTGGAGTCCTCTCGTGAACCCCCTCCCCAGGTGATCAACAGATCTGGGGACATGGCGTTCCCTTTGTCATTTTTACCGGTAAACAAAGCTGTGCCAAGCCCCGTGACCAGCCTCAAAAGTGATCGATTTATGGGGTCACTTGCAAATAGTGGCCAGAGAAAAAATAAACATAACAGATTATTAAACGTGGTTGACTGCAGCCCTGTGTCACCTGGCCTCTAAAACCTATACCCTGTTTGACGGAGTTGCCTTCTTGGGGGAATTTACAGCATAGCTTATACATTTATTCCATAGGATTGCATAAGTAAAAGCTTTTGTTGTAGATCCATACTTCATTGTACCTAATGTTTCAAGTTCTGGGATAAAATTCTGAACTAATATACACTGTGTATATTACTTGGTAGTCACTAGTGTGAGAAAAGTAAGGATGGGGTTATTTTGTGGAGGAGTCTTTTACCAGTTTTCCTTCTCTTCCTGAGGTTGGTATTAGCATGAAGATTGTATTACTATAGAAAGCTTGGAAAGTTCCAGAAAAATCCAAATTCCTACAATCCCGTCAATATTAACAACATTTCACCCTATTAAAACTCGATAAATAATGGCATGGATACCTCAGTGGGTCATTGCCTGACCCTGTCATCCCCAAAATGTAACTCTGCCTGGCATGCTCTTCCGGAAGGAAGAACTCTTCCTGGCACGCGCGCCGGAAGGAAATCCAGAGGAATCCAGGAAGATGCTGCTGGTCTCAAGGTTTCAGTTTCTGCGAGAAAAGCACATGGGGAAACTCGCTTAGGCTGTTAGTGTGTCTAATGGGTTGGAAGTGACAACTTTTCGATTTCACAGGCATGTCGCAAGCCTTACTAAATGAATGCTAGCCACACTTCGAGAGATTTGTAGCTTGGGTGATTCAGACAAGGGCCGGTGGAGAGTTACCTAATTAGACTCCAGGTGTAATTATGTAAGGCGTTCCAGGCAACAGCGGGCTGTGTGTTAATTAACTTTCATGCTGAACATGCAGTAGCACCTAAACAAAGAATGCTTCACGGATGAAGAAAAGCTCCTTACTTTGCCCTAGCTGTATTCACCGTCTCCCAAAGCTTCCTTCCCTGTCCCCTCTTTTTAAATAATTTAAAAAAGAATTGTTTTTATTCTAGAGAGAGATAGAGCACAGGAGCAGGGGAGGGGACAGAGAGAGAGAGAAAATCTTAAGCGGTCTCCAGGCTCGGCGCTGAACGTGACGTGGGGCTCGATCCCACCCCCCTGGGATCATGACCTGAGCGAAATCAAGAGTGGGGATGCTCAACCGACTGAACTACCCAGGCAGCCCCACTTTTTTTTTTTTTTTTTTTTTTTTTAGTTGAGACATGAGGCATAAAGGCATGTTGTCTCGTAAGAAGATCATCATCTGTCCCTACAACTCCCTTCCTACTTTCCTCCATAATTCCAGCACATTCTCTGGAATGATCTTTTACAGGGCTAACCGTGTCTGTATTTATCCACCTATTTCTCTGTCACTGGTTTGTAAAATCCGTATGATTTCCCATCATGATTTTTTTGGCTGTCCATGAAACTCCACAGGTCTCTTTTTGTGCTGAAGAAAGGAATGATACCCACTGACCCGCAGGATTAGCTCACCTCCCGTCAGCAGTCTAGTGCCATAGGAGTCCTCCTTGGCCGCTCCCATTTCTGTCTCTAACGAACAACAATGGGAAAGGCATCGGTTAAAGAATATTCTCTCTTCTATTGGGGCGCCTGGGTGGCTCAGTCGGTTGAGTGTCCAACTCTTGATTTTTGGCTCAGGTCATGATCTCATGGTTTGTGAGATCGAGCCCCATGCCGGGCTCTATGTTGAAAGTGTGGGGCCTGCTTGGGATTCTCTCTCCCTCACTCTCTCTCTCGCTCTCAAAAATAAATAAGTAAACGTTAAAAAAAAAAAAAGAATATTCTTTCCTCTAGTAAATTAATCCATGGCTTCATTTGTGCCGTTTCTGCTGTCACTTGCTGCCCGAGTTCTTAACTAATGCATTAAAGTAAACTTTGCAAAGCCATATAAATCAACTCTCCGTGCTTGCATGAGGAGAGACTTGAGGTCATCAAATAAGCACTGTGTGTGGATAGTGACCAAGCAATTTTCCAGGCTTCTCCCTGTTCTCAAGTGGGAAAATCCCATTTTGAGTTTCCCTGTTCCTTCTAATCCCATCTCCTTGACATCTCCCTCTTCATTTTGCTACTAATGAAGTCTAGGACGACACACAGGACCACTCAGTTCATCCGGGAGATGAAGCTTCTAGAATTCTACTTCTACAATTCTGTCTATGAAAGCATGAAATTAACATAGACTAAGGAATTGCCAGAAACATTAAGAATAGATTGGATTCAACACCCTTTTTTATTCTGGTACCTCTTACCAGTTATGAGAAAGAAATGTTTCAATTTTACTGCCTAGTACTAATAAACAGGCGCAGGTGTTGGAAGAAAGGAATAATAAAAACCTTTGTTGGATGAAAAGCATTATTTCATGCAGCACTGTGACATTACAGGGAAGGCCTTCACATAATGCCACCTTAGGGATAATAAGGGACATTGGAACAATTTTAGTGCTACCTTTGCATAATTTTCAGTTGGGTGAAACTCAGTCTTCATTGTCTCCCTCTACCCACCGCCATCCAATGTGGATCAGATCAAGCCCTCATAGTCAAAACGAGAGCAACCAATTTTGACCAATCACTTGCTCTTTGCAAGATTATGTTTGCTGCATTGGGAGTAGGCTTAGACATCATTCCTGTCCCCAGAGAGTTTACCATCTGTTGGTGAAGATAAGGCATAAAAAACCTGAGAAGTAAAACTCTAATAAAGAATCTAAAATACAAGTTCAAGACGACACTAGGGAAGATGGGTCACATGACAATACATGACTGTCAGATGCATTTACAGATTTCTTGTAGAAGAAAAATCTTCAACCCTTCTGATAGTAAGGGTTCATAGATACCAGTTGTGAATTCGGAGCTGAAGTATTATTCTGCAAAAATGCTTTTCAATTTTGAAGGGCCAGTGCAAAAGAGACACCTAGTCTTTGTAACTGGTAAAATAATTACTTGGATTATCATTGAAATAAAGGCATAAACTTTTAAAATTCTCATAAAACTCATGGGCTTCTGAGAAAATGCCAGTGGTACCTCACAGACCCAGGACAGGTGGTCATTTCATTAGTGAGTTCCAAGTTCAAATGGTAGGTTCATTTCAAGTTACAGAGGTAATATTTTAGGGAAAAGATAGAGTTCAGATGGAGACAGATGTATGGGAAGAGGTCCTTTCAAATAGGTAAAATTTCTGACGAAGGTCAGAATAGGATTGTATAAACCAGGTTCCATGTGTTAAGTAAGACTTTCTGGCTGAAACAGAATGTTCAAGAAACGGAGTCCAGATATTTGGGAAGTACCAAGAGATGGCTGAGTTTTTGGAGGCCTTCAAAAGTTTCCAAAGCTGAGAAGGGACATGATGCTGGAGATATTTTAGCAAAGATTAGTTTGGAGGCTGGGTGGGCAATGGATATGGGCTGTTCTCATTTAAAGGGTTGTATTTAGAGAAAAGCCATGTTCCTGCAATGAGGTGACGTGGCCATGCATTCAGGCAGAGTAGTGGTAACAGAAGAGTATGAATTTCAAAGGACCTCTAATGGAAGAGAACTTCATAACCAATTGGTTATGGGGATGAAGAAGAGGAAAGAGTCAAGGGTGGTACTCTGATTTCAAACTTGGAAGGAAATGGACATTTGGGAGAGGGGGCCGTGTGCCCCAGCACTAGCACAGGGAGAAGGATACAGTCCCGTAAATAGCTGTGGCTAAGACCCAAAATGCAAAGAAGGAAGCACAGCCTTGATGTTTCCCTGGTTGCGAAAATTACAAAATTACCCCGCGAGGGATTATTTGATCTTTGCGTCAGCTCAGTGACCTGAGGTACAGTAATACCTAAAGTAGAAAGCCGGCAATGGAAAGGAAGAGATTTCCAAATTTTTTAGGGATTCTGCTATTTTAGCGTGGGTTAGTAATTACCTTGATTTTCTTCGTACAGGGCTTTGTAGTTAAGGACCTGTTCACGCCCTCACCAATTGACAGCCAGATTCCCCCTTTGTTCTATTTAGGTTAAAAGATTTTTATATCACCTTGGTTTTCAGAAACTGACAAACTGCCAGTGGCCTGTCAATTCCGGACTGAC
Source organism: Acinonyx jubatus (assembly GCF_027475565.1). Classification (NCBI taxonomy): domain Eukaryota; kingdom Metazoa; phylum Chordata; class Mammalia; order Carnivora; family Felidae; genus Acinonyx; species Acinonyx jubatus. Next base: position 29,955,895 of record NC_069396.1, on the reverse strand, counting down.
TTTTTTTTTCACCTGCTCACAGAGATACTGTTGTCTTCGGAGAACTAGTGCTTTTCTCCAGTGATGTGACTAAGCCCATGTAATCTTGGAAGAATTGGCCGCTTTATGTCTAACAGAGACACGAAGGTGAGGCTGTGATACTGGGAAATCTCAGGGTAACACCCTCAAGTTTGAAGAGTGAGGGGAACTGAAGCAGAAAAGCCCTATACATTTTGTCAAACCCATTGCCCAGATGTAGATCTCTAGATCTGGGCAGAGGTTGAGTTGAGTACATTCAGTGTCCTAGTATACAACCGTCTTTAGAAAACGTGCACTCGGGGCGCCTGGGTGGCTCCGTCGGTTAAGCGTCTGATCCTTGATTTCAGCTCAGATCGTGATCTCACAGTTCGTGAGTTCAGCCCTGCACTGGGTGGCTCTGTGCTGATGGCATGGAGCCTGCCTGGGATTCTGTCTCCCTCTCCTCTTTCTCTGCCTCTCCCCTGCTTGTTCTCTACCTCTCGCAAACAAAAGCAAAAACGCGCATTCATCCCATTCAAGAGAATTGGAAAAGCCCCATGTTGGTTGGACACGACTGAGTCCTGTGAGTCCCAAGCAATGCGACTTTTTAACAGGCAAATCGCCTTTAAAGTCCTCACACCTCTTCGAGCGTCCGACTTGTGACGTGTGCAATATTTGTGTTGCCCTGCCCACGCGGTAGCTACCTCAGCATCCCTGCAGAGTGGGGAGGTATAAGAGGGTGCTTCTGGGGCCCACTGCCGCTTCGTGAGGGCCTATGGTCATGCTTGCCAAGTTTTGAAACCAGTTGCAAATCAGAAAATAAAAAATTAAAGGCGTTCATCATTTCCCCTATTACTGAATGCTATACGTGAAATCTTGCACTCACCTTTTTGAATAGACTTTGCGATACATATCAACTTCTCTCTCTCTGGGAAGGCACGTATTTGTAGAACCAGGAAATAAAGCTGCTCTCAACAGCACTTTTCTAATAAAAGATCTTGTTGCTTTTCCATCTTAAAACCCAAGTTTAAGAGCTGTTATGATTCTGAAACGAAAGGAATTTCCTTACCATATGTATATGGTATATGTATATGTATATGTATGTATATGTATATGGTATATTAGTAGGTATGTATTAAATGTATATAGTATATTAGTACATATATATAGTATATTTTATATATATACTATACCATACTATACTATACTATACTATAGAATATATATATTAAAAGAGTGATGGAAATTTTTTGCCAAAGAAGGTACCTTACCTTGCCATCTCAACATAGCCTATTGGCATGAATGCGGTGAAAGGAGGAAGCTTTTATTAGGAAATAATCATTTCCAGGGCTGCTACAGTCATCATCCAGAAACTTTTCCTCAAGGCTGAGGACAGTACTGTACCCTGGAACCTGTTTAGCCACAGGTGGGGAATGTACTGAGCTGTTGAGACCAATAGGAAGGTAGGACCCTATGACCAGGTCAAAGAGTTGTTCTGGTAGTTTTAGGATCTTGAAAAGGGTCATTAACTCTTCCAAGCCCCTAAAGTTTCTTTAATTCTTCTGGCGCTATACTTTACAATCGTATAATCGTATTTCCCATTTGCACATAAATTAGCTTGAATGCGTTTTTCATAATAAGCTGTTGGTCTGTAGCTCTGTATATTAGAGTCTCAGCCCCCATCAGCAGTGTGTGATTTCAGAATGAGGTACATTCAGGCACCAGCACCACATAAGTGGAAAAATAAATCCTTTCCAAAAAGTATATGGTCACCATTGTCAACGTGTAGAGTTTGGGATCAGCCATTTCAATAGCACGCTTTGTATTACTTTGTAACCACAGAGTTTAGAAAATAGAGTGGCTCCCAAGTTTTTCCTTGTCATTCAAAAGAATGCACACATCTCTCAAAGTGACTGATATTCAGCAGGAAGTGCCTTATTGACTGAAGGGGATAGGATCTGTCAGTTTTGTTATTTTCGCTCTAAAACAAGACACTGTCTTTGGTCGCGTCCTCTGCTTTTATTTAAAGGTATTTCTTAAACAAACTTGGAAGATAAGGAGCCATACCCATACTTTGTGGGTATAAAACTTAAAGCATAAGGAAGACAGATGTCATTTCCAAGACCACATAGTTCTTCAAGTCCGGAAATGAATGAAATGAGACCCCTAGGAGGCTTCTTCATTTTGGCGGGGCGGCGGGGGGGGGGGGGGTCACTGTGGCTCTGCCCTTCAATCTGGCTTATGGCAATGTGAGGGGAGGTCTCTGCTGAATGCGGAGCCTTCATTAGACGTCCTGTAACTATGTCTAAATGTGAGTTAACAAAGACCTCTTAACCAGACACTGGCTAGAATGACTCTTCCCCTGGGAGCAAAGGGTCTTTAAGATATTTTGAGGGGAGGAGGAGGGTGAAGAGGTCTAATCCATAGCTCTAAATTCTCGTGCTTGGGGGAGCTCATTGACATGGGTTTTAAGGGCTTCATTGGAGCCATTATGGTTTGTCATGCAGAGGCCCACTGGAGAACACTTAATTGGAGATTATTGTCCCAGTGTGTTACAAGGCCATCTCGAGCTCTTTAACAGAGCGGCTTGCTACCACTTATGGGAGACCTTGGGAAAGTTTTGATGCACCCAAACCTAAGAACATACATTAGGTTAGGTTTGTGCCTTTAAGTCTAATAACTGGATGTATCAGGTGTTTTTAAATCTTCCCCTCACCTCTTTCGTCTGTAAATCAAACCTCAATTGTACATAGATTCCTGGGGGCTGCATATGTGTTGAATACATTTCTTTCCCTTTTTAATTTCTTGGTTTTGAGGTTGGGAGTTTTGGTGGTGGTGGTGGTAAAGGTGGTCTAATGAACAAACACGATTATCACATCCAAGGGCTGCAAAGCTTTGATTTAGAAATGCAATAGAGATCACCTTGTTTCATATGGAACCAATTCCTTCTTGTCTCTTTCCCCCCAAGGAGTGAAGGAAATATCTCTGGCATATGGTTAAAAACCTGATAGATTAGACCTTCAGATAGGTAGGTGGATTAAGGCAAAGCCCAAAAAAAAGGCTCATGTTTTCAGTTGTCTATCCTATTTTAATGTTCCTATTGCCTCTTAGTATTCTGAATTTACCAGATTAGTCCTAATCTAATATTTAGTTCTGTAATGTTTTAAACATTTTGGCTGGACTCAGTTCCTAGCCTCCATGTTGCCTATCTCCGTTAACATCTCTGCATGCATAAGAGGGCATTCATTAGGGCTGAGTTAAGGGAAAACCACCAAAAGACTAGACCCCATTTCTTAGGCCTTGGAAATGCAAGACCATAGCACTGAGAGCACATAGCATTGAATTGAGAGGATCCAAGGGTCAAAATTCAAAACCTTGAGACTTTTTTTGCCCAGAACTCCAAGTACTTTCAAAAGTGAGTTCCTTTCTGAAAACACTGAAGTTTGGAGATCTCTAGCTCCTTCTCGTGGTTTCCCACACTGTAAAGCAGAAATGAAGCTATAGGATCAGAAATAGTTAGCAAGTAGAGTGTTTGTGCCAGAGAACGAGGATTTCTATGTGATTTGAGTTTTTACGAGCTCAAAGCCTCAGTTCCTCTTCTATAGATAGAGCTAATATACTGCTTTGTTTCTTTCTTTCCAAATTACCAAGGGATACAGATGTGTAGTAATGCAGGGGACATTTAATGAAGGCTGTTTAACTATGAGTGCTCTTTGCTATGCGAGATATACCAGTGAAATAAGGGACATGACTGTTTTGGTAGAACGGTTATGGATACAGGATATCTCAAACTTGATCTTAGGAATAGATTGGGTGGTCATCTTGACTTTGATTTCTCCATCTCCCTGCATGTCTGCTTGCTCTCCTCTCTCAGCACACCAACTTCTGTATCTTTGGTCCACACGGCTGAAAAATGGCTACCACTTCTGGGGCGGTCAGCCCTGGCCAGGGGGCAAGTCCCCACTGAACAAACATGGCTGCCTGCTACTGAAGCCATGACTGTTGGAGAGGTCAGTTCTCAAACCTGGGACACGAGGGACACAGCCCAGTAATTGTCCACTGTACCACTCCTTTAAGGAGTAAGTTAAAGTACCTGTGGTTCTTTGTATCCTACAGAATAAAGTCACCTTAAGGAAGGAACGTAAGATGTTAGAGCAAGAAAGGATTTTGAAGATTAAAAAAAAATTTTTTTTTTATTTGGAGAGAGGAAAAGTTGTGAGCAAGGGAGGGGCAGAGAGAGATGGGAGGAGAGAGAATCCCAAGGCTCCATGCTGTCAGTACAGAGCTTGACGCGAGGCTTGAACTCATGAACAGTGAGATCGTGACCTTAGCCGAAATCAAGAGTCAGGCATTGAACCGACTGAGCCACCCGTGCGCCCCAGAGCAGGAAAGGATTTTAAAGTTCACCTGATCCTACCTTCTGTGTCTCGTTGAGGAAACTAAGGGAAAGGGAAAGTGATTCATTTTCCAGAGGTCCTCGCGGTAGTTAACAGCATCCCGTGCTCATGCTTTTGGGTAAGAGCTTCTAATACATCCTTTCTTCCATTTTCTTCTGCCATATCCCAGCTTGCACAGATTTCCGACATTCTTTTTCCCTATTGCCTAGAAGTTTTTGAATTACAAGGGATTTTTTACTCCAGTCCCTCATCTAATAGACGGTTTTAAGTAGAGTAGAGACTCTTCTACTCTAGAAAAATGCAGGTAATGTTTATGAAGACTGCCTAGAGATATGGGGAAATGCTTCTGATGCACCATCACATGAAAACAGCAAAACAATAGTTAGCCCTTACATTCAAAAAACATGGAAAAATTATGTATGCGTGTGGTTGCCAAGAAGATTTGTTAGATTGGCGGTTTTGTGTATAACTTTAAATTTTCCTTAATACTGCCATTGAATTACTTTTAGAGTTTTAGGGAACCTATTGAATACAAATACCTCCTACTTTCCTTCTGCTTATCCTCGAGCTACCTGAACCTGTGTGCCCGATGTTCTTGCTCGTGGAAATGAACTCTCACCAGTGTAAGGCGTATGTATTTTGGGCACACCTACAACATTCATTCCAGCCGTTAACACGCTGAAAATGAAATCCTCGTAGCTGTGGCTACAGCTGCGTTAAATTAGGGCCTAAGGGGCGCCTGGGTGGCTCAGTCGGTTAAGCATCCGACTTCGGCTCAGGTCACAATCTCGAGGTCCGTGAGTTCAAGCCCTGCGTCGGGCTCTGGGCTGATGGCTCAGAGCCTGGAGCCTGCTTCCGATTCTGTGTCTCCTTCTCTCTCTGCCCCTCCCCCATTCATGCTCTGTCTCTCTCTGTCTCAAAAATAAATAAAAATGTTAAAAAAAATTAAAAAAAATAAATAAATAAAATAAAAATAAAAAATAAAAAATTAGGGCCTAAGCAGATGCTTGGCCCCAGAAAAAATGACCCATGGAGGCAACCCAAGGATAAGTTCTCAAGCACAAACAGAATCAGCATCTAGGAGCCGGGAAGGACGTCACGTCATAGAACCTGGCCCCTGCGGGCTTCAGAACGGGCCATGGAAGCATAGAACTTTTCTGATCCGTAGAAGCACAGCTTGGCTAAAACCTGGGCAGAGGACTCTCAGCGAAGTTCTTGCTGCAACGACACCAGATGCACCAAGTCTGTGCTCAACTTGGAAGGGGCCTGTCCCACTCTCTAGCCTCCCAAGTTTCCCTGTCTACTGCAGACTGCAAGACCAGGGGAGAAAATGCAGTCCCTTCGATGCCATCTGATTTCTAACCTGCCCTCACGGCAGTCCGTACAAAGAGCAGGAAGGGACAAGAGCAGCCAGCAGGGCTTGGGAGGCCAGGAGGACCCGCTGTGAACAGGGGGGCCTTCTGGTTGCCCTGCTCCTTCTAGTTAAAAAGGGCGAGCTGGGTCTTCTAGGAGGATGAGAAGCGGAGGGAAGGGATCCGAGCCGACCCTGCATGTGCCACACCTGCCCAGTGCCTTTAGACCGTGAGCGCCCGGCCCCCGGGAACCTGCCCTTTCCAGCTTCTTGTACAGCGCGGAACAGAGCACCGTGCAGTTGTGGCTTAATTAAGGTAACGTTTAGTGAAGTTGATGAAGAGGACAGGTTGTCAGGAGCAACCTCCGAGGCTCCTCTGCTCCTCCAAAAGCGGGAGTCTTGGTTTCCAAGCTGATGCAGAAAAAAACACTGCCAAGATTGGGCCGGAAACTTGGGGGTGGAGGCGCGTAGCATTTTCACCTCTGCAGGATCATCAAGGGTTTATCCTACTCGTACCGCTCCAGAGATTTTGCTCCTGTCTTTAAGTCACTTAGTAGGCCTCTCCCTTCCTGTAAGAATTTGCTTTCTGTATTGAATTCAGATCTGCCCTTCTCATTTAAACTTCCTTTCCTTTGGCCCTGGGCCAGTCCCCAGGGTGCAGGATTGTCGCTGGCCGCCCCGGCTGTTCAATGCCCTAGCGCTGGGACCGGTGATTCTTAGCTGCTCCTCTCTGAAGCTGCAGTTAGCAGGGATTTGGTGGGGCCTCTGCAAACCTCAGTTCAAAGCCGAGTGCAAACCCAGTGAGCGAACCGCTTTAATACTAACAGTGAAATAATGGGCTGTAAAATAATCCTGTTAGGGACACAAGATGTGGTGGCTTGACCTTTTATTAATATTCTCTTTCTTTCCAACAATAACGGTTCTAAGTCAACAACATGTCTTCAAAGTTGGTTAATTTCATTAGGCTCACTCCAAAGGAGAGGATTCCATCAGTGGCTTTGAAATCCAAATGGGATGAAGAAAACTCATTTACACGGTAAAAACGTCAGTTACCCTAACCAAATTAAAGACTTTCTACTGAATGAAAGAAAACTTTGACACAACGATCATTTGAAACTAATCGTAGATATGTTTAAACATACGGAGACATCTACCCTGAACTTGTAGTATTTCTCAGAGCTTACATTCCAATGCAGTTGTAGTATTTCTCAGAGCTTACATTCCAATGCAGGGGACCCCTATTAAATACGTAAGAAAGATCTATTTAGAAAGTGAATTAAGAAATGTGTAGAAGCGGAAATAGTGATTCGAGATGTCGGAGAAGGCGTTTCTGAGAGGTGACGTTTAAGCTGGGATCTGAAAAACAAGAGGGAGACAGCCCCGTGAAGACATTAGCGTTCCAGGCAGACGGGACAAACAGCAAGTGCCAAGTCCCTGAGGTGGGAATGGGCTTTACCCCAGGGAGGAACAGGAAGAATGTGGGAGCAGCATTGGGGGGGGGGGGGGGGAGTAGAGGAGGTGGGAGGATTCAGAATGGAAGGCAGGGCCGTAAGAAGCCACTAAGATTGTATTTAAACGACAGAGAATACTTCAGAAAACGAAATGCTGACTTTTCTAAGCCCTCAGCAAAGGGAAAATGTGCCTGACGCGGGCATTTTATTTAAGACCGAAGAAGAAAGGGCTGCAGTTACTTCCCTATTCTACTTCCACATTGAGTTACACAAATATTAGCAAAATGAAGTAATAGTTACAAAAGCACTTTAAAAATTTTAAGGCACTGTAATTTAAGGGTATTGTTATTGAAGTATTTAACATAATCGAGGGCATTATTACTTTATTGTGGGAGAATCCCGCTAAACTTGAAACGAATTCTCTTGGCAATTCCCTGAGATCTACGTTGCTATGAGGGCCCTGTTGCCTTTTCCCATATCTTGTGAAGGTCTAAGGGCAGAGGATTCCCACTGTGTAGACCGCGGATCCTCTGGAGAGAATTGCTTTTTGGTGCCCTGGTCTCCTGTGAGTCCACGGGGTCATAGGTAAGGCTGTCCTGAGATTACGAATCCCAGGACGTCTCCACTTCTGGGGCCACAAAGCTGCACGGAAATTATGAAAATATCCAGGGCCAGACGCCAATAAATAGGAAGTGACAGGCATCACATATTAGGGGATTATCACATACACTGACTCTCCTGCAAGACGCACGATGAAGGTAGAGGGTGTCTAATGACCCCCCTCAAATGTGCTGCCCAGGGTGCTGGTGCTACAAAAGGAAATCTGCTTTCTTGCAAGAGCAAGCCAGAAGATTGATGTCCTATGGATGACCGTTCTCTTTGACGTTTATCTGCTTTTTTGTGACCTTTGGTTTCTAAATGTAGCTCTTGGCTCTGACCTCCGGAAGAGCTAAAGGAATAAGTTCCAGGTTTGTTCAGTGGTACCAGGAATGACTAAGATTTTGAGTTTCTCCGCTGGTGGGGGTACAGGATGGCCATCACCACTCATGTTAGCCGTTGTCTGGGCACGGCGGCCCCCGTGAAGGGCCCGGCAGGGATGCTGGAATCAGGCGCTCAATGAAAGCAAAAGCCACTTGGATATCTTTTTATGACATAACCCCTACCAGCGCCGCCCAAGCCATGGAAGCGTAGCTCAAGTTAACTGAGCAAAAAAAGTGACTTACATGCAGTTAGCACTTCTGCTCTTATTATGGTCAGAGAGAACAATCGGACGGAGATCATTTCAGGAAGAAGAAAAAGGCGTATGTTCCTTATTGTTTGGGGTGAACGTTTTTACGAGGAAAGGGGATGCCGCGCCATTAATAACTGTGGCACGGCGCACCAATTCTAGTCGGCCTGATAGATTAAACATTAGCCCTCTCTCATTATGCCAGCAGCATTGGCTTTGCCCCCAGCCTGATATGTATTCCGTGCACAGTCAAGCCTCTGAGTTGACATCTTCTTCTAAAATTGTTTGGCTGTAATAAATATAAAACTTTCACTGCTGATGTAAAGCATTGCTGGCTGGCATCATTTCCTACCCCCTTTTAATTATTCCTGACACTGTGGAGAAACATCTAATATAAATCTGTAATGTGCACTGATGACAAACTACACGGTTGGAGGACCATGTAATTTCTCCACAATTAATTAAAGTGCATGGAGATTTTTTTTTTCCTCCCCCTCTTTCTTTCTTTCTTTCTTTTCTTTCTTCTTTTTTTTTTTTTCCCCCTTTCCAGCAGCCAGATGCCACTGACTGGCTCAAATAACACTGCTGTCAACTGTAAAAAATTAAGATCCAAACCGTAAGAAAGGTACTCAGATAAAGAAACCAGATGCCGGGTTATTTGCGATCCCCCGCGTACATCTCACTGTAAGCCCCCATTGTTCGTCTGCGGCTCCGCGGCCCCCATCACGCGCCGGACTCCGCCGGTCCGTCAGCGGCCTCTTTCCACAAGTATCGTCGCTTGTGCAACTCTTTTATTAAAAATTGAACACTGCCGATCAGCGCGGGGCGGGGACACGAGACACCGGAGGGGCTTTGCGCCGGAAGAGACGGCGGCCTGCTTCCACCGGTGCCGCCTGTTGGTGTTTATGGGCACGTGCGTGTGGTCAGTCGGAGAGCGAAGGCTCTGCTGCCGTTGCAGGCGGATCTACCACCTGGAATTGATCAAAAGCAAATTAATTTTCATTTTCAATTAGGAATACAATTAAATCCAAAGTGTGGTGAAGGGGAGGGGGGGGGTGCAGTGTTTACACACAGCCCGTGCAGCGGGAGGGCTGGCGGTGCCACCAGATGAAATGAAATACATGCCTTTGTGTCTTTGCATTTAATTCATTAAAGTGTTAAGGTGGTGGCCGGGGCAGCTGCTGCTACCGCGTTTTACCTCCCCAGGAGCTGCCCCTCTGTTTCCTCAGATAGAATTTTAGGAAAAGGGGAGAGGGGGGGGGCCCTCGGAGGGGGAGGAGGGGTAGAAACTGCAAGCTGTCCTGGGGGCGGGGGGGAGGGCGCTGGGGGGGGGGGGAGGCTTTTCCCAGGGTTCTGCTGCGCATCAAGGAGGTGGGTGTTTTAATGGAGAGCCTGAGTTAGGAAACAGGAATTTGGCTTTGCCTTCTGCCTCCAGCTTGCTGGCTCTCAGCGTCCAAGCGATACCTGGCAAGCGGATCCCCCTTCCAAGTCTGGCCATCATCAGAGATATTGAGTGATTGTGTGAAAACAATCTGGCTGGTGAATGCCCCATGTCACAGGATCCTCACTCTTTTCACTTGACTTTTTCTCTACATTCAACTGCTGCCTTTTGTTGGAGTAACTGAGCGGGGGCCTGTGGGGCAGACAGGATTCCTCCCGGCTGCCTGGGGAACAGTTGGCCCAGTGTGTTCATCACCAAGGGTGGTAATTTGGGGAGCTTTGACCCTGATTTTAAGGAAAGTCCATTATTTGTCAATTATGAGACCTAGAAATCCGGATAGAGGGCTCGGATGTTAAATGCCCCGCTCTCTCTGATTTGGGAGGGACAACAGCGTACTGGTGGATATGAATATGAACACAAGTTTCCTCTCCGTACCTACCTGTCTCCCTCCCAGAGCAGCCACATTAGGCTTGCCGTAAGCACGTTGCTATGCTGATGGGAATCTTCTGACTATCCATCTCTGGGATGAGCTTCTTTGAAAAAACAGTGGGTGATAAATATTTTGCCATATGAATAACAATGAAGGTAGCCTCCGATAATAGCTTACATCCTTCTGCAATCCTTTAGGTGATGGATTAAGAGAGAGAGAAGGTTCTGGGGTCATGGAAACAGCTGCTTTTGGTGAAAGATTATCCAAAGTAGTGTGGTTACCGCAAATCCTCTATGTTCCAGCCCATATTTTACTCCATACCACTCCCGCCCACCTTCCTTGTCCCAATGCAAGGGTTTACGTTTCCTCCCTGCGTGGTATTTGTGCTTTAAAAGAAGATTTTATTACTTCTGCTACAGTGGAATTTCTCTTTTTACTAGACAGTTGGCATCACCACAGCCCGAAACCGCGATGGAGTTGTTAACACGCTGGGATCAGTATTTCCCCCCTCTAAAGCTATTCTTTTCTTCTCTTTATTTTTTTTAGAGGAAGGGGGTGGGGGAAAGGCTCCAACAAATCAACATGACTATTAACTTTCTGATTTATTTGCTACAGAGAGCAAAAAAAAGTCAATGCGAAGTGACAGAAACACCAGAACCGACAGTAGGAAAACATTGTCCGTGAAAGTTTCCAACTGAAATCCTACCACAGCCAGTTGGTTATCTGGAGATAGGCATCTTCAATTTCCTGATTGCATAATAGAAGTGGGATTTCTTTTTCCTCTTTAAAAAAAAAAAAAAGCATTATCCATAACATCAACATAAAGTTGTCCGTGCCTCGGGTTGCAGAAAGCCCCTGTCTCAGGAAGAGGCCTGTAATCTCCTCAGTTGCCAACAGTTTCCACCCTCTCTCTTCCATTGAGGGGAAAGGCAAGTGTTCGTAACATGGTGATGGCCAGGAGAGGTCTCCAGGAGCCTGCCCGATTACCCGTGCCCACCCAGCAGACACCATGGCCCTTAGTAAGTGGCCCCATTCCTCCACCATAGAGCGAAATCGCGCCGAGAAAATTCATCGGGATGTGGACTGGCGCTCTCGTAGCTGCACAGCCGGTACCCCGTTATTGCTTTACGGGTTGCTCAGGGGTAGAAGTTTGTAAGGATTTGAGACTGTGCTTTGGACAGTTGTCCTGGTCTGGGGTCGGGCCACGCTTTACGGTTGACCTGCCCCCCTCACGAATGGCACCAGCGATGTGTGGCCTTCACCCTTGCGGGTCTTCTCAGTGCAGCTGGTGACAACGCGCTACGCTTTCCTCACTCCCGAGCTCCTGATGACCCATTTCGGAGATGGGAAATCCTTGGCTCTGGCCTGCAGCTTACGTCACTTTTTGCACTTAAAAACGCCCATGATCTCAAAAGCAGCCCTCGTTTTTAAATCACTTTGTATATCAACACTTCATTTTATTTAACACGGTGTTTTAAAATTATATTTAAAAGGCAGCCTCTTTTGTCTCCTGTGCCCTTGGCTGGGAAACAAAGGAAGTCGCTTTTAAGAGGTGTTTTACACTTTATGACTACTGAGAGAGAACATAGTCCTTTAATAGGTGTATATGTAAGAGAGTTCCACGTTATAGGTTTTCAGAGATTAAAAGTTCTGGAACAGAGTTGTTTGATAACATCTTTGAAGGGCAGAGGAGCAAATGGAAGCCTCAGAGATTCGGATGCCGAAACAGAACACTCCCTAAGCTTGCGGGCATCAGGAACTTTTCTGAGATCGTATTATTCTCACCGATAATGGCATTCTGCCTTGAGTGCGGGTGAGGGCTGTGCAGTCTTATACTTCATGGTTATGGGCATGTAATATGTTCTTCATTGAGCCAGGCAATTGACGGAGACGCCAGTGCATTTAAGACTTGAGTCTACTGGAAATGAGACTTGCATTCTTGCCAGAAATGGATGCTTTTCCGTGTCCGCCACTATCACACATCTTGACTTTTTTTTTTTAATCCTGACTCTGAAAACAATAATATCAAACAACTCCAGGGGAAAAAAGTTAAATATTTCCATATGAAGAGCTGATTAAATTTGTATGGTTTTCTTTTCAGTAAAAATTGATATGTGATGAAACACAGTGCAGCTGGATGGCGGGTTTGGGCCGATACGCCGCCCGCGTCCTCTGATCTGTGTACCCAGCTCCGAGAGCCAGTGCCCGTGATCCAGTGATCCTCCGCACTGTGGCCCAGGTTCAGAAATGCCCATTCCCGGGCGGTCTGGGCTGCAGGATGTAGGCCCTAACCACCATCAACGGTCACCTGGCTTAGGTCGTTTCCTCTTAAGTCACTTGGCCTTTCAGGGGCAGGCTGAGTCCATGTGAAGCATGGTGGTCGAAAGGGGACGTGGGACGCTCCATCAGTTAGGTTTCCTTCAGCTGAGATGGGGGGAAGAGCCCGGCTGGGATGTGGGGGAAAGTAGTGGAGAAAATGACTCCTTGGCTCATGTGTTAGAAAAGGACAAGAAGATCTGGCTTTAGCACAGTGTGATCTGGGGTTCAAATGAGGTGGCTGTGACCTGTGTCTTTTTGCTCCACATGCTGATGCCACCGCCTTCGTGAGTCCCCCGTAGACTCTCCTCACTGGGTCACAAGATGGCTGCCAGCAACTCTCAAGGCTCTGTCCTTCTGCACTCACATCACGGGGGGAGAAGCGAGCAGCCCTGTCCTGGCGTTCCCAGCACAGGGGCTCACCTGCCTTGATGGTAGCCCGGGGAGTGGGGTACTACCAGGGCTAGCGTGGATTGTGCCAGAACCCTCTACGCTTTGTCTGGGAAGGAGGGGTTTCCTGGCGGGAAACTAGGACAAGGTTACAGACTGAGTTGGTGACAGAACAAGAATGTCCCTCACTTATGCCAAAGGCCATTCCCCCGACTCTTTGACCAGGAAACTTGAGTGTTGGGGATGGGGGAGAATCACATTTAGTGCTTCTGTTTTCATTCCCTTTAAACATGAGGAGTAAGAGGAAAGTTATTCGTGTGGAGGTACAGGCTTGACTTTTGCTTTACCCAGTGTTGAGGGTCGGGGGGCCTCTCCTGCTGCCGCCGTCAGAGGTCGGAGGTCAAAGGTAGCGGCAGCATATTTTTGTTCAGCCCACTCGAGAGAGGTGAAACCGTCCTCCCACTCCCATGCTTGAAAACGGTGCCCATCCTTCCTCTCTGCAGAGAGGAATTGCCAGCCAGTCAGGACTCCTCCAGGCTCGCTTTCGGCCGGCTCTGGCCCTTGCTTGTCACAACTTCTCGGGGCTCCCCTGAGCTCTACGGTAGGATGGCATCTCCTGCCTTTCAGCATTTATTCTGTTGCGTCTCACCTCCGCCCACCCTCCATTTTTCTCTCCCAGAGGCCTGATCTCTCTCCTCACGGTTAACCGTGCTCAGGTGTCCCCTTCTGGTCTCCGGAGATGGCCTCCTGTTGGGTCTCACCTCAGAGCCATCTTGGTTCTTCCTGTGGGCTACCAGAAGCGGAAGTGCCCAGCACTGCCTCTGTCGGTAGTGACTTCTCCTGAGTGAGGTCAGGCAGGGAAAAACTGATAGGGGGCCTTCACTGTGGGGCTTCTCATGTATATTCCTCCGTCGGGGATGGTGGAGGTGCCCCCCCCCCGCCCCCCACCACCTCAGGGACTTCCATTCTGAGATAGACGAAAAAGACAAATGTGACTCTCAACATTTGTTAGGCTCCAGGGAAGTCCTACGTGTCACCGAGCTATTATAGATCTCTATTTGTCAAACCCAGTGTCTACCCTGGGCTCCCTTACAACAAACACCCCTACCCCTCCCCGCCCGCACCGAGAACCAGTCTACAAACAAAGCATCTACCCTCTGAGGATTCCTTTCTAATTAAAATTTTACATATACTAAATAAACAAGGGCACTTTTGAAATGTAAATGTGTCATTTTCTTGAGCAACTTAAATCAGCTCCACCTACCTGGAGACTGGGCTTCTCCTTCCGCACAAAGCCTCACGTTCTTAGTTCGTCTTGACTCTTGAGCGGCTCACATTCCCTGTATACTTAGATCCTGGTGTGGGTTGCTGGTTTGTTTTTTTTTTTTTTTTTTTTTTCCCTTGAACACTTTCTACAGTTTAGTTATTTGTTGTAATTATCAAGTTCATTTTTCTCTAATAGATGTGATTAAGTATATTTAGCACTGTGTAATGAGTTTTCTGCCTGGTTGCATCTTAGCTAATAAAGAATTCCTTAGCGGCATCTTTGACAGCTGCTGCGGATCCCAGGCCCGTGCTACCACAAGAGACCTTTTCCATGAACTGCTAGCATTAGAGAAATTAACTCCATTACACTCACCATAAAATTGAGGCTGAAATTTGATTACTAATAGATCCTCCATTCAACCAGAGACGATAGAAATGGGGTGGCCAGCGGGGAGGAAGGTGAATGTGTGTGAAATGTCGGCGTCCACATTTTCATCAGTGCGTGTGTTCAGATATTTCCAGCCTCACCTCCAGTTTCATTTCCTGAGCACGACCGGAGAACGGTGCCCGGCTGATGGGTTTACAACGGTGCAGTTTGGTAGGCATCGGACCGGAGGTCTTGGTGACTGCTGTGACGGCGGTACCTGGTCATTGGTGCCTTTGTCCATACTGGGCTAAGAAACCTCTGGGTGTGTTTTTGGCCACGGAAACTCCTGGCCATTGTTGCAGGCTGTCCGTATTTGTAAGGCTAAAGTGCTGAGGACAATTAGTGATCGGCGAGTGGCTGCTATGATGTATAGTTGCTTAGCAACAGTCTCTGAATTAAGTCCCTGGAAGGGGGCTACAGGAAGAGACCAGACAGGAAGATGAAATAGGTAACCATTTCAATGTGGAGGTGAGTCGGTAATGAAAAAAGAGTAAAAGATATTTGTAATCATAGAGACGGCTGAGTGGAAAATTGGGGATAAGGGAAAGAGAAGACAGAATGTACCTTCTCTCTCACTAAATAAAGTAAGTGGCAATTGAACCAACCCCGCTGATAGAAGAGCTCGTTCTCTTTCTTTGACACCTGACTATGATTCCCACGCAGGCAAAACTCAGGGAACATTACCCGAAACGTGGCATGAACGTTCAGGGAAGGAAAAGATGGAGAACAGAGTTGGGTCTGATGGTTGAAATCCTGTAGAACAAGCCTAATTTAGTGTTAGTCAGTTCATACCAGTGAACCAGGATTAATTGGAGGACAGGGCCCAGTTTTCATGAAGCCCTGCTTGCGGAACCGAGTAGAATGGGCGCTCTTATATATACTGATGTTCAGCCTTGCTCCATTTCAAGTAAGGAAGCATCTTGAACAAGCCGGGAACAGCATATCCATTTCAATAGATTCAGCTGAGTTTAGACTCTCCGCTGACTAAGATATCACCCTGAACTCCATGATTTAGTGAGCTGGTTTAGCCTCTGGAAGCCCAGATGAGCAAAAGAAAGTGGAAAAGCAGTAAAAGACCTTGATCCAGATACTGAGCCTTGTTAAGGGGCTGCCTTATCTATGCACCGAGCTCTGTCTGGAGGTCTGCAAAGGTCCAGGGACTCATTACCGTTAGTGAGGGCTGTTTTGCAATTAGTGTTGAAACACTGAGATAAAGAAAGGATATATAGGAATTAAAAACAGATAACGTAAACACTAACAAAGAGTCTTAATCCCCTTGGCTGAGTGTTTTGCATGTTTACCTCTGATCAGAATTCTTAATAATATCGAGTGTGTTGCAATTCAATAAAGATCCCCTAGGAAGAGAAGAGTCGATTCTTGGGATTAAAAAAAACAAAACAAGAAACACAGAAGCAGAAAAACTGATGCTCCCATCTTCCACTACTTTAAAAACAAAACTTAGGAAAATACAAAATAGCAAATAAATTACTCCGGAAGGTTCTGTTTTGGGTTAGTTTGGCTCAGGTCATTTATGGGCATAATTCAGGTTCCCATTATTTAGTGATTAGAAGGGTATCTTCAGGGCCCAGAAAACAGATTTTCTGTCTCCACCTCTGACTTGTTTTCTGCCTGAAGAATGAAGGTGGCAGTCAAGAAAGTCTTTGCCCTCCTGGCCCAGAGTTCCTCGTTGGAGAAAGGAAGCTGATAACCACCCCTGATTCTTGCCTCGTACCTATAAAGGGCTCACCGTCACAACAGAGCACTGTATTTTCGGGACAATGTATAATTATTTGGGGAAAAGCCAAAAATGGTGGCTGGTGCATAATAATGGCACGTATAATAACAATTCTGTCTAATGGCCTACGGTTCCAGTTTAGGTATCTTAAGCTAGGAGTGCTCTGTGTTCCTGCGTTCCCGCCCCGAGCCCTCATACTCTAGTCGTGTAACCCCCACCTTCAGGGGCCACATACCTTGCTTTCCACAGACCATTGCATCCCTGGTACTCAGAGCAGGTTCTGTTCCATAGCGGGAACTCAGTCATTGTTGGTTGAATTTGTTCCCTTAGAACTAGCTGTGGCAACTAGCCTCCGGGATGGTCCCCAGTGATCCCTACCCCCCTGAAATTCACAGCCTCCCTTTCAATATGGGCTAGACTTGGTGACTTGCTTCTGATGGACATACCAAGGTGGGGGGGGGGGGGTGGGAATTAGTTCATGAAAGGCAGTGTGGCTACTTGCAATCTCTTTCTTTCTGGAACACTTACTCCGAGGGAAGCCAGTTGCCATGTTGTGAGCAGTTCTGTGCCAAAAGCCTCATGGTAAGCCACTGAGGCCTTCAGCCAACAGCCACACCAGTGACCTTAGAAGTATATCTCCCAGCCTCAGATGACTGCAGCACCAACTGATAGGTTACTTGTGTCCTTCCAAGAGCCACCCAACTCCCAAATTCATGAGCCCCAGAAACTGCTAGATAATAACGCTCATGGTTTTAAGTTCTTAATTTGGAGGGTAACTCATGGCACAGCAATAAATGACGAGTGTAATGGCTGATTACCATAAGCATCACTTTATTCAGTAGGTATTTGTTGAATGTCAGCTCTGCCAAGGACTATGCTAGATGCTGGGGATACCAGGACAAATAAGGCAAGGTCCCTGCCTCTGAAGAACTTAGAGTGCTCAAGGGCCATTCACGTATGTGCAGTGGGCGTGCAAGGGAGGGAGCCAGAATGTGGGGAGGGGGCCCTAAAACTGAGAAAGTAGTCTTTTACACAGCCTCCTGGCATCCCAGTATATATATGTATGTCACAGAAAACACTTTTTTCTCTAACTGTACCTTAGCTTCGTTTAGTTTCAGACAGTTCTAGCACACTTTATTCAGCACTGCCCCATATTGCATTGACTCATTATGGAACTGGTTGGCCATTAGAGGAGGCAAGGTGATCTCAAGTTCTTGGCCCTGGGCTATGAGCATCCCATTGCTGAATTTGACTCCCATTTGAGTGGCTCTTTTTAGTGTGTCGCTTTTCTTTATTTCTCTGCAGCCTCTCTGTTAGCATCAACCCTATTATCTAGGGGTCCTTTGATTAAAAACCAACTGATTGATTGTCTCCAAAAGAACAAAAAAACTCGCGAGATTATTTTAATGCTGTGTATACTTGCTGGCTGCATAAATGCAGGTTTCACTCTGGCTTGAGGCTGAATATGGCTGGGGGATGAGTCATGTCTTAGGCCTAGCGTTGGAATGCTTCTAGGAATGTCGAGAAGATAAAGACGCCAGCCAGTAAAGCGCTAATACATATTGACGGTCAGTCACGAATCACAGTGGAAGGAACCCATCTTCAGAGGGACCCTGCTATCATGGCGTGTGCAGAGACTGATTCATTAACAGACCTATTTGCAGGACCTCATCCTCTAGGCTAGACTCCAGGCTGAACAAGAGCTTGCCCCGGACACAGGTGGCCTTGTGTGGCTGCCTAGGCCCCGGGGATGAGAAGCAGAAGTGACGGAGGGAAGAATCCGCTTTGTAACAAAGAAGCATCTCTGCTTGGGCCTGGGTCCTCCACCCTTTAGGGGACGGGGCTCAGGAACCAGAAGGAATGGGACCAGGCACCCAAGAGCCCCAATAACACTGTCACGATGCTCCCAGGTTTAGAGCTGACTCCAAGGAGGAAGAAAGCCAACACGTTGTTTTTCCGTTTGCCG